>NC_137553.1:20000-694585 GCF_963082525.1 Nesoenas mayeri | reverse complement strand
ACTGGATGGCAGCACAGCCTTCTGGCGTGTCAGCCACTCCTCCCAGCTTAGTGTCATCAGCAAATTTCCTGATAGTGCACTCAATTCCCTCGTCTAAATCGTTAATGAATATATTGAATAATACTGGCCCCAGTACTGACCCCTGAGGTACTCCACTAGATACTGGTCTCCAACTAGACTCCGCACCATTGACTACCACTCTCTGGCTTCTCTCCTTAAGCCAGTTTGCAACCCACCTCACTACTCTATTGTCTAGACCACACCTCCTCAACTTAGCTGTGAGGATGCTGTGGGAGACTGTGTCAAAGGCTTTACTGAAGTCAAGGTAGACCACATCCACCACTCTGCCATCATCCATCCACCTTGTTACATTCTCATAAAAGGCTATGAGGTTGGTCAAGCATGACTTACCCTTGGTAAAGCCATGCTGGCTGCCCCTAATAACCCTCTTATCCTTGATATGCCTTGAGATGGCACCAAGGATAAGCTGTTCCATCACTTTCCCAGGGACAGAGGTGAGGCTGACCGGCCTATAATTACCCGGGTCCTCCTTCTTGTCCTTTTTGAAGACTGGAGTGACATTTGCTTTCCTCCAGTCCTCAGGCACCTCTCCCGTTTCCCAAGACTTGGCAAAGATGATGGAGAGCGGTCCAGCAATGACTTCAGCCAGCTCCCTCAGCACCCGCGGGTGCATCCCATCTGGACCCATGGATTTATGGATGTCCAGAGTATTTAATTGCTCCCTAACCCAGTCCTCATCGACTAAAGCAAACTCCTCCATTGACCTGGCTTCATCCGGGTCTCAGGGGTACAGGGCTCCCCAGGACAGCCTCTGGCAGAGCAGAGACAAAGAAGGCATTCAGTAATTCTGCCTTCTCTGTATCTTCTGCCACCAGGGCACCCACCCCATTCCTCAGTGGGCCTACATTGCCTCTGGTATTAGTTTTATCCACTATGTATTGAAAAAGTTTCTTTTTGCTGTCCTTGACCCCTCTCACCAGCTGTAATTCTAAGGAGGCTTGGCTATCCTAGCTGCCTTCCTACATCCTCTAACAGCAGCCTTATATTCTTCCCAAGTGGCCAGCCCCTGCTTCCATGACGTGTAAACTCTCCTCTTCTGCTTGAGCATACCCAACAGATCCCTATTCAACCACGCAGGCCTCCTGGCTCCCTTCCTTGACTCCCTACATGTGGGGATGCTCTGATCCTGAGCGTGGAAGAAGCAATCTCTGAATGCAATCCAGCTATCTTGGGCCCAGACAAAACAGTACCTGCAACGTTATGGACCATAAACTATGTCTACAGCTGAACAAAACAAGGCCCATGTGGAATCAGAGAAAAAGATCCAATGAGAAGCAAGAAGACCCCAGAGTGAGATATTGCTATTGGACTGAAACATGGTTTTGTATGCTCAGTTGGATATCTGCACATGTACCCAGCTTGAGCCAGCCCTCCTGCTATTCTACTCCATTAATTTTTTTTTCTGATAATTTTGTTTCCTGAAAGTCTGCTCTGCATACGGTTATCAGGTCTCGCCTGAAAGTTTGCCTCTGGAGTTCTAAAATACAGAGTCTAGACAAAACAGTTATCTGGGAGGAAATGCCTGAAAGTTTGCTTTTGTGAATGGGTACAGGTCTCCCCTGAAAGTTTGCCTTCAGAGCTCTAAATACAGACTCCGGAATGAACAGTTATCAGGGAAAAAGAATCCTGACAGTTTGCACCGCAACAGATACAGGTCTCGCCTGAAAGTTGTCTCCGGAGCTCCAAGACACGGTTATCAGGGAGGGAAGGCGCCTGACAGTTTGCTTTGTGAATGGGTACAGGCACCTGGAGAGAAGGTCAGCAGCATTTGGCTTGGTATATCTCCCCCATGCAGTAAATAATAGAGTGCACCTGCCACCGAACTCTTTTATGTCGCGCTTCTCTTTGAGAAATCTAAACATTGTTCTGCAGCAAGCAGAACCTTAAATACACCCCGTGACACCTCACCACTGCTGAGTAGAGGGAAAAGATACCTCTATCAGCCTCAGTCAGTGAGTCACTGCATGGGTGCGTCATTTTATTGGGTCAGGCGTGGATAGAGTCAACTTTCCCCATAACAGCCCTCATTTCACAGAATCACAGAATGGTTGGGGTTGGAAGGGACCTCTGGAGATCATCCAGTCCAACCCACCTGCTAAAGCAGGGTCACCAGAGCAGGTTGCACAGGAAGGTGTCCAGGTGGGTTTGAATGTCTGCAGAGAAGGAGACTCCACAACCTCCCTGGGCAGCCTGGGCCAGGCTCTGGCACCCTCAAGGTGAAGAAGTTTCTCCTCATATTCAGATGGAACCTCCTGTGCTTCAGTCTGTGCCCATTGCCCTTTATCCTATCATTGGGCAACACTGAAGGGAGTCTGGTCCCATCCTCTTAACATCCAACTCTCTCAGTCTTTCTTCATAAGAAAGATACTCCAGACCCCTCATCATCTTTGTATCTCTCTACCAGACTCCCTCCAGTAATTCCTTGCCCTTCTTAAACTGGAGAGCCCAGAACTGGACACAGTACTCCAGATGGGGCCTCACCAGGGCAGAGCAGAGGGGGAGGATCACCACACTTGCCCTTGTTGAACTTAATTAGGTTCCTTTCTGCCCAGTCCTCCAGCCTGTCCGGGTCTCGTCGAATGGCAGTATAGCCTTTTGCTGTATCAACCACTCCTCCTGGTTTTTGCTGCGGCAAAGGTGGCCAACAGAATGCTGAGCTGCATTAGCAAGGGCATCACCAGCAGAGACAAAGAAGTCATTATCCCACTCTACTCAGCACTCGTCAGGCCACCCCTGGAATACTGTGTTCACTTGTGGTCCCCACTATGCAAAAAAGATGTGGACAGGCTGGAGAGGGTCCAGAGAAGGGCCACAAATATGATGACAGGACTGGGAAAGGCTGAGAGAACTGGGCCTGTTCAGCCTTGAGAAAACAATGCTTAGGGGAGATCTCATCACCATGTTCCAGTATTTAAAGGGTGGCTACAAAGAAGATGGAGACTCCTTTTACAAATAGTCACATGGAAAAGACAAGGGGTAATGGATACAAGTTATTTCTGGGGAAATTCCAGTTGGACACAAGAGGAAATTTGTTCATGATGAGAACAACCAGCCATTGTAATAATCTCGCCAGGGAAGTGTTAACAAGCATTCTCTTCTCCAATTTCTTTCTACTCTTACAAATTATTGGAAGATGCAAGAACTGAAATTACTTTCCATACAGTTTTTTGCTGCACTTATTATAATTTAGTAAAAAAAAAAAAAAAGTCAAAAGAAGCATTAGAATATTTGTCATATAATAAATACTATTCATTGTTACCTGAAATAGGCTTCCCCTGAGTTGACAATAAAGAGCAAAATAAACTGGCCCCTAACCTAAATAGCTTACTTACCTCCTCCTACTTCGTGCAGGTGTGCTGCAGCGTTCCCCAAGGAAGTGATGTTGGTTGGACCGAGCCAAAGGAGGCTGCCTATTTGATGCCATCTCCCATGGTCGCGTTGGTGGTGATGCAGTTGGTGATACCACTGTATAGTCAAAGACTGAGTGAGAAAGGCGTTGTCTCTTGGGACTTAAACTATCTTCACTCTGTGACAATGTAAACAAAAAAACCTTTAGTTGTGTGATTTGTTTACCATATTGAAACTCCAATAGTATTTACTTCAGCTAGCCTTAGAGAGGAAGACTTAACAGATTAGATCAAAACACCATAAAGTTAAACAACTATAATTAGTTGTAGAACCTATTGCCTTCATAATGCAAACACTTAATTGCCCACCTGATGATTTTTACTAGAGCACATTTTAGCAACATCAAGTTATTTTAAATACTAATGCTACGGCAACCACAGAAGTTATATTAGAAAAAGGAGTAAACGGTTACTTCAAGAAAAAGATTTAAGTCCTATTTTGTTATAATATTCAACACAGGCACTCCCTGTCTGATACAGTTTTAGGATATAAAAATATTAACAAGTGATCCAAAGACCTTTTTGTAAAAGATAAGCATAGATTTCACACCAATGGGATCCATATTTGCTAGTAAATAAATGCCATATAGAGCTATAGTTCAGCATATGCATTCCATTCCTACCAGGTCCACGCTTACATAGCTATAAAATAATTTTAAAATGTCTGGAGTACATATCAGCTCTACTATCCCAGCACAGCAGTGCCTCATCTTTTAACTTGTTAGTACAGTAACAGTAATTAACAAGTAAAGTCAATGTGATCAAAACCAACCACCATGAAAAACTTGATTTAAATTTGTGTACTGTGCTGAAGTTCTGCCGGGACTCAATAGCTCCTAGAGTTGTCAGTGTTAGGGATAAGAAAACCATTCACCTCCATGTTTACATGCGGTCCTGAACAGAAATAGTTACCTCTCCTTTTCACTGCTTGTCCCTGCTTAAAATGGTTAGCTACACCTCTCCATCATAATAATTTCAGTTAAGAGATATGTGATCAGTTTAAGAAACCAAATATTTGTAGTCATTCGCAGATGACCAATACAGAGAAAAATGAGTTTCTCTACATTAACTGTCTTCCTGAACTGCCTCCTGTAACCCTGTTAGAAGCCCTTTGCTTCACATACATTTAAAGACTATCATGTTTTAAAGCCTCTCTACACTTGTTCATTCCTCACAATTTTCCTCAGTATACCAAATATTATTTTTTCTTCCTATTTTATTTGCCCTCATGGTTTTTAGCTTTAAAGTTTGATTTCCACTTTCTGGACACTATCAGTTGAGTAGAATATTTCATAGAATGGCTCAGATTGGAAGTGACTTCAAAAGATCACATGGTCCAACCTGTCATGGGAAAGGGAGCCTAGATGAGATTAACTAGCACCCTGTCCAATCACATCTTGAAAACCTCCACTGATGGAGGACTCTACCATATCCCTGGGGAGGTTGTTTCAGTGAATGATTGTTCTCACTGTAAAAAATTTCTTTCCTAAATTGAGATGAAACCCATCCCCAATACAGCTTGAACCCCTTGTCCCTTGTTCTCTTCATATGTCTCCTTGTGAAGAGAGAGCCTCCATCCTCTTTATAGCCACCTTTCAAGTACTAGAATACTGTGATGAGGTCCCCCCTGAGCCTTCTCTTCTCCAGGGAGAAAAGACCCAACTCCTTCAGTCTCTCCTCATAGGGCAGGTTCTCCAGCCCTTTGATCATCTTCATGGTCCTCCTTTGGACTTACTCCAGTCTCTCCATGTCTTGAATTGTGGGGACCAGGACTAGACACAGTATTCCAGGTGTGGCCTGACATGCGTTGAGTAGACCAAGATGATCGTATCTCTGTCTCTGCTACTAAGGCCCCTGTGGATGCAGCCCAGAATCCGATTTTCCTTTGTTGCTGAAGTGGTGCAATGCTGAGTCGTATTCAGCTTGTTGTTCACCAGGTCCCTTTCAGCAAGGCTGCTCCCCAGTCACACAGATACTGGGCTCTTTAGTTATGTCATCTCAGGTGCAGGACCTTGCATTTGTCTTTTCTAACTTCACAATATTCTTGCTAGCTCACCCTTCCAGGCTATCCAGGTCACTCTGTAAGATGGCTTTCCCTTCTGACATGTCCACCTCACCACTCAGCTTGGTGTCATCAGCAAACTTGGTGAGGGTGTTTTCAATCCTATCGTCCAGATCATTTATTAAGATGTTGAACAGTGTGGAGCTCAGTATTGATCCCTGCGGAACCTCACTTGTGACAGGCTGCCAGCCTGAGTAAAAACCACTGATTACCACCCTCTGAGTGCAACCTGTTAGCCAATTTCCTATCCATCTCACAGACTACCCATCCAGTCTGTATCTTGCCAGTTTGTCTAGGAGAAGGCTGTAGGAAACAGTGTCAAACACTTTGCTGAAGTCCAGGTAAACAACATCCACTTCTCTGCTCTCCTCATGTCAACAGAATAAGTTATTTTGTTGTACAAGGTGATGAAGTTAGTCTGGCATGATTTGCTTTTAGTAAATCCATATTGGCTTTTCCCAATTACCTGCTTCATTTGGCTTGTAACACTTTCCAGGAGAACTTGTTCCATTACTTTCCCAGGGACTGAAGTAAGATTAATGGGCCTGTAGTTTCCTGGGTCCTCCTTTGGGCCCTTGTTGTAGATGAGTGTGACATTTGCCCTCTTCCAGTCATCAGGGACATCCTCTGATCTCCACAACTCTTCAGTGATTATAGACAGAAGCCCTATTTCTTTTTCTGCTTGATAGATAACTTATTCTCTTGACTTCTTTTCAGCTCACACCTGTATAAGCACACTCTTTTTCTAATCCTTAAGCTGTATCAACACATGAGAAGAAAAAAATATTTTCCCCTCTTGACTTTACAGTCTTTCTGACTACATTTCACCTCTTTTCAGACCCATATTTTAAAGATACATGCCACAAGCTGGAGTTTTTTCTCCTACTAAACTTTTACTCAAGCAGTTACCATTACTAAACCTAGTAATGATTAGGCAGGAAAAATGTGAACTATCAAAAGAAAAGAAGCATGCAATAACTGGGGTAATGCCAAATTTTACTATATTGTTTGTTTTTCACAGAATGGCTGAGGTTGTAAGGGACCTCTGCAAGTAATCCTGTCCAACCCCCCTGCTCAAGAAGGGCCACCTAGAGTCAATTGCCCAAAACCCTGTCCAGAGGACTTTTGAATATTTCCAAGGAGGGAGACTTCACAATCACTCTGGGCAACCAGAGTGCTCAGTCAGCCTCACAGTAAAAAAGTGTTTCCTGATGTTCAGATGGAACCTCAGCACACCATTGCCAGCCAGTCAAGGGAGGTGATTGTCCTGTTCTACTCTGCACTGGTGCGGCCTCACCTGGAGCACTGTGTGGCCTTACAACTGCACATAGATCTCTAATTCTTCCTATTTATTCTCTATGCTGCATGTGTTGGTGTGCAGTCAATTCAGAGAAGTAATCAAGCATGCAGGTTTCTCATGAGGTGTGCAGAAGGAACCACCAGAGCCAAACACCCTTGAGGTGGTTGGCCTTCTGGTTCTCATTTTGGGAGGCAGCTAAGGAATATTTGTCGCTGCTCTGGTTGGCCTGGCTTATTCCCCAGTTGGATGCAATTCCATGAGCATTGCCACTTTGGACCCTGCTCTCTGAGCTCTTCAGTTTAAAGCCTGCCTCACCGAGTTGGTCAGCCTATTGCCAAAGATGCCCTTGCCTCTTCTAGACAAGTGGGTTCCATCCCTCCCTAACAGGTTATAGTCATAAAAGAATGTCCCATTGTCATAAAAGCCAAAACCCTCACGACAGCACCAGCCTTGAAGTCAGGAGTTAATGTGCATTATGCATCCATTTCTGGCTGCCCCCTTTCCTCCAACTGGTAGAATGGAGGAAAAGATGACTTGGGCACTGATATTTTCCTTGCACCCCCAGGGCTTTATGGTCTTCATTGATTCTGCCCAGGTTCCGGCTTGCAGTGTCATTTGTGCCTACATGAAAGAGCAGCAGTGGGTTGTAGTCTGTGCTCTTGACAAGTTGTGGAACCCTCTCGGCAACATCTTGCATCTTAGCTCCCAGAAGGCAGCCTGCCTCTCGTGACTCCCTCTCAGGATGGCAGATGGATGCTTCAGTGCCCTTTAACACAGTCACCCACTATGAGCACCCTTTGTTGCTTTTTATGGTATCCACTGTGTGCTGCTGGTACCGTTTCTCCTTGCAGACCTAGCTCTTTGGTGTCTATAGCTGTTGAAACTTCACATCTGCTTTTGGTTGTGATGCTGGAAGGTAGAGACTGAGGTGGAGCCCTGCTTTTGCGGGTCACCGGGGTCCAAGGTGCCTCATTCTCAGTGATGTCAGCTACCTTCTCATTGGTGTCTGCTATAGGAGCACAGTTCTGAAACCACCTATCTCCATCTCAGCTCCTCTAATACTAAGCAGCCTTTTAACTGTTTCCTGAAACTCAGCCACCTGATGTATCAGATCATCAACTTGTGCACCTCTTGTGCAGGCACTTACTTTTTCTCCAGGACAAGGGTCTGGGCACTCATTGCAACCTACTGCCTGTACTGAAGTCTCCTTCCATACCAGTTCTGTTTGGGTAGAAGCATGAGACATTGCAGGGCCTTTGTCTACAGGAGCACAGTTTTTAACTCTGAGGTGAGTGCTCACTATTATGGCAGAGACCTAGAAGCACCTTTCCTGATTGCCCTGCCTGTGTGAATTGGAGCACTACCAAGGACCAGGCTGCCCAGGGAGGTTGTGGAGTCTCCTTCTCTGCAGACATTTCAACCCGCCTGGACACCTTCCTGTGTAACCTCATCTGGGTGTTCCTGCTGCAGGGGGGATTGCACTGGATGAGCTTTCCAGGGCCCTTCAACCCCTGACACTCTGGGATTCTGGGATTCTGTCCCTCTGCTCTGGTGAGACCCCACCTGGAGTACTGTGTCCAGCTCTGTAGCCCTCAGTACAGGAAAGACATGGACCTGGTGGAGAGGGTCCAGAGGAGGACCACCAAGATGATCAGAGGGATGGAACAGCTCTACTTTGAGGACAGGCTGAGAGAATTGGGGTTGTTCAGCCTGGAAAAGAGAAGGTTCTGTGGAGACGTTATTGCAGCCTTCCAGTACTTAAAAGGGGCCTATAAGAAAGATGGGGACCGACTTTTTAGCAGGGCCTGTTGCAATAGGACAAGGGGTAATGGTTCTAAACTAGGAGAGAGGAGATTCAGGTTAGACATGAGAAAGAAATTTTTTACACTGAGGATGGTAAAACACTGGCCCAGGTTGCCCAGAGAGGTGGTAGATGCCACGTCCCTGGAGACATTCAAGGCCAGGCTGGATGGGGCTCTGAGCAACCTGTTCTAGTTGAAGATGTCCCTGCTCATTGCACAGTGGTTGGACTAGATGGCCTTTGAAGGTCCCTTCCAACCCAAACTATTCTATGATTTTATGAAAAACCCTTAGGTGAGTGTAAATGGAACACATTAAGTGAAACTAATGTACCTTTCATAACAAACAATACTTCCAAACAAGTACACAGACCAAGACAGACCACCCTAGTCAACATGGTTAGTCCTTTGCTGTCAGACATCTTACTATACCTTCCAAGAACTTATTGCGAGAAATCTCAAGAAACCAGTGTTTGCTCCAAAATACAACCCTGAAAGGTTGCAAAGATGAAATGCTAAATGCTCAGGGGCCTTCTCACAATTTCCAACTAAATTACTATTGGTCAAGTTAAAGTAATTTCCATAAGGGATAATATGATAAAAATGAGCATTTCCTGAAAATATCTCAACATAAAAATCAGATTTAAAATACAACTATACTTAATTTATTTAATATGACTTAAAGAAGATTTTTAGAATTTGCAATCAAATGAAATATGCTGACAAACATTAACAGAAGTCAAGAAAACACATATGTACTTTTACTTGTATTAAAAGAAGAAAACAAGTAATTAAACAATATTTTAAAAATAGATATTAGCTCTTTGTATCAGTGGGTACAACACTACTGTCTTCTTATAGTTACCACTTTAAAATTAAAATTACTTGATTTTTCATAAGTTATTTGTGCAATGGGAATATCTAAAATACTTAGGGTTCTTACCTCTTGCTAAAGTAGATACTGTAAGAGAAGACATACAATAATTAAAGAAAAAGCCAATCAGATACTTATAACTATCAAATCAACCTTTTGCAGAATGTGACACTAGGCTTCATAACTTACAGGTGTAACTGCTACATGGACACAACACAAAGCAGCTTCAGGAACACCGGCAAGCTTGCAACTATTAAGAGCTGCTTGTGCTACACAGAAGAAAGCTTAAAGATCTTATATCCAGGTCTCAATTACATTTTTTTTTAACTCCACACCATTTTATTCTTCTCTCTTACAGAAAAGAAAGTATACATTATACTGAAAAATACTAAGCAGTAGCACAGACTAAAAGTCACACTCCACTGAGACAATATTTTTTTCCTGAAGCAAAAGCACCATGGGCAAGGAAAGCCACCATGCAAAACCAGCAGCCCAGATCTTCCTACACCACAGGCAGGAATCCCAACAAAGAAGGACCTAACTATTATTCAGTAGGACCACAGCGCTACCCAGGCCAAGATGAGAGTAACACATACAACTAGCAGAGCCACACCTGAGACAAGGCCACACTCAGCAGATTTGTGCTCAGCAAATTTATAACCAATGAGTCAGCACAGGGACCAAAACAGCCACTGTGAAACCCCGCCCACTGCATTGTCCCACAAGGGAGGCATACTCAGAGGAGGCCCAGGACAGATCTCGCTTGCATCTGCTGTGCTAATCACAGTACCTAAGCTCATGGGATGCCACATACTCCACAGCTTCTCTGTGCGCACTCCTGATCACCTCCACAAGTGCTTGCACGACTTCCTGTGGTGACAGCCAAAGTTCACCAACATCGCCTACTTGCACACAATCACTTCCAAGAGTATCAGCCCCAGTTGCCTCCACCCATCATGGAGCAAACCCCACATGCACAACAAACCTGCTCAGTGCCGTGCCGTGCCATGCCATGCCATGCCAGCCCCTCCTGGTCCTTCCACCTCTACTCATGTTGTACAGCAACTCCAGATACCTCATTCCATCAGCTCGGGAGCAGTGATGTCACTGCACAAACTAGTCCAGCCCCAAATCAAAGGGGTGAGAAGACATGAAAACCCACCCAATGTCTTCTTTGCCTCAGTCTTTAATAGTAAGACCAGTTGTGTTACAGGTACACAGCCCCCTGAGCTGTAAGACAGGGATGAAGAGCAAAATGAAGCCCAAATGATCCAAGGGGAAATGATTAGAGACCTACTACACCACTTAGACACACATAAGTCTATGGGGCCAGATGGGATACACCCAAGGGTGCTGAGGGAGCTGGTAGAGGGGAGTAAGGCGAGGTGGTGGAGTTACTCTTTACATGATAGAGCAACTACAATGTATTGAGTACTGTCCAGGCAGGAATGAGGAGCGAGTTGAGAGTCTATGGGTGAGAATGAAGGGGCAGGCTGGCAGGGGTGATACTGTTGTGGGTGTCTATGACAGGCCACCAGATCAGGGTGAGGAAGTTGATGAGGCCTCTATAGGCAGTTGAGAGCAGCCTCACAATCACAGGCCCTGGTTGTGGTGGGGGATTTTAACTTCCCTGATGTCTGCTGGAAGGACCATTCAGCCAGCCAGCCAGCCACAGTCCAGGAGGTTCCTCCAGTGCCTTGACGAGAACTTTCTCATGCAAAGGGTGGAGGAGCCGACTAGGAGAGGAGCCCTGCTGGACCTCATCCTCACTAACAAGGAGGGGCTGGTTGAAGCAGTAAAGGTTGAGGGCTGCCTTGGTTGCAGCGACCATGAGATGGTGGAGTTCAGGATCTTGTGTGGCAGGAATAGAATAGCAAGCAGAATTGAAACCCTGGACTTCAGCAGGGCCAACTTTGGCCTTTTCAAACAATTGCTGGGGGAAATCCCATGGGCAAGGCTGCTTGAAGGAAAAGGGGCCCAAGATAGTTGGTTAGTGTTCAGGGACTGCTTCTGCCAGGCACAAGATCAGAGCATCCCGACACGTAGGATGTCAAGGAAGGGAGCCAGGAGACCTGCGTGGTTAAACAGGGAGCTGCTGGGTAAGCTCAAGTGGAAGAGGAGAGTTTACGGATCATGGAAGGAGGGGCTGGCCACTTGGGGAGAACATAAGGCTGTTGTCAGATGGTGTAGGGAGGCAACTAGGAAAGCTAAGGCCTCCTTAGAATTAAACCTGGCGAGAGGGGTCAAGGACAACAGGAAGATCTTTTTCCAGTACGTGGCAGATAAAACGAACACCAGAGGCAATGTAGGCCCACTGATGAACGAGGTGGGTGCCCTGGTGACAGAAGATACAGAGAAGGCAGAGTTACTGAACTCCTTCTTTGTCTCTGTCTGCTCTGCTGGAGGCTGTCCTGAGGAGCCCCGTACCGCTGAGGCCCCAGGGGAAGTCGGGACAATGGAGGAGTTTGCCTGGGTTGATGAGGACTGGGTTAGGGAGCAGTTGGGCAATCTGGACATCCATAAATCCATGGGTCCAGATGGGATGCACCCGCGGGTGCTGAGGGAGCTGGCTGAGGTCATTGCTGGACCGCTCTCCATCATCTTTGCCAAGTCTTGGGAAATGGGAGAGGTGCCTGAGGACTGGAGGAAAGCAAATGTCACTGCAGTCTTCAAAAAGGGCAAGAAGGAGGACCCGGGTAACTCTAGACTGGTCAGCCTCACCTCCATCCCTGGGAAACTGATGGAACGACTTCTTCTTGGTGCCATCTCAAGGCATATCAGGGATAAGAGGGTCATTAGGGGCAGTCAACATGGCTTCACCAAGGGGAAGTCGTGCTTGACCAACCTCATTGACTTTTATGAGGACATAACAAGATGGATGGATGATGGCAGAGCGGTGGATGTGGTCTATGTTGATTTCAGTAAAGCATTTGACACAGTCTCCCACAGCATCCTCACAGCTAAACTGAGGGAGTGTGGTCTGGATGATAGGGTAGTGAGGTGAACTGCGAACTGGCTGAAGGGAAGAAGCCAGAAGAGAGTCATGGTCAGTGGGGCAGAGTCCAGTTGAGGCCTGGATCTAGTGCAGTGCCTCACGGGTCAGTGCTGGGGCCGGTATTATTCAATATATTCATCAATGACTTGGACGAGGGAATAGAGTGACTGTCAGCAAGTTTGCTGGTGACACCAAGCTGGGAGGAGTGGTGACACTGGAAGCTGTGCTGCCATCCAGAGACCTGGACAGGCTGGAGAGTTGGGCGGGGAGAAATTTAATGAAATATAACAAGGGCAAGTGTAGAGTCTTGTATCTGGGCAGGAACAACCCCAGGTTCCAGTATCAGTTGGAGAATGACCTGTTGGAGAGCAGTGTAGGGGAAAGGGAGCTGGAGGCCCTGGGGACAGCAGGGTGACCATGAGCCAGCACTGGGCCCTTGTGGCCAGGAAGCCAATGGTACCTGGGGTGGGTTAGAAGGGGGTGGTCAGTAGGTCAGAGAGGTTCTCCTGCCCCTCTGCTCTGCCCTGGGGAAACCACACCTGGAATATTGTGTCCAGTTGTGGCCCCTCAGTTCCAGCAGGACAGGGAACTGCTGGAGAGAGTCCAGCACAGAGCCACCAAGATGCTGAAGGGAGTGGAGCATCTCCCGTGTGAGGAAAGGCTGAGGGAGCTGGGGCTCTGGAGCTGGACAAGAGGACACTGAGGGGGGACTCATTCATGGGGATCAATATGGAAACGGTGAGTGTCAGGAGGATGGAGCCAGGCTCTTCAGGTGACAACCAGTGATAGGACAAGGGGCAATGGGTGCAAACCAGAACATAGGAGGTTCCACTTAAATATGAGAAAAAACTTCTTTACAGTGATGGTGCCAGATCACTGGAACAATCTGCCCAGGGAGCTTGTGGAGTCTCCTACTCTGGAGACATTCAAAACCTGCCTGGACGCGTTTCTGTATAACCTCATCTGGGTGTTCCTGCTCCGGTGGGGGGATTGCACTGGATGAGCTTTCCAGGTCCTTCCAATCCCTAACATTCTGTGAAATACAATACAGCAGAGAGGAAACAGCCTAGGAGGCTCCTGGAGTGTCTGGAAGGTAACTTCCTGACGCAGATGGTCAGTGAGCCGACAAGGGAAGGTGCCCAGCTGGACCTTTTGTTTGCAAACAGAGAAGTACTTGTGGGTGATGTGATGGTTGGAGGCTATCTTGGGCATAGCGATCATGAAAGGATCGAGTTTTCTATTCTTGGAGAAGGAGGGTGGTTAGCAGAACTTCTGGAGGGCAGACTTGGGCCTGTTGAGGAGGCTGGTTGACAGAGTCCTTTGGGAGGCATTCCTGAAAGGCAAAGTCCAGGAAGGCTGTACATTCTTCACAAGGAAATCTCCAAGGTGTGGGAGCAGGCCGTCTCCCTGTGCCAAAAGATGAGCCAGTAGGGAAGAAGACCGGCCTGGTTGAAGAGAAGGCTTCGGCTGGAACTCAGGAAAAGAAAGAGAGTTTATGACCTTTGGAAGAAAGGGCAGGCTACTCAGGAGGACTGCAAGGATGTCGTCGGGTTATGCAGGCAGAAGAGCCAAAACACAACTAGAACTTAATCTGGCTACTGCCACAAAAGGGATAAAAAAGATTTCTATAAATACATGAGCAGCAAAAGGAGGGCTAAGGAGAATCTCCATCCTTTATTGGATGCAGGAGGAAACATAGTGACAAAGCATGACAGAAAGTCTGAGGTACTTAATGCCTTCTTTGTCTCAGTCTTTAACAGTATAACCAATTGTTCTCGGGGTACACAGCCCCCTGAGTTGAAAGACAAGGACGTGGAACAGAATGAAGCCCCCATAACAAAAGGTGAAATGATTAGCAACCTGCTACACCACTTATATATGCACAAGTGTATGTGATGAGATGGGATCCACCCAAGGCTACTGAGGGGGCTGGCAGAGATGCGCACCAAGCCACTTTCCATAATTTGTCAGCAGTCCTGGCTAACCAGGAAGGTCCTAGTTGACTGGAGGTTAGCAAATGTGATGCCCATGTACAAGAAAGGTCAGAAGAAGGATCCAGGGAAGGTTACAGAGCAGATCAGAGCAGATGGGATTCATCCTAGGGTGATGAGGGAGCTGGCAGAAGAACTTGCCAAGCTGCTCTCCATCATCTTCCAACAGTCCTGGCTCACTGGGGAGGTCCCATATGATTGGAAATTGGCCAATGTTACCCCAGTCCACAAAAAGGGCTGCAAAGCTGACCCTGGCAACTCCAGGCCTGTCAGCCTGACCTCGGTGCCTGGCAGGGTTATGGAGCAGATCATCCTGAATGGAATCACACAGCACCTTCAGGATGGACAAGAGATCAGACCCAGCCAGCATGGGTTTAGGAGGGGCAGGTCCTGTCTGAACAACCTGATCTCCTTTTATGATCAAGTGACTCACCTGGTGGATGAGGGGAAAGCCGTGGATGTGGTCTATCTGGACTTCAGCAAGGCCTTTGACAATGTCTCCCATAATATACTCCTGCAAAAGCTGGTAGCCCGTGGCTTGGACAAGTGCACTCTCTGCTGGGTTAAGAACTGGCTGGAGGGCCGGGCCCAGAGAGTGCTGGTGAATGGGGCTGCATCCAGCTGGCGGCCAGTCACTAGTGGTGTCCCCAGGGGTCAGTGTTGGGTCCAGTCCTGTTTAACATCTTTATTGACGATTTAGATGAGGGGATTGAGACCATCATCAGCAAATTTGCTGATGACACCAAGTTGGGAAGGTGTGTCAACCTGCTGGAAGGCAGGAAGGCTCTGCAGAGGGATCTGGATAGACTGGAAAAGTGGGCTGATTCCAATGGGATGAAGTTCAATAAGGCCAAGTGCTGGGTCCTGCACTTTGGTCACAACAACCCCCTGCAGCGCTACAGGCTGGGCACAGAGTGGCTGGAGAGCAGCCAGACAGAAAGGGACCTGGGGGTACTAATTGACAGGAAGCTCAACATGAGCCATCAGTGTGCCCAGGTGGCCAAGAAGGCCAATGGAATCCTGTCCTGTATCAAAAATAGCGTGGTCAGCAGGACAAGGGAAGTGATCCTTCCCCTGTGCTCTGCATTGGGGAGGCCACACCTGGAGTACTGTGTTCAGTTCTGGGCCCCTCAGTTCAGGAAAGACATTGAAGTGCTGGAGCGGGTCCAGAGAAGAGCAACACGACTAGTGAAGGGCCTTGAGCACAAGACCTATGGGGAGAGGCTGAGGGAGCTGGGGTTGTTTAGTCTGGAGAAGAGGAGGCTCAGAGGTGACCTCATCACTCTCTATAACTATCTGAAGGGAAGTTATAGCCAGGTGGGGATTGGTCTCTTCTCCCAGGCAGTCAGCAATAGGACAAGGGGGCATGGGCTTAAACTCTGCCAGGGGAAATTTAGGCTGGATATTAGGAAGAAATTCTTTACAGAGAGAGTGGTCAGGCATTGGAACGGCCTGCCCAGGGAGGTGGCGGACTCACCGTCCCTGGAGGTTTTTAAAGTGAAGTTGGACATGGCACTTAGCGCCATGATCTAGTAAACAGACTAGAGTTGGACCAAGGGTTGGACTCGATGATCTCTGAGGTCTTTTCCAACCCAGTCGATTCTGTGATTCTGTGATTCTGTGATCATCTTGAATGCCATCACATGGCACATACAGGACAACCATGCAATCCAGCCCAGTCAGCATGGGTTTACGAAAGGCAGGTCCTGCCTGACCAACCTGAATGCCTTCTACAACACTTAATGGATGAGGGAAAGGCTGTGGATGTTGTCTACCCGGACTTCAGTAAAGCCTTTGACACCGTATCCCACAGCATTCTCCTGGAGAAGCTACAGCTCATGGCTTGGAGGGGTCATCTCTTTGCTGGGTAAAAAACTGTCTGGATGGCCGGGCCCAAAGAGTTATGATGAACGGAGCCAAATCCAGTTGTCAGCCGGTCACGAGTGGTGTTCCCCAGGGCTCAGTGTTGGGGCCAGTTCTGTTTAATCTCTTTATCAATGATCTGGATGAGAGGATCGAGTGCACTCTGACTAAGTTTGCGGATGACCAAGTGTGGTGGGAGTGTTGATCTGCTGGAGGGTAGGAAGGCTCTACAGAGGCCCCTGGACAGGCTGGATTGATAGGCTGAGGCCAATAGTATGAGGTTCAGTAAGGCCAATTGTATGAGGTTCAATAAGGCCAAGTCCTGGGTCCTGCACTTCAGTCAAACCTACCCCGTGCAATGCTACAGGTCTGAGTGGCTGGCAAGCTACCCAGCCAAAAAGGACCTGGGGATGTTGGTCGACAGCCAGTCAAATATGAGCTGGCAGAGTGCCTAGGTGGCCAAGAAGGCCAACAGCATCCTGGCTTGTATCAGAAATTGAAGGATATGAGGAAGGGTTTGACCTTGATGAGACAGGTCTGTGCCCTTGAGAAGCAGAATGAGCAAGTTTTGAGAAAGCAACAGCAAGGAACAGGATGTGGCTCCAGAGTTGCAGCAGTGCATGGACAAAGGACTTTAACCAATACAGTGATAGAAGAATACACATGATTACAAGGCTTTACCCTATCAGCATAGCACTGATAGCGTGTGGACAGCAGAAAGAGCTATAAAGCATAGCAGTTTGTGTAAAAAAGGTTTTTGGTCTGTACCCTGCCAGAGTCCGTGTCTTCATCCTCCACAAGAAATAGTGTGGCCAGCAGGACTAGGGAAGTGATCATCCCTCTGTACTCGGCACTGGTGAGGCCCCACGTAAAAAAGTGTGGCCAGTTTTGGGTCCCTCACTACATTGAGGTGCTGGAGCAAATTCAGAGATGGTTAATGAAGCTCGTGAAGGGCCTAGAGAACAAGTCCTAGAATCATAGAATCATAGAATGTCATGAGTTGGAAGGGACCCACAAGGATCATGGAGTCCAACACCTGTCCCTGCATATGACAAACCCACAGTTCACACCATGTGTCTGAGGGAGTTGTTCAGTCTCTTCTTGAACACTGTCAGGCTTGGAGACCTGACTACCTCCCTGGGGAGCCTGTTCCAGTGCTCCACCATCCTCTGCGTGAAGAACCTTTTCCTAGTGTCCAACCTAAACCTCCCCTGTCATTGGTCACTAAAAAGTTGGGTGCCTACCCTTCCTCCTCCCCTTGTGAGGAAGCTGTACTGTGATAAGGTCTCCCTTTAGTCTCCTCTTCTCCAGGCTGAACAAACTAAGTGACTTTAGCCACTCCTCATACGGCTTCCCCTCCAAACCCTTCACCAACTTCGTAGCCCTCTTCTGGACACTCTCCAGTAGCTTTGTATCCTTTTTGCACTGTGGTGCCCAGAAGTGCACCCAGTGCTCCAGGTGAGGGCACACCAGTGCAGAGCAGAGCAAGAGAATCACCTCCCCCGACTGGCTGGCGATGCCGTGCTGGATGCACCCAGGACGCGGTTGCCCTCTTGGCTGCCAGGGACGCTGTCGGCTCACGTTCAACTTGACATCAACCAGAACCCCCAGATCCCTCTCCACGGAGCTGCTTTCCAGCATCTCGTCCCCAGTCTGTATGTACAGCCAGGGCTGCTGTGTCCCAGGTGCAAAATCCAGCACTTGCTCTTGTTGAACTTCATGCGGTTGGTGATTGCCCAGTTCTCCAGTTTGTCCAGATCCCTCTGCAGGGCCTCTCTGCCCTCCAGAGTGTCAACAGCTCCCCCCAATTTTGTGTCATCAACAAACTTGCTAATCAGTCCCTCAAGTCCTGTGTCCAAGTCATTTCTGAAGACACTGAAGAGTGCTGGCCCTAAGATGGATCCCCATGCAACCCGCTAGTGACTGGACGCCAGCCCGACTTTACCCCATTTGCTAGAACCCTTTGAGCCCGGCCCATCAGCCAACTGCTCACCCACTGCACTGTGTGTTTACCCAGCTGTGTGCTGGACATCTTGTCCAGGAGGATACTGCAAGAGGCAGTATCAAAGGCTTTACTGAAATCCAAAAAGATCATGTTGACAGGCTTCCCTTGGTCGACTAGGTGGGTAACCTTGTTGTAGAACAGAATTAAGTTAGTCAAGCAGGACTTTTCCCTCATGAACCCGTGCTGGCTGGGACCAATGACTGCATTGTTGTTCAGATGTTTTTCAATAACTCCCAGAACAATCTTCTCCATGATTTTGCCCAGAACAGAAGCGAGTTTGACAGGCCTGTAGTTGCCAGTGTCATCTCTGTTGCCCTTCTTGTAGATTAGGACAACGTTTGCCAGCTTTCAGTCATCCAGGACCTCTCCACATTCTCAAGAGTGCTCAAAAATCACAGAGAGAGGTCTCGCTATGACGTCAGCCAGCTCTTTAAGCACCCTTGGATGAATCCCATCAGGCCTCATCACCTTGCAGGGATCTAGCTGGAGTAGTAAATCCCATAAAGGTCTGGATTGATTGGGAGGTTATCGTTCTCTCAGCCATGGTTTACTAGTCCAGGGTTATGGGGGCCCTCGAGTCCATCATCAGTTTTGAAAAGTGAAGTGAAGAAAGCATTAAACGTCTCAGCTTTGTCTATGTCCCTGTGAATAAGGTGACCATGCTCATCAAGTAATGGGCCAATATTATTTCTAGCTTGCCTTTTGCCATTAATATATTTTAAAAAGCCTTTGTTATTGTCCCTCACAGTACTGGCCAGCTTCAATTTTAATTGAACTTTGGCAGCACTAATTTCCTCCCTACAATGACGAGCAGCATGTCTGTATTCCTCCCATGACACCTGACCTTGCTTCCGCTGACCATGTAATTTCTTTTTCGTCACATCTCCTACAAGACCCTCTTTGTTAGTGAGAATCAAATTTGGAAGGCACCTTTCCTGGTTGGTTCCCTTGGTAGCTTATGAGGATCGGCTGAGGGAAGTGGGGTTGTTTAGCCTGGAAAAAAGGAGGCTGGGAGGAGACCTTATTTCTCTCTACAACTACCCATAAGGAGGTTGTATAGAGGTGAGTGTTGGTGTCTTCTCCCAAGTAACAAGAGTTGTGGTGAATGGAGCCAAATCCAGTTGGCAGCCAGTCATGAGTGATGTTCCCCACGGCTCAGTATTTGGGCCAGTTCTGTTTAATCTCCTTATTAATGATCTGGATGACGGGATTGAGTGCACCCTCAGTAAGTTTGTGGATGAGACCAAGTTGTGTGGGAGTGTTGATCTGGAGGGTAGGAAGGCTCTACAGAGGGATCTGGACTGGCTGGATCGTTGGGCTGAGGCCAATTGTATGAGGTTTAACAAGGCCAAGTGCTGGGTCCTGCACTTGGGTCATAACGACCCCAAGCAAGGCTAAAGGCTTGAGGAAGAGTGGCTGGAAAGTTGTCTGGCAGAAAGGGAGCTGGGGGTGTTAACTGACAGCCGGTTGAATATGAGCCAGCAGTGTGCCCAGGTGGCCAAAAAGGCCACCAGCATCCTGGCTCGTATCAGGAATAGTGTGGCCAGCAGGACTAGGGAAGTGATTGTGCCACTGTACTCAGCACTGGTGAGGCCCCACCTTGAACACTGTGTTCAGTTTTGGGCCCCTCATCATAAGAAGGACATGGAGGTACTAGAGAGAGTGCAGAGGAGGCGACGAAGCTGGTGAGGGGCCTGGAGCACAAGTCTTCTGAGGAGCAGTTGAGGGAACTGGGGCTGTGTAGCCTGGGGAAAGAGGCTGAGGGGAGACCTTATCAGTGTCTAGAACTACCTGAAAGGAGGTTGCAGCATGGAGGGTGTTGGTTTCTTCTCCCAAGTAGCAAGTGATAGGACAAAAGGAAATGGCCTCAAGTTGCACCAGGAAAGGTTCAGATTGGATATTAGGAAAAAATTCTTCACAGAAATGTTTATCAGGCATTGGAACAGGATGCCCAGGGAAATGGTGGAGTCACCATCCCTAGAGGAGTTTAAAGGCATTTAGACAAGGTTATTAGGGACACAGTTTAGTGCTAGAGTTAGGGTAGGTTATGGCTGGACTCAATGATCCTGAGGGTCTCTTCCAACTGAAAGGATTCTAAGTGATGCAATCACTTAGAAGACCCTTCTAAGTGATGCAATCACTTAGTACGTCCTACAAGCAGACCAATGACAAGCCAGCCTCTGAGCAATGGCTATGTACCCCAAACCCCCTGTGGCAGAATGCAACCCCCCCTCTCTGCCTCCTCTCTCCCCCTCCCTCCTTCAGCGTGGAGGAGTGGGCACATCTCCCTCTCTCCCGGCTACTTGAGGCTAACAGCTTCTTTTGTTTGGCCCCAGAGCACCCTGGCCAGGGCCATTAGGAGAAGGGAGTGCCAAGGCACCAGTGAGTGGGCGGGCAGAGGAGCTTCTACAATGCCTACAGTCAGGTCTGATCAGATAACAAAAACCGGACTCTCGTCGAGACTCCGCCCATTTTGTCGCGGGGTCTCTCAGAGCACGAGCAAGATGCTGCCGCCAAGAGCCCCCCTCCCCGGGATGGAGACTCCGCTTTCCTTGTCGCCACGGCTGTGAGTAAAACTTCTCGCAGGATTGCGAGTATATTTATACTTTTCGTGCACATATGCACGTATAACTTTCCGTGCTCCATATGAGCACATGTAAAATTAATCCTCGCAGAATCGCGGGTGTATTTTCCTTCCGTGCACATATGCACGTGTAACTTTCCGTGCACATTTGCACGCGTACTTTAAATTATTTCCTCGCACAATTGCAAGTGTATTTTCCTCCCGTGCTTCCACGTAAGCATGTGTAATATTCCGTGCACATTTGCACATGTAAGTAAATTAACTCTCGCAGGATTGCGAGTGTATTATAAATTTACCCTCGCGGAGTCGCGATTGTACACTTCCCGTACTCACTACGAGTACGTGTATCTCTTTAAAAATAATCCCGCACCGGGTTTAGGCAAGTGTGTACTTCTCCGGGACTCAGGGACGGCTCCGGCATTGTTTTGAGTGAAGCCACGTGCATGCACACTGTAGATCGCCTGTTGTATTGGTTGCTGCCCCTTAAATAATTTTCCTCAACTGATATCCGAACCTTTATTTAAGTCACTTTTGGAGTGCTAAAACCCTGTTTCTCACCGGTTTAATAAAAGTTGTTTTGGACCCTGTTGTCCCTTAAATTAACCTCGGGGTGCCTCCGTGACACCCCCCTTCTCTCCATTTTTATTTCTGAGCATGATGTTATATGGCATGGAATATCTCTTTTCTCAATTTGGGTTAGCTGTCCCATAGCAGTAGGCGAATTTGAAGCTACCTGCAAGACCATTATCCTTAGGTAAATTATGGTTTTCTATCATGTTTTCAAAAGCTCCATCTGATTGATTGAACAGGTTGGTAATTTGGGGAGGTACCCATCATTTCTTTCCTAGCTGGCCACTGGGGAAGAGTTTCCCTTTCCCTTTTCACTCTCTTTCCTCCCCTGCCCCCAAAAGGTATTTTTGCCACTACAGTCAAAATATATCATCAACTAGAGACCCTGCAAACAATTATTTGTATATGTAAGTCTGTATCATAATCCTTTATGCAACAGGGGAAGTAGTTGATGTGCTGGAGTGCAGGGCTGCTATTTGGAGGGACCTTGACAGGCTAGAGAAATGGCCAGGAACCTCATGAAATTCAACAAAGGCAAATGCAAGGTGCTGCATCTGGCATGGAATAAACCCATTTATCACAACATGCTAGGGGGCAACTGGCTACAAAAAACTTTGCATAAAAGCATCTAGGGATACTAGCAGAAAACAAGTTGAACATAAGTCAGCAGTATGCCCCTACAGCAAAGAAGACAAATCAAATACTGGGCTGTATTAGCAAGAATGTAGCCAGCAGGGTGAAGGAAGTGATTTTTCTCCTCTATTTGGTAATTCTGAGTCTGCATCTGGAGTACTGTGTGCAGTTTGGGGCTCTTCATTACAAGAAAGACATTGAAAATGCTGAAACGAATCCAGTGGAGGAACATCAGTATGATCAGGGGCTGGAGCCCATGGCATACAAGAAGAGACTGAGAACTATTATTTTTTCTCAGCAATTTTTTTTCCTTAAGATTTTTTTTTTTCCCTAAAAACAGAAGGCAAAGGGGATGGGTTATCTTATTACTGTCTACAACTATCTAATGGGAGGGTATAGAGAAGACAGAGCCAGACTCTTCTCAAAGGTTGTGAGAGTTGGTCCAAAGATGGAGCAGTATTTCCCTGAACATCGCCATCAAGAACTTAGAGAACTGAAGCTGAGACCGAAAGAACAGATGGACAATGACTTGGAGAGAGGCCCAAGGAGAAGCATTGTGTTGAACTGTTTCTCCAATACGGGGGGGCTCCTGCTAACAATGGCTGCTGTGTGGACTTTGCCTGCTGCTTCAGCCAAACCAGCCCCCGCCTCCTGAAAGCTATTGTTATGAGGGTCTCTTCGACCCAGGGACAATAGCTGCTGTCCAGAAGATGTGTTCTTACCTGCAGCCTCAGATACACGTGTCCCTCACCTGCTCCCTCAAACAAAGGCAAATGAAAAGGAGCATGCCCAGAAGCTCGCCAAGGGTCCTGAGGTCACCCAATGGACCAGAGAAAGACCCTCGAGTGCTGGACACGTAAGCGTTGGCAAAAGAAAGTGTGAATCTTTCAAGCCTGCGTAGTCCGAGCCTGGGTTGCGAAGTCTAGGCGGAGACTGGCCTCAAACAATGGGAGTGAGGGGGGTGAAGAAGCATAAAAGGTGACTCCAGAATGGACACCGTTGAAGATCTTTCCACCAGAGGATCCCGAACCACGACGGAGGACCGGCCGGACTCCACGGGACCGGAGACCAGAGGGACGCTTCTGGAACTGGACTGGTGATAAACGCAACCTCATTTCTCATCTTTACCTTTACTTTTCCCTGTTTCTTTTCCCTTTTCTTTTTCTTACTCTCTCTCTATCGCATGCCGCTTTATGGGCAAATTAATAAAGTAACACTGCTTGATTGAATTATAATCCCTTGGCATTTTGGTCGCCTTAATTTTGTGCTCTGAGATCAAGGTAAAAGAACTATCACGAGTCCATCACTGAATGGACTGTGACATTTAATTGGTGACAAGGATGGGATTCTGGGAAAACAGAGGGGTGTAGGTAGTGTGTGGTCTGCACCAGGGGAAGGACGTTTCACTTCAGCCGCACCAAGCCTTGCACTGATTTATCAGTGAGAAGTGTCTAGAATGCAAGGGAGGTGATTCAGATTTCCCACACACCATACACACCTTGGCGTAGAGCACCCCAAACTCGTGTTGAGGGTTCTGTTTCCCAGAATCTAACCAAAAGATCTCAAAGTGCAAAAGGGGTGTTGTTCTCATGATGATGAGAATTGTCTGCTAGGGAGAGTGAAGGGGCAATCTTGTGTGTTTGTGTAACTAAGTTGTGCCTCCCTGTAGCAGATTTTTGGCCACTTCAACCACTTCGGAAAGAGAAGGGTGACGCAGTGGTTGCTGTGGTTTTTGTAACTAAGTTGTGCCTTCCTAGAGTGTGTACCGCCCCTTCGTAGTAAGAATGACCGGAAAAGCTGACAATCAGGATTTTTGGTTAGCAAGAGACTGGGACTCATTCTACACGCTCTTAGCAAAGTATGGAGCCCAACCCTCCGTACCCGGAGAAGACTGGGCTTGTGACAATTGGACTAATTTGCAAAGTGTAGTGGACTGAGTGATTTCTTTGCAGGCCAAGTCTAAGTTTAGATCAAATAAAGATAAGACAGTTGTCTGCGCTGTTCTAGGAGCCAGCCTAGTAGCAGCAATAGAAGATCGCTTTATGCGACACAGCAACGAAAGTAAAATAATAGAATCACTTGAAAATCTAGTGCAGGTTTTACAAAAAAACAACCTCCAATTTAGAACAACAATTAGAAAACTGCTTTCAACAATTAGAAAAGGAGAGGGAAGAAAACCACTCATTGAAAGCCACTCTGAAGGAAAACACGGGGGTGCGGAGGGAGCGGAAGTTAGAGGAGAAAAATATCCGACACATAAATCAAATCTACCCTCAGAAAGAATTGGAGGACTCGGGAAAACATTATGATGAATTCCCACATGTGAGAGCCTTAGTTAAAACAGAATACTTTTATGCAAATGAGGAGGACACCGACCCTCACATTACAACTAAGCAAACACCTTACACTGCCACTGAGCTGATCAAACTGAAAAAGGAGTATGGTCGCCTCCCTAAAGAATCTGAAACCGAATACATGTGGCGTGTATCCCTAACTGGGAGAGAACCCTTAGCAATCACTGGCACACCTGATCAATTGCTAGAAAGTGTACACAAAGCAGCCTGCTTGCAAATTATACATGAAAGGAAATTGATTCCTGAATGTGAATCTCCAATGATGTTGCCGGTAAATCCAGACATGATGACTCCCTTCATAAGGGGACTTCCAGAGTCTCTAAAATCTACTGGAATTAACCTTCAAAGGGCAATCACACTAATGAGCCCAGCAGAGAGATTGGAAAATGACAGGGTAACAGAAGTGGGAACCAGAGGGAAGGAACTAATACTAGCATGGATTCCTCTTTCACCCCTCCCCCAGCTTCCCCCCAACAACCAAATACTCAAAAAGTGTGGACATGGGGGGAAGTATGCTCAAGCAGAAGAGGAGAGTTTACAGGTCATGGAAGCAGGGGCTGGCCACTTGGGAAGAATATAAGGCTGCTGTTAGAGGATGTAGGAAGGCAGCTAGGATAGCCAAGGCCTCCTTAGAATTACAGCTGGCGAGAGGGGTCAAGGACAGCAAAAAGAACTTTTTCAAATACATAGCGGATAAAACTAATACCAGAGGCAATGTAGGCCGACTGAGGAATGGGGTGGGTGCCCTGGTGGCGGAAGATACAGAGAAGGCAGAATTACTGAATGCCTTCTTTGTCTCTGTCTGCTCTGCTGGAGGCTGTCCTGGGGAGCCCCGTACCGCTGAGGCCCCAGGGGAAGTCGGGACAATGGAGGAGTTTGCCTGGGTTGATGAGGACTGGGTTAAGGAGCAATTAAATAGACTGGACATCCATAAATCCATGGGTCCAGATGGGATGCATCCGCGAGTGCTGAGGGAGCTGGCTGAGGTCATTGTTGGACCGCTCTCCATCGTCTTTGCCAAGTCTTGGGAAACGGGAGAGGTGCCCGAGGATTGGAGGAAAGCAAATGTCACTCCAATCTTCAAAAAGGGCAAGAAGGAGGACCCGGGTAACTATAGACCGGTCAGCCTCACCTCTGTCCCTGGGAAAGTAATGGAACAGCTTATCCTTGGTGCTATCTCAAGGCATATCAAGGATAAGAAGGTTATTAGGGGCAGTCAGCATGGCTTTACCAAGGGTAGGTCATGCTTGACCAACCTCATAGCCTTTTATGAGAATGTTACAAGGTGGATGGATGATGGCAGAGCCGTGGATGTGGTCTACCTTGACTTCAGTAAAGCCTTTGACACAGTCTCCCACAGCATCCTAGTTGCTAAGTTGAGGAGGTGTGGTCTAGACAATAGAGTAGTGAGGTGGGTTACGAACTGGCTTAAGGAGAGAAGCCAGAGAGTGGTAGTCAATGGTGCGGAGTCTAGTTGGAGACCAGTATCTAGTGGAGTGCCTCAGGGGTCAGTACTGGGGCCAGTATTATTCAATATATTCATTAACGACTTAGACGAGGGAATAGAGTGCACTATCAGGAAGTTTGCTGATGACACTAAGCTGGGAGGAGTGGCTGACACGCCAGAAGGCTGTGCTGCCACCCAGCGAGACCTGGACAGGCTGGAGAGTTGGGCGGGGAATAACCTAATGAAATTTAACAAGGAAAAGTGTAGAGTCCTGCATCTGGGCAGGAACAACCCCAGGTTCCAGTATCGATTGGGAAATTACATATTAGAGAGCAGTGTAGGGGAAAGGGACCTGGGGATCCTGGTGGACAACAGGATGACCATGAGCCAGCACTGTGCCCTTGTGGCCAGGAAGGCCAATGGCATCCTGGGGTGTATTAGAAGGGGGGTGGTTAGTAGATCAAGAGAGGTCCTCCTTCCCCTCTACTCTGCCCTGGTGAGACCCCATCTGGAATATTGTGTCCAGTTCTGGGCCCCTCAGTTCAAGAAGGACAGGGAACTGCTGGAGAGGGTCCAGCACAGGGCAGCCAAGATGATTAAGGGAGTGGAGCATCTCCCTTATGAGGAAAGGCTGAGGGAGCTTGGTCTCTTTAGTTTGGAGAAGAGGAGACTGAGGGGTGACCTTATTAATGTTTATAAATATATAAAGGGTGAGTGCCATGAGGATGGAGCCAGGCTCTTCTCGGTGGCAAACAATGATAGGACAAGGGGCAATGGGATCAAGCTGGAACACAAGAGGTTCCACTTAAATTTGAGAAAAAACTTCTTCTCAGTAAGGGTGACAGAGCACTGGAACAGGCTGCCCAGGGGGGTTGTGGAGTCTCCTTCTCTGGAGACATTCAAGACCCACCTGGACATGTTCCTGTGCAACCTCACCTAGGCCTTCCTGCTCCAGCAGGGGGATTGGACTAGATGATCTTTTGAGGTCCCTTCCAATCCCAAACATACTGTGATACTGTGATACTGTGAAGTAGCACAAGAATTGATAGATTACAATAGGAAATATGGCCCAGTAAAAAGTCTAGAAGAGAGGTCAAGAGGAATCCGTAATATTTAAATCAAAAAGCTGCCCCTCTCCACCAGTGCTGCTGCTGTTACCGATATCCCAAGAAAATAACATCCATGCAGTAAAACAGGAAAGGGAGAACAGCCTAGAGCCTGACAACAATGGTGGGTTTTGGGAATTAAAAAGGGAGTTCCCAGAGACATAATGGAAGGCTTACCCCTTGATAAACTTAGTAAACCAGTATCAAGGTGGCGAAATCCAAAAGAGCCTTCACAGATTGTAAAAGAAATCCTACCTGTTGTGCCTTTAGCTCCCTCCCCTGCCGAGGATAAAAGTCTCTCCCAGAATCAGGAAAACTAGAACCTCCATTCCTTAGTAGTGAGCGGGGGAATGGAGGATGGATTTGTATCCGACAGCTCACACATACCAAAGGGGGAGATTTGTTAATCACAGCTTTAGTGGGCCCTAAGTGTGCACCTGTAACTTTTTTAATTGACACCGGTGAACAAATTTCTGCTCTAAACAAAGTTGATGCTGATAGGTGTGGAGTTTTTCCCTTGAAGCAATGTTTCTGTGTCCTTAACGCTTTAGGGTCAGCAGAAGTTATAAAAGTTGCTTGGGTAAAATTGCTGTTGTCATGAAATGAGAACACAGTCACTATTAAGATGGTGATTGGAAACATTCCCAATAGTTTGCTAGGTATGGATATCCTCAAAGACAGACAGTGGGAAGATTCAGAAGGATTGTTGTGGACTTTTGGAATGCCGCCATTGTTAAATCTAAGGCTATTGCAAGTCACACCAGCACTCCCGCACAGTCAGGTTACAAATGTAAAACAATACCCGTTGCTCTTGGTGCCAAAGAAGGCATAAAACCAGTCATACAAGAAATGAGAGAACAAGGAGTCATAATTAACCCACACTCTCCTTTTAACTCTCCAGTGTGGCCAGTTAGAAAGCCCAACGGGACGTGGTGACTTACAATAGATTTTCGGCGGCTAAATGCCAACACTGATCCTTTAACCGCCATGGTCCCTAATCTGGCTGAACTAATAACAATGATATAGGAAAAAGCTCATCCAATCATGGCAACAACAGATGTCAAGGACATGTTTTTCATTATACCATTGCAGCCAGAAGACAGAGATCGTTTTGCTTTTGCCTGGGAAGGGCAACAATACGCTTTCACCCGACTTCCCCAGGGGTACAAATATTCTCCCACATTAGCTCATCACACTTTAGCCCGAGAGCTAGAAAAAATACCCAAACTCGAAGGCATAGGTGTTTATCAGTACATTGATGATTTTCTTGTGGGAGGAAATGAAATAACAGAAGTGGGGGCAATCCAACAGGACATAATTACACATTTAGAAAATCTGGGTTTGCAAATTCCCCCCGAAAAGGTCCAAAAGCCCTCACAAGAGGTAAAATTCCTAGGAATTTGGTGGAAGGGAGAGATGACCTGCATCCTGCTGGACACCCTTGCTTCCTTGGATCAGATCAAAGTGCCTGAGTCAAAAAAGGACTTGCAGCATGTTTTAGGGTTGTTAGTTTTTTGGAGGAAACACATCCCAGACTTTTCTATCATTGCTAGACCTCTTTACGATCTGTTAAGAAAAGGGGTCAAATGGGAATGGACAGCCTCTCAGGAAGAAGCTATGCAATTACTAATTTTTGAAGCAACAGCTCACCAAGCCCTTGGTCCTATTCACCCTACAGACCCTTTTCAGGTCGAATAGGGGTTTGCTTTATCAGGCTTGTCAGTTCACATATGGCAGAGAGGCCCTGAGGGTCTAACCCGACCTGTGGGATTTTTCTCCTGTGGTTTTAGGGATGCCAAGAAGAGATACACTGCTTGGGATAAAGGTTTGTTTGTTGTTAGTCTAGCTCTAGTAGAAGCAGAGAAGATTGCACGACAGCAGCCAATCATATTAAGAGGCCCATAAAAACAGTCACTTCTGGGACAGTCATAAAAACAGTCACTTCTGGGACCCCTCCTCCTGATGGGGTGGCCCAAAAGTCCTCAGTACAAAAGTGGTATGCTCAGATTGAACATTATTGTAACATTTTCTCAGTATCTGAAGGAGTTTTAAAAAAACTAGCTATACAAGAAATTGAGAGCTTGGACAAGGACCAGACAAACCTGCCTCAGTGATTCAAGTGGCACCTCCCTTTTCTCATGATCAGTCAGTTAGTCACACATCACAGAATCCCAGAATCCCAGAATGTCGGGGGTTGAAGGGTCCTGGAAAGCTCATCCAGTGCAATCTCCCCTGGAGCAGGAACACCCAGATGAGGTTACACAGGAAGGTGTCCAGGCGGGTTGGAATGTCTGCAGAGAAGGAGACTCCACAAGCTCCCTGGGCAGCCTGGGCCAGGCTCTGCCACCCTCACCCCCAACAAGTTGCTTCTCATATTTCAGTGGAACCTCCTGTGTTCCAGTTTGAACCCATTACCCCTTGTCCTATCACTGGTTGTCACCCAGAAGAGCCTGGCTCCATCCTCCTGACACTCATCCTTTATATATTTATAAACATTAATGAGTCAGCCCTCAGTCTCCTCTTGTCCAGCTCCAGAGCCCCAGCTCCCTCAGCCTTTCCTCACACGGGAGATGCTCCACTCCCTTCAGCATCTTGGTGGCTGCGCTGGACTCTCTGCAGCAGTTCCCTGTCCTGCTGGAACTGAGGGGCCACAACTGGACACAAGATTCCAGGTGTGGTCTCCCCAGGGCAGAGCAGAGGGGCAGGAGAACCTCTCTGACCTACTGACCACCCCCTTCTAACCCACCCCAGGTACCATTGGCTTCCTGGCCACAAGGGCCCAGTGCTGGCTCATGGTCACCCTGTTGTCCCCAGGACCCCCAGGTCCCTTTCCCCTATGCTGCTCTCTAATAGGTCATTCCCCAACTTACACTGGAACCTGGGGTTGTTCCTGACCAGATTCAAGACTCTACACTTGCCCTTGTTATATTTCATTAAATTTTTCCCTGCCCAGCTCTCCAGCCTGTCCAGGTCTCTGGATGGCAGCACAGCTTCCAGTGTCAGCCACTCCTCCCAGCTTGGTGTCATCAGCAAACTTGCTGACAGTCACTCTGTTCCCTTGTCCAAAACATTGATGAATATATTGAATAATACAGGCCCCAGTACTAACCCTTGAGGCACTCCACTAGTGCTTGGTTTACTGACGCTTCTGCTAAAAGAGAAGGAAAGGTGTGGAAATACAGGGCAGTAGCACTCCATATCTCTTCCGAAGAACAGATTATAACAGAGGGAGAAGGTAGTGCACAAGTAGGTGAATTAATTGCAGTATGGAGTGTTTTCCAACAAGGAAGCACAAACTACTACCCCTGTACACATTTATACTGACTCTTATGCTGTGTTTAAGGGCTGTACCAAGTGGCTTCCTTTGTGGGAACAGAATGGATGGAAAGTTAATAGGATTCGAGTGTGGCAAAAAGAAAAGTGGCAAGAAATCTTAAGTATTGCTAGGAAAGGAAACTTTGCTGTGGGCTGGGTGGCTTCTCATCAGGTAGATGGGAGATCCGCAGGAGAATGGAATAACCGAGCTGATGAATTAGCAAGACTGGCCCCTGTACAAAAGGACCAAATTTCAGAAGACTGGGAACGTTTGTTAGAATGGTTAAACGTAAAGCACAAACACACCGGAGCTAAAGACTTGTACGGTGAAGCTCTGGCCCAAGGCTGGCCTGTCACCAGAGTAATGTGCAAAACCTGCATATCAGCCTGCGAACAATGTCAGAGACAGCTAGAAAGGCACCCTTTAGAAGATAACCCCCTGCATTTAAGGGAGGGTAAAGGTTTGTGGGATGCCTGGTAGGTGGATTACATTGGCCCCTTTAAGAAATCAGGGGGCAAGCATTTCGTACTGGTGGGAGTGGAAATTACATCAGGATTAGTCTAAGCAGAAGCTTTTAAAAAAGCTACAGGTGAAAATACTGTGAAAGCATTGCGTGAATGGTTTGGAACTTTTACAAAGCCACAAGAAATACAGTCTGACAATGGTTTCCATTTCACTGCTAAAATCGTACAAGATTGGGTGTCGATGCGGAAGTCACTGACTATTCACTCGATCAATATGATCAGACAGTAGTCACTTTATTAGCAGAATCATCAGACTTATATATGCTATTTGCTCCCTTATTATGCAATAGCTAAAATGTGATTGGTTGCATGCACTGTTAATGAGCTGTTTGCACATCCTTAAATCATTTCTGCTAGCTCAGTCCTCTTTGCGACCACCAACTCCCCCCATGGCATCCTGTTTTTTCAGACTGGCTTCAGCCACGTATACTTGCCTTTCTTCCTCATTTTTCTGCTGCATAAGCTTGTATTAGCATTTCTTCAACCTTGATTTATCTTGCTGCATCTTTGAGGCCTGCACTTTATAGGCTAATGAAGTTCATATCTAAAGTGTCTGGATTGCTCACTACATGTCCTTGGTCTTCTAAAAACCCCACAATTGGGCACAAAGAGAAGGGATTAAATGGACTTTTCACACCCCATATTACCCACAGACTAATGAAATTGTAGAAAGAACCAACAGCCTCCTAAAACAGCTTCTGAGACCTCATGAGGGTAATTGGGATACTCCTCTGTGGCAAGCTGTCACAGGGGTAAAATGACACGTGGGGGTAAATGGATGTCCCAAAATCACCACTTTCTGTCCAAAAGCCTCTTCCTTGATTCCCTCTCTAAAGGGACCAGATAATTCCAAGAATCCAGCCCATTACCCGGGACAGCCAGTCCTGGTGGAACTCCCCACTGTGGGAAGCGTACCACTGGTATTAAAAACCCCTTTGAATACAAAGTCATGGGTAGCTTCTGATGCCCTGGGCAAGGAATATCGGATAAATATCCACCGGATAATTCCATCATTTTAATTATTTTTGCCTCAAAGAGGTGAGCCTTGTTTGTTTTCCTTTTTGCAAGAGAACTCCGAGGGACACAGAGAATAAAACGAATCATCCAAGAATTGAATCTGAAGGCCTAGTTTGTCAAGATGACCAAAAGTATAATTAGGTTGCTAATACTTTTCTGCATTCTCTCACCTACTCATAATCAAAAATATGCTAAATGGCCTTGGTCTGAAGTTACTGTTAGATACACTACTTCTCTAGGACCGTATCCCAAAGACCGCTTCCCAATTTAGCTACTGTGGTAATGCATGATGATAAAGTGTATCGCCTAAATGAATGGAAGTGGGATAGGAAGGATTGGATTAGAGTCCTGAATGCCACAATTTGAGAAAAAAATTAAAGTAGGATGCAGAAAGGTAAAAGGATCTAACCATGAGAAATTACAGTTACTGGAAACCTTTTAGATGTAAATTCGACAACCCAAATTCACCCTAACATCTCAGTGAAACTCTGTCCTACTGCAGAGTGGAAATGTGATAAACAAAATTCTCTCATTTTATGTTGTCGCCAAAAGAATCTTGGCAATTACAACAATACTACCTTAGACCCAAGTACCTACAACGTGGAGATTACTAAATCCTGCAAGGATGAAGAAACTGATTGTTGGCACAACTTCACTTTAACAAGGACCATCCGGGTAGTGTGTAATTGGCGAAACAATCATGCTAACCAGTCAGAACTACTAGGCCTGAACTACAAATTTAAAATGAATGCTGTCCCCAAACCCCTAGTGACACTTGTAGCAATAGTAACCTATCACAACAAAGACAGCGTTTTCACACTAGATGTCAAAAAAAACCCTTTACCCTCTTTTATGGTGGTCCAGGGTGACAACCTCTCCGTGCAATGCAAACTGATTACTGAGTCCCTCACTGAACCTTTAAACAGCTATGGAATTAGACTACATGGCTGTGGCAGGATGCAAACCCCCCCTTTCTCCCCCTCCCTCCTTCAGTATGGAAGGAGTAGACACATCTCCCTCTCTCTGCTACTTGAGGCTGACAGCTTCTTTTGTTTGGCCCCAGAGCACCCTTGCCAGGGCCATTAGGAGAAGGGAGTGCCGAGGCGCCAGGGAGCTGCTGGGCACCCGTGGCCAGTGTGGGGGATGTTTGGAGGCTTCAGGGGCACACACAGCCAGGGTGGGGGTGCAGAGAAGCTTCTGGAATGCCCACAGTCAGATCTGATCAGCCTATAAAAACGGGACTCTCGTCGAGACTCCACCCATTGTCGCGGGTCTCTCGGAGCAGAAGCAAGATGCTGCCACTGAGAGCCCCCCTGGGATGGAGACTCCGCTTGCCTTGCTGCCATGGGTGTGAGTAAAATAACTCTCACAGGATTGCGAGTATATTTATACTTTCCGTGCACATATGCACGTGTAACTTTCCGTGCTCAATATGAGCACGTGCAAAATTAATGCTCGCATAATCGCGGGTGTATTTTCCTCCCGTGCTCCCACATAAGCACGTGTAACTTTCCATGCACATTTGGACGTGTAACTTTCTGTGCTCAATACGAGCATGTGTATAAATTATTTCCTCACACAATCGTGAGTGTGTTTTCCTCCCGTGCTTCCACATAAGCACGTGTAATATTCCGTGCACATCTGCACGTGTTTTAACCCTCGCAGAATCGCGAGTGTACACTTTCCGTACTCACTACGAGTACGTGTATCTCTTTAAAAATAATCCCACACCGTGTTCAGGCAAGTGTGTACTTCTCTGGGACTCAAGGACGGCTCCGGCATTGTTTTGGGTGAAGCCATGTGCATGCACTCTGTGGACCACCTGTTGTATTAGTTGCTGCCCCTTAATAATTTTCCTCAACTGATATCCGAACCTGTATTTAAGTCACTTTTGGAGTGCTAAAACCCTGTTTCTCACCGGTTTAATAAAAGTTGTTTTGGACCCTGTTGTCCCTTAAACTAATCTTGGGGTGCCTCTGTGATAATGGCTCTACTATATCATGCAAAAAACAAAGCCAAAATTGTTGGCTAAATTTAATTGCAATACAATATACTCATAAAGTAATGTGTGGTAAAAATAATACCAAACATTGGGGGAAATTTAGGATAGAGGTTGTGACACCTACCACCTAACCAATAGTGGTACCTAGTCCAGAAATTTTTAAAATTGGACCATATGTGATCAAAAATATGGGCCAACAACAAATGTTGTTCAACCCAGAATGGTCTCTCAAGCGTGTTGAGTTGTTAATGCAAAATAACGTTTCTGAGATCCAGCCAGCCTGCTCTCCTTTCTTAAGGACCTCCTTCAAAGGGTGGACAACCTGGCTGAGGAAACGAATTCCTAAGAGAACACCGAGAGACCTAACTGGTGTGCTGGAGAGAGGATTGGGAGTTCTAAATGGTATTGACTCAGAGATATTAATGAATAAATTGGCTGCTACAACTAGTAATTTGGCAAAATTGCAAATGGTCTTGCCATCTTCCCTATTAGCTTTGGGAACTAACCAGTGGCTGTTATCCAGAGTATTACCAAAATGGGAAAAGGTAAATGTAAAAGACCACAAACTGATAATAGATGCACTTGGTGTAGTCCAAAATAACCTTTCTTTGGCTCTCAGTTGTATTCAGGCACAACTGTGGATGCAATCAGTGGCCGCCTCGATCATAAGGGAAGGTGAAGAAGGCACTTTTCCTACCGAAATTCGGTAAATTGTTTGGGACAGCGCCACTGAATTTGAGAGAGAACTCCCATCCTGGTGGACTTTGGCAAACTTTACCTATAACCCCAACACAAACACAGCCACAACCTTTGTGTTAGCCATACACAATGCTTCAATATACATAATTTACCCAATCATTGCATTAGGGTTGAACCACAACGGAACTATACTCTATCCTTTTGAGCATAGAGTATGGGCCCAAAAAATAGATGAGAAATGGCAAACTGTCAATTTAGAATCTTGCATTGTGTGAGAACAGCAAGGATTCATCTGCGAAAGTAATACAATCAGTGCTCAAGACATTTGTCTGGACGCTGAGCAGAATGTTTGCCACTTTGAGGTTCGTCCTGACAATCGAGAAACGGTACTAGTGTGTATTGGCAAAGGTTGTGTGTTCTTGAGGACTGCTTGCAACTCTATATTAGTAGATATGGTGACAGTAAATATTAGAAATCATCCAAATTTTTGTGTTTGTGATTTTGTTAAGATTAATGGATGTGATTTTTCTTATCTAGCACCAGTTATATCTCATCAACTTATACAATCTAATTACACACTGATTCAAGAATTACTGCCTACACTTATTGGGATGAATCTTTCATTGGTAAAGCAATTGTTGCAACACCAAGACCTGATCGAGATCTTGGAAGAAGTTCGAGTAAATGGACAGAAAACCTTGATAACCGTTCACAACGATGCTGAAGAAATTCACCGTGTGTTAAGAAGAATAGAAAAAGATGCAGAACATAAGTGGTGGAACACGCTTTTCGGGTGGTCACCTACTGCTACAGGCATCCTGAACAAGTTGGCATTTTGGTTGTCTTAATTTTGCGCTTCGAGATGAAGGTAAAAGAACCATCACGAGTCCATCACCGAATGGACCGTGGCAAAGGTTCAGAGTGATAGGACAAGAGGTAGTGGGCACAAGTTGGAACATGAGAACTTTCTATAAGATATAAGGAAAAACTCTTTCCATCATAAGGTGGGCCAAATATTGGAAGAGATTGCTCGGGCAGGTGGTGGAATCTCCATTCTTGGAGATATTAAAAACTCAGCTAGACAAGTACCCGAGCAACCTGATCTAATTGGTCCTGCTTTGAGAAGGGGGTTTGACTAGATGACTTACAGAAGTTCCTTCTTATGGGAGATTTGAGGGATTTTCTTGAAGTTAATGTGTGGATGGGTTTCTATTAGATGGAGGTTTGTTATTAAACTAGCCAGGCCCAAAGGAATTTCAAGGCCACCTCGGAAAGCTGAAAACACAACGTAAATCAACAGACCTATTAGCAGTGAGACTCAGGCGCATGGACAGCTCGTGAACATGGACAACATCCCATCAGCTAATGCATGCTTGGAGCGTGGACGTGTGATCAGGAAATAATCGCATATATAAGGAGGCTTGTTTCTGTAATAAATGGCTTCGCTTGAATTCATATTGGATTGTGTGGAGTCCATGAGTTTTCGCCCTCACACCTTCTAACCCAAATTATTCTATGATTCTGTGATCATCCTCCTCTGAGTGCAGAGTTAGGCTAGATGGCTTCCTGTTTTCCCTTCTAACCTAAATTATTTTATGATTCTACAGTAATGTAGGACTCAAGGAGTGATATCCTGTAATTATTGCTTCATCCTCAAAGGATTCATAAGTGCAGACACTACAGACAGTATCTCTAGGACTCGAACCCAGATCCCCACCACAAGTCTACAGATTCTTGTGCCTCTGATGAAAGGATTAGACCCTCCAGATATCTCATACACAGGGAGGGAAGGCCAGAGCTAACTAGTGCAACAATCATTGACCAAGAAAGAATTCTCCAGTATTTGGGAACCTGCTTCCTTACCAAGTCACAATTGGATTACAGCTCCGTTGTACCACCTCAGCATTACTGAGTGCTCATGACTGAACTAGCACGTCTAGTCACAGAATTAAATTTCTCCAGGCAGCCTCCTACCTCCAGCTGCTGCCCAGCAGAGCAGAGATGGTAGTCATATCTGGAGATGGCCCCACTTTTCCTGAAGGGTGCCTGGAGTTCAACCACTGGCATTGCTGAGTAAAGGCCAAGAGATTCCCATCACAGTATCACAGTATCACAGTATGTTTGGGATTGGAAGGGACCTCAAAAGATCATCTAGTCCAATCCCCCTGCTGGAGCAGGAACGTCCAGGTGAGGTTGCACAGGAACATGTCCAGGTGGGTCTTGAATGTCTCCAGAGAAGGAGACTCCACAACCCCCCTGGGCAGCCTGTTCCAGTGCTCTGTCACCCTTACTGAGAAGAAGTTTTTCCTCAAATTTAAGTGGAACCTCTTGTGTTCCAGCTTGATCCCATTACCCCTTGTCCTATCATTGTTTGCCACCGAGAAGAGCCTGGCTCCATCCTCATGGCACTCACCCTTTATATATTTATAAGCATTAATAAGGTCTCCCCTTAGTCTCCTCCAAACTAAAGAGACCCAGCTCCCTCAGCCTTTCTTCATAAGGGAGATGCTCCACTCCCTTAATTATCTTCGTTGCCCTATGCTGGACCCTCTCCAGCAGTTCCCTGTCCTTCTGGAACTGAGGGGCCCAGAACTGGACACAATATTCCAGATGTGGTCTCACCAGGGCGGAGTAGAGGGGAAGGAGGACCTCTCTCGATCTACTAACCACCCCCCTTGTAATACACCCCAGGATGCCATTGGCCTTCCTGGCCACAAGGGCACAGTGCTGGCTCATGGTCATCCTGTTGTCCACCAGGACCCCCAGGTCTCTTTCCCCTACACTGCTCTCTAATATGTAATTTCCCAACCTATACTGGAACCTGGGGTTGTTCTTGCCCAGATGCAGGACTCTGCACTTTCCCTTGTTAAATTTCATCAGGTTATTCCCATGACAGTAATATAAGTACAACTTTGATAAAAGTCAAGAATAACAGGTGTCACACCTGCCATTACCTGCAGAAGTCCTGCCCCTACTTACAGTTACCTGTCCCACTTGCCCTAGTAAGTTCCTTCTCTATTCCACTCACAAGGTCAGTTTACCCAACCTCTTTTTGCCCTGGAGGCTGGTATTTTTTAAAATGTCATAACCCATGCGTTCTCAGACTGCCCTGTGATTGGACAGTAGAGCAAGTCTCTCCTTCCAGTTTACCTGGAAAAATATCAGAACCAGCACCCTCTCCCACTACATGCAGAGTGGCTGACATATTGTTTCAAGCACCATTTTATGGCAGGGAGCTGACATTTTGATTCCACCATACCCCATGTGAATGGCTAACATTGACAGAGGCGAGGCTGCTGCAGCTCCATGCCCCACAAGCCTTACCAGTGTGTGGGGGGTATTCCTCCCCAGGTGCAGGACCCTGCACTTGCCCTTGTTGAATTTCATCAGGTTCTTCTCTGTCCAGCCCTCCAGCCTGTCCAGATCTCTATGAATGGCAGCACAGCCTTCTGCTGTATCAACCACTCCTCCCAGTTTGGTATCATCAGAAACACCAGCAAAGCAGGAGGTCTTGAGGCTCGATTGTATTCAAAGAAAGTGCTTTAAAAGAAAAAGAGCTGCTTCATGCCCCCAGAGGGAAGGCTGACGCCAGCCCCATAAAAGGGTGGGTGTGCCAGGCAGCAGTCTGACTAGGACAGGAAGAAGAAAAAGAACAAGACAGACTGAATGGTGCAAAAGAAATTGAAAACCCAAAGAACAGGGGCCCATTCTACTCCTAGAAAAGGAGCTATATTTTTATAGGATGCCTTTCATTCACAACTCTTCTGAAGAGTTGTCCTTTAAGAAGGGCAAGTGTAGGGTCCTGCACCTGGGGAGGAATAACCCCACATACCAGTACAGGTTAGGGCTGGACCTGCTGGAAAGCAGCATTGCAGAGAAGGACCTGGGAGTCTTTGTGGCAGTACACTCTCCCCCTACACCCTCCCCCCCCCCCCCGCTGAGAACTGATGTGGCAGCTGCATGTGTGCACACCTCCCCACTCTCCTGCAATGGGGCAAGTTAATGGCCCTTATTGTGAGACCCAGGCCAAAGTCGTTAGGAGAGAGGAGGGGGCACATGTAGCCACAGTAGAGGGGTGCAGAGGTGCACGTAGCCACACTAGGGGGGTGCAGAGAAGCCACAAAGCTTCTAGACTGCCCACAAGCCAGATCTGACACGGCTATAAACAAGGTCCGCCGAGGCTGCCTTTTGTGTGGTCCTCTCGGGGCCAAATGCTGCCGCCAAGAGCACTCCCGGCACTGGGACGCCATCTAAAGTAACCTCCCGAAAGAAAAATGAGACTGCCTCATCTCCACATGTGAGTGAGTGATAACTTAGATATTTCATCGCCAGATAAGTGAGTGTGTTAAATAATTCCTCACCACTTGGGCAGGTGTTTTCCTCACTAGACATGTGAGTGTATTCCATGCTTAAATATAAGCCTGTATATTTTCTTTAATAATTCCTTGCTAGATTCAGGCAAGCGTATATCCTTAATATAATTTCTCACTAGACACGTGGGTGTATTTTTCCTGGGGTCAGGGATGGCTCTGGTATTGTTTTTGGTGAGCCACGTGTATGCACACTATGGACTTCCATTGTTATTATTTGCTGTACCCCAATAAGTTCCTCAAAGTTGATATCCAAATCTGTATTTTATGTTACTGGAGTAACTGATTGTATAAACCCCATTTCTAATTGGCTGTTTTTCCGGACTTTCCTGGACAGAATAAAAGCTTGGTTTGGACCTGGTTGTCTGCCTAAAACTAACTTCGGGGTCCCTCCGTGACAGTCCTGGTTGACAACAGGTTGATCATGAGTCAACAATGTGTCCTTGTGGCCAAGAAGGTCAATGGTATCCTTGGATGCATTAAGAAAAGTGTGACCAGCACATTGAGGAAGGTGATCCTCCCCCTCTACTCTGGCCTGGTGAGGCCCCATCTGGAGCACTGTGTCCAGTTCTGGGCTCCCCAGTTCAAGAAAGACAAGGAATTACTGGAGGGAGTTCAGCAGAGAGCTATAAAGATGATTAAGGGTCTAGAGCATATTTCTTATGAGGAGGGACCAAGAGAGCTGGGTCTGTTCAGCCTGGAGAAGAGAAGCTGAGAGGGGATCTCATCAGTGTTTCTAAATATCTCAAGGGTGGGTGTCAAGAGGATGGGACAAGACTCCTTTCAGTGGTGCCCAACGATAGGATGAGAGGCTACAGGCACAGACTGAAGCACAGGAGGTTCCATCTGAATACAAGGAAAAACGACCTTGAGGGTGGCAGAGCCTGGACCAGGCCGCCCAGAGAGGTTGTGGAGTCTCCTTCTCTGCAGACATTCAAGACCCGCCTGGACACGACCCTGTGCAACCTGCTCTGGTGAACCTGCTTTAGCAGGTGGGTTGGACTGGATGATCTCCAGAGGTCCCTTCCAACCCCAACCATTCTGTGATTCTGTGAAGAATGTATCAGATCTGAGTTAGGTTTTTTTGAAGTGTCCCCACTTTTAGCTATTGTGGAGCCTATACTTTTGGGCTTTTTCATGGCTGGGGATGGAAAAGATAACACAGGTATGAACAATATTCTGCTATACCTTTGCTGCAAGTTCTTAAAAGATGCTGGGTCCAACTTTGTTGCTGGTAAGGTGAGGCAAAGATTGGCAAATTATTGAAACTAATTATCAAGGATACACTTATTGAGAATAAAGCTATATCCACATCTTCAGCATATAATGCAGCTGCAGAGAGGGGAAGAAATATGCTCTGTATGATTTCACCCTCCCACACACCTGGCCTGCATTCTTACTTGGTAGTGCCTGAGGAAGCTCATTGAGAAGATATGGGGGTGGAGTGATATAAAGGTATCACAGCCAGGCCCTATTAACAAGCCACAGGTAAAATAACCAGATGGTATAGCTGCTGTCAGTTTTGAAGATAAGGTATAGCTGCTGTCAATTACAAAGAATAAATGTTTATTTCCATCCAAAATGCTATTTACTAAGCCAGAAATTTGTCCAATGGAGGAACATTGTTCATTATAATCTCATTTTAATACCAAAACACACTTCCATCTCAAAGGATACCCGCCTCCAACCTACCTTCGAGCATGCATAGTGAGGTTTTTACTTTAAAAATGGAAGCGAGGATTGCTAAACCAATCAATAACAAAGGTATGCATAACTAGAGTCACTCAAGCTCGCCTAAATGTAGAAAATATTATAAAATACCGTAACAATAGAGGAAGGGTGGGGGGAAGACACCATCACTGGGAAGTCAAGGGAATAGCATAATAGGACTTCTGGGACCAGTCAACGGGCTGAGCCTATATTCCCCACCCCAAAGGGATGCTTTTAGGTAAGATTTGTGCACTTAGTTCTACTGAGTTTAGACTTGAAGCTTGTATTTGTAATCACATTAATAGCGCTATATAGTCATCTTAGAAATTATATATATGGTACCAGTACTTATTTCTTGGCACTAACATCTTATTTCAACTAATGTGTATTTTGCAACTAAAGTGTGTTTTTGCAGACAGTGTATTTATCAACAGCATCTCAAAGAACTTGCACCTGTTGCTTTAATAAAACTCATTATTTGTGGATCTAGTAATGAGAATTTCTCATTGAATGCACCCAGACCTATACTGTAATGCATCCAGACCTATAGCATCTATTATACTATTCATGAATCTGTGTAGCACGTAGATTTGATGATCACAACTGGCCTGCACTTTTCATGAATCTGATTGTGTGAATTCAACATTAACACACTCAGACTTATAGTATATGCTATACTATTCATGAATCTGTGCGCTGGGCCAGCCATTGAGAAAGATCAGACTTATAGTGCCAACTTGAGGTTATTTGCATCACTCAGGAGTTCAACCTAGCCACGTTGCATGGGGCTTAACTTCTGCTAAATTAATCATCTTAATGCAACACCCATTTGCCTCTGTTTTCAGCCAGCTGGACATTATGCCACAGGACTAACTAATAAGCCAGAGCAACAACTGCTATCCCTATTGCACCTTCAAAGAATCACAGAATCATTTAGCTTTGGAAAGACCTTTAAGATCATCAAGTCCAAACATTAACCTAACACTGACAAGTTCACCACTAAACCATGTGCCTAAGTGCCATATCTACATGTCTCTCAAATACCTCCAGGGATGGTGACTCAACCGCTTCCCTGGGGACCCTGTTCCAATGCTTGAATGCTTCATTGACTTGCTTCTCCATTACAGACATGACACATTGCCCACGCATTTCTCCATGAGGCTCTCATATAAAGAAACAACCAGGCAGCATGAAGCACTTGCATTGGATAGTATTGGTAATCAGGGGTTTAGAGAATGCTCGGCTCTGATAGACCAAGTTATCACTATAATCTCATTCCTGTGTGATCTGCAGGCCTCCCTCAAAATTTTCACATCTTGCTTGCAACAGTAATACAGTTCTTTTTGAAAGTCAGAAATCTTTTCCTGATTAGCTGCATGTCATGCCAAGAATTGTATTTTCTCCTCAAGCATCATGTTACGCACTCCATAATATTCCAGTTGTGGAAGAGGGCCCATGTAACTTTGATTTTCAGCAGTATTGAAAAAATAGGAGAAATAACCTTTGCAGTCCTCAATACCCAGTACACGGGAAAGGCTGTTTAGTTACATGGGTAAAAAATGTGAAGAGTCTATGAAATATAGTCAGCAGGGGAATGTCTATGCACATGAGTTTATCACCTCCACTGCACATCCATTCTTTCCTTCAGAAGCTGAGTAACAATAAAGTAGTCTTCATAGCCTTTGGCATTATACGCTAGGAAAGTGTAGGCCCAAAAATTTGTGTCCATAAACAACCAAAGTCGTCAAGGCATGTGTCCCATTTAAACTTCCATTCTCCTTCACTTTTCCTTTCTGCCCTGTGGTGGGTTGACCTTGGCTGGCCATCAGGTGCCCACCAAGCCCCTCTCTGACTCCCTCTTCTCAGCAAGACAGGGGGAGAAAACACAATGAAAAAACTCGTGGGTTAAGATAAAGGATAGGGAGGTCACTCACCAATTACTGTCACGGGCAAAACAGACTTAACTTGGGGAAGATTAATTTAATTTATTGACAACTAATAACAGAGGAGGACAGTGAGAAATAAAACAGAAATAAAAACACTTTCCCCCCACCCCCCCATCTTCTCAGGCTCAACTTCACTCTTCTACTTCCTTCCCCCTGAGGGGCACAGGGGGATGGGGAATGGGGTTTGTGCTCTGTTCATAACACTTCATCTCTGCCTCTCCTTCCTCCTCACACTGTTCCACTACTCCATCATGGAGTCCTTTCCACAGGATACAGTCCTTTACAAACTTCTCCAACGTGGGTTCATTGTGCAAAAGCAGGAAACAGACTATTGTTTGGCTTAAAAATCCCCCAATCTTTTTTCCCCTTAAATAGGAGGCTGACACATATATTAACATGTAGCAGAGTCTCAAACAAGAGGATGTCACTTAGCATGACCTTCCTATACACACATCACCCCAGTGTTAAGAGGTGTTGTAAGTAGCCACTGCATCCAGCAGCTACAGGGCCTGGTGATTCCTCCTGACTGGCTGCTGGAGCCCAGACAGGACACTTGAGGGTCTCCATCCCAGGCTGATGGATGCAGCTGTTGCTTTCACATTTGCAGGTTCAAGCGGTGAGACTGAGAGTGTATCCCTGTATTGGGCTTGTGTGGCAAGGTTTTGGGGGGGGAGGGGGGGGCACAGGGGTGGCTTCTGTGAGGAAGCTTCCCCAATGTCCGATAAAGCCAATGTCAGACAGCTTCAAGACAGACCCATTGCTGGCTAAGGCTGAGCCAATCAGTGACAATGGTAGCACATCTATGGTAACATATTTAAGAAGGAGAAAAAAAAAAACAACACAGCAACAAAAAAAACAACAAACTGTACAACTTCAGCTAAAGAGAGGAGAGAGAATATGTGAGAGAAACAACTCTGCAAATGCCAAGGTCAGTGAAGAAGGAAGGGGGGGAGGTGCTCCAGGTCCAGGAGCAGAGATTCCCCTGCAGCCCATGTTGAAGACCATGGTGAAGCAGGCTGTCCCCCTGCAGCCCATGGAGGTTAACGGTGGAGCAGATATCCACCTGCAGCCTGTGGAGGACCTCATGCTGGAGCAGGTGGATGCACCCAATGGAAAGCCCATGCAGTAACAGGTCTAGCAGGACCTGTGAACCTGTGAGGGACCCACACTGGAGCAGTCTGTTCTGGAAAGACTGCACCCTGTGGAAAGGACCCATGCTGGAGTAGTTCTTGAAGAACTGCAGCCCATGGGAAGGACTGACACTGGAGAATGTAAATAGCAATAGCATTTTCTTTTTATAAAATTCTTTTCCCTAAATGCAGTACTTCAAGAAAAATTTTCATAATTTTTGTAATTTCTGTAAGAATAGTAATTCCAGCCTCACTTTATATTATTAGTCTATACATTTTAATACCATTGGTATTAAATATAGATGGCATGTTACACTTTAAAGAAAAAATCAAAGAAATTACAAGTATGTTAAAGGGTCCATCTGACTCATGCACTGATACTTGAAAGTTTCCACCTCCAAATCAGTAATTTAAGACTTGTTTATAAACATTTTATGATACCACATAAAATGGAAAACTGTATTGCATATATATGAAATACTACATCTTTTTAAGGGAGAAGCTGCAAAATGTTTCTTTTCAATGCTGTGAGGTTAAGCAGGTTCTTTGTATTACCAAACAATGACTCTCTTGTTTTTTTAATGCTGTGAGGCCACATGTGAAGAAATCCTAGTCTTCAGTTTCCTGCTGATCTCACTGAACATGAATTTAAGATTCTTGTGTGCTGAGTCAACAAAATGAAGTAAATGGTGTGGAAATCCTTATTCACATAAACACAGATGGAGTATTGGGTGAAAGGGGTAGTAGATTGCTATTATACCCTACTATTGCAACCTACTGCTTTTAGAAAGCAGTATTATAGCTCAAATTTGGTAGAACTGTGAACATTCTTAAGAAACAAGCATTTTACTGGGGAAATCACCAGATTCTCCTATAAAGTGTGGGAACAGCAGCATGGGCGGTTCCAGCTAAATGGCCTTGGACAGGTTATGCAGAAGTATGTTTTTTATGAGTGTAAGGAGTGATAGCCCAGGCCAGTGAGAATGATATCTCAGGTTGGAAAACCGCCCCCATGTGTATGGTGTGAATGTTGGGCCTGGGCGTGTGAATGAGTGGGTCGGAACACCGCCCACAAGATATGCATGGGGACGTGACTGAAAACAGACACAACATGAGTGTGGTGTGTTTGGGATAACATTTTTTGAAAAAACTGTTTAACCTTTTGGTCCGGCCCTGTATCTGTAAACATATAAATTGAGAACTGTTAATAAAAGAGAGCTCAGCTCTGCCTGGCTCTGCTCTCGCTGCTAACAAGAAATCTGTGCCTGTGCGTCTCTGTCTGCGTCTGTATGCGTCGTTCCTCATCGCCACATAAAGTGCAACAGAATTTCACATTTTCTCATAGAAAAAGCAAAGATAAAAATGACATTTGGAGACAAAACCACATATATCTCTGCAAAGGTTCCAAAATTGGTGACAGCAAGATTGGAGGCAGCCCGGGCTGCAGTGATCACGTGCTCGTGGAGTTCGCAGTCCTGAGGGATGTGGGACAGGTGAAAAGTCAAGCCAGGACCCTGAATTTTAGGAAAGCCAACTTCCAGCTCTTCGAGTAGTTAGTCAATAGGACCCCCTGGGAAACTGCCCTCAGGGACAAGGGAGCAGAACAGAGCTGGCAGATCTTTAAGGACGCTTTCCATAGAGCACAAGAGCTTGTGATCCCCAGGTGTAAGAAATAGGGTAAGGAAGGCAAGAGGCCAGCATGGCTGAGTCAAGACCTGCTGGTCAAACTAAAGGGCAAGACGGAAATGCACAGGCGATGGAAGCAGGGACGGGTACCCTGGGAAGAGTATAGCGACACTGCCCGGTTGTGCAGAGATGGGGTAAGGAAGGCCAAGGCACAGCTGGAGCTGAACTTGGCAAGGGATGCAAAGAATAACAAGAAGGGCTTCTACAGGTACATCAACCAGAAAAGGGAGGTCAAAGGAAGCATGCCCCCCCAATAAGCAAGACTGGAGAACTGGTAACAACAGATAAAGAGAAGGCTGAGGTACTCAGCAACTTCTTTGCCTCAGTCTTCAAAATTATTTTGATTCTATGATTCTAAATCTATGGGACCTGATGAGATGCATCCCAGATTCCCGAGCCTAGAGATGAGAAGGTTCTGGGGAGACCTTATTGCAGCCTTTCCATATTTAAAAGGGGCCGATAAGAAAGACGGGGCAGGGCAGATTCAGGCTAGACATGAGGAAGAAATTTTTTACAATGAGTGTGGTAAAACACTGGCCCAGGTTGCCCAGGGAGATGGAGATGCCCCATCCCTGGAGACATTCAAGGTCCACTTGGATAGGGCTCTGAGCAACCTGATCTAGTTGAAGATGTCCCTGCTCATTGCACAGTGGTTAGACTAGATGACCTTTGAAGGTTCCTTCCAAGCCAAACTGTTCTATGATTCTAAGACCATTGAATGGTGAAAAAGAATCTTTCTTTCTCTAAAGTAAGGTTTTTCTAAGGAGGGGAAAATGATCTCCTTGAATTTGGTGCTCAAGTCAGTTAAATTCTTCAAGCTTCACTGGAATTCTCATACAGTACTATTTAGCCAGTCTGTACATTTGTAATATGCCAATTCATTATGCTAGCCTGACAAAATAGATACCCTTCTGTGATGGATGCACTTGACTACTTAACCAAACTAGTGGTAGTTTGGTTCAGGCTCCAAAGGAGGTAAAGCGGTTTATCGTTAGATTGGGACAGACAGCAGGTTTCCAGTGCCAGGGAAACCTGAGGAAGAGTCTGTTGCAGCATTGAGTGCCCTTTAACAGAGAGTCACCCACTATGAGTCCTTCTCTGCACTGCTGCTTTCCAGCAGGTCAACCCCTAACCTGTACTGGTACTCCCAGTTTGGTATCATCAGCAAACTTGCTGAGGGTGCACTCAGTCTCTTCATCCAGGTCACTGATGAGAGATTCTGTGCTGCTGATCACAACCCTCTGAGCTCTGCCATCTAGCCCGTTCTCAGTCCATCTCCATCTCACTGTCCACTCATGCAACCAACACTTCCTGAGTTTACCTATGAGGATGTGGGAGAGAGTGTCAAAAGCCTTGCTGAAGTCAAGGTAGATAACCTCCACTGCTCTTCCCTCGTCTACCCTACCCTACTCCCTTTCCTTGATTTCTTCCTCATAGGGATGCATGGGTCTTGAGCTTGGAGGAAGTGATGTTTGAATATTGACCAGCTCTCCTGAACCCCCCTGGCAAACTGGTAACAATGGATGAGAAGAAGGCTGAGGTGCTCAACAACTTTTTTGCCTCAGACATCATGGGCAAGCTCTCTTGCCACACTTCTTAAGAGGAAAGTGAACTGCAAGATGGGGACTGGGGGAGCAAAGTCCCTCCCACTGTGAGAATCCAGTTCATGACCACTTACAGAAACTGAATGTACATAAGTCCATGGGACATTACTGAATGCCTTCTTTGCTTCTGTCTTTACTACTAAGACCAGCTGTCAGGAATCCCAGACCCTGGAGGTAAGACAGAAAGCCTGGAGAAAGGAAGACTTCCCCTTGGTTGAGGAGGATCAGGTTAGAGATCATTTCAGCAAACTGGATACTCACAAATCCACGGGCCCCGATGGGATGCACCCACGAGTGCTGAGACAGCTAGCAGATATTGCAAAGCCACTCTCCATCATCTTTGAAAGGTCATGGAGAACAGGAGAGGTGCCTGAGGACTGGAAGAAAGCCAACGTCACTCCAGTCTTCAAAAAGGGCAAGAAGGACGACCCAGGAGACTACAGGCCAGTCAGCCTCACCTCCATCCCTGGAAAGGTGATGGGACAATTCATTCTGGACGTCATCTCCAAGCATGTGGAGGAAAAGGTCATCAGGAGTAGTCAGCATGGGTTCACCAAAGGGAAATCATGCTTGACCAACGTCATAGCCTTCTATGAGAGCATGACTGGCTGGGTAGATGAGGGAAGAGCAGTAGAGGTTATCTACCTTGACTTCAGCAAGGCTTTTGACACTGTCTCCCACTATCTCACAACATCCTCATAGGCAAGCTCAGGAAGTGTGGGTTGGATGAATGCACGGTGAGATGGATCATGAACTGGCTGGACGGCAGAGCTCAGAGGGTTGCGATCAACGGTGCAGAGTCTGGTTGGAGGCCTGTAGTTACTGGGGTTCCCCAGGGGTCAGCAATGGGTCCAGTCCTGTTCAACCTCTTCATCAATGACCTGGATGAAGAGACTGAGTGCACCCTCAGCAAGCTGACTGATGATACCAAACTGGGAGGAAGGGCTGACACACCAGAGGCTGTGCTGCCATCCAGCGAGACCTGGACAGGCTGGAGGACTGGGCAGAGAAAAACTTGATGAAGTGCAACAAGGGCAAGTGCAGGGTCCTGCACCTGGGGAGGAATAACCCTGTACACCAGTACAGGTTAGGGCTGGACCTGCTGGAGAGCAGCACTGCAGAGACAGACCTGGGAGTTCTGGTTGACAACAGGTTGACCATGAGCCAGCAATGTGCCCTTGTGGCCAAGAAGGCCAATGGTACCTGGGGCGCATTAGGAAGAGTGTGGCCAGCAGGTCGAGGGAGGTGATCCTCCCCCTCTGCTCTGCCCTGGTGAGGCCACATCTGGAGTTCTGTGTCCAGTTCTGGGCTCCCCAGTTCAAGAAGGACAAGGAATTACTGGAGAGAGTCCAGTGGAGGGACACAAAGATGATGAGGGGTCTGAAGCATCTTTCTTATGAGAAGACACTGAGAGAGCTGGGGCTGTTCAGCCTGGAGAAGGCTGAGACAAGATCTTATTTATGCTTATGAAGGGTGGGTGTCAAGAGGATGGGACCAGACTCTTTTCCATGGTGCCCCACAATAGCATGAGGGGCAACGGGCACAAACTAAAGCACAGGAGGTTCCATCTAAACATGGGAAACTTGTTCCCAGTGAGGGTGCCAGAGCCTGGCCCAGGCTGCCCAGGGAGGTTGTGGAGTCTCCTTCTCTGCAGACATTCAAACCCACCTGGACACCTTCCTGTGCAACCTGCTCTGGTGACCCTGCTTTAGCACGTGGGTTGGACTGGATGATCTCCAGAGGTCCCTTCCAACCTCAACCATTCTGTGATTCTGTGACCTGATGAGATGCATCCCAGAGTCCTGAAGGAATTGGCTGCTGTAGTTGCCAAACCACTCTCCATGAGATTTCAGAAATCTTGGCAGTCAGGTGAAGTCCCTGGTGACTGGAAAAGGGAAACATCACACCCATTTTTAAAAAGGGTAGAAAGGAGGACCCCGGGAACTACTGACCTGTCAGCCTCACCTCTGGCACTGGGAAGATCATGGAATTCCTAGGGCAGGATTTAGCTGGGCTCATTTGGAGAGCTTTAAACTAGGCTCGAAGGGGATGGGGTTGTAGCTGGGCTTGTCCCAGTGGGGCAGCATTCTAAAACTGATGAGGACCGGGTGGCCTCCTATGCCCCTAGGGAGAAATGGGTGTGCTCTGCTCACTCCCTGAAATGCCTGTACAGCAATGCGCGCAGCATGGGGAATAAGCAGGAGGAGTTAGAATCCTGTGTTTGGTCGGGAGATTATGATCTGGTGGCAATTACAGAGACATGGTGGGACAGTTCACATGACTGGAATGTGGTCATGGATGGCTATGCCCTTTTCAGGAAAGACAGGCCGGCCAGGCGTGGTGGTGGAGTTGCTCTCTATGTGAGAGAGCAACTACAATGTACTAAATTCTGCCCAGGAGCGGATGATGAGCGGGTTGAGAGTGTATGGGTCAGGATCAAGGGGCAGGCTGGCAGGGGTGACACTGTTGTGGGCGTCTGTTACAGGCCACCAGATCAGGCTGAGGAAGTTGATGAGGCCTTCTATGGGCAGCTGAGAGTGGCCTCACAGGCACAGGCCCTGGTTGTGGTGGGGGATTTTAACTTCCCTGATGTTTGCTGGAAGGACCATTCAGCCAGCCAGCCACAGTCCAGGAGGTTCCTCCAGTGCCTTGATGAGAACTTTCTGATGCAAAGGGTGGAGGAGCCGACTAGGAGAGGTGCACTGCTGGATCTCATCCTCACTAACAAGGAGGGGCTGGTCGAAGCAGTAAAGATTGAGGGCTGCCTGGATTCCAGTGACCACGAGATGGTGGAGTTCAGCATCTTGTGTGGCAGGAACAGAATAGCGAGTAGAATTGCAACCCTGGACTTTAGCAGGGCTAACTTTGGCCTTTTCAAGCAATTGCTGGGGGAAATCCCATGGGCAAGGCTGCTTGAAGGAAAAGGGGCCCAAGATAGCTGGATTGCATTCAGAGATTGCTTCTTCCACGCTCAGGATCAGAGCATCCCCACACGTAGGGAGTCAAGGAAGGGAGCCAGGAGGCCTGCGTGGTTGAATAGGGATCTGTTGGGTATGCTCAAGCAGAAGAGGAGAGTTTACAGGTCATGGAAGCAGGGGCTGGCCACTTGGGGGGAATATAAGGCTGCTGTTAGAGGATGTAGGAAGGCAGATAGGATAGCCAAGGCCTCCTTAGAATTACAGCTGGTGAGAGGGGTCAAGGACAGCAAAAAGAACTTTTTCAAATACATAGTGGATAAAACTAATACCAGAGGCAATATAGGCCCACTGAGGAATGGGGTGGGTGCCCTGGTGGCAGAAGATACAGAGAAGGCAGAATTACTGAATGCCTTCTTTGTCTCTGTCTGCTCTGCTGGAGGCTGTCCTGGGGAGCCCTGTACCCCTGAGACCCCGGATGAAGCCAGGTCAATGGAGGAGTTTGCTTTAGTTGATGAGGACTGGGTTAGGGAGCAATTAAATAGTCTGGACATCCATAAATCCATGGGTCCAGATGGGATGCACCCGCGGGTGGTGAGGGAGCTGGCTGAAGTCATTGTTGGACCGCTCTCCAACATCTTTGCCAAGTCTTGGGAAACGGGAGAGGTGCCCGAGGATTGGAGGAAAGCAAATGTCACTCCAGTCTTCAAAAAGGGCAAGAAGGAGGACCCGGGTAATTATAGACCGGTCAGCCTCACCTCTGTCCCTGGGAAAGTAATGGAACAGCTTATCCTTGATGCCATCTCAAGGCATATCAAAGATAAGAGGGTTATTAGGGGCAGCCAGCATGGCTTTACCAAGGGTAAGTCATGCTTGACCAACCTCATAGCCTTCTATGAGAATGTAACAAGGTGGATGGATGATGGCAGAGCGGTGGATGTGGTCTACCTTGATTTCAGTAAAGCCTTTGACACAGTCTCCCACAGCATCCTAGTTGCTAAGTTGAGGAGGTGTGGTCTAGACAATAGAGTAGTGAGGTGGGTTGCAAACTGGCTTAAGGAGAGAAGCCAGAGAGTGGTAGTCAATGGTGCGGAGTCTAGTTGGAGGCCAGTATCTAGTGGAGTGCCTCAGGGGTCAGTACTGGGGCCAATATTATTCAATATATTCATTAACGATTTAGACGAGGGAATTGAGTGCACTATCAGGAAGTTTGCTGATGACACTAAGCTGGGAGGAGTGGCTGACACTGGAAGCTGTGCTGACATCCAGAGACCTGGACAGGCTGGAGAGTTGGGCAGGGAATAACCTGATGAAATTTAACAAGGGCAAGTGTAGAGTCCTGCATCTGGGCAGGAACAACTCCAGGTTCCAGTGTAGGTTGGGAAATTACATATTAGAGAGCAGTGTAGGGGAAAGAGACCTGGGGGTCCTGGTGGACAACAGGATGACCATGAGCCAGCACTGTGCCCTTGTGGCCAGGAAGGCCAATGGCATCCTGGGGTGTATTAGAAGGGGGGTGGTTAGTAGATTGAGAGAGGTCCTCCTTCCCCTCTACTCCGCTCTGGTGAGACCCCATCTGGAATATTGTGTCCAGTTCTGGGCCCCTCAGTTCCAGAAGGACAGGGAACTGCTGGAGAGGGTCCAGCGTAGGGCAACGAAGATAATTAAGGGAGTGGAGCACCTCCCTTATGAGGAAAGGCTGAGGAAGCTGGGTCTCTTTAGTTTGGAGAAGAGGAGACTGAGGGGTGACCTTATTAATGTTTATAAATATATAAAGGGTGAGTGCCACGACGATGGAACCAGGCTCTTCTCGGTGGCAAACAATGATAGGACAAGGGGTAATGGGATCAAGCTGGAACACAAGAGGTTCCACTTAAATTTGAGAAAAAACTTCTTCTCAGTAAGGGTGACAGAGCACTGGAACAGGCTGCCCAGGGGGGTTGTGGAGTCTCCTTCCCTGGAGACATTCAAAACCCGCCTGGACATGTTCCTGTGCGACCTCACCTGGGCGTTCCTGCTCCAGCAGGGGGATTGGACTAGATGATCTTTTGAGGTCCCTTCCAATCCCAAACATACTGTGATACTGTGAACAGATCCTCCTAGAAGCTATGATAAGGTACATGGAGGACAGGGAGGTGATTCAAGACAGCCAGCACAGATTCACCAAGGGCAAGGCCTGCCTGACCAACCTATTGGCCTTCTTCAATGGAATAACTACATCAGTGGACAAAGAAAGTGCTACAGATGTCATCTATCTGGACTTCTGTAAAGCCTTTGACACGGTTCCCCACAACACCCTTCTCTCTAAATTGGAGAGGTATGTATTTGATGGGTGGACTGTTCAGTGGATGAGGAACTGGCTGGATGGTCGCACCCAGAGTGTAGTGGTCAATGGCACAATGTCTGGATGGACACCAGTGTACCTCAGGTGTCAGCACTAGGACCAGTACTGTTTAATGTCTTCATCAATGACATAGTGGGAGCAAGTGCACCGTCAGCAAGTTTGCAGATGACACCAAGCTGAGTGGTGCAGTTGACACGTCTGAGGGACAGGATGCCATCCAGAGGGACCTGGACAGACTCCAGAAGTGGGCCCATGGGAACCTCTTGAGGTTCAATAAGACCAAGTGCAAGGTCCTGCACCTATGTCAGGGCTACCCCCAGTATCAATACAGGCTGGGGGATGAAGGGATTGAGAGCAGCCCTGTGCAGAAGGACTTGGGGTACTGGCGGATGAAAGATTAGACGTGAGCCAGCAAAGTGCCCTTGCAGCCCAGAAGGCCAATCGTATCTTGGGCTGCATCAAAAGGAGCGTGGTCAGCAGGTCGAGGGAGGTGATTCTGTCCCTCCACTCTGCTCTGGTGAGACCCCACCTGGAGTACTGTGTTCAGCTCTGGAGCCCTCAGTACAGGAAAGACATGGACCTGCTGGAGAGGTTCCAGAGGAAGACCACCAAGATGATCAGAGGGCTGGAACAGCTCTCCTATGAGGACAGGCTGACAGAGTTGGGGTTGTTTAGCCTGGAGGAGACTTGTGGAGACCTGATTGTGGCCTTTCAGTACTTAAATGGAGCCTATAAGAAAGATGGGGACTGACTTTTTAGCAGAGCCTGTTACAACATGGCAAAGGGTGATGGTTTTAAACTAAAGGAGAGGTGATTCAGGTTAGACATGAGGAAGAAATTTTTTACACTGAGGGTGGTAAAACACTGGCCCAGGTTGCCCAGAGAGGTGGTAGATGCCACGTCCCTGGAGACATTCAAGGTCAGTCTGGATGGGGCTCTGAGCAACCAGATCTAGTTGAAGATGTCCCTGCTCATTGCACAGTGGTTGGATTAGATGGCCTTTGAAGGTCCCTTCCAACCCAAACTATTCTATGTTTCTATGAAAATGCGTTCTTCCTGTGATTTGGACTAGTTTTATTTTCATCAGCTTTTACAGCTTGGTGTTCTAATTTGATACAGAATCAATACCAATAAGAATGGTAGATTCTCCCCTCCTGCCTTCCAGCACATATGAAAACCAAAAAGGTTATAGTCCCTTTGTTCTGTCAACATGGAAATAGATCATAAGCCATGCAACTCAAAGAAAGTTATATAGTCTTCTGGAATTTAAATCTGATGTGTCTTCCCCTACCCTCCCAAAATTTTGTGACATGCCAAAAGTGCAATTCTCAACTGAGCTTAAAATTTTTTTAATTGAACATACATTATTACCTTCCCTGATTTTTCTCTTAACCCAACCACTAATAAAAATACATTAATGTAGCTCTGAAAGAAATTTACCACTGCTTGTTCCTCTCCTCCAAGAATTCTCTTGGAATATAGCTCACAAGGAACAGAAGAAATTTATGAATATGCAACATGTAAAAGGATGTAAAGAATCTTTATTTTGCTGCTTTCTACAAACATTACTACCAACAGTTATATTGGCAATGTGGCAAAACCTGTGGAATTTAAACTAACAGCAAAATAATTAATGCAGCTGGGCATAAAGCTTGTGCCTATGTATATACTCAGCCCACTTAGTCATCAATGGAATACTCCCAGGAATCCCCCAGACAGCTTCTGCCTAGGTAAGATAATTGACCAATTGATAAAGGACCCCCCTTTCCCAGCCATCCTGGCTTCATGTTGATAAGATTATCAATAGATTGACAGGAACTCCAGAGGCAATTCCTGCTTTGCACAGATAAAGTAACTAACTAATATATAGATGCTATTTGTATGTTTAGATATGCTTATTATTGCATAGGACAATAGTTAAGATGTACACAGTTAAGACAGTTCAACTAGTTAATTGAAAATGATCGTGCATATGCTAGAGCAGTATTGTAGGACCAGGAGCCAGCTACATTATGAGCATTTCACAGAATCACAGAATCCCAGAGTGTCAGGGGTTGAAGGGCCCTGGAAAGCTCATCCAGTGCAATCCCCCCATGGAACAGGAACACCCAGATGAGGTTACACAGGAAGGTGTCCAGGCGGGTTGGAATGTCTGCAGAGAAGGAGACTCCACAACCTCCCTGGGCAGCCTGGGCCAGGCTCTGCCACCCTCACCATGAAGAAGTTTCTTTTCATATTTAAGTGTTCCAGTTTGCACCCATTACTCCTTGTTCTACCATTGGTTGTCACCCAGAAGAGCCTGGCTCCATCCTCCTGACACTCACCCTTTCCATATTGATCCCCATGAATGAGTCCCCTCTGTGTCCTCTTGTCCAGCTCCAGAGCCCCAGCTCCCTCAGCCTTTCCTCACACGGGAGATGCTCCACTCCCTTCAGCATCTTGGTGGCTGCGCTGGACTCTCTGCAGCAGTTCCCTGTCCTGCTGGAACTGAGGGGCCACAACTGGACACAAGATTCCAGGTGTAGTCTCCCCAGGGCAGAGCAGAGGGGCAGGAGAACCTCTCTGACCTACTGACCACCCCCTTCTAACCCACCCCAGGTACCATTGGCTTCCTGGCCACAAGGGCCCAGTGCTGGCTCATGGTCACCCTGCTGTCCCCAGGACCCCCAGGTCCCGTTCCCCTACGCTGCTCTCTAATAGGTCATTCCCCAACTTATACTGGAACCTGGGGTTGTTCTGCCCAGATTCAAGACTCTACACTTGCCCTTATTATATTTCATTAAATTTCTCCCCGCCCAACTCTCCAGCCTGTCCAGGTCTCTGATGGCAGCACAGCTTCCAGTGTCAGCCACTCCTCCCAGCTTGGTGTCACCAGCAAACTTGCTGATAGTACCCTCTATTCCTTCATTTACAGAACAACAGTTTAGGGAGTCTCATGTGATCCAGCTGAAGATGCCATTACAAGGACCCTTGCAATTGAGACACCTGTCAACATCCAGACAACAACTGGCCATCCTGTTTGAGTGATTCCTCAAATGAGCATTACCCTTTGCAGAAGACTGCAATAAATCAGTTTCTTTAAATAACACTTAGTGTGTGAGTATGCAACAGCACACAGTGACTATACAACTGAATTCTGAGCACAGAATCTTCAACTCTAATACTTTTCTCTCTTCCACATTTCCACAGTCTGTTCCACACTTCTGATGTATCACCTAGAAGTGACCTTCACCCTGTCAAGTTTCCAAGACAGACAGCAAAGGCGTCCTATTGAAGAGGCCCATTACATAAGGCAAAGCTACAACATAATCTCTAACTTTCCTTGAAAATAGATCCAACACCATAGAAAAATAAAATAGTTTAAAGTAATTTGAATATTTTTTTCCTCCTTTCCAAGCTTTTCAGACCTTGAAAACACCATAAGGGAAAGTAACTGTCTTTACCATAGTGTATGACTGCCAGGGCCCAGAGTGTACCAACAGACTGCAACCTCTTCCCCCTCCTCACCAAGGGTTTGTCTGCCTGCACTCAAAGCCAGCTATGACATAGCACAGTTGTGTAATCTGGGATCAGACTGCTGAGAAAGAGCTGGGAAAAGCCTCAGTGCAGGGGCTACCCCTTTCACTCAGGAGCTGCATTTAAGTTCAGGCATTAGACCTTGGTCCTTCCCTGAGCTACACTGTAGGTATGCTATGTACACTTATACCTGGCCATGTACCTTGTTGATCTTGTCTTTGCCTTGCTGACTTGATTTATTGGTTTGACCTTGAACCTGTCTTGTCACTATGGCCTTGCTTATTACTGGACTGTAGCTGACCCTGGTCACTGTCACCAGACCTGCTCTGGTCTCCTTGTTCAGGTGCTGCAAGACTGCATCCCTTATTGTTGAGGACATTGCCTCTCCCTTGCTGTCACCCTCAGCTCCCCTGCTCTTGTGGAGCAGCCACTCTTGCTGTTCCCTGACAATGACCACCAAATCAACTGGAAACTTTAAATATTTTCTTTTATCAAGTTGTAACTAGCATGTTTGTCCAATATTTGAAAGATAACTAGGCTCCAAATCTGGACATACTTCCGAATAATTAAAAAATGAAGTCATTCTGAAAAGAAACTTGGTTTTGGAATGACCTGAAAATGCTATAAACAAACTGGTTCTTAAGTTATTCCACCAATTCAAAACACAAGGATTTGTGCAGTTATCAGAGCACTGACAGGCAGCTAGCATTTTGACTTCTAAGAAAGATTAATTAAATTTGACTAATACATGCCCTTTCCTAGGCTTACATAGCAGCAAGAAAGCTTATTATACAGTGTCGAACTTGAAAATACAGGGTGTTTCAAAAAGATGGGCCCAGATTCAAAGCAGTAGTGATTTTGAATTGAGTCCACCTTTTTGAAACACCCTGTAATGTAACATGTTACATATTGGACTAATGTTAATCAATTTGTGTTATTAAGGAGAGGAACTGTTAAGGAAAAACGCAAACAAGAACAGGAACATGAAGTAAGTCTTGACAGTAATTCAACCTGAAAACTTTTCCCTTCTGTATTCCACACATATATTACTGATATATCATATAGCCCACATATACATTACTGACATATCACTGAAAACAATTATTCCAATGCACATCTCTACAGACTGAAAGCAATCCAGTGTGTGAGCATGATCCCTTGCTAAAAGATTAGGAAAACACTTGGATGGTTCTACATAGGATGATATTTTAAAGCTACAGAAATGAACAGTAGGTTCCTGTCTGTAAAACCTGGAGTTTCCATCTCCAAATATAGAAAAGAAAGCCATTGCAAAAAAACTCTCTCAGCATTATTAACTAGCTCAAACCTCACAAGACACAAGTGATAGGAGTAAGACACATGCCCAATGTATTAACAATGACATCACCACTCTTTATTACTTGTGAGGGTCAGTATGGTATGGTCAGTATGGTAAACCACAAATATTTAGAATGTGAGCAAAAAGAAAGGTATGCTACAAGAAAATATCCCTTTAATCCACTAAAAATATTGTCTTGAGTGAAGTAAGTAGATATACTTTCTAAAAGGCTAAAGAGATTTCAAAGTGTAACACTGAAAGTTAGCTACTGGGCCTAGAAAACAAATACTTAGTACAGTAAAATCAATGTGATTCATTTAAAAATGCACCTTGTAAATGGAACACTTATACAAACCTCACCTTGTCACTGTCATTGCTACAAATGTGATCTTGATGGATTGACTGGCATTGAAGCGAAGTGCCAATGCTACCTACAAGAGAAGTGGGAGAGGAAGGGAAAAATTTGTTAAAATGAAAACCCAGTTCCTATGAACACTAAAAAGAAATACAGACAACTGTACCAGCAAGAAAGTATTTTACAGAGCAGAGATATTTACTTGTCAAACATCTATATCAAACAGTTCTTATATTCAAGACTATAAGCAGCAGAGAGACATTTTTCAGTGTGCCAACAATAACTTCACCCAAATTAATTTTTTTAGTTCTTAAAGATAACAAAATTAGCACTGGTTCATCAATCCCAAACAAACATATACAGTAAAATACATATGCACAAACTTAATTAAGAACTAAGCTGTACTGAACCAAAATAATTAGATGCTGGGAACAGCTTATGGCTAACATGCAAATGAATACATGTACAGAGCCTGTACACAGTGGGAAAAAGGAGCCTCCCTCTTCTCATTGAGCAAAGACACTTAAAAAAAAAAAAAGTGGAAAAACCAGTCTCATTTGTAAAGCTGCATTACTACATGGTTTCCTTGCAAAAGATGTACCTAAAGCTTTTCCCTATCAATTTCTCACTGTTTTTGAAGTTTTGAAATGTGGATAATTTTATTTTGTAATTTCACATACAGCATTTTTTATATGTCTTTGTGGTTCACATTGCTTTAGACCATAAGATGACTGATCAAAGATCTTGTAAGAATGCTTGACAAAATACACACCAGGCACAGGCAGAAAGCATTGCCAGTGTACTGTCTCCTTAGACACCTCTTCCAACACAGTTATTTGGAAAAAAAATTGTAATGTGTCATTGCTTATTGCCATCACTACTTTAGTTAAACAAAAATTTATCAGATATTAAAATTGCTTTCAGTATGTTTTCTTGCTTTTAAAGTAGAAAGTCAAGAATCATATGTGAGCTTCAGTTAATTGGTGAGTACATTCACTTTGCTGTAATCTTATTTTGTTCAAGGACATGATCTTCAAAGTTACTTTTTTGGAAAATTTTTAATCCTTCCATTTTCAAATGGAAAGAATGCTTAAGAGCATGTTTTTTGATTATGCACTCCCTATTCAAGTAATCCCATAACTGTATTTTAGGAAAGAAAAAAATAGTTAACAAAATTGGTAGAATCTCCCTGTTAGTTGCAGGGAGACTTCACACATTATTTTAATACACTGAAATTGTTGAATTATTACAGACTACTTAAGTAGTACATAAATGTAATAAATGGTCATTAAATCTAGATAGATTTTTGGCTTGAACCTAAAAAATTGATACCAGTTGCAAACTATAAAAACTGATCCAGCTGTCACAGCTCCTTATTTAAAACCATTAGCATGTGTGCTCACAAGCAGGCTTTGAAGTTAATCTAGATTTCTGTGGTGGGTTAAGATTGCCTGTCTGTCTGCCAGGTGCCCACCAGGCTGCTCTCTCACTCCCTCTCCTCAGCAAGACAGGGGAAGCTTGTGGGTTGAGGTGAGGACAGTTAGAAGACTCACTAATTACTGTCATGGGCAAAACAGGCTGAACTTGGGGAAATTTAATTTATTGCCAAATAGAAATAGAGTAGGATAGTGGAAAAACAAACAAACAAAACCCAACCATAATCAACCATAAACAAACAAAACAACAAACAAACAAAACAACCTAAAAGCACTTTTCCCTCATCCCCCTTCTTCCCAGGCTCAACTTCTACCTCCTGCCCTCCAGCTCTGCAGTAGGACATCTCACTGTCCACTCCTCCAACCCATACTTCCTGAGCTTGCCTATGAAGATGTTGTGGGACACAATGTCAAAAGCCTTGCTGAAGTCAAGGTAGAAAACATCCACTGCTCTCCCCTTGTCTACCCAGCCAGTCATGCCATCATAGAAAGCTATCAGGTTGGTCAAACATGATTTGCCCTTTGGTCAATCCATGCTGACTACTTCTGATGACCTTCTTTTCCTCCACATGCTTGGAGATGACACCCAGAATGAGCTGTCCCATCACCTTTTCAGGAGTGGAGGTGAGGCTGACTGGCCTGTAGTTTCCCGGGTCCTCCTTCTTGCCCTTTTTGAAGACTGGAGTGACATTGGCTTTCTTCCAGTCCTCAGACATCTATCTTGTTCTCCAAGACCTTTTCAAGATGATGGAGAGCAGCTTAGCAATAACGTCTGCCAGCTCTCTCAGCACTCGAGGAAAACAGAAGATTAAGTAATACGTTGTTTAGAAGCAGAGCGCTTAGCTTATGTTTTACTAGTAATTAATAGATGTATTGTGAGTAAGAAACTAATCAATTATAACTAACTAACTTCATCAATTATTTCTTAGTATAGATGTATTGTATGTTAAAAATTTTCAAAAATTGTAATTAATATGTAATAATTGTGTGAATATAAGCAACACAAGTGCATCCAGTCATTGGAGCACTTATGGAGAATAATTCCCAGTGATCCCCAGTGCTGTCAATAAAGAATGCTGCTTAACAGTATAATTGACTCTGCTGGTAAGTTTATTTCTTTGTTCCAGGGAGATGGGGGAGTTACAGTCAGTACATAACAGTTCCTCTCTGCAGCTCCTTACTCCTCATGCTTTTCCACTGTTCCAGCATGGGTCCTCTCTATGGGCTGCAGTCCTTCAGGAAAAAAAATTGTTCCTGCTTGGGTTCTCCACAGGCCACAATTCCTATCGGGGGGTACTCCATGGGCTGCAGGGGAATCTCTAGCACCTGGAACACCCCCCCCCTTCTTTGACCTTGGTGTTCCCTCTACTGTTTCTCAATCTTTTTTCTCTCTTCCGCTGCCTGTCTGGTGGTTTTGCCCTTGCTTAAATGTTTTTACAGAGGTGCCACCAACTTTGCTGACTGTCTCATCTTTGGCCTGCAGTAGGTCTATTGGGGAAGCTGGCTGGAACTGGCTGTGTCTGGCACAGGGCAGCCTTTGACCTCTTCTTACAGAGGCCACCCCTGCAGCATACCTCCCTGCCAAAACCTTGCCAAGTAAACCAAATACAATTTGTCACATGAACATTTTCCTATGCAAAACATCCCAATAAATTAGCTATTTTTTAAACACACTGTCCACGAATGTTTGTGCAACACATCCTTAGAGTCAAGAGCGATTAGTGTGGATCACAGCAGAAAGAGGAAGCCAACAGATGCAGCAGTTTGTGCAGCAGTTTCTGGGCTCTGCTTCTCTGAGGTCTTCTTGAGATCTCTTTGCATTTCTGGGCACTTTCTATGGGATCTGGAAACTCCTGGGAACCCTCAGAGGAAATTCAGGGTTCCTGGTGCTGTCCATTGAGGCTAATGATAAGGTAAGGTCAGCTCCTAACAAAGTCAGCTGTCCTCATCAAACGGTGCCCACAGCCTTTGCTCTAGCTGACCCCTGATTAGGGAAGGTCAAGCACCTTTTTAGCTGCTGCTGGGGAGAGGCCTAAATAGCTCCCAGACTGTGGTGAAGAGAGCAACTAGGTGTGGCAGTTTGTATAACAGGGCACAGGTCTTGGACATCTTTGACAGATCATGGAGAACAGGAGAGGTGCCTGAGGACTGGAAGAAAGCTAATGTTACTCCAGTCTTGAAGAAGGGCAAAAAAGAGGACCCAGGAAACTACAGGCCTTTTCAAGATGATGGAGCACAACTTAGCAATAATATCTGCCAGCTGTCTCAGCACTTGTGGGTGCATCCCATTGGGGCCTGTGGATTTGTGAGTATCCAGTTTGCTGAAATGATTTCTAACCTGATCCCCTTCAACCAAGGGAAAGTCTTCCTTTCTCCAGGCTTTCTGTCTTACCTCCAGGGTCTGGGATTCCTGAGGGCCAGTCTTAGCAGTAAAGACAGATGCAAAGAAGGTATTCAGTAACTCTGCCTTCTCTGTATCCTCCGTCACCAGAGCACTCACCTCATTCAGCAGCGAACCTACATTTTCCCTAATGTTCCTTTTGCTGCTGCTGCTAGTCTTTGCTAACAAACTGACTAGACTTATAAGGGGAGCTTTAAACTGGATTTATCAGGGGAAGGGGATGGAGTTTTGAGTAACAAAGACTCAGGGCCTGCTGATGCATTAGGAACTGTGGGAATGGCAGGACGTACGGCTCCAGCCACCCGAATGATAAAGGAAGATCAATAGTAACATGGCCATCTGGACGGTCCAAGTAGACTAATACTAACATGATTAAATGACAGCAATCAGTCAAAACAAGGTGGCCTTGACAGGTTACACAAGATTGTGTGTTTGTAAGGAGTGATAGCCCAGGCTAGTGAGAATGACATCTTGGGCCGGAACGCTGGATGTATGTCATGTGAGTGTTGGGCCTGGGTGTGTGTATTTGGAATAACATTTTTTTTTTTAAAAAAAAACATCCTGTTTAACCTCTTGGTCCAGGCCCATATCTGTAAAGCTATAAATGGAGAAAGGCTAATTAAAGAAGGCTCAGCTCTGCCTGGCTCTGCTCTCACTGCTAACAAGAACTCTGTGTCAGTGTGTCTCTGTCTGCATTTCTGTATGCGTGTCTGTATGTATGTGTCATTCTCATCACTGCAAGGAACCAACAGGGAAATATCAGAAATGCTACAAAGGGATTAGGGCTTGTTCCTCCAAAAAGGTGACTGGGTCAGCAGCCCAACTGAAGTGCCTCTACACCAATGTACACAGATTTGGGTAACAAACAGGAGGAGCTGGAAGCCATTGTGCAGCTAGAAAGCTATGATATAATTGCAGTCACTGAATCTTGGTGGGATGAATCACACAACTGGAGCGCTGCAATTGACAGATATAAACTGTTCAGAAGGGACAGGTAAGATAGGAGGGGCAAGGGAGTTGCCCCCATGTAAAAAAAAAAATAAAATAAAAAAAATTGATTGACTGCACAGAGCTGTCTTTGAAAAACAGCGATGAAGAGGTTGAGAGCTGAAGGGTAAAAATTAGGGACCAAGCTGACAAAGGAAGTCTTGTTGCTGGTGTTTACTACAAGCTGCCCAATCAAGGGGAGCCTGTTGAAGCAGCATCCTTACTTCAACTACAGGAAGCATCATGCTTGCAGGTTCTGATCCTGCTGGGGGACTTCAGTCACCCTGACTCCTCCTGGAAAAGCAGCACAGCAAGCTATTGGAGTGCACTGAGGAGAAGTTCTTAATCCAGGTAATAGACAGCCCAACCAGTGGAGAAGTATTACTTGACCTGTTGCTCACCAACACAGATGAACTAATTGGAGAGGTCAAGATTGGTGGTAGCCTGGGCTGCAGCGATGATGCCCTGGTGGAATTCACAGTCTTGAGGCATATGGACCAGGTGAAGAGTAAAGTCAAGATCCTGAATTTCAGGGTTTCAGGAGAGCAAACTTTCACTTGTTTAAGGAATTAGTGGATGGGACCCCCCTCCCCCCCCCAGGAAACTGCCCTCAGAGATAAAGGAGCTGAACAGAGTTGACAGCTCATTAAGGACATTTTTCTTAGAGCACAAGAGCTCTCAATTCCCATGTGTAAGAAATCAGGCAAGGAAGGCAGGAGGCTAGCATGGCTGAGTAAGGACCTCTTGGTCAAACTAAACTGTAAGAAGGAAATGCACAGGCAGTGGAACCAGGGACACGTATCCTGGGAAGAATATAGGGATGCTGCCTGAGAGTGTAGGGATGAGATCAGGAAGGTTAAGGCAATGCTGGAGCTGAATTTGGCAAGGGATATGAAGAATAATAAGAAGGGCTTTTAGAGTTACAAAGTCAGAAAGGTACTTTTCTAGGTACAAAGTCAGAAAATGAGATAGGGGACCTGGTGACAACCAACATGGAGAAGACTGAGGTGCTCATCAGCTTTTTTTGCCTCTGTTTTCACTGGCAATTGCTCTTCATACATCTCTCGAGACCCTGAATCTCAAGGCAGGGACTAGGGGAATGAAGTCCCTCCCATCATAGGAGAAGATCAGGTTTGAGACCACCTGAGGAACCTGAACATACACATGGGACGTGACAAGATGCATCCCAGGGTCTGAAAGGAATTGGCAGATGTAGGCACTAAGCCGCTTTCCATCATATTTGAAAAGTCATGGCAGTCAGGCGAAGTCCCCAGAGACTGGAAAAAGAGAAACATCACACCCATTTTTAAAAAGGGTAAAAAAGACAACCCTGGGAACTGCTGATGAGTCAGCCTCACCACTGTGACTGGTAAGATCATGGAATGGATCCACCTGGAAGACATGTTAAATCATGTGAAAGAAAGGGAGGTGATCAGAGACAGCCAACATGGCTTCTTCGCCAAAGGCAAGTTGTGCCTGACTAGTCTTGTGACTTTCTGTGATGGAGTGACTGCATTGGCGGAGAAGGGAAGAGCTAAGGATGCCATCTACCTGGAGTTCTGTAGGGCCTTTGGCATGGTCCCACCAAACATCCTTGTTTCTAAATTGGAGAAATATCTGTTTGATGGATGGACTGTTAGATGGATAAGGAATTGGCTGGATGACTGTGTCCAATGAGTTACAGTCAATGACTCAATGTCCAAGTGGAAACTAGTAATGAGTGGTGCTCCTCAGAGATCTGCACTGGGACCAGTACTGTTTAATCTCTTCATCAATGATATAGTGGGATCAAGTGTACTCTCAGCAAGTTTGCAGATGACACCAAGCTGAACAGTGCAGTTGATACACTTGAGGGACAAGATGCCATCCAGAGGGACCTGGACAGGCTTGAGGAGTGGGCCCGTGAGAACCTCCTGAAGTTCAACAAGGTCAAGTGCAAGGTCCTGCACCTGGGACAGGGCAACCCCCAATATCAATCTAGTCTGGGGGATTAAGGGATTGAGAGCAGCCCTGCAGAGAAGGACTTGGGGTACTGGTGCATGGAAGACTGAATATGGGCCAGCAATGTACTGTTAAATTACTGTTTAATCTCTTCATCCATGACATAGTGGGATCAAGTGTACTCTCAGCAAGTTTGCAGATGATGCCAAGCTGAGTGGGTGCAGTTGATTTGCTTGAGGGAAGGGATGCCATCCAGAAGGACCTTGACAGGCTTGAGAAATGGGCTCATGTAAACCTCATCAAATTCAGCAAGGCTGTTACCGTTTAACCCCAGCTAGCAATCAAAACCACGATAGCTGCTCTCTCACTCTCTTCCCCTCTCCAAATATGGGAGAGAATGGAAAGGGAGGAACTCATGGACTGAGATAAACAGAGTTTAATAAAATAACAAAATAATACTAATATACTACTACTACTATATATATATATATATATATATAATGGAAATACAAAATAAAAGATACTGAATGCAGTTCTTCACAAACATCATCTGAGCTGAGCAGTCAGTCATGGGAAGAGAGCACTCTGGTCCCCAACAGCTGATCCCAGAGAGAGCGAGAAGACCAAAATGTTAGGAAGGCCCAGAGGCCCTCTGGAAAATGGCAGAATAGCAAAAGGCTGAACTAAAAGAATTCCTGAAAAGAACTCAACTGAAATGGAGCAGAACTGGAATGGGTCTCCCTGAGCCGGAAAGCCTGACTCTCATTAAATATGAAGCATGATGCTAACGTCATGGAATATTCTCATTGACCAGTCTGGATGGCAGTCAAGGTCTGCCCTATCTATGCCCCCCTTCCTAGCTGCCTCACGCCTGCAGATAGAGAGCCCAGAAAGACCTTGGTGCCTAGACAACAGCTAAGACACAAATAAGTTCTGACATTCCCTTTGTTCCAACTCAAAAACACTGGAAAGTTACTTGACGAAAACCATTACCTGTCCTGGGGTGTTGTCTTCTTGTTCTCAAACTAAATCCAAACGATGACCATGCTAGCTATGAAAAAGAAGTTTCTAACTGCGTGAAGAAAATAAACTCAATTTCAGTCAAACCAGCACGAAGGCCAAGTGCAAGGTCCTGCACCTGGCTCGGGCCAATCCCAAATATCAGTACAGACTGTGGGATGAATGGATTGAGAGCACTCCTGCAGAGAAGGATTTGGGCATACTGGTGGATGAAAAATTGGACAAGAACCGGAATGTGCACTTGTAGCCCAGAAAGCCAGTTATATCCTGGGTTGCATAAAAAGAAGCATGACCAGCAGGTTGAGGGAGCTGATTCTCCCCCTCTACTTCACTCTGTTGAAACCCCACCTGGAATACTGCATCAAGTTCCGGGCCCCCCAGTACAAGAAAGACACGGACCTGTTAGAGTGGGTCCAGAGGAGGACCGCAAAAATGATCAGAGGGCTGGAACACCTCTCCTATGAGGACAGGCTGACAGAGTTGGGGTTGTTCAGCCTGGAGAAGAGAAGGCTCCAGGGAGACCTTATTGCAGCCTTTCCATATGTTAAGGGGGCTTATAAGAAAGACAGAGAAAGACTTTTTGCCAGGGTCTGTAGTGACAGGACAAGGGGCAACAGTTTTAAACTGAAACAGTGTAGATCTAGATTGGATAAAAGGAATACATTTTTTATGATGAGGGTGGTGAGACACTGGAACAGGTTGTCCAGAGAAGCTATGAATGCTCCATCATTGGAAGTGTTCAAGGTCAGGTTGGATAGGGCTTTGAGCAACCTGATCTAGTGAAGCTGTCCCTGCCCATGGCAGGGGGCTTGGACCTTTGAAGGTCCTTTCCAACTCAAATCATTCTATGAGTCTATGATCTAAGTTATAACTAGCCTTAAAAGTTCTGCTCATTTCCATGTTTTGAGGGAAGCCTTATGCTCTGGAGTGAAAACTCATCTTCTGACCTATGAAGGCATCACCCAGAGACAGAGTTTCCAGTAAAAGCAGACCTCTTTTCTGTGAAGTTACATGTCCAAAATATACTGTGAGTCACTAAAGTTTGAACTCTCAGGAATCAAGGTGGTGATAGGGAGAAGAGAAAATCACTTCATGGAAGTGCTCAATTTCACTTCCAGCTCTACACATCCAGGAACAAGACCCCAAATTTAAATTCTTTCAACTGCTTTTTTAGTCAGCCACCAGAATATCTGGCATTTCTTTTATGTTTCTGACCATTAAAAGTGCAAATCAAAAAGAACTTTGGAAAAATAAGCATCAATTCTCTTTTGTAAATGGGTGGGAATAGCGCAAGAATGGCAAGGATAATTGTAAATACACTCAAGCAACTGCAGCTGGGGTGTAGAAAAACACATAAATCACAAGTAGAACCACTGCTTAGATAACAGGCCTGCCAAAAAAGTCGAAAAGGCACCTTATCATACATCCTTGAGATTGCTTTGGCATGCTCAGCAGTTGCTAGAAACAGCCATCCCATGGTTTGCAAAAAGGTCAAGGACTGGGGAGGCTGTGCCGGTGACTCCCAGCATTCATTCTGGGACGGTCTAGTAGGGAGCGCTGGACACCCCCACACCCCCCCCCCCCCACCCCCGTGGGTACTTATCTGGCTAAATTGGCTCTGCTGGACACATGCCCTGAGACTGATGAGGTGCTGATTACCCCCCAGGCAATTGAAACGGCTATGCGCATGTTGGTGTGGAAAACTGCATAGTCATTGAATTCTTCTTGCAAGTTAGTGGGGAGATTGGGATGGTTATTCATTACCGGTCTTAGAGCTCTTGACTGTGAAGTTGTTACATTGCAGAGTAAAATAAGAGAATAGGAAAAGGAGGTTGGGATTTTACTGGATGCAAAGGTGATCTCACAAGAAATAATTACTGTTCAAGCAGAGCAGTGCTGTGAGCTGCAAGATAATGTAGACCGGTTGGTAGCCTGTATTGCTAAGAAACAAAGGGATAAATATGGAAAGAGTAAGTTTCTGAGTTCTCAGATTCGTGCTCTCACCACAAAATGATCTTGGAGTCCAGAGGAATGGGATGGAAATATTTGCAGTGAATCCTCAGACCCCAATATTGAGTTTGAATTGAGGGAGGTGGTGGGAGCACAACCCCCCAAATGATGCGGCAGCAGGAACAAGCAGATGTGGGGGGGAGCAGGTTGTGCATACTTACACTCTGAAAGAGTTAAGGGAATTTTCAGAGATCTCTCAACAGAAGAGTGGGGAAGGAATACTGGCACGGGTTTTGCCAGCTTGGGATAGTGGAGCTGCATCTATCCATTTATTAGCAGATGAAAAAATGTATTAAGCCCTGTAGCCAATGATGATCAGATACGACAAGGGTGTGCTCAGCTGCAAACTGTCAGAGGTCCGGACAGGCAAGATATTATTGCACCTACGCTATATCACTGTTTGTGTGTAGCAGATTTAACAGCATATGCTGAACCTGTTGAATCTGTGTTGTCCCATGGAAATTGGTGCACAATGGAGGAAAGTATTGATTTAGTGCGGCAGATGGGGGTGGCATACACATTGATTATGGGATCTGATCTGGACGGGGTAGCAGTGACAAAAAGTATTAAAATGTAGCTTTTGAGAGGGGTGCCTGCCTCAGTGAAACCCGTGGCTATATCAGCAGTGACAAGTGCTACAGGTAATGCAGGCACTCTAGCAAATACCTTGAGGGGAATTTGGGCTTTAATTTCAGAACCCTCTGTTTGGGTGGTGAATAATGGCATGTATAATTGCATATATACTTGTTTTGACTATCTACACATTTGGATACTAGGAGAAATTTCCAGAGGTGGTGCATTTGTGCCATCTAAACCCAGGTGAATCTACTTCGGGAGAAAAACTGTTAGTCACTCAATAACATGGACCTCACATTTACATATGTATGTGCATGTATATATATATGTGTGTATATATATATACACACACACACAAACAACACATGCTATCAGGGTCCCGAGTATGTCAACAGGCCTTAGTTGCCCTGATCAGCCTCACCTGGGACCTCTAACCCATAACCCCTGCCCATGGCCCCAGGACCTCCATTTAAACTCAGGCCTGGGCCTTTACTTGCTGTTCAAGCTACATTGATGGACCCCCTGTTTCAACTTGTATTATAGTTGTGCTTGTCTATGAAGCTTGAGCTATAGACTGATTTCCCAGCTTGACTTTAGACCACGCTCATCACCACAAACTTGTCTGGTGATATGGACTCTCAGTTGATCCTAGCTTCTATCTCCAGACTTGCCTTTCTTGGGTGTTTGTGCTGGGTCAGCTGAGATAGGGTTAATTTCCACAGGAAGCTGGAGGATGGCACAGCCAGGACAGCTCACCCAGAACTAGCCAAAGGGATATTCAATACCATATAAGGTTATGCTCAGTTATAAAAGGGGGGCTGGTCAGGGGGGAGTCTCCTGCTGCAAGGGAGTGTGGTGGTCTGGGATGTTCTAGGTTCTCTCTGGAACACGTGGTTCAGTGCTGTTGTGTTTCCAGTGCTAGCTGCTGTCCAGGATGGTGGGAGGTTTCCACGCAGACTGTCATCAGGAATCCACTTGCTGCTTTGGAGGAGGCAAGCTCCGGTTTTGGAATTACCACCTGGTGAGAGGTTGCACTGTGTATCCATCGCTTTGTATATTTTTTCATTATTGTTGTTGTTGCTTATTTGTTTGGTTTTATTTCTTTTTCCTTTTTTTCACTAAACTACAACAGTGTTGTGGGACAGGGCCCTAGCTGTAGAGGACCTTGCCCTCCCAAACTTATTATCATGCTTGGATCCATGTTCCTTAGGGAAGTTGTCTCCAAGCTTTTTTATCACACACCCCATCAATAATTTTTTCTGAGCATGTGCTCCCAATATATGTATATGTATTTTCATGTACTACTGTACTAATATATTATGTACATTATAAAACATACACAGAAAAAAATTTAAAAGTATGAGATAAATATGAAAAGAACAATATTGTTCTGCACTCACTATAGAAAAAAAAATGTTTTTCAGTGAGAGGACTGCAATTGAATATACTTCATTATTTTTTAAAATCTTGGTTTATCACTGTGATACAATGATTCAAAGGTCTAGTTCTAAGTTCAGTTTATTTCACTACTTGGTTTTAATTGTTGTCATAGCTGAAAAAGTTACCTCAGAAAGAAACATACATAGGTCCAAATGGAAGAAGTGCATCACTGGCTGTGCTTACTAAATCATGGTACTCATTTTTCCATCCCATCTACCAGTTACATAAAATATTTCTTAAAATTGTGAAAGACAAGGTGCTAACTGCAGTACCACAACCTAGAAGAATCAACACTACCTGAGGCTATGAGCTTTTACCTCAGAGTCAGTGTGTCCTGAAGACCCAACCTAAGCCAGTGCTTACCAGCTGAGAATACCCCATACTGATGATAAAACAATAGAAGATTTACCCTTCAAAAAAAACCAGGCATATAACCACAGCCAGAACAGCAATTGACCAGAATCCAGTATAGCCCCCACACACCTGCATGTGACATCAGGTTAGAACAGTGAAGATTAACACACCACTGACCATATGTCCACACCACCTGCATAGGACAAGTATGTACCGATTACATGAGCAATAGTAACTGATTAGCCCACCCCTTAACATGAGTAATTTGATTGGTCTACACAACTGTATTGTAACATATAAAAACTCTGCTTTCCTCTATATTGGGTCCTCCATGCATTAGGCTGGGGCACCACTATGCACATACCTAAAATCAAAGAATAAATTCCCCAGATAATTCTATACTAAATATCCTTGCTTCCTTCCTCAGCCTGCGAAGAACTGACTTTTAAAAAATTTGACTGGTAAATTTTCATCTTCTTTGATGATATCAATCTGTTGTTTTTGCAAACTAGTCAGAAGATGCTGCATTTTTATGTTTTTGACAAATGGGTTCAAAACCCACTGAAACTCTTCCTTGGGAAATTTTTAATTAGGCTACAAAATTTTGTTTCCAAGTTTAAGTGTACAGATATGGCAGGTTTTATAGGTGACATGCATTGTTTTCAGCATCAAAGTCACATAATTTCCAAACAGCTGTTTTCCAAATGCTCTCTTCACAGCATGAGTTTGTTTTGAAAAGCAGTTACTTTCTCAGTTTTTGTTTAAATGTCACCTTCACCTTGAAGGAACACGTAAAGCATGTTCATTTTTTTTAAATATCTGCTAGGTAGCATGCTAATGGCAGCCACTTGTCATCACAGGAAAGGTCAGCAAAATTGGAACATGTCTTTTTGTAAAAGAAAAATGCACAACTCATTTTTAAGTTTGACAACTCTTTTAAACAGTTTGCTGTAAGATAACCAGTGAACCTCTGTGCGGTACAAAAGATTTCCATGGTCACTCCCCATCTCATTACAAGTATTGTAAAGATTCTACTATTTACAGGTCTTGTTTTTATAAAATTAACCATATTGATGTCATCGTGTAGCACTTTGTGCTCTTCTGGCTCCGATAGTTTTGCTGCAATAGCTTGCCTATGAACGAGGCAGAGGATGAGTTTCATGTGTGGTGCTATGTTTGCAACCATATCCCAGAATCCTTTTTTTTTTTTTTAAATTCCAGTCAAAGCAGTTGTTCCATCAGCGGTTACACTACACAGCTTTACCATAAAGCATTGTTTTTTATTAAAGATGTCATTTACTGTTGAGAATTTATGTCCTCCTGTGCATCTTTCCTTTAGTGACTCACAAAAAAGTAGTTCATGTATTTCATTCTTGAAACAGAATCTAAATAATACTGTAAGCTGAGACATGTTAAAAACATCTGTACTTTCATCCAACTGCATAGCAACCCTCCCACACTGTGTAATTTGTTCTAATACCTGTTTCTTCAAATCTTCAGCAATGTTTTCTATGTGCCTTCATTTCCTGACAAAGGCATACATTTTAGTTTGTTGCCATATTGTTTTCCATGCATTATTTCAGCCATTCTTACTGAGGAAGAACAAGTGTTTCCCCAATGACACATGGCTTTTTGTCTTTCATTCTTGAGTACAAAACCCCAACAGAGGTTTCTAAACATTTGTCATTAACTTTTGTGAAATTTTGTGAAGTACTGAACTGAGTATTGCATGACTTGAAACATTGTTGAAAAAACTGTAGCGGTTTGTCTTAATGTTCTGGATGCTTAGTTTTTAAATGTCTTGCTGAATGTGATGGCTTCACACTATCATTAGCTAATATCTCAAGGCACAGTATACTCTTAGGGCAAGGTGCATCATTGATGACAGTGGATGTAAATCCATATTTCAAATTATCTTCTTGATAATTTCCATTTTTTTTTTTTGTCTGACTTCTTGTCAGATCCAATTAGATTGTCATTGTCTTTACCTCGTAATGTGGCTGAGAAGGAGTACTCCTACTAGGAGTAGAAGCGTCAGCTCTACCATTTTTTTGTAGTTTGCTTGTGCTCGCATTATTAGCATTATCTTCAATCCACAGTTTCTTTGCAGGAATCTTTTTAAGCCAAGCCAATTGCCCATTCTGTGAGGGTTAGTTTAGTTGAAACTATATAATCTATAATCCATAAAGCAACTTGACCCAGCACACATAAACTGCAATACCTTGCAATATGCTAAAAGCACATGAATGAGTAAGGGCACCACTGTCAACCTCTTCATGTTGTAGAACACTCACTCTTCCTTCAGGATACCTCACCTACCATATGTGACATGGACCGAGTGAGGACACTAGTGTCAATCCACACATTAAATATTACTAAAGCTTAATTTCTTTCCTTTTTTTTTTTTTTTAGATAAAAAATAAGTATAAATAGAAGTTCCAACATTTTCATTTTCTTCCCACACCCCAACAGATCATTTTGTGCACCTCCTGGGGTGCACACACCCCACTTTGGAGACCACTGGTCTAAAGGACTCGTCTACTTTCTCTCCTCGATCCAGCAGTCTGCAGCAGATGCCCATCATGATGTCACCCATGTTGGTCTGTTCTCTGACTCTTACCCATAAGCTTTCAGCTGTCTTGTCACTTGTTCCAAGGCAAAACTTCATGCATTAAAACCACTCCTTTCAATAGAGCACAACCCCTCCTTCCTTGCCTTCCTGGTCTGTCCTCTCTGAAGAGCCTGTATCCATCCATTGCAGCACTCTACCCTGTTTCCTTGAAAATAAGCCCTACCCTGAAAGAAACCCCTAGCATGATTTTTCAGAATTTTTGAGGATGCTTGAAATATAAGCCCTACTCCAAAAATAAGCCCTACTTACAGTTCATTAAAAAAGTCAATTTAAATAGTGTGCAGGCACCTATACATGTAAAAAAGTAATAAGTTTTGGAGCAAAAATTAATATAAGACCCTGGTTTATTTTTGGGGAAACAGGGTAGTCATGTGACCTATGCCATCACATTTTTGTAATCCCAGTGAGATCATAGCTCTGCAACTGCAGCCAGACTTGGAATTCCTCATGTTTGTTTCCCATACCACGTGTTATTAGGGGAAATATATCCTGACAGATCATAGAATCATAAAAGAATTTCACTTGGAAGGGACCTTCAAAGGCCATCCAGTCCAACCACTGTGCAATGAGCAGGGACATCTTCAACTAGAACAAGTTGCTCAGAGCCCCATCCAGACTGACCTTGAATGTCTCCAGGGACATGGCATCTACCACCTCTCTGGGCAACCTGGGCCAGTGTTTTACCACTGTAATAATAAAAAATTTCTTCCTTATATCTAGAATCATAGAATGTCCTGAGTTGGAAGGGACCCACAAGGATCATCGAGTCAAACTCCTGTACCTGCGTATGACAACTCCACAGTTCACACCATGTGTTTGAGGACTAGTTGTCTAGTTTCTAGCCTGAATCTACCTTCTTTTAGTTTAAAACTATTACCCCTTGTCCTATTGTGACAGACCCTGCTAAAAAGTCTGTCTCCATCTTTCTTATAAGCCTCCTTTAAGTATTGGAAGGCTGCAATAAGATCTCCCTGGTGCCTTCTCTTCTCCAGGCTGAACAACCCCAACTCTGTCAGCCTGTCCTCATAGGAGAGGTGTTCCAGCCCTCTGATCATCTTGGTGGTCCTCCTTTGGACTTGCTCTAACAGGTCCATGTCTTTCTTGTACTGAGGGCTCCAGAGCTGGATGTAATACTCCAGGTGGGATCTCATGAGAGCGGAGTAGAGGGGGAGAATCACCTCCCTCAACCTGCTGGTCATGCTTCTTTTGATGCAGCCCAGGATACACTTAGCCTTCTGGGCTATAAGCAGACATTGCTGGCCCGTGTTCAGTCTTTCATCCAGACAAAGGCTAGTTTAAAGCTCTCCAAATGAGCCCAGCTAAATCCTGCCCTAGGAATTCCATGATCTTCCCAGTGCCAGAGGTGAGGCTGACAGGTCAGTAGTTCCCGGGGTCCTCCTTTCTACCCTTTTTAAAAATGGGTGTGATGTTTCCCTTTTCCAGTCACCAGGGACTTCACCTGACTGCCAAGATTTCTGAAATCTCATGGAGAGTGGTTTGGCAACTACAGCAGCCAATTCCTTCAGGACTCTGGGATGCATCTCATCAGGTCACAGAATCACAGAATGGTTGAGGTTGGAAGGGACCTCTGGAGATCATCCAGTCCAACCCACGTGCTAAAGCAGGGTCACCAGAGCAGGTTGCACAGGAAGGTGTCCAGGTGGGTTTGAATGTCTGCAGAGAAGGAGACTCCACAACCTCCCTGGGCAGCCTGGGCCAGGCTCTGGCACCCTCACTGGGAACAAGTTTCCCATGTTTAGATGGAACCTCCTGTGCTTTAGTTTGTGCCCGTTGCCCCTCATGCTATTGTGGGGCACCATGGAAAAGAGTCTGGTCCCATCCTCTTGACACCCACCCTTCATAAGCATAAATAAGATCTTGTCTCAGCCTTCTCCAGGCTGAACAGCCCCAGCTCTCTCAGTGTCTTCTCATAAGAAAGATGCTTCAGACCCCTCATCATCTTTGTGTCCCTCCACTGGACTCTCTCCAGTAATTCCTTGTCCTTCTTGAACTGGGGAGCCCAGAACTGGACACAGAACTCCAGATGTGGCCTCACCAGGGCAGAGCAGAGGGGGAGGATCACCTCCCTCGACCTGCTGGCCACACTCTTCCTAATGCGCCCCAGGTACCATTGGCCTTCTTGGCCACAAGGGCACATTGCTGGCTCATGGTCAACCTGTTGTCAACCAGAACTCCCAGGTCTGTCTCTGCAGTGCTGCTCTCCAGCAGGTCCAGCCCTAACCTGTACTGGTGTACAGGGTTATTCCTCCCCAGGTGCAGGACCCTGCACTTGCCCTTGTTGCACTTCATCAAGTTTTTCTCTGCCCAGTCCTCCAGCCTGTCCAGGTCTCGCTGGATGGCAGCACAGCCTCTGGTGTGTCAGCCCTTCCTCCCAGTTTGGTATCATCAGTCAGCTTGCTGAGGGTGCACTCAGTCTCTTCATCCAGGTCATTGATGAAGAGGTTGAACAGGACTGGACCCATTGCTGACCCCTGGGGAACCCCAGTAACTACAGGCCTCCAACCAGACTCTGCACCGTTGATCGCAACCCTCTGAGCTCTGCCGTCCAGCCAGTTCATGATCCATCTCACCGTGCATTCATCCAACCCACACTTCCTGAGCTTGCCTATGAGGATGTTGTGAGATAGTGGGAGACAGTGTCAAAAGCCTTGCTGAAGTCAAGGTAGATAACCTCTACTGCTCTTCCCTCATCTACCCAGCCAGTCATGCTCTCATAGAAGGCTATGACGTTGGTCAAGCATGATTTCCCTTTGGTGAACCCATGCTGACTACTCCTGATGACCTTTTCCTCCACATGCTTGGAGATGACGTCCAGAATGAATTGTCCCATCACCTTTCCAGGGATGGAGGTGAGGCTGACTGGCCTGTAGTCTCCTGGGTCGTCCTTCTTGCCCTTTTTGAAGACTGGAGTGACGTTGGCTTTCTTCCAGTCCTCAGGCACCTCTCCTGTTCTCCATGACCTTTCAAAGATGATGGAGAGTGGCTTTGCAATATCTGCTAGCTGTCTCAGCACTCGTGGGTGCATCCCATCGGGGCCCGTGGATTTGTGAGTATCCAGTTTGCTGAAATGATCTCTAACCTGATCCTCCTCAACCAAGGGGAAGTCTTCCTTTCTCCAGGCTTTCTGTCTTACCTCCAGGGTCTGGGATTCCTGACAGCTGGTCTTAGTAGTAAAGACAGAAGCAAAGAAGGCATTCAGTAATGTCCCATGGACTTATGTACATTCAGTTTCTGTAAGTGGTCATGAACTGGATTCTCACAGTGGGAGGGACTTTGCTCCCCCAGTCCCCATCTTGCAGTTCACTTTCCTCTTAAGAAGTGTGGCAAGAGAGCTTGCCCATGATGTCTGAGGCAAAAAAGTTGTTGAGCACCTCAGCCTTCTTCTCATCCATTGTTACCAGTTTGCCAGGGGGGTTCAGGAGAGCTGGTCAATATTCAAACATCACTTCCTCCAAGCTCAAGACCCATGCATCCCTATGAGGAAGAAATCAAGGAAAGGGAGTAGGGTAGGGTAGACGAGGGAAGAGCAGTGGAGGTTATCTACCTTGACTTCAGCAAGGCTTTTGACACTCTCTCCCACATCCTCATAGGTAAACTCAGGAAGTGTTGGTTGCATGAGTGGACAGTGAGATGGAGATGGACTGAGAACGGGCTAGATGGCAGAGCTCAGAGGGTTGTGATCAGCAGCACAGAATCTCTCATCAGTGACCTGGATGAAGAGACTGAGTGCACCCTCAGCAAGTTTGCTGATGATACCAAACTGGGAGTACCAGTACAGGTTAGGGGTTGACCTGCTGGAAAGCAGCAGTGCAGAGAAGGACTCATAGTGGGTGACTCTCTGTTAAAGGGCACTCAATGCTGCAACAGACTCTTCCTCAGGTTTCCCTGGCACTGGAAACCTGCTGTCTGTCCCAATCTAACGATAAACCGCTTTACCTCCTTTGGAGCCTGAACCAAACTACCACTAGTTTGGTTAAGTAGTCAAGTGCATCCATCACAGAAGGGTATCTATTTTGTCAGGCTAGCATAATGAATTGGCATATTACAAATGTACAGACTGGCTAAATAGTACTGTATGAGAATTCCAGTGAAGCTTGAAGAATTTAACTGACTTGAGCACCAAATTCAAGGAGATCATTTTCCCCTCCTTAGAAAAACCTTACTTTAGAGAAAGAAAGATTCTTTTTCACCATTCAATGGTCTTAGAATCATAGAACAGTTTGGCTTGGAAGGAACCTTCAAAGGTCATCTAGTCTAACCACTGTGCAATGAGCAGGGACATCTTCAACTAGATCAGGTTGCTCAGAGCCCTATCCAAGTGGACCTTGAATGTCTCCAGGGATGGGGCATCTCCATCTCCCTGGGCAACCTGGGCCAGTGTTTTACCACACTCATTGTAAAAAATTTCTTCCTCATGTCTAGCCTGAATCTGCCCTGCCCCGTCTTTCTTATCGGCCCCTTTTAAATATGGAAAGGCTGCAATAAGGTCTCCCCAGAACCTTCTCATCTCTAGGCTCGGGAATCTGGGATGCATCTCATCAGGTCTCATAGATTTAGAATCATAGAATCAAAATAATTTTGGTTGAAAGAGACCCTTATGATCATCGAGTCCAACCATAACCTAACTCTAGCATTAAACCATGTCCCTAAGAACCTCATCTATACATCTTTTAAACATCTCCAGGGATGGTGACTCCACCACTGCCCTGAGCAGCCTGTTCCAATGCCTGACAACCAGAATCCCAGAATGTCAGGGGTTGAAGGGACCTGGAAAGCTCATCCAGTGCAATCCCCCCTCTCTGACCTACTGACCACCCCCTTCTAACCCACCCCAGGTACCACTGGCTTCCTGGCCACAAGGGCCCAGTGCTGGCTCATGGTCACCCTGCTGTCCCCAGGACCCCCAGGTCCCTTTCCCCTACGCTGCTCTCTAATAGGTCATTCCCCAACTGATACTGGAACCTGGGGTTGTTCCTGCCCAGATTCAAGACTCTACACTGGCCGTTGTTCTATTTCATTAAATTTCTCACCGCCCAGCACTCCAGCCTGTCCAGGTCTCTGATGGCAGCACAGCTTCCAGTGTCAGCCACTCCTCCCAGCTTGGTGTCATCAGCAAACTTGCTGACAGTCACTCTGTTCCCTCAAACAGGCCTGAGCAGAGAGTAAATGTAAACCTCAATAGTTTCCCAGGTACATAGTGCAGAAAAATAAAGAGGGATAAGTTTTATCTATCCTTATAAAATGTAGCAAACTTTTTCAAATTCTGTATTGAAAATTCTTGATGCAGGTACATCATTCAGCATTCATGTGGTATTTCTTTTTTCCTCCAACACAGGTTCAAAACTTCCATCTTTTCAGTGAATGTTGCTAGCCAGATTTAGTTGCATAATCATTCCCCAGTCTCTCATACAAATACATAACACGCAAACAGGTACTGTCTATGGCATTTACAATTTTTTAGAATATTGCAGGCTACTCATTTAAGAGGAAACTTACTAAGCAAGCAGCAGTATTAGACCTACAGGGGGGTATGTGGATGTGTCCTCCAGGCCTCCACTGGAGTATTGCTAGCCTCAGTGTAGAACGAGAAATGCAAAAGGCAAAAGACAAGACCCCTCCCAGAAAAGAAGGGATTCTGTAGGGATCCATCTTAGGTCCAGCACTCTTCAATGTCTTTATAAATGACTTAGACTCAGGACTTGAGGGACTGATTAGCAAGTTTGTTGATGACACAAAATTGGGGGGAGCTGTCGACACTCTGGAGGGCAGAGAGGCCCTGCAGAGGGATCTGGACAAACTGGAGAACTGGGCAATCACCAACCGCATGAAGTTCAACAAGAGCAAGTGCTGGATTTTGCACCTGGGACATAGCAGCCCTGGCTGTACATACAGACTGGGGACGAGATGCTGGAAAGCAGCTCCGTGGAGAGGGATCTGGGGGTTCTGGTTGATGTCAAGTTGAACGTGAGCCGACAGCGTCCCTGGCAGCCAAGAGGGCAACCGTGTCCTGGGTGCATCCAGCACAGCATCGCCAGCCAGTCGGGGGAGGTGATTCTCTTGCTCTGCTCTGCACTGGTGTGCCCTCACCTGGAGCACTGGGTGCACTTCTGGGCACCACAGTATAAAAAGGATACAAAGCTACTGGAGAGTGTCCAGAAGAGGGCTACGAAGTTGGTGAATGGTTTGGAGGGGAAGCCGTATGAGGAGTGGCTAAAGTCACTTGGTTTGTTCAGCCTGGAGAAGAGGAGACTAAAGGGAGACCTTATCATAGTCTACAGCTTCCTCACAAGGGGAAGAGTGGCAGACACCCAACTCTTCTCTTTAGTGACCAATGACAGAACCCGAGGGAATGGCAGGAAGATGTGCCAGAGGAGGTTTAGGTTGGACATGAGGAAAAGGTTCTTCACCCAGAGGGTGCTGGACACCGGAACAGGCTCCCCAGGGAGGTGTCACAGCCCCAAGCCTGGCAGTGTTCAAGAAGAGACTGGAAAACACCCTCAGACACATGGTGTGAACTGTGGAGTTGTCATATGCAAAGACAGGAGTTGGACTCCATGATCCTTATGGGTGCCTTCCAACTCAGGACATTCTATGAAATATCAACATCTGTAATGCACAAAGTGTATTCAGATTTTGGATTCCTCAAATTAGATGGCATTTCCCTAATGGAGCTTAACACAAATCTTTGAACTTTCAGATGGGCCCTCCCATTTCTTTCCACAGATGCACACTCCATCCCTGAGTTTAATTACTTGAAAGCTGTGATGTAAGTGTGGTCAGTGTTAACAAAAATCACTTCCGAGCTCTACAGTAGATTTTATTCAGTTGCAAACATCTCACCCTAAACAGTGCTCAGCCAGGAGATTAAATAAATGAAGCCAATTACCCATTACAGTTGAAGAGCATGTACAACTACTTGCTTACTTGCAAACAAACAGGAGCAAGGAACATAGGTGTCTGTCTGTTAGCCCTGTAAAGAAGCTTGCAGCTTGCATTCCTGAAAGAACTATAGTAATTCAGTGAGATACTACCAATAAGAACAGGAAATGTAGGGATCAATTTGACCTGGGTGTACCGGACATAACTTGAAAGGTTTTGGTAGCTGAGGGGGGAGGTTGGAGGCTGCAGGGGTAACCTGTATGGGAGGAGGTCACAGACTGCCCTGTGCCAGTCAGAGCCTGTTCCAGTTGGTTTGGCAAAGGACAAAACCAACCCACCGTGTGCCAAAACTGGAATCAGTCAGAGGAAGACATGGCACCTCTGCTAAAACATATTTAAGAAGGTGATAGCCACTGGAGCAGAAAAGGAGGCACAAAAGGAGATACTGGAGGAGACGTGAGGACACACAAAAGAAGACACAGGAGGAGGTATGCCTCTGAGGGGACTGTGGCTTGGCCTGTGGAAAAGCCCTTGCCAGAGCAGTTGAAAAGAGTAAGAAACAAGGAGCAGCAAAAAAGGAAACCACTGTGCACTGACCACAACCTCTTGCACACTCATCATATCACTGTAGGGACTGAATGTACCATGTGGCAAAGGGAGACTAGGAAGGGGGGGAGGAGAAAATGTCTGGAGTGAAGTTGAGACCAGAAAAGAGGGGGGAAAGGTGTTTTCCCTGAGTGTTTGCTTGACTGTTTGTTTTACTTGTTTCTCAGTACCCAAATCCATAAGTAAAAGTTGATGTAACCGGCAATATGCTAAATCACAGTATCACAGTATGTTTGGGATTGGAAGGGACCTCAAAAGATCATCTAGTCCAATCCCCCTGCTGGAGCAGGAACGCCCAGGTGAGGTTGCACAGGAACGTGTCCAGGCAGGTTTTCAATGTCTCCAGAGAAGGAGACTCCACAACCTCCCTGGGCAGCCTGTTCCAGTGAAATTCTCTGAATCAAGACTGGTTTGCCCACAGCAGTAATTGGTGGAGAATGAGGGCAACTGCTGGGGGAAATCCCATGGGCAAGACTGCTTGAAGGAAAAGGGGCCCAAGAGAGCTGGATTGCATTCAGAGATTGCTTCTTCCACGCTCAGGATCAGAGCATCCCCACACGTAGGAAGTCAAGGAAGGGAGCCAGGAGGCCTGTGTGGTTGAATAGGGATCTGTTGGGTATGCTCAAGCAGAAGAGGAGAGTTTACACGTCGTGGAAGCAGGGGCTGGCCACTTGGGAAGAATATAAGGCTGCTGTTAGAGGATGTAGGAAGGCAGCTAAGATAGCCAAGGCCTCCTTAGAATTACAGCTGGTGAGAGGGGTCAAGGACAGCAAAAAGAACTTTTTGAAATACATAGCGGATAAAACTAATGCCAGAGGCAATGTAGGCCCACTGAGGAATGGGGTGGGTGCCCTGGTGGCAGAAGATACAGAGAAGGGAGAATTACTGAATGCCTTCTTTGTCTCTGTCTACTCTGCCGGAGGCTGTCCTGGGGAGCCCTGTACCCCTGAGACCCCGGATGAAGCCAGGTCAATGGAGGAGTTTGCTTTAGTTGATGAGGACTGGGTTAGGGAGCAATTAAATAGTCTGGACATCCATAAATCCATGGGTCCAGATGGGATGCATCCAAGGGTGCTGAGGGAGCTGGCTGAAGTCATTGCTGGACCACTCTCCATCATCTTTGCCAAGTCTTGGGAAACGGGAGAGGTGCCTGAGGACTGGAGGAAAGCAAATGTCACTCCAGTCTTCAAAAAGGGCAAGAAGGAGGACCCGGGTAATTATAGACCGGTCAGCCTCACCTCTGTCCCTGGGAAAGTAATGGAACAGCTTATCCTTGGTGCCATCTCAAGGCATATCAAAGATAAGAGGGTTATTAGGGGCAGCCAGCATGGCTTTACCAAGGGTAAGTCATGCTTGACCAACCTCATAGCCTTTTATGAGAATGTAACAAGGTGGATGGATGATGGCAGAGCTGTGGATGTGGTCTACCTTGACTTCAGTAAGGCCTTTGACACGGTCTCCCACAGCATCCTCACAGCTAAGTTGAGGAGGTGTGGTCTAGACAATAGAGTAGTGAGGTGGGTTACAAACTGGCTTAAGGAGAGAAGCCAGAGAGTGGTAGTCAATGGTGCGGAGTCTAGTTGGAGGCCAGTATCTAGTGGAGTACCTCAGGGGTCAGTACTGGGGCCAGTATTATTCAATATATTCATTAACGATTTAGACGAGGGAATAGAGTGTACTATCAGCAAGTTTGCTGATGACACTAAGCTGGGAGGAGTGGCTGACACGCCAGAAGGCTGTGCTGCCATCCAGTGAGACCTGGACAGGCTGGAGAGTTGGGCGGGGAATAACCTAATGAAATTTAACAAGGGAAAGTGTAGAGTCCTGCATCTGGGCAGGAACAACCCCAGGTTCCAGTACAGGTTGGGAAATTACATATTAGAGAGCAGTGTAGGGGAAAGGGACCTGGGAGTCCTGGTGGACAACAGGATGACCATGAGCCAGCACTGTGCCCTTGTGGCCAGGAAGGCCAATGGCATCCTGGGGTGTATTAGAAGGGGGGTGGTTAGTAGATCAAGAGAGGTCCTCCTTCCCCTCTACTCTGCCCTGGTGAGACCCCATCTGGAATATTGTGTCCAGTTCTGGGCCCCTCAGTTGAAGAAGGACAGGGAACTGCTGGAGAGGGTCCAGCGCAGAGCAACAAAGATGATTAAGGGAGTGGAGCACCTCCCTTATGAGGAAAGGCTGAGGGAGCTGGGTCTCTTTAGTTTGGAGAAGAGGAGACTGAGGGGTGACCTTATTAATGTTTATAAATATATAAAGGGTGAGTGCCATGAGGATGGAGCCAGGCTCTTCTCGGTGGCAAACAATGATAGGACAAGGGGTAATGGGATCAAGCTGGAACACAAGAGGTTCCACTTAAATTTGAGAAAAAACTTCTTCTCAGTGAGGGTGACAGAGCACTGGAACAGGCTGCCCAGGGAGGGTGTGGAGTCTCCTTCTCTGGAGACATTCAAGACCCACCTGGACATGTTCCTGTGCGACCTCACCTAGGCATTCCTGCTCCAGCAGGGGGATTGGACTAGATGATCTTTTGAGGTCCCTTCCAATCCCAAACATACTGTGATACTGTATGATACTGTGTTGATTGACAGACGGCTGAACATGAGCCAGCAGTGTTCCCAGGTGGCCAAAAAGGCCAACAGCATCCTGGCTCGTATCAGGAATAGTGTGGCCAGCAGGACTAGGGAAGTGATTGTGCCACTGTACTCGGCACTGGTGAGGCCCCACCTTGAACACTGTGTTCAGTTTTGGGGCCCTCATCATAAGAAGGACATGGAGGTACTAGAGAGAGTGCAGAGGAGGCGACAAAGCTGGTGAGGGGCCTGGAGCACAAGTGTGATGGGGAGCGGTTGAGGGAACTGGGGCTGTTTAGCCTGGAGAACAGGAGGCTGAGAGGAGACCTTATCACTGTCTACAGCTACCTGAAAGGAGGTTGCAGCATGGAGGGTGTTGATCTCTTCTCCCAAGTAGCAAGTGATAGGATGAGAGTAAATGGCCTCAAGTTGCACTAGGAAAGGTTCAGACTGGATATTAGGAAAAATTTCTTCATGGAAAGGGTTGTGAAACACTGGAACAGGCTGCCCATGGAAGTGGTTGAGTCACCAGCCCTGGAGGTGTTTTAAAGACATAGATGAGGTTCTCAGGGATATGGTTTAGTGCTAGAGTTAGGTTAGGTTATGGTTGGACTGCTGGAGGCTGTCCTGGGGAGCCCTGTACCCCTGAGACCCCAGATGAAGCCAGGTCAATGGAGGAGTTTGCTTTAGTTGATGAGGACTGGGTTAGGGAGCAATTAAATAGTATGGACATCCATAAATCCATGGGTCCGGATGGGATGCACCCGCGGGTGCTGAGGGAGTTGGCTGAAGTCATTGCTGGACTGCTCTCCAACATCTTTGCCAAGTCTTGTGAAATGGGAGAGGTGCCCGAGGATTGGAGGAAAGCAAATGTCACTCCAGTCTTCAAAAAGGGCAAGAAGGAGGACCCGGGTAATTATAGACCGGTCAGCCTCACCTCTGTCCCTGGGAAAGTAATCGAACAGCTTATCCTTGATGCCATCTCAAGGCATATCAAAGATAAGAGGGTTATTAGGGGCAGCCAGCATGGCTTTACCAAGGGTAAGTCATGCTTGACCAACCTCATAGCCTTTTATGAGAATGTTACAAGGTGGATGGATGATGGCAGAGCCGTGGATGTGGTCTACCTTGACTTCAGTAAAGTCTTTGACAGAGTCTCCCACAGCATCCTAGTTGCTAAGTTGCAGAGGTGTGGTCTAGACAATAGAGTAGTGAGGTGGGTTGCAAACCGGCTTAAGGAGAGAAGCCAGAGAGTGGTAGTCAATGGTGCGGAGTCTAGTTGGAGGCCAGTATCTAGTGGAGTGCCTCAGGGGGCAGTACTGGGGCCAGTATTATTCAATATATTCATTAACGATTTGGACGAGGGAATAGAGTGTACTATCAGCAAGTTTGCTGATGACACCAAGCTGGGAGGAGTGGCTGACACTGGAAGCTGTGCTGACATCCAGAGACCTGGACAGGCTGGAGAGCTGGACGGGGAATAACCTGATGAAATTTAACAAGGGAAAGTGCAGAGTCCTGCATCTGGGCAAGAACAACCCCAGGTTCCAGTATCGGTTGGGAAATTACATATTAGAGAGCACTGTAGGGGAAAGGGACCTGGAGGTCCTGGTGGACAACAGGATGACCATGAGCCAGCACTGTGCCCTTGTGGCCAGGAATGCCAATGGTACCCAGGGTGTATTACAAGGGGGGTGGTTAGTAGATCGAGAGAGGTCCTCCTTCCCCTCTACTCCGCCCTGGTGAGACCACATCTGGAATATTATGTCCAGTTGTGGCCCCTCAGTTCCAGAAGGACAGGGAACTGCTGGAGAGGGTCCAGCGCAGAGCAACAAAGATGATTAAGGGAGTGGAGCACCTCCCTTATGAGGAAAGGCTGAGGGAGCTGGGTCTCTTTAGTTTGGAGAAGAGGAGACTGAGGGGTAACCTTATTAATCTTTATAAATATATAAAGGGTGAGTGCCACGAGGATGGAGCCAGGCTCTTCTCAGTGGCAAGCAATGATAGGACAAGGGGTAATGGGATCAAGCTGGAACACAAGAGGTTCCACTTAAATTTGAGAAAAAACTTCTTCTCAGTGAGGGTGACAGAGCACTGGAACAGGCTACCCAGGGAGGTTGTGGAGTCTCCTTCTCTGGAGACATTCAAAACCTGGCTGGACATGTTCCTGTGCGACCTCACCTGGGCGTTCCTGCTCCAGCAGGGGGATTGGACTAGATGATCTTTTGAGGTCCCTTCCAATCCCAAACATACTGTGATACTGTGTGATACTGTGACTTGATGATCCTGAGGGTCTCTTCCAACTTAAATAATTCTATGATTGTCTGATTCCCGTTACCAACATCTGTATGCTCACCACCATGACACTAAGAAACCCCAGTTGCCAGGAAGGAATATGTGGGTTGAATCCAGCTCAAGCCTGTTGCTCTCTTTAAAGTTCACCTTGCTGGTTAATTTTTTATATGTTGGGCTGAGCCACATGTACACTTCCCCCATGCTGGTCTGTCTTGCTTAGGAAGATAATACTCACTGGTGATTATTTCAGGGTAGGCCATTTACATAACCAGTTGATCCACTCAACTGATACAGCTGTTTATCTAAACCAGATCTATTTGTGTTGAGATATATTCAGATTCCTTTAGGATAGATCTGGCCACTTCCTACGTTCTTTTCTGAGCTCTATGAGCACATCACCCTTTACTACCTTCTCTGAAACTTCTTACATTGTAGAGCATGGCAGTTGCACATCCCCCTGAGATCTGGAGGCTTCAATAGCGCAGTTGAAGGCTCTTAAGCACCTTCTGTGCCTCACTGTGCCTGTGTCCATGTACACACCTAGGGTGGTGCTGACAGTCACATCCTCCCCTACCCCAGGGCATGGTGACTTCACCTCCACCAGCTGGGGGAGCAAGACAGGTGGGACTCTCAGTTGTTTGACAGGGTCCTCAACATCCCTGGTGCCATCTCAAGGCATATCAGGGATAAGAGGGTCATTAGGGGCAGTCGGCATGGCTTCACCAAGGGGAAGTCGTGCTTGACCAACCTCAAAGCCTTTTATGAGGACATAACAAGATGGATGGATGATGGCAGAGCGGTGGATGTGGTCTACCTTGACTTGAGTGAGGCATTTGACACAGTGTCCCACAGCATCCTCACAGCTGAACTGAGGGAGTGCGGTCTGGATGAGCGGGTAGTGAGGTGGAGTGTGAACTGGCTGAAGGGAACAAGCCAGAGAGTCATGGTCAATGGGGCAGAATCCAGTTGAGGCCTGGATCTAGTGCAGTGCCTCAGGGGGCAGTGCTGGGGCCGGGATTGTTCAATATATTCATCAATGATTTGGACGAGGGAATAGAGTGACTGTCAGCAAGTTTGCTGATGACACCAAGCTGGGAGGAGTGGCTGACATGCCAGAGGCTGTGCTGCCATCCAGAGACCTGGACAGGCTGGAGAGTTGGGTGGGAAAATGTAATGAAATAGAATAAGGGCAAGTGTAGAGTCTTGAATCTGGGCAGGAACAACCCCAGGTTCCTGTGGGTTCCAGTGGGTTCCAGTTGGGGAATGACCTATTAGAGAGCAGTGTAGGGGAAAGGGACCTGGGGGTCCTGGGGACAGCAGGGTGACCATGAGCCAGCACTGGGCCCTTGTGGCCAGGAAGCCAATGGGACCTGGGGTGGATTAGAAGGGGGTGGTCAGTGGGTCAGAGAGGTTCTCCTGCCCCTCTGCTCTGCCCCTGAAAAAAGGGTTTAGCTCAGATACTGTCAGGATATACTTGGGGAACTTACATATAATATATATATAATATGTGTAGCCGCACCACCCTGAGAACACCTGAGCTCATCTGATCTGGGAAGCTAAGCAGGGTCGGGCCCGGTCAGTGCTTGGATGGGAGACCAGGTGGGAACAGCGGGTGCTGTGGGCTGAGCCAGCACTGGCCCTTGTGGCCAGGAATGCCAATGGGACCTGGGGTGGGTTAGAAGGGGGTGGTCAGTAGGTCAGAGAGGTTCTCCTGCCCCTCTGCTCTGCCCTGGGGAGACCACACCTGGAATCTTGTGTCCAGTTGTGGCCCCTCAGTTCCAGCAGGACAGGGAACTGCTGGAGAGAGTCCAGCGCAGCCACCAAGATGCTGGAGGGAGTGGAGCATCTCCCGTGTGAGGAAAGGCTGAGGGAGCTGGGGCTCTGGAGCTGGACAAGAGGACACTGAGGGGGGACTCATTCATGGGGATCAATATGGAAAGGATGAGTGTCAGGAGGATGGAGCCAGGCTCTTCTCGGTGACAACCAGTGACAGGACAAGGGGCAATGGGTGAAAACTGGAACACAGGAGGTTCCACTTAAATATGAGAAGAAACGTCTTCCTGGTGAGGGTCGCAGAGCCTGGACCAGGCTGCCCAGGAAGGTTGTGGAGTCTCCTTCTCTGCCGACATTCCAACCCGCCTGGACACCTTCCTGTGTAACCTCATCTGGGTGTTCCTGCTCCGGGGGGGATTGCACTGGATGAGCTTTCCAGGTCCCTTCCAATCCCTGACATTCTGTGGTTCTGTGATATTAGGTAAAATTTCTTCCCAGAAAGGGTTGTCAGGCATTGGAACAGGCTGCCCAGGGAAGTGGTGGAGTCACCATCCCTGGAGGTGTTTAAAAGCTGCTTCACACACCCCTGCAACTGGTGACCTGCTTATACAATTCCAGGCAATTCACATCCTCCTCATAACCCATCTGGACAAAGCCAGAAGTACCTACAAGAGGCAAGCAGGCAGATAGTGTTGCCTGGACTCAGCCTTCTCCATTGGTCCCTGGGTTTGCCTTTCCAGCAAGCACATCCAGACTGCCTGACCATCTGTCAAGCTGGACCATTGTTATTTGGGGCCTTTCACCATGGCTGACCAAATCAACCCAGTTACCTACTGCTTGGAGCTCCCATGATCCTGGAAGATTCACCCAGTTGTTCATGTCTCCCTCCTGAACACTCATCACAAGACCCCTTCCACTGCCAGCCTGTGATAGAACCTGTTGTTATCACCACTCCTGCTTTGCTCACCCTCCTCATATACTCTAAGTATGTATCCTGATTTTTCTGTAATTGCACTTTGTTTTTAACTCTTTTTTTTTTCCCTCTTCAATAATAGTGTGAGAAGTTACAGGCAATGCCATGAGGTATGGCTGGATTTCATATGGGGTTAAGGAGGAGACACCAAAAGGGAGCATCGGGGGCCTTTTGGCAAGTAGAATCTTGCAACGCCAGCAATGCTTGAATAACTGTATCAGTAATAATATATATATGACCGTGAATGCCTTGGAACAGGTATGAGAAATACCAAATTTGGGTACAGAGGTAGTAAAACTGGGACCAATGGAGAAAACATTATTGGGGTGGTTATCTATATGGGAGGAGAGGGGTATTAAGTGGGGGAATCCACACAGCCATCTCTTGGCAAAATGGCTTGGATACCAACAGCTGATAAGAGAGGAATGTGAGTGCAAATAGTGTACATAAATATAATACCAAAAACTGTTTGAGTGTTTGCCCAAAAGCTGATGAGTCTGAAGAGGAAGTTTACTTAAGATGACCATGAGCCAAGTTAAGCAGTAACCAGTGAATTAGTAAGAGAGTTTTGAAAAACAGGCTTAAGCTTCAAAAGAAGTATACAAGAAGCATGGAAATTTGTAACAGTGGGGAGAAAGAAGTGTCAACAAAGCAGGAATAAAAACCTGGTCTGACACTGCCAGAAGTCATCCTGCAGACATCATGACCTCTGCCTAGACCTGACAGAGCAGCCTCCTTGTGGAATGCTATGAATAGCTGGCATTCTAGCTAGTGCACTGGTAGTACAGAGTGCATAGAGCAGGTAGGGACCCACACCTTCAGTCTGTGTATGTGACCTCATGGAGTGCTCTCTCACTAGGAATTTAGGGAGCAGCATGGCAGGGCTTTAGCAATGATAAATAATGCCCATTCATGTCATCATAGAATGGTTTGGGTTGGAAGAGACCTTAAAGATCATCTAGTTCCACCTACCCTGTCATGGGCACCTTCCACTCGACCAGGATGTTCAAAGTCCCATCCAACCTGGCCTTGAACACTTCCAATGATGTGGTATCCACAGCTTCTCTGGGCAGCCTGTTCCAGTGCCTCACCACCTTCATGGTAAAAAATTTCTTCCTTATATCTAATCTAAATCTACCCTCTTTCAGTTTAAAGCCATTACCCCTTGTCCTACCACTATGTGCCCTTGTAAAAAGTCTCTCTGCAGCTTTCTTGTAGGTCTCCTTTAGTTACTGGAAGGCTGCTATAAGGTTGCTCTGGAGCCTTCTCCAGGCTGAACAACCCCAACTGTTTCAGCCTGTCCTCATAGCAGAGGTGCTCCAGCCCTCTGAACATCTTCGTGGCCCTCCTCTGGACTCACTCCTACAGGTCTATGGCCTTCTCATGCTGGAGGCCCCAAAGCTGGATGGAATACTCCAGGTAGGGTCTCATGAGAGCAGAGCAGAGGGGGCAAATCACCTCCCAGGCCAGGGCAGTGACCTCACTTACAAGGTGTGCAGTGAGGGCTAGCTGCTCCCTGAAGGAAGAGGAGCCAGGAGCTGAGCATTATAAGGCCAGCAGAAGCAGTGACCTTGCCAATAAGGGCCCAGTCTCACAGTACCTGAGTGAGGCAAGCAGGGCAGGCCCAAGGATGGTAGCTGGATTCAACCAAGAGTCCCTATTGCCACGCAAGTCTGTGGTGATGAGGCAAGCGTGAGGCCAGGCTAGGAAGTCTGTCCCCAAGTCAGGGTCTGCATCAGTGGTGTCTATGGCTGGGTACAGGCATGGCTGTGGTGTAGTTATAGCTCAGGTGTGGGTCAGCTGCTACAGTCTCAGCTTAAAAGCAGCTTCCAAGGGAAGTGGGGATGTGTCTGGCTGAGGTCTCCCAGCAGAGCTACCTGGGAATGCTCTCCCCAAAATTACCAGAGGGAAAGGAGGGAGGGGCTTCCCTCAGCTGTGCTATATCTAAGTTGGCCCTGAGCCCAGGCAGCCAAATCTCCAGGAGGAGGGGCTGCTCTTGGGGCCCTTAAACCACAGTACCTACCTGGGTGAGGAAAGAAGAGAACAGATCTGGTGACAGTAACCAGGGTCAGACAACAGTCCAGATGGCCAGGCAAGTTCATAGTGATGGACTGGCTCATTTTTGAAGTCTGAAATATTGCAGTGCTTTACTGAAGGCTGACTGTTAAGAAAATTTTCCAAACTATGAAAGCCAAATCATATCTCTCTATGTACAGAGGAACAATTCCCAACAGGTGCTGGACAATGCTGCAATGAACACAGGTTATTTATGTGGATGCCGAAGATTAGCCATTACAAGAGAAATTAGTGAAATGTCTTGAAATGCTTTATCACCTATAGACTGATGACAAAGATTCCTTTTTCACACAAACCATGATTAGCAAGGGCTTGAATGAAAGCTGAGAGTCAGAGGCTCAACCTAAATAAGATGGCAGTGATTCTGGAAACAGCAACCTAGGTGATAACAGGTATGATATCAATCCCTTCAACTGAGAAAGGTCTGGGGAGGACAGTGTTTTAAGAATGAACATTTGGGGCATGTGTGTGCATTTGAGGAGATGAGCAAACAAGAACACTATACATACTCAAAACCCTTCTTAAAATACCAAATTTCAAAACCACTTCCCACTTCATTCCCTTAATAAAACAAAGTACCCATTCTTCCTTCTACATTACTTGTCAAGTAAAGTATTGTCTAAAAGAAAGCTGTATCTTAGATTGCCAGAGCACAAAAACAACAGTCAACAAATTTCCCCTCAGCAGTGAGAAAATGTTTTCCACAGCTAGGGAGCTCTAACAACCAAATAGAAATTTACTGCACTTTACACACACACAGAGAAAACAAAACAAAACAAATGAAGAAAACCACTATTGTAGAACAATCATCAGAGACTTGAACCAAAAGGCATCTAAAGAAAAAAGCAACAGATAAACAAAAGCAGGAGGAAAGTAGCACCTCGACATCAGCATGTTCACATGAAGGGAGATTCACTAGAAAATTTTTAAGACACTCCTTGACATTTTGCATTCTTGTTTGAAGAGGAGAGGTTTTGCAGCATCATCTTTCTCTCCTCTCTTCCAAGTAAGACATTCCAATTTGTCTCTTTAGAGTCACAATGAAAACATTCCTAATTCTTCCCAGTCAGGCTTCTGACCAGCGTGTGGTTGGCGATGGGAGCAGCCCAAATAAAGTTTGTTGGGCAGTACTACAGCTGTACAATCCCCTTTTCACAGTCCAAAAACCTTCTTCGACTCCCACTTATGACACCAATTTTACTAATGTCATGGTTTAGGTCAGCACAGACTAAATGTACATATTGATTACTATGCAATAATTGCATCTGTGTAAAGGAGTTTGGATATCACCTCTGTGAAAGAGTGATTAATAAAGCAAAGCACACTACAAAGTTACAGAAAACTGGTTATCTACTTCTCCATTCCTTGCTGACTGGAACAGCGGTTGTCAGTAGTCAGAGTGCTGAGCATGACAGTTCCAGCCATGCAAGCTTGGTCTCAGGCATCCCTGGAGGTTCTCCAGGGCCAGGTGTCCTTAAAGGTAGAGTTGTTCCACTCCCCTTTGGGCTGAGGTGGATGAGTTTTAAGAGGCGGGAACACCCTTTCATTTTGTTTTATCTTTACTAGTTGGTGGACCACTTTGAGCTGTTGATTGTTGATTGATATAATGAGCTCCCAGGAGAATATTCTTGTATAAGTTTAGCTATTTCTGCCAACTACACTTTTTTTTTTTCATAACACCCATCTAATTGTGCTTTATCTAACAACATTTACATCCCTAACAGCTACATAGCAACATACTGAAGGTCAAACTGTGGGTCTCTGACATCACCCTAATTACTCAAGTGGTGTCAGCTCTGTAGGCCAGGACACTTGCCCTTGCCTCACTGTGGACCTAAGCCATTTCGCAGCTTCACAAGCCCCTCTGGACCACAAGTCTCACCTCCTGTTTGACTTTCAGGTATCGTCTCAGTAATAGACCATTAGACTAGCTTTTGTCTAACAGTTATTTCAGAGAAAGTCATCTGATCTGACATGGAGGACATCCAAAAATCCCACCATATCCTTTGAAAGCTTGTTCCAAAAGTGAACAAGCTCTGTTAAAAATGTGGTGCCTCATTTTTGTTTGTCATTTGTTTTTGACAGTTTTTGGATCTTTTTCAGCTTTTTTTCTACCAAAGTAAAGAGCTCCCTAGTACCCAGTATTTTGCCCAGTGCAGTGAAAGTCTTTGTATACTTATGAAGTCACTTCTCAACCTTCTTTTTCTAAAGTTGTACAGATCAAGCTCTTGAAATCTCTCATTGGGAAGAAATTTTCCTCAGATGTTTAGATAGGAACAGAACTGAGGTTTGATCAGAAGCAAAATTAATTCCTTGACAAATTCCATTGGCTCACTGGGGTCACACAGGGGAGGAATATGACCTTATGAATATCTTTGTCAAGGAGCTCACATTAGCACAGGCTCCACACTCCTCCATGGCATAAACCCTTTTGGAGAGCAGAACATAGGTGCTGAGGGGAGAAAGCAGAGAGATGTTTGGAAACCTGTAAGAGGGCTTTTGTATACTTGGCCTGTGGGAGACACTGTCCACCACAGTGACGGCCTTGGACCATGAGATAGTCAATCCACCTACATAAAATATCCAAAGATTTCCCTCCCCTCCCTCCAACACTGAATATCTGAATTAGTTTTGGATCTTGCCCCAGTATCACTGAGGCAATTCAACACTGAATTGCAGGGGGGGAGCATTTAATCTTTCCCCAGAAGCCACTCCCAAAATATGTTGCTCATAAAATTGCTGATAAATCAATCAGAAATTAACATTATATTCTAGTTAGCAACTAATGAACCTAAGTCCACCAGTGCATCTCATTCATCAGTGCCCAGTCAAGTGACTTGGAGAATGTTCAGTGGAACAACAGACCAATATCTTAGTCAACATGCTGACAGCAATTCTATCTGAGCCAAAGAAGAAATATATCATGAGTGTGACCTAATCCACCCAGAAACCTACCATTCTGAGTAAGATCTGGTGGGGCTGCAAGACGAAATTATAGTATAAATTATACTTGAAGCACTGCAGCCAGAGTCTCTTTCTGGAGTCCAGTTCTTCCTCCTTCATTCCAGCTAAGAAGCATCTTGATACAGAAATAATTCACAGTGGGAGTGGTTACTCAGTGAGGTAAAGCTCTGGAGTGTGTCCCTTAACTCAGCTGCATGGAACATCTAACCTGTTGTACACTCTCTGGGTTGTTGATGGATACAGCTGAGTATTTTCTGTGTCCTATACACCTGAAGGTTGTAACAGATTAAATATTCATACACACTGACAAATGTATGTCCACAACCCATGATTGCATATGTACAACACTGCTTCATTTTTTGTGCCAGACATCCAGAGTTTAAGACTGTATTACACCCCTTGCACACATGTGCACACAGGCATATTCTGTTATATCCATTCCTCTAATACCAACAGGAGTCAGAGTCTGAATGTATATCAGCCTGATGAAATGAATGTCCATTTGTTTAGATGATCTATTAGGTTGGAGCAAAAGGAATTGCAGTTTTTGCATTGTTGAAATTTGCATTTGATGTTGGAATACATTCTTAAACAAATGTGGTTATGTTATACATCATTTTAATGCGCTTTTCTTGCTTTATGGTTTTTTGCTACTGACTTCTTACTTGCTGTTTATTTAATATTTATTTTAGACTATGGAAATGATGTTAGACAAAAAGCAAATTCAAGCGATTTTCTTATTCGAGTTCAAAATGGGTCATAAAGCAGCAGAGACAACTCGCAACATCAACAACGCATTTGGCCCAGGAACTGCTAACGAACGCACAGTGCAGTGGCGGTTCAAGAAGTTTTGCAAAGGAGACGAGAGCCTTGAAGATGAGGAGAGTAGTGGCCAGCCATCAGAAGTTGACAAGGAACAATTGAGAGCTATCGTCGAAGCTGACCCTCTTACAACTACACAAGAAGTTGCCGAAGAACTCAATGTCCACCATTCTACGGTTGTTCGGCATTTGATGCAACTTGGAAAGGTGAAAAAGCTCCATAAGTGAGCACCTCAGGAGCTGACCCAAAATCAAAAACATTGTCGTTTTGAAGTGTCTTATTCTACGCAACGACAAGGAACCATTTCTCCGTCGGATTGTGACGTGCGGCGAAAAGTGGATTGTATACGACAACCGGTGACAACCAGCTCAGTGGACGGACTGAGAAGAACCTGCAAAGCACTTCTCAAAGCCAAACTCGCACCAAAAAAAGGTCATGGTGACTGTTTGGTGCTCTGCTGCTGGTCTGATCCACTAGAGCTTTTGGAATCCTGGTGAAACCATTATGTCTGAGAAGTATGCTCAGCAAATAGACGAGATGCACCGAAAACTGCAACACCCACAGGCAGCATTGGTCAACAGAAAAGGCCCAATTCTTCTCCACGACAACTCCCAACTGCACGTCGTACTTTGGAAGTTGAACGCATTGGGCTACGAAAGTTTGCCTCATCCACCATATTCACCTGACTTCTCGCCAACCGACTGACACTTCTTCAAGCATCTCGACAACTTTTTGCAGGGAAAATGCTTTCCCAACCAGCAGGATGCAGAAAATGTTTTCCAAGAGTTCATTGAATCCCGAAGCATGGATTTTTATGCTACAGAAATAAACAAACTTATTTCTTGTTGACAAAAGTGTGTTGATTGTAATGATTCTTATTTTGATTAATAAAGATGTGTTTGAGCCTAGTTATAATGATTTTAAATTCACCATCCAAAACCGCAATTACTTTTGCACCAACCTAATAAAAGAATAATCAGAAGAAACCTTTCCTATCAATTAAATTGTGTTTGAGGCTGTGTGGAGGACACAGCACTGCTGTGATACTTAGAAGTAAATGAATTTTCCATCTAAACATTAAAGCTCACATAATTCTTTTTCAACAAGTGACACCACATGTCACCTTTTAGGTAGTAATTTTTGCAGAGTAGACACTTTTTCTTTGGTTATGTACATGTCAATTTTCACATTATCTACTCTTCCTGAAAACTAAAACTCAATTTAACAAATGTAAGCATTTATTTTAATACACACACATATTTAATTCTTGTGAGAAAATGTCCTAGCTGCACTCTTAGTATCTGTTAATGTAAAATGGTTGAAATTAAAAGTGCTTACCAGATATGTTACCAAAGTAATATGCTGTAGCCATTGTGTGAAATTTAAGTTTACTTATACATCAAACTCTCTATAAAACAGTAAGGTCAGTGTAATTGCTTGCACCGAGAAACTGCAAACTACCGGTCTAGAAAATTTTACCCCTTCAAATACTAACTGAAGTATTTTTGAAGTAAATTGGAATAACTGAAAAGTCTGTCACCCTGTCCATTTCTTGTTGCTAATTACAAATTGCAGTAGAGCTGGGCATCACTACACTAATCAAATACCTGGAATTTTTAAATGATAATTAATCTTCATGCAAGGGACCATCATTGGTTGCATGTAACCTTGGGAGGCTGTGAAGGTCCCAGAGGATTAGAGCTTGCCCCTTTCTTTGAAGGGAAGTAATTTGTCTGTCAGGCAATATGGACACAAATTACTAACCAATTATGCCCATAGCATCCCTGCTTCACACTCTCAGGAGGGGAAATAAAGCCCAGGGAGAAGTTTCTAATGGTGTCAGGCTGAGGAATACACACATGCACCTTGCCCATGGCCACCATAATGTCTACTTCCCAACCCCATGCCATCGATATGATAGTAACTTTTCCATACGTGCCATGCGATGGGGAAGCTGAAGATACAGACTTCAGTGTTTGCTGCCTGTGAAATACAGGGAGATCTGAGGAAAAGGGGTAGAAGGGAAGTGAAGAGGGGATTGAGCACTGGGGAAAGAAACCTGCACACACAAGTGGTGTATGAGAATGAGGCTGAAAAAGCAGGAGGTGAAAAAACACATGCCTGACAAAAAGTGATGCGGTGGGCTGATCTTGGCTGGCCACCAGGTACGCACCAAGCCACTCTATCACTCCTCCTCCATCAACAGGACAGGGGGAAAAAATGGAATGAAGAGCTCATGGGTCAAGATAAGGACAGGGAGATTACTTACCAACCACTGTCATGGGCAAAACAGACTCGGGGAAATTAATTTAATTTCTTGCCAATTAATTGTAACAGAGTAGGATAGTGAGAAGTAAAACAAAACTAAAACCACCTTCCCCCATCCCTCCCTTCTTCTCTAGACTCAGCTTCACTCCCAACTCTTCTACCTCCTCCCACCAAGCGGTGCAGGGGGACAGGGAATGGGGGTTGTGAACAGTTCATAACGCTTCATCTCTGCCATTCCTTCTTTCTCACACTCTTCCCCTGCTCCAGCATGGGGTCCCACTCATGGGATACAGTCCTTCATTAACTTTTCCAACATGGGTCCTTCCCATGGGCTGCAGTTCTTCATTAACTGCTCCAGCATGGGTCCTTTCCATAGGGTACAGTGTTTCAAGAGCAGACTGCTCCAGTGTGGGTCCCCCAAGTGCTATGGGTCCTGCCAGAAAACCTGCTCCTGCATGGACTCCCCTCCACAAGCTGCAGATTCCTTCAGGCTACATCCACCTGCTCTACCATGGTCATCCACAGGCTGCGAGGGGATGAGCTGCATCACCAGTCTTCACCATGGGCTGCAGGGGAATCTCTGCTCTGGTGCCTGGAGCACCTCCCCTCCTCTTTCTTCACTGACCTTGGTGTCAGAAGAGTTGTTTCTCTCACATATTCTCACTCCTTTCCTTCGGCTGCTGTTGTGCAGCATTTTTTTACACTTTTTAAAATGTGTTATCACAGAGGCGCTACCATTGCCACTTACTGTCTCAGCTTTGGCCAGCAGTGTGTCTGTCTTGGAGCTGGCTGAAACTGGCTCTGTCCTACATGGGGGCAGCTTCTGGTGTCTTCTCACAGGAGCCACCCCTGTAGGGTCCTCCCCCAAACCTTGCCACGAGCCCCAGGTACTTTTGTTTTTTGTAAGTAACTGATTCCTGTCCCTGCCACCATGCCCTGCTGTTTCTGACTGCTGAACTCTTCTCCTCAAACAGCACTTGCATTAAGAACCGGCCCTACAGCTGCCACACAGCCCCGTGTAATAGCCTGTAATCCGCCACATTCACCTGACCTCTCACCAACCAACTACCACTTCTTCAAGCATCTCGACAACTTTTTGCAGGGAAAATGCTTCCACAACCAGAAAGATGCAGAAAATGCTTTCCAAGAGTTCAACAAATCCCAAAGCATGGATTTTTATGTTACAGGAATAAACAAACTTATTTCTCGTTGGCAAAAACGTGTTGGCTGTAATGGTTTCTATTTTGATTAATAAAGATGTGTTTGAGCCTAGTTATAATGATTTAAAATTCACTGTCCAAAAGCACAATTACTTCTGCAACAACCTAATAAAATACTGTGTATTGTGTGAGTGCTAAGAGTGAAGGGCACCAAGTAGATACTATTTCAACATGCAGCAGCATTTAAAAGTCAAGCACTGAAACAAATATGGTGTAGTCATATTCTCAGGCACAGTACTGCCTGTACACAAATGCACAGTCTGGGAAGCAAACAGGAAGAACTAGAGGTCTGCATGTGGACAACATTGCAATTATTGAAATGTGGTGGGAGAGCTCTTATGACTAGAGTTCTTTGATGGACAGATGGATCTAAGGGTATGTGAGAACATCCTCTTCTTTAAAGGTATCTGATCAAGGACCTTTTCAATGAAAAAACAGAAGAAAAAAGGAGGAACCCATAAAAAAGAACACACAGGGAACAGGGACACAGACCTGACCAACAAATGATCATAGAATCATAGAACGGTTTGGGTCAGAAGGGACCTTTAAAGATTATCTAGTCCAAGCCCCCACCATGGGCAGGGACATCTTTAACTAGATCAGGTTGCTCAAAGCCCTATCCAACCTGACCTTGAACATTTCCAATGATGGGGCATTCACAGCTTCTCTGGGCAACCTGTTTCAATGTCTCACCGCCCTCATCGTAAAACAATTTATTCATTATGTCCAGTCTAAACCAACCCCCTTTCAGTTTAAAACTTTTGCCCCGTGTCCTGTCACTACAGGCCTTTGTAAAAAGTCTGTCTTCATCTTTCTTATAATACCCTGTTATATATCAAAAGGCTGCAATAAGGTCTCCCCAGAGCCTTATCCAGGCTGGACAATGTCAACTCTCTCAGTCTTTCTTCACAGGAGAGGTGTTCCAGCCCTCTGATCATCTTGGTGGTCCTCCTCTGGACGCACTCAAATAGGTCCATGTCTGTCTTGTACTGGTGGCCCCAGAGCCAGCTGTAGTATTCCAGGTGGGGTCGCACCAGGCAGGAGTAGAGGGGGAGAATCACCTCCCACAACCTGCTAGTCACGCTTCTTAAAGGAGACCATAATTAGAACTAAACCTCGTCAGTTGCACTAATCAATCAGGGTATGTGAAAGTCTGAGAATGTTTATTCTAGTCAGAATATTCAGCAAGTGAAGTCCCTGGTGACTGGAAAAAGGGAAACATCACACCCATTTTTAAAAAGTATAGAAAGGAGGACCCTGGGAACTACTGACCTGTCAGCCTCACCTCTGGCACTGGGAAGATCATGGAACAGATCCTCCTAGAAGCTATGATAAGGTACATGGAGGACAGGGAGGTGATTCAAGACAGCCAGCACAGATTCACCAAGGGCAAGGCCTGCCTGACCAACCTATTGGCCTTCTTCAATGGAATAACTACATCAGTGGACAAAGAAAGGGCTACAAATGTCATCTATCTGGACTTCTGTAAAGCCTTTGACACAGTTCCCCACAACACCCTTCTCTCTAAATTGGAGAGATATGGATTTGATGGGTGGGCTGTTCAGTAGAAGAGGAACTGGCTGGATGAATGCACCCAGAGTGTAGTGGTCAATGGCACAATGTCTGGATGGACACCGGTGACAAGTGGTGTCCCTCAGAGGTCCGTACTGGGACCAGTACTCTTTAATATCTTCATCAACGACATAGTGAGACCGAGTGCACCCTCAGCAAGTTTGCAGATGACACCAAGCTGAGTGGTCTAGCAATGACCTCAGCCAGCTCCCTCAGCACCCGCGGGTGCATCCCATCTGGACCCATGGATTTATGGATGTCCAGATTGCCCAACTGCTCCCTAACCCAGTCCTCATCAACCCAGGCAAACTCCTCCATTGTCCCGACTTCCTCTGGGGCCTCAGCGGTACGGGGCTCCTCAGGACAGCCTCCAGCAGAGCAGACAGAGACAAAGAAGGAGTTCAGTAACTCTGCCTTCTCTGTATCTTCTGCCACCAGGGCACCCACTTTGTTCATCAGTGAGCCTACATTGCCTCTGGTGTTCGTTTTATCTGCCACGTATTGGAAAAAGCTCTTCCTGTTGTCCTTGACCCCTCTCGCCAGGTTTAATTCTAAGGAGGCCTTAGCTTTCCTAGTTGCCTCCCTACACCCTCTGACAACAGCCTTATATTCTCCCCAAGTGGCCAGCCCCTCCTTCCATGATCCGTAAACTCTCCTCTTCCACTTGAGCTTACCCAGCAGCTCCCTGTTTAACCACGCAGGTCTCCTGGCTCCCTTCCTTGACATCCTACGTGTCGGGATGCTCTGATCTTGTGCCTGGCAGAAGCAGTCCCTGAACACCAACCAACTCTCTTGGGCCCCTTTGCCTTCAAGCAGCCTTGCCCATGGGATTTCCCTCAGCAATTGCCTGAAAAGGCCAAAGTTTGCCCTGCTGAAATTCAGGGTTGCAATTCTGCTTGCTATTCTGATCCTGCCACAGGAGAACCTGAACTCCACCATCTCATGGTCACTGCAACCAAGGCAGCCCTCAACCTTTACTGCTTCAACCAGCCCCTCCTTGTTAGTGAGGATGAGGTCCAGCAGGGCTCCTCTCCTAGTCAGCTCCTCCACCCTTTGCATCAGAAAGTTCTCGTCAAGGCACTGGAGGAACCTCCTGGACTGTGGCTGGCTGGCTGGCTGAATGGTCCTTCCAGCAGACATCAGGGAAGTTAAAATCCCCCACCACAACCAGGGCCTGTGATTGTGAGGCTGCTCTCAGCTGTCTGTAAAAGGCCTCATCAACTTCCTCACCCTGATCTGGTGGCCTGTCATAGACACCCACAACAGTATCACCCCTGCCAGCCTGCCCCTTCATTCTCACCCATAGACTCTCAACTCGCTCCTCCTCCAGGCCTGGACAATACTCAGTACATTGTAGTTGCTCTCTCACATAGAGAGCAACTCCACCACCACGCCTGGCTGGCCTGTCTTTCCTGACAAGGACACAGCCATCCACGACCACATTCCAGTCATGTGTGCTGTCCCACCATGTCTCTGTAATTGTCACCAGGTCATAATCTCCTGCCCTAACACAGGTTTCTAACTCCTCCTGCTTATTCCCCATGCTGTGCACATTGGTGTGCAGGCATTTCAGGGAGCGAGCTGAGCACACTGATTTCACCCTAGGGGGGTGGGAGGGCTCCCAGCCTTCATCAACTCTAGAGCACTGCCCCACTGGTGCAAGCCCAGCTACAACCCCATCCCCCTTCGAGCCTAGTTTAAAGCTCTCCAAATGAGCCCTGCTAATTCCTGTCCCAGAATCCTTTTCCCTGTGAGATAAACCTTTCCCACGTATCACTGCTTGGACTGGTGTCTTGTAAAACCAGCCGTTATCAAAGAACCCAAAGCCCTGCCTGTAGCACCAGTCCTGTAGCCAGTTGTTTATGGACTGAATTTTCCTATTCCATCCCATGTCATCACCCAAAACTGGAAGGAGGGAAGAGAAAATCACTTGAGCCCCAGAGTCTTTTACCATCCGTCCCAAGGCCTTGAAATCTTTCTTCGCTCCCTTCAGACTGCGGGATGCAGCTTCCTCCCCATCTGTCTGGAAGATCCGCAGTGGGTAGGAGTCCGTTGGGTGCACCAGGTTGGGGAGCGTCCTGGTGATGTCCCTGATCCGGGCTCCGGATAGACTGCACTCATCCCTACGATGAGGGTCAGCTCTGCAGATTGGGCCCTCCGTCCCTCTCAGAAGGGAATTGCCTACTACATGTAATCATTTTTAACTGGAAATAGACCTGACACTTAAAAAGTCAGGTGTCAAATGGCTAATATATAGATTACTAGGAAGATAGGGTTTCCATAAGATGATGTTTTCCCAGCATTTTGGAGTTACCAACATATACAAGAATTTAATAAGCCATATCAGTCTTATTAATAGTTTGAAAAGACGCTGACAGTAAAGGAAAAAAAATAGTCAACTAGCTAGGGGCTGCTTTGGATTTATATACACATATAATTTTGGAGCTGAATGCCAGTCTTGAAGGACTGCAAGTTTCCCCACAAAATAAATATTCTAAAAGTCAACCACTTGATGCTTACAAAAGTGTGACAGTTCACTTTCCAGTACCAATAAAGCCAAAGGACACTAAGAAGGCAAGCAGCCAGTTACTTATTAAGGAAATTAAGTACTAGTACATCACCCATACACTTATGCTATCTACTACATTTATCAACAGATTAGTTGTATTAAGAGGCTGTTTCTTTACCAAAGAGATCAAAGCTAACCATAGACAATCACTGAAACTCACATAATATTTTTGAAGATCATCTTAACAGAGTAGTTACACAGACCTGATATTATTCAAACTACAACAAAAGTTTACATGATAGTACAGACATATTTAAAGGCACAGTAAAAAAACACAAAACAAAAAAAAAACACACACAAAACCACAACATTATACCAACAGGCTAGGAAACAGGAAGACAGCACAGATACTATATTAACAATGATTATACTAAGAACAAATGTGCCCTCTCAAATTTAATTACAGCATTTTTTCTCCAACAGCATAATTTATAATGCCACATCTGATGCTAAGAAAAAAAAATATATTAAAAGTCTCAAAGGGTGGAATAACTTTAAATGCTCCTATCCTAACACCCAACTCGGGCTCTGTGGCAAGACCTATGCACCCCTTTGAGCCACACAGAGCAAGAGTTCAGAAACTTTTTCCAGCAGTCCAGTCCACTCAACGATTCAAATACAAGAAGAAAATGCTCAAAGGAATGGCTTCTCAACACAGTCCTGAAGATTCCACGAATCCCCGGTCTTGGTGACTCTGTTTCTCTTTACCTCCAATACACTCCAAAGTTTCAGTTGTTCGCCAGGAGGTACAAAACTTGAACAAGAGCCCCAATAAGTTTCTTTGTTTTGATATAACCCTAGTAGAGTTTTTGCTCTGTCCCTTTTCCGGGAGCCCCGACGTATCCCTCGTGTGCGCTGCTGCTCTCACGTCACCCCCGGGGACTCAGCACTCTGGGCCGCGAGGTGACCGCTGAAGAAGGTCACAAGTTCTGAGGGCAGAGACGCCCCAAAGGAGATGGAGGGCGCTACTACGACACTGATCTCTCCCCCATCCCCGCATATTTTACCGCCTAGCGTCCAAACCCCCGCCGTGTCTCCCGTGGGGACACATACCCTGCGGGGCAGGCATAACTCTACTGAAGCGTTGCGGAGAGTGTCAACTTCTGGCACCTTTTGGGGAGAAGATGAACAAAGGGGTAGTCCTGGGCGGGGGGAGCGGGAGGGAATAGCATTCCTCGCCTCACACGCACCACTTACCTGACACAGGGGCTCTGGTGCCCGGGGCGGCGATGTGTCTGCCTCTGCCCTGGCTCTGAGTTCCTTGGTCCGGGAGGCTCGGCCTGTGCAAGGTTGGCGGCGGCTGCTGGCAGAGGGTCGGAGGAGGCGGCTGCTGGAAATGCGCGGCGCCTCCGTTCATGGCGTAGCTGAGGAAGCTGGAGTGGATTCGGGGGGGCTCCAGGAGGAGGAAGGGAGATGGGGGGGAGGCAACGGCTGCGGCAGCGATGGGGGAGGGGGAGGAGAAGGCGGGGGGCGACAGCGCAGGATGGGGGAGGGAGACGGCGGAAGGAGCTACCAATCTGCTGGTGGGCCCGACTCCCCTACCCGCTTCTCCCACCTGGCGAAGGGGATCTGATCGATCTTCAACGCCGTCCTCCCCGGACTTTGCGGATTCCCGGTCGTGGTTCCGCAGGCAGGCGGAAGGAAAGAGGCGGGAGTCGGGCTGCACACCGCAAGGTTGCGAGTTGGAAGCGATCGGCATCACTTCCCCCCGCCCACCCCCAAACTGCTGGCAACAGATGGGGTCTCAACTGCCTGGACAGCGCACGAGGGGTGGTGGGCACGGCAACAAACCCTCTCGATCTCCCCTGCGAAGTAGCATCGGTGGAGCAAGGGGAGGTGCCACCGCTCGTTGTTCCCCGATACGGGCTCAGGGACACTGGGCGGAGGCTGAGCCTGCTAGTTCGGCAGGGGAGGCGATTAGCTCACGACTCAAAGGGCTAGGGCCTAGTGCAAGAGAGAAAACAAAGGCAGCACAGAAGGCTATTATACCTCTCCCTCCCCCGCCTTCGCCCTGGAAACAATAACAGCACTACGCCAGGGGAGCGAAATAAAAGGGTATCGGAATCAGTTAAGTCCGTCCTCCCCCGCCCTTCCGTCTCGGGGACTTCCTCGGCCCCCTTCGTACAAGACGGTAAGGTCCACTTCTCAATCCCGACCCTGACCGGAAGAGGGGGGTGATACCCCGCGGGTGCCTGTTCATGTATCAGATCCGCCTTTGTGTGTATGCGCGCCTTCCCCTCTCCCTGTGTACGGAAGGGGCAAGTCCTTATCGCTGGTCGGGTTGCTCTCAGGGAAAAAGTTGCTGCCTTCCTCCTCTGCCATCAGCCTCACCATCCCAGTATAAATTATACACAGTGAGAAAGAAGAGTTCTCAGCTCGCAGCCAGCCCTGTATCTTCCCACTTCCATACCAACTCTGCCCACTTGGATCCCAAAGCAGCAGAGTGTTGTCATTAGCACTAAAAGAATGAATCCTGTCTGCAATTGCTAACCTCAAGATACATAAATCCTTTCAGTTTTAAGTCATTCTGACAAAGATAAGAGTGACTTGCAAAACACCTAATCACGAACTACAGGCACTACTGACCTTGCAGCTTTAGACCTTTTGAAACCTGCACAATTAGTTGAGTCGTACTTTAACACATATCTTGAGACTGTTGGATAGTGTCCTTTAGCTGAACGTTGCTCATTATACGCTAAAATGATTATGTAATGCAATATGCAAATGTGTAACCAATTCGCTCTTTAGGGTGTGAATGTAGTAATAAGATTTTGTATACGTCTTTTCTTTCTGGCATGCTGGCTTTAATCCAGCATCCAGACTTGTGCAACTCTGCAATAAACAGTATCTCGTCTCTGTGTGCTAAATCTGGCTCATTTGTATGCACACTGGGTAAAGAACCCTGGATTTGGGACCACAGAGCGGCCCAGTGCCTTTCTGGAACACCAGCTCCTGCACAGGACAGATCGTGACAGCCAGGGGAGGGCCTCATTCTCACCAGACACATGAACTTTTCTCCCCTTGTTTTGTTCTCTCCTTCCTTTCTCTACTTTTCCTTCCATCCCAGTCTCATTGCCAGCATTCAGCTGCTCCAGCAGGTCTCAGCCCAACCACTTTGGGTATCCCCTGGCCATGCTGGAAAGTTGTCTTGCATGATACAGCACTTGAGATGCTAGGGCACATCCCTCTCCCAGGCCTTGCTCCCTTCTTTCCTCAGACTCACCCCTGAAATAAATAACTTATGCTTTTTCTATGGATAAACAACGTTTAATCCAATTCCTTAATTGTAGTCCTTAAATACGTGTTCATTAGAGCATAAGCAAAACAGCACTGGGTGCGCAGGGGATTCAGAAGGGAGAGTGCAAAGAAGACAGAGCCAGGGTCTTTTCAGTGGTGCCCAGTGACAGGACAAGAGGCAATGGGCACAAAGTGAAACACAGGAGGTTCCACCTGAACATCAGTAAACACTTCTTTACTGTGAGGGTGACTGAGCACTGGGGCAGTTTGCCCAGAGAGGTTGTGGAGTCTCTCTCCTTGGAGATAACGCAAAAGTCATCAGGACATAGTCATGCGCAGCTCTCTCTAAGTGACCGTGCTTGAGCAGAGGGATTGGACAAAATGACCTCCAGATCTCTCTTCCAACCTCAACCATTCTGTAATCCTGTATATGTATGTGTGTGCACACAACTATAAACTCAACAGGGAAGGCTTGAAAGAGTTTGGTAGACTTTTCCAGCCCTGGCTCCATGCCATCTATGCACTTTCAATTAATTGAGCCTTTGTCTTACCAGGGTGGCTCTGGTTCCTGGGAGATCTGCGCAAAGCCAGGGAGTCTGCTTGCAATAAATATGCAGCAATCAATCATGTTGGAAAGCCCTGAGCAGACCAAGTGCTTGCTGCTGTTTGGGGAGAAGAGTTCAGCGGTCAGAAACAGCAGGGCATGGTGGCGGGGACAGGAATCAGTTACTTTTGTAAGCATCAAGTGGTTGACTTTTAGAATATTTATTTTGTGGGGAAACTTGCAGTCCTTCAGGACTGGCATTCATCCTTGGTGGGCAGGTCTCTTTAACAGGTAAGCCAGAGTATACTAAAGAGAATCGAAACTCATCATAGATTTAGAGGAATCATATAATAAGGAAGGGTGGGTTCACACCCCCCAGGGAAAACTTATCATCCCCTTTCATCTAGTTTGGCCTTTAGTAAGGGAAGAACATAAGAAGGGACTTTGGGGAGTAGAACCACTATGCAAACATTTGATTAGGGAAACAGGAGCCAGAAATTTGTCTATCACTGTAAAACAGGTGACAGCAGTGTGATCTTTGCCTCCAGACCAATCCCAAAAATATGCCCAAGCTAGAAATGGATCAAATTGGGAAAGGAAATGGGCCTGGACCACAATGGCAAATTGATTGTTCAGAACTCCCAGGAAAAGGGGGGTACCGATATTGGTTGGTATTAACTGATACTTTTTCAGGTTGGCCAGAAGCATTCCCTACCAGGACAGCAAAAGCTTAGGAGGTGACTACAACATTGATACATGAAATAATACCAAGGTTTGGAGTTCCAGCTGTTATATCCTCTGATTGAGGGCCACATTTTATTTATGCGTATGTAAAGTCTTTTGCAGAGAACTTTGGAACCATAATAGGAAGGTCCGTTTCAAGACCTCCTGATATCCTTCACCTGCTACTGTTATAGTTGAACTAGTTTTTTGTAAGCTGTATTTGGTTTTGTAAACTGTATCCAAGATTCTTACCTTATCTTGAAATTTTGCAGGTTGTATTCAAGTTCTTATCTTAGTTTGAGAATAGAGAGCTGAAAGTTAGTCCTTATCTTATCTTGAAAGTGTAGGATGTGCATCCAAGAATCTCACAGGATTCTATAATGAGCATATGGATAGTGCGCGTGCTGTGACAAGAGGTGAAAAGGACACGAGTGAAGAAGACTACTTACTTCATCCTGAAGACCACCTATATGACCACCAGAGGACACTCCGCATGCTTAGAGTAGTTCCAAGATGTCGTAATTGATATTGTGAAATAGTTGTGCAATCTAATGAATACGCAACACATACGTTGTAAACCTAATGAATATGTATGTGACCAAATTGTATAAATGTAGTGGAGTTCGAATCAGTTGTTGGAACCAGCTTTGGGTGCGAACCCCTGGTTTCCCAGCGCTGAAATAAAAGCACCATATATAACTACATCCGTGATTATGTGTTTCATTTGCTAACACCAGGGGACCTTACGAACTAGCTCCTTGAACAGCCCAAAGTCTGCTCTCCCAAAATCTAGGGTAGCAGTTCTGCTGACAGTTTTTTCTCAAATCACCAAAGATTTTAAACTCAGTCATCCAACATGAGTCATCAGTGTGCCCTTGCAGCAAAGAAGACCAACGACATCCTGAGCTGTACTAGAAATAGTGTAGCCAGTAGGTCCAGGAAAGTGGTCCTTTCTCTCTTTTCAGCACTTATGAGACTGCATTTGAAATATTGTGTCCACTTTTGGGATCCTCATTACAAGAAAGACACTGACCTGCTAGATAGAGTCCAGTGGAGGGCCAACAACTGGTCAGGCATCTATCACCTTTGCATCCTGTAAAATCCCAATATCTTTTCCCTATTCTCTTATTTTACTCTGCAATGCAATGGTCAAGAGCTCTAAGACCAGTAACGAATAACCATCCCAATCTCCCCACTAATTTGCGAGAAGAAGTCGATGCCGCTCTCCATAGAAACTTTAGCATAGCTCCTTCAATTACCTGGGGGGTAACCTGCCAAGGTTCCTTTGGATGGCATCCCTTCCTTCGAGCAAATCAACTGCACCATTCATCTTGGTGTCATCTGCAAACTTGCTGAGAGTGCATTCAGTCCCACTTTCACTGATGTCATTGATGAAGCTATTAGATAGCATTGGTCCCAGTACAGACCCTTGAGGAACCATTACTGGTTTCCATTTGGACATGGAGTCACTGACTATAACTCTTTGGACATGGCCATCCAGTCAATTTCTCATCCATCTAACAGTCCTTGCATCAAATCCATTCCTCTCTAATTTATCTACCAGAATGTTGTGGGGTGCTGTATCAAAGGCCTAGCAGAAGTCCAGGTAGATAACATCTGTAGTGATACAGGGAATTAACTAACACTTAAAGAACTAACCCTACCCCACATCACTAAAGAGCCAACAGAGAGCTAACCCTTTAACCCACACGGCCTTGCTCAGCTTTGTGTAACTGAGTGTATGAGAAACAGGAGTTCGCTGACGCCTTGCAAAGACAATAATCCTTGGGTGCATCCTTGGTGCATCCTTGGGTGAACTAGAGAACAGAAACTTGGGCACAGGACAGGAGATTCAGCAGTTTTAACCAACTCAGCAGTCTGAGTCCCAACCAACTCATCACACTGAATCAAAGGTGACCATGTACAGAGAAGAGGACCCGGGTTCACGATCACTGCGCAGCTGCAACCAGGAGGAGCCAGAGGTGGAGGCTATGGAAATGGTCTCCCGTAACTCACTGTAATAAGAACCGCCTTCTCGGGGACAGGTTATGAATATGTATAGGCGTTCCTAAAACTTTCATGAATATGTAACACTTTACTGCATTTAACCAAGCTCACAGCTACTGGAAATTTACACACGTATTAGGTGAAATTATTCCCCGTGTGTCCGGTGTCGTAAATAAATAGGTAAAAAACATACCTTCCTTATAACCTCAAGGGCTGTAAGGTCATTTCCACGCCTCAGTAGCTCTTCCCTTGTTCTTTTGAAATGTTTGTTAGTTCATGACTCTGAGCTTCATTCATCAAAACAGTCCCAGGGCAGGAAAGATGCTGCATCTAGTGCAGCTTGTGCCCGTAGTTAGTGGGTTAAAGATGTCAACCTTTAATAAGTTTCCAGCTGCCACTTGTTGAAGCCAGCTCTGGTTTCATCTCGACTGCATTAACCTGAAAGATACTTATTGAACACTGTTAGCATGGCATATAGTATTATGTAGCAATTACCATCGTGCAGTGGAATATTTAGTATTCTTACCCAGAGTCAAATCCCCCCAAGGTACACATTGGCCTTCTCCATCTTTCAGCATTACCCACCAAGTGCTTGCCAGGTCCTTGGGTAAAAACAATCCCGCTAATGTCTTTGCCTTTACCTTAGGCAGGAGTGTGGAGGGGTTTTGATAGATAAAGATTTGGATGAAGGACCAGAGTGACTGTCAGCAAGTTTGCTGGTGACACCAAGCTGGGAGGAGTGGGTGACACTGGAAGCTGTGCTGCCATCCAGAGACCTGGACAGGCTGGATGTGGAGGGGTTTTGATAGATAAAGATCTGTTGCTGAATTAGTCAGGCTCAGAGGAACCTCAAGGCCGCTTCGAGGAGCTGAGAACAGAATCTCCTGTGAGAAAGAGGGGCGTTCCACAATCACCGGGGTCCTGGCGTGGCGTGAATCATCGGACATATCATCAGTAAGACTCCAGCGCACGGACATCCCACGATACTCATTTAGTGAATCCATGCTTGGAGCGTGGACGCGTGATTAGAATATAGTTACATATATAAGGAGACTTGTTTCTGTAATAAATGGCTTTAGCGTGATTCACATTGAATCGACTTGTTTTGCTGAGTCCTTTATCGCTCCAACAAATGGTGACCCCAACGTGATACTCTGAATGGCGTACCACTGAAGTTGGGGAAAAGCCTGGAGCGGCCCAGCCGGAGGCGGATCAGCTGGACTGAGAACCGGGCGGAGGCGTACGGACATTCCGCATTAATTGTTGAAGAAGTCACTGTAAAGGGTGAGCGGCTGGGAGCGGGAGGAGGGAAGAGTGAAGTTATGGGGCAAAATATATCCTCTGAGGAAGAAGCCATAGTTAAACTCCTCCTGCCTATTCTCTCTATGAGAGGACTTAAATAAGAAGAAAGTAACATATGTAGACTATTAATTCGGTATAGAATTAATGGCTACCCGGGAGAAAACGAGAAGGCTTTTAAACGTTAACTTTGGGACGATAAAGGGCAGAAATTATGGAATAGGGTCAGCAATGGAGATGATAAAGAAACTAAATCACTAGCAACTACATGGAAGCTTATAATTACCACCTTAAAAGACTTTAAGGCTGAGCGGGCTACTATTGCCAGAATTTTTCCAGCGTTGCAGCCTGATAACGAACCTAAAAATGACTGTGAAGTTTACCCGGATTGTGTCTTTTGACCCCCTCCCCACTCCATCCCCTGTTGTGCCGTCCCCCCGATGATACAGCAGTCCGGGGCGGGGGGAGGAAAAATGCCGAGCGGGTGGCCTCCTGTACCATCATCCAACCCTGGTGAGAACAGCAAGTCCAGAGGATTGGAGTCAGACAACTTGCTCAAAGAACCTGTGATAGCTGAGAATGCTAAGGTCATAAACAAGTGTACTATTAGTCCTCTTACCAATTTTACCAATCTGCTTTTACTGTCTTTTAACCCTCCAACTTCCACGAGAGAACAGAAGAAGTCACTGGATAAGAGCTGGACAACAGAACTGTGTGGCAGATTAGATCAGTTAACAGCAAGTGAATCCGACAGTTGGCAATGCAGTCATGATAATCGTGACGGGAAAGGGGGTGCTCCTGGGGACTCAGGGTATAAAACTTAGAAGTTAAGGAAGCATTGATGTTGAAATTAGCAGCAGAGAATGCTAGTGTTTGCTATCAACGTGTTATCTGCGAGTTTTACAGTACATATTATGTGCTCCTGTGTATTGCCTCTCTGAAAATCAAGCAGCTTGTCAGGAATGTGAGTTAATTGTTTTACTAGTTGTTTTTAAGTGCGCCGTAAAACCTCCTCCCCCTCCTCCCCCTCCCTCCCTCCCCCTTCTCAAGGTTTTTACTTGCAAGATGGGGTCAGGAATACTTGTTTTCAGTTGTGTTCCTAAAAAATCAGTATTGGGAGGTGTTTTAAAACTTAGGAAAGCACTCGGAATTATAAGGAAGGAAGATCTTGTAAAATATTGTAATTAATGGTGGCTGTGGCATAAGTTAAATGATTGGGAATAGTGTCCGGGGAATAGAATCTTGAAGTATAACATCTTGTTGTGATTAATGTTGTTTTTGAGGCCAGAAGAGCAGGACAAAAGAAATCTCTACAAGAAATCATTAAATCATTTCAGACAGTTTTACAGGTGGGGTGCTTTGAACTTCAACAAGCTGAGAGAGAATTCACTGATAACACACAGGTCACAGAAAACTTGTTAAAGTCTGCAAGATGCTTTCCTTATTAACCTGTTTTCTTTGTGGGTATCTGTTTAAGTATGTTGCAATTTTGGTAGGTCTGTGCTATATGGTACGATAAGTTCACAGTCTGTTAAATCATGAGAATCCGTTGACTCAAAATGTGCATTTTGTGATAATTCAGAAGATCATGAGTAATTTAGTTCTTTACTGCGTGAATGTGATCGTAAAATTTTGCGTATAGTAGCTGTTGTTTTTCTCTCCAGCATGCTACCTTTATTCCAGCATTCAGACTTGCGCAACTCTGTGACAGGCTGTGTCTCATCTCGGTGTACTGGATTTGGCTTTTCCGTATGCACACCATGTAAAGAATCCTGGTTTTGGAATAACAGCTGTAGTGCACCAGATGAGACACTAAAACAAAACAAAACAAAACAAAACAAAACAAAACAAAACAAAACAAAAACAACAAAAAAGGGCCTTGCCCAGTTCAGCTCGCTGCGGCGGCGCCGATGGGGGCTCCAGTGCACACTGACTTTTTTTGTCAGGGAGACCCAGAGGTACCTCCACCTGGCTGAGCAGTGAGCGGCCCAAATTAAGTACTTTTCTAACAATATAAGCAATTACTCTAATGTGTAAGGATGCATCCTAAGGGGGAGCAAGGTGGAAATTTAGCAGTGGAACCGGTTCCCATTTTGTAATTATCTCCCCAAACAAGATTCTTTTGGTACCAAATATGAATATGCAAACTAAAATACTGAGCTCAGATGTGAAAACCAAATACCCAGTTCAAATATGCAGATGGATCACAGTCACACTAATTTAAGACAATATCTCAATTTTTGCATTGCACCTTTGGGCCTACTCCTCCCAGCTTGGTGTCATCAGCAAACTTGCTGACAGTCACTCTGGTCCTTCTTCCAAATCGTTGATGAATATATTGAATAATACCGGCCCCAGTACTGACCCCTGAGGCACTGCACTAGATCCAGGCCTCAACTGGACTCTGCCCCACTGACCACGACTCTCTGGCTTCTTCCCTTCAGCCAGTTCGCAGTCCACCTCACTACCCGATTGTCTAGACTGCACTCCCTCAGTTTAGCTGTGAGGATGCTGTGGGACACTGTGTCATATGCTTTACTGAAATCAACATAGACCACATCCACTGCTTTGCCATCATCTATCCACTTCGTTATGTCCTCATAAAAGGCTATGAGTTTGGTGAAGCATGACTTCCCCTTGGTGAAGGCATGCTGACTGCCACAACAGTATCACCCCTGCCAGCCTGCCCCTTCATTCTCACCCATAGACTCTCAACTCGCTCCTCATCCGGGCCTGGACAATACTCAATACATTGTAGTTGCTCTCTCACGTAAAGAGCAACTCCACCACCAAGCCTGGCTGGCCTTTCTTTCCTGACAAGGACACAGCCATCCATGACCACATTCCAGTCATGTGTGCTGTCCCACCATGTCTCTGTAATTGTCACCAGGTCATAATCTCCTGCCCTGACACAGGTTTCTAACTCCTCCTGCTTATTCCCCATGCTGCGCACATTGGTGTGCAGGCATTTCAGGGAGCGAGCTGAGCACACTGATTTCACCCTAGGGGGGTGGGAGGCCTCCCAGCCTTAATCAACTCTAGAGTGCTGCCCCACTGGTGCAAGCTCAGCTACAACCCCATCCCCCTTCGAGTCTAGTTTAAAGCTCTCCAAATGAGCCCTGCTAATTCCTGTCCCAGAATCCTTTTCCCTGTGAGATAAACCTTTCCCACGTATCACTGCTTGGACTGGTGTCTTGTAAAACCAGCCATTATCAAAGAATCCAAAGCCTTGCCTGTAGCACCAGTCTCGTAGACAAGCATTTATGGACTGGATCCTTCTATTCCATCCCATGTCATCACCCAAAAATGGAAGGAGGGAAGAGAAAATCACTCGTGCCCCAGAGTCTTTTATCATCCGTCCCAAGGCCTTGAAATCTTTCTTCACTCCCGTCAGACTGCGGGATGCAGCTTCCTCCCCATCTGTCTGGAAGATCCGCAGTGGGTAGGAGTCCGTTGGGTGCACCAGATTGGGGAGCGTCCTGGTGATGTCCCTGATCCGAGCTCCAGGTAGACTGCACACTTCCCTACAATGAGGGTCAGCTCTGCATATTGGGCCCTCTGTTCCTCTCAGAAGGGAATTGCCTACTACAATTACCCTTCTTTCTTATCTGAGGCGGTCTTGAGGTGTGGACTCAACTGCCTCTTCCTATGTGACCTCATAGGTGGGCCTTACACCACATCCTTCAAGATCCAGGGCCTCAGACCTATTACAGAGGGGCACCTTAGGAAGCAGGTGGTGGGGGGGGTTGTCCGCAATGCTGAACTGAGACTTGCTTCCAACCCTTCTTGTATTTTTGGTCCCCTACCTCTGCCCAGCAGTGACAGGGCTGGGACTGTCCCAGGTCTCCCCGCTCTGCCCAACAGGGTGGGGGCTCCATCACATTTTGGGGGGCATCTCCCTGGGGCCTTTCTGGCCGGAACGCCAGGGAGTTACTCCAACAGTCAGTCTCCTTCTCACATTCACTGATGGTTCTCAGTCTCTCGACCTCCTCCTTAAGTTTTGTGACCGTGCTGAGCAGATCTTGCACCTGCTCACACGTCCACTTAAATTTGAGAAGAAACTTCTTCTCAGTGAGGGTGACAGAGCACTGGAACAGGCTGCTCAGGGAGGTTGTGGAGTCTCCTACTCTGGAGGCATTCAAGACCTGACTGGACACCATCCTGTGTAGCCTCATCTGCGTGTTCCTGCTCCGGCAGGGGGATTGGACTAGATGATCTTCGAGGTCCCTTCCAATCCCTAACATTCTCTGATTCTGTGATTCTGTGAATGTCTGCCTTCCTCCCCCGGCAGCAGCAGGTTCTGGCACTCCCTGCAGTCAGAGACCTGAGCAGCCACAGTTCAGGGCAGGGCCTCTGTCTGGGTCGCCACAGTCTTTTTGAGACAAGCTCTCTGTCTGGAGGAGACCATGGTAAGCTGCAGTCTGGGACACTGCCAGTAGGTGAGATAGTCTACCAAGCTGTTACGGAGGCACCCCGAGGTTAATTTAAGGGACAACAGGGTCCAAAACAACTTTTATTAAACCGGTGAGAAACAGGGTTTAGCACTCCAAAAGTGACTTAAATAAAGGTTCGGATATCAGCTGAGGAAAATTATTAAGGGGGCAGCAACTAATACAACAGGTGGTCCACAGTGTGCATGCACGTGGCTTCACTCAAAACAATGCCGGAGCCGTCCCCGAGTCCCGGAGAAGTACACACTTGCCTAAACACGGTGCGGGATTATTTTTAAAGAGATACACGTACTCGTAGTGAGTACGGAAAGTGTACACTCGCGATTCCGCGAGGGTAAATTTATAATACACTCACAATCCTGCGAGAGTTAATTTACTTACACGTGCAAATGTGCACGGAATACTACACGTGCTTATGTGGAAGCACGGGAGGAAAATACACTCGCGATTCTGCAAGGAAATAATTTAAAGTACGCGTGCAAATGTGCACGGAAAGTTACACGTGCATATGTGCACGGAAGGAAAATACACCCGCAATTCTGCGAGGGTAAATTTACACATGCTCATATGGAGCACGGAAAGTTATACGTGCATATGTGCACGGAAAGTATAAATATACTCGCAATCCTGCGAGAAGTTTTACTCACATCCGTGGCGGCAAGGCAAGCAGAGTCTCCATCCCTGGGAGGGGGGCTCTCGGCGGCAGCATCTTGCTCGTGCTCCAAGACACCCACACAGCAATGGGCAGAGTCTCGACAAGAGTCCCATTTTTATCTGATCAGACCTGACTGTAGGCATTCTAGAAGCTCCTCTGCCCGCCCACTCACTGGTGCCTTGGCACTCCCTTCTCCTAATGGCCCTGGCCAGGGTGCTCTGGGGCCAAACAAAAGAAGCCATTAGCCTCAAGTAGCAGAGAAAGAGAGGAGATGTGCCCACTCCTCCATACTGAAGGAGGGAGGGGGAGAGAGGGGGCAGAGAGGGGAAGTGAGGGGGGGTTGCATTCTGCCACACAAGCAAGGAGGGACAGAACCTCTGCACCCTGCTACATGAGATACCACACTCGCTGATGCAGCACAGTGTGGGTGGTACTCACCCGCTTCACATGCTCGTCTCACCTCCCAGCGCCTGGTGGGCAGTGTCACTTTCCTCCCTGAGGCTTTTTCAAGGCTAGGAGTAGGGTGTGATCGCCATTACTGTGGCAATGCCCACACCATGTCAGCCACTCTTGCAAGAGCTACCCGGTTCTGCTGGGTCATGAAACCCCCCTATACTTCAAGATCTGCTGCCATGGCTCCAACCATGCTGGCTCTGATCAGCTGACCTCGGGGACTGAGTGCTAGTTCCAGGTTTCGATTGATTTTAGATCTCCCTCCGTATACTGTGGCAATGCCCACGCCATGTCAACCGCTCTTGCATGTGCTGCCGGGCCCCAAAACTCCTCTATACCTCAAGATCTGCCACCGTAGCTCTGGCTGCGCCGTCTCAAATCAGCTGACCTCGGGGACTGAGAATGAAGAGCCAGACAAAATATTTTGCAGGCAGCTGGGAGAAGTCTCCCGATTGCTAGCCCTTGTTCTTATAGGGGACTTCAACTTACCAGATGTCTGCTAGAAATACAACACAGCAGAGAGGAACCAGTCTAGGAGGCTCCTGCAGTGCATGGAAGACATTTCCTGACACAGCTGGTTAGTGAGCATACCAGGGAAGGAGCCCCACTGGATCTGTTGTTTGTGAATAGAGAAGGGCTCACGGGCAATGTGTTGGTTGAAGGTCACCTTGGGTATAGCGATCATGAAATGATTGAGTTTACTATCCTTGGAGAAGTTAGAAGGATGGTCAGCAGAACTGCCACTTTGAACTTCCGAAGGGCAGACGTGGACCTGTTCAGAAGGCTGTTTGGCAGAGTCCCTTGGGAGGCAGTCCTGAAGGACAAAAGAGGAAGGATGGTCTCTTTTCAAGAAGTTAATCTTAGAGGCGCAGGAGCAGGCTGTCCCTGTCTGCTGGAATGCAAGCCAGCGGGGAAGAAGGCCGGCCTGGCTGAACAGAGAGCTGCGGCTGGAACTTAGGAATGAAAAGAGAATTTATAACCTTTGGAAGGAGGAGCAAGCCACTCAGGAGGAACACAAGAATAATGTGAGGTTATGCAGGGAGAAAATCAGAAGGGACAAAGCTCAACTAGAGCTGAGCCTGGCCACTGCTGTGAAAGGAAACAAGAAGTGTTTCTATAAATATATTAACAAGAGGAGGACTAAGGAGAATCTCCATCCCCTGATGGATGTGGGGGGAAACATAGTGACAGAAGATGAGGAAAAGGCTGAGGTACTAAATGCCTTCTTTGCCTCAGTCTTTAATAGTCAGAACAGTTGTGCTCCAGGTACCCAGCCCCCTGAGCCATAAGACAGGGATGGGGAGCAGAATGAAGCCCCAATAATCCAAGGGGAAATGGTTAGTGACCCGCTACACCACTCAGACACCCACAAGTCTATGGGGCCAGATGGGTGTCCTGGTTTTGTTAAAAAAAAAAGTTTCTCTTTTAGTGAATTTGCCTGTCAGCTAAAGCTTCATATTAGCTTCATTTTCCTGGAGAACCAGATACATGTTTTGGTAAACATAGCAATGGAATGTGAAGTTATTGATAAGCATGGATGGACATCTCGCGAGAGGGGCAACGAGAAACAAGTGACCAAGAAACTGACCACCTGCGTATAACATTCCATTCACGTGAATACTTCATACAAAAGTGGGAGATCACGAGGATCTCGTGCCTTTTTCCTTTTCCTTTTTTCCCTTCTGCTTATGGCCGACATTAGGAGAGGACCTTGCTAGTCGTCCCTGTGAACCTTATGATCAGGCCCAGTGTCCTGCTTTTGTTAAAAAACAAGTTTCACTTTTAGTGAATTTGCCTGTCAGCTAAAGCTTCATATTAGCTACATTTTCCTGGAGAACCAGATACGTTTTGGTAAACATAGCAATGGAATGCAAAGTTATTGATAACGAATGGATACAGGTCTCGCGAGAGGGGCAACGAGAAACAGGTAACCAAGAAACTGGCCAACGAAGTATAATATCCCATTCACGTGAATACTTCATATAAAAGTGGGAGCTCACGAGGATCTCGTCCCTTTTTTTCCCTTCTGCTTATGGCCGACATTAGGAGAGGACCTTGCTAGTCATCCCTGCGAACTGAGGCCTAGTGAGAGACTGAATCCAGCTCCGGTTGGCTGCAGAGTCCAATCCAGGACTTTGGGTGCTGGCTCTGCAGTTGCTGAGACTTTCAAGATTGGTTTTGTATATTTTGTATTATTTTCTCTGTTCTTATTAGTAACATTAGTAAAACATTGTTAATTTTTCCAACTCTCTTCTCTCTGTCCTTCTTTTCCTCCCGATCGCCTGTCCTGAGTGGGAAGGGGGGAGAGGGAGGGGCAAAAGGGAGAAGTGGGGGAGGAGAGGAGGTTAACAATACATCTGCCAGGGTTTTATTGTCACCCTGCAATCTAAACCCTCAACAATGGGATACACCCAAGGGTGCTGAGGGAGCTGGCGGAGGTGATCACTGAGCCGCTTTCCATTATCTATCAGCAATCTTGGTTAATTGGGGAGGTCCCAGTTGACTGGAAATTGGCAAATGTGACATCCATCTAGAAGAAGGGCCAAAAGGAGGATCCGGGGAATTACAGACCTGTCAGTCTGACCTCAGTGCTGGGCAAGGTCATGGAGCAGATGATCTTGAGTAATATCACATGGCACAGACAGGAGAACCATATGATCAGGCTCAGTCGACATGGGTTTATGAAAGGCAGGTCCTGCTTGACCAATCTGATGTCCTTCTACCAGAAGGTGACTCATTTAGTAGATGAGGGAAAGGCTGTGGATGTTGTGTACTTAGACTTCAGTAAAGCCTTTGACACCATTTCCCACAGCATCTCCTGGAGAAGCTGCAGCTCATGGCCTGGATGGGTGTAGCTGTGATGGATATCTGCGGCTGGTCACGAGTGGTGTTCCCCAGGGCTCAGTATTGGGGCCAGTTCTGTTTAATCTCTTTATCAATTATCAGGATGAGGGGATTGAGTGCACCCTTAGTAAGTTTGCAGATGACACCAAATTGGGTGGAAGTGTTGATCTGCTGGAGGGTAGGAAGGCTCTACAGAGGGATCTGGACTGGCTGGATTGTTGGGCTCAGGCCAATTGTATGAGGTTTAAAAAGGCCAAGTGCTGGGCCCTGCACTTGGATCATAACAACCCCTTGCAACACTACAGGCTCGGGGCAGAGTGCCTGGAAATTTGCCTGGCAGAAAGGGAGCTGGGGATGTTGATTGACAGCTGGATGAATATGAGCCAGCATCTGCCATTGGGCCATTCACCATAAGAAGGACATTGAAGAGAGAGTGCAGAAGAGGCGATGAAGCTGGTGAGGGGCCTGGAGCACAAGTTTTATGAGGAGTGCCTGAGGGACCTGGCGCTGTTTATCCTGGAGAACAGGAGGCTGAGGGGAGACATGATCACTGCCTACAGCTACCTGAAAGGAGGTTGTAGCATGGAGGGTGTTCATCTCTTCTCCCAAGTAGCAAGTGATAGGACAAGAGGAAATAGCCTCAAGTTGCGCCAGGGGAGGTTTAGGTTGGATATTAGGAAAAAATTTTTCATGGAAAGGGTTGTCAGGCATTGGAACAGGCTGCCCAGGGATGTGGTGGAGTCACCATCCCAGGAGGTGTTTAAAAGGTGTTTAGACAAGGTTCTTAGGGACATGGTTCAGTGCTAGAGTTATATTAGGTTATGGTTGGACTCAATGATTCTGAGGGTCTCTTCCAACAGAAATGATTCTATGATTCTATGAAATAGTTCAATAAGCAAAGGCAATCTATATTTCCTAATGCCATGGGATGTGATAACCTTCCATGCTGGGTTGGCTAAGTTAGGGTCATTTTCCACAGCTAGCTGGGGTGATGACACAGCCAGGACAGCTCACCCAGAACTAGCCAAAGGGATATTCAATACCATATAAGGTCATGCTCAGTTATAAAAGAGGTGTCGGCCAGGAGAGATTCTCTCTCACTGCCAGGGAGCCGGGTAAGCCAGGATGCTCTTGTTTCTCTCCGGCCCATGAGGTTCAGTGCTATTGTGTTTCAGGCACAAACTGTTGTCTAGGATAGGGGGGTGGTTTCCGCATGAGTTGAGGTTGGGAAGTTCACAAGCGCTGCTTAGAGGTTTGCTTGGAAAGGTCGGCTGCACAATGGGATTACCACATGATGAGAAATTGAGCTGTGTATCCCTTGCTTTGTATATTCTTTCATTATTGTTATTGTTATTATTTATTGTTTTTTCTTTTCATTTTTTTGCTTTTCCTTTAAACCGTTCTTATCCCAACCCATGAATTTTGCCTTTTGTTTCCTGATTCTCCTCTCCATCTCACTGGGGGCAGGGGAGGAGTGAGCAAGCAGCACGTGGTTTTAGCTGCCTGCTGGGATGGAGCTGGGGCTGAACTACGACACCACCCTAGGTACCTGCCCAAATCCTTCCACACACCCTGCCACCTGGGGACTGGCTGCCTCAGGGCACATATCAATATTGCCTCACTCCAAAGTTGTCTTTCCTTACGCCATGATGACACCAGATTCCACAAACCCCATAATATGCTAACGGTGTTAATTAGTAGTATTAAACAGCTCATGTACAGGTGAACAAGGACCTCAGGAGCCTGCATAATAAAACTACCCACATCAATCCCAAGTAGGAAGAGGGAGATGTATTCCCTCATCCTCTCCACAAGACAGCTCCCCCAGCACAGGAAGGGCATCAGTGCCAGGGCAAAGGGCATAAGCATTGTTTGTACAACACATTCCCAAGCTCAGCAAAATAAAGATATAAGCAATACAGCCAACAAACTCTGTGACCCACATAGAAGCTTGCCACTTAATAACTACTATAGGTATAACACTGACAAGACAAAACTGTCATTGTCTCATGCCTCCTATTGGGCACCAAAAAAAAACTTTAGTGGATTGACCTTGACTGGATGCCATGTGCCTACCAAGCTGCTCTATCACTCCCCACCTCAGCAGGACAGGAGGGGGGGAGGAAATAAGATGGAAAAGAACTTGTGGATGAAGATAAAGGCAGTTTAATAAAGCAGAAGCAAATGTCATGCACAGAAACAAAGGCCTACCCCCTATATTACAACCACCTCCACGAGGAAGATGGGTTATAATTGTAGGTGACTCCCTTCTGAGGGATACAGAGGATCCAACATGCCGGACAGACGCTCCTCTTAGGGAAGTCTGCTGCCTTCCTGGGGCCCAGGTTAAGGACATCACTAGAAAACTTCCTGGCCTGGTACAGCCCTCAGACTACTACCCATTACTGGTCTTCCATGTGAGTGGCGATGAAGCTACGACCTGTAGTCCAAGGGGGATGAAAAGAAACTTCAGGGCCTTGGGATGGATGGTAAGGGAATTGGGAGCATAGGTTATTTTCTCTTCTCTCCTTCCAGTTGCAGGCGGTGACATTAGAAGAAACAGACAGACAGTCTATTAATACATGGCTCCATGGCTGGTGTCAACACCACAATTTTGGGTTTTTTGACAATGGGATGGTCCGCACAGCACCAGATTTGCTGGTGTTGGATGGAGTTCACCTTTCTTAAAGGAGGAAGAGGGGCTTTGCACATGGGCTAGCAGGGCTCATCAACAGAGCTTTACACTAGACATGATGGGGGAGGGGGATGATACCAGGCTCACCTGTGACAAGCTGTGGGATGAGATGCCAAGGATAGAGGGGCAGGGTGCAAGCGAGAACCCTCAGCCAGTGGCCCTGAGGTGTGTTGGTCTCACTGGAGCACACTCAAAGTCTTACAGAGATGAGCCAGGGGCTCCTGAGGTAATAGAGGCCAACAGGAAAACACCAGCAAAATACTTCAAAGGAATTAAGGGGCGTTCCTCTAAGAAGGTGACACTTCTGACAGCTCAGCTGAAGTGCCTCTACACCAATGCACGCAGCATGGGCAACAAACAGGAGGAGCTGGAAGCCACCATGCTGTTAGAAGTTTATGACCTAGTGGCCATTACTGAAACTTAGTGGGATGGATCCCATGACTGGAGTGTTGCTATTGATGGCTACAGGCTGTTCAGAAGGGGCAGGCAAGGAAGGAAGAGTGGAGGGGTTGCCCTCTACATCAAGAGATGGACAGAGTGTGAAGAGCTGTCTCTGAAGAATAGCCACAAGCAGGTTGAAAGCTTATGAGTGAGAATCAGAGACCGAGGCAGCAAAGGAAACCTTGTGGTTGGTGTCTGCTACAGGCCACCCAATCGGGGGAGACTACTGATGAAGCCTTCTTACTCCAGCTACAGGAGGCATCGTGCTCACAGGCTCTTCTCCTGCTGGGGGACTTGAACCACCCTAATATCTGCTGGAAAAGTTGCACGGTGAGCTGTAGGCAACCCAGGAGACTCCTGGAGTGCATTGAGCATAACTTCCTAAGCCAGGTAATAGGCAGCTCTACCAGGGGGGATGCAATACTGGACCTGATGGTCGCCAATGCAAGTGAGCTAATAGGTGATGTCAAGATTGGAGGCAGCCTGGGCTGCAGTGATCACGTGCTCGTGGAGTTCGCAGTCCTGAGGGATGTGGGAGAGGTGAAAAGTCAAGTCAGGACCCTGAATTTTAGGAAAGCCAACTTCCAGCTCTTTGAGTAGTTAGTCAATAGGACCCCCTGGGAAACTGCCCTCAGGGACAAGGGAGCAGAACAGAGCTGGCAGATCTTTAAGGACGCTTTCCATAGAGCACAAGAGCTTGTGATCCCCAGGTGTAAGAAATAGGGTAAGGAAGGCAAGAGGCCAGCATGGCTGAGTCAAGACCTGCTGGTCAAACTAAAGGGCAAGATGGAAATGCACAGGCGGTGGAAGCAGGGACGGGTACCCTGGGAAGAGTATAGCGACACTGCCCGGTTGTGCAGAGATGGGGTAAGGAAGGCCAAGGCACAGCTGGAGCTGAACTTGGCAAGGGATGCAAAGAATAACAAGAAGGGCTTCTACAGGTACGTCAACCAGAAAAGGGAGGTCAAAGGAAGAGTATCGAGTATGCACCCTGACGAACAAGACTGGCAAACTGGTAACAAAGGGCTAGAAGAAGGCTGAAGTATTCAACAACTTCTTTGCCTCAGTCTTCGCTGGCAAGCTCTCTTCCCACACTTCTCGAGTGGATGAACTGAAAGACAGGGACTGGGGGAGCACAGTCCCTCCCACTGAAAGTGAGGATCAGGTTCCTGACCACTTGAGGAACCTGAATATACATAAGTCTATGGGACCCAATGAGATTCATCCCAGACTCCTGAGGGAATTGGCTAATGTAGCTGCAAAGCTACTCTCCATGATATTCCATACTGTATAGCATCATGCTCATCAATAAAACTGGGGAGGAGTTTTTCCAAGGTAGCTGTTGCTTGGAGACTGACTGGGCTGGTGGAGGAAGGTGGTGAGTGATAGCTATTGTATCACTTGCCTTTTTCCTTTTTTTTCCCCCTTCAGTTATTAAACTGTCCTTATCTTGACTCACAAATTTTTCTTGCTTTTGTCCTTCTGATTCTCTGCCCCATCACAATGCAGGGGAATGAGTGAGCCACTTGGGTGGCTTATTGCAGCCTTTCAGTATTTAAATGGAGCCTATAAGAAAGATGGGGACAGACTTTTCAGCAGGGCTTGTTCCGGTAGGACAAGGGGTAATGGTTTTAAACTAAAGGAGGGCAGATTCAGGCTAGACATGAGGAAGAAATTTTTTACACTGAGGGTGGTGAAACACTGGCCCAGGTTGCCCAGAGAGGTGGTAGCTGCCCCATCCCTGGAGACATCCAGAGCCAGGGTGGATGGGGCTCTGAGCAACCTGATCTAGTTGAAGATGTCCCTGCTCATTGCACAGTGGTTGGACTAGATGGCCTTTGAAGGTCCCTTCCAACCCAAACTATTCTATGATTTTATGATCTGCATTACAGACTTTTACAGTCAGGTTCTCTAGCCGGGCAGCAATATCTTGCCACAGTACAACAGCCCAAATAAGTTGACCTCTACACAGCCAATTGCTCCACTTCCACTACTGTAACAACCCCTACAGGGCATTTGCTACCATCCGTGAGTCACTGCAGAGATAAAGTACTGGCCACTTTTCTTGTTCAGCAATGTCTAAGGCCAGCCTGATGGCTTTCACTTCTGCAAACTGACTTGATTCCCCTTGTCCCTCAGTGGCTTCTGTGAGTCATCGTGTGGGACTCCACACAGCAGCTTTCCACCTCCGATGTTTTCCTACAAGATGGCAGGATCCATCTGAGAACAGTGCATACTGCTTTTCATTATATGGTGGAGCTTCAGCATGCTTCACTTCCTTTTCATCTGGTGACATTCAGAAGTCTTTGCCCTCTGGCCAGTCTGTAATCACTTCTAAGATCCCTGGGCAATTGGGACTCCCTGTTCGAGCCCATTGTGTTATCAGTGTGACCCACTTACTCCATGTAGCATCGGTTGCATGATGTGTAGAGGAGACCCTCCCTTTGAACATCCCACCTAGCACCGGCAGTTGGGGTACGAGGAGAAGCTGTGCTTCAGTACCAACCACTTCTGAAGCAGCTCAAGCTCCTTCATATGCTGCTAGGATCTCTTTTTCAGTTGGAGTATAGTTGGCCTTGGATCCTCTGTATCCTCAACTCCAAAAACCTAAGGGTCGACCTTGAATCTCCCCTGGTGCTTTCTGCCAGAGGCTCCAGGGAGGGCCATTATCTCCGGCTGCAGTGTAAAGCATGTTTTTTACATCTAGTCCAGTCCAGACCAGCCCAAGGACTAGTGCAGGGACTATCTCTTGATTAATTTGTTCAAAGGCTTGCCATTTCTCAGGGCCCCACCCAAACTGTTCTTTTTTTGAGTCACTCGATAGAGAGGGCTCACAATCTGACTGTGGTCAGGAATATGCATTCTCCAAAAACCTACAATGCCCAAGAAAGTTTGTGTCTCCTTTTTATTAGTAGGTGGAGACACAGCTGCTATTTTGTTGATCACGACCATTGGGATCTGACGACACCCATCTTGCCATTTTATTCCTAAAAACTGGATCTCTCGTGCAGGTCCCTTGACCTTGCTTCATTTTATGGCAAAACCAGCTTTCAAAAGAATTGGAATTATTCTCTCACATTTCTCAAAGATTTATTCAGCTCTGTTGCCCCATACAATGATGTCATCAATGTATTGCAGGTTTTCTGGAGTTTTACCCTGCTCCAGGATGGTTTGGATCAGTCCATGGCAGATGGTAGGGCTGCATTTCCACCCTTAGGGCAAGCGATTCCACGTGTACTGGATGCCCCTCCAGGTGAAAGCAAACTGCGGCCTGCACTCTGCTGCTACAGGAATAGAGAAAAACACATTAGCTATGCCAGTTGCAGCATACCACTGAGATGCCTTTGACTCCAGTTCAAATTGCAGTTCTAACATGTCTGTCACAGCAGGACTTAATGGTGGCGTGACTTCACAATAGTCTACTGTTAGTCTCTACTCTTCACTAGACTTATTGCGATAGTCATATGGGGCTGTTAAAAGATGACTGGGTCTTATTGATCACAACCTCGCTCTCCAGTTGACAAATCAACTTCTAGATAGGAATCCAAGAGTCTTGATGGGTGCAATATTGCTGGCGATGCACCATTGTGATAGCAACTAGAACCCGCTGTTTTTTGCCCCTCAGCAATCTGACATTAGAAGGGTCCTCTGAGAGACCAGGCCAAGTAGACAGCGGTTTAATCACAGAATCACAGAATCACAGAATGTTAGGCATTGGAAGGGCCCTGGAAAGCTCATCCAGTGCAATCCCCCCGCTGGAGCAGGAACACCCAGATGAGGTTACACAGGAAGGTGTCCAGGCGGGTTGGAATGTCTGCAGAGGAGACTCCACAAGCTCCCTGGGCAGCCTGGGCCAGTATTCTGACACCCCCACCGTGAAGAAGTTTCTTCTCAAATTTAAGTGGAACCTCTTGTGTTCCAGTTTGAACCCATTGCCCCTTGTCCTATCATTGGTTGTCACCAAGAAGAGCCTGGCTCCATCCTCCTGACACTCACCCTTTCCATATTGATCCCCAGGAATGAGTCCCCCCTCAGTGTCCTCTTGTCCAGCTCCAGAGCCCCAGCTCCCTCAGCCTTTCCTCACACAGGAGATGCTCCACTCCCTGCAGCATCTTGGTGGCTGCGCTGGACCCTCTCCAGCAGTTCCCTGTCCTGCTGGAACTGAGGGGCCACAACTGGACACAGGATTCCAGGTGTGGTCTCCCCAGGGCAGAGCAGAGGGGCAGGAGAACCTCTCTGACCTACTGACCACCCCCTTCTAACCCACCCCAGGTACCATTGGCTTCCTGGCCACAAGGGCCCAGTGCTGGCTCATGGTCACCCTGCTGTCCCCAGGACCCCCAGGTCCCTTTCCCCTACACTGCTCTCTAATAGGTCATTCCCCAACTGGAACCCACTGGAACCCACAGGAACCTGGGGTTGTTCCTGCCCAGATTCAAGACTCTACACTTGCCCTTATTCTATTTCATTACATTTTCCCACCCAACTCTCCAGCCTGTCCAGGTCTCTGATGGCAGCACAGCCTCTGGCGTGTCAGCCACTCCTCCCAGGTTGGTGTCATCAGCAAACTTGCTGACAGTGCACTCTATTCCCTCATCCAAGTCATTGATGAGTATATTGAATAGTACTACTCCCAGTACTGACCCTTGAGGCACTCTGCTAGATACAGGTGTCCAACTAGACTCTGCCCTGTTGACTACAACTGGTCAGTGTTCTGAGTCTCCACAGCTGCTATACCAAATGCCCACCAATACCTTTCAGGGTCCTTAAAATACCCTCTCCTGAGGTAGTCTATGCCAAGGATACACAGAGCATCTGTGCCAGTCATAATGGGGTGCTTTTGCCAGTCTTTTCCAGTTAGGTTCAATTCAGCCTCTAATACAAAGAGCTCCTGGGATCCCCCACTCACTCCAGAAATATTGATGGATTGTGTTCCTTTATAGTTTGGTGGGATTATTGTGCACTGAACACCAGTGTCTATATACTCCTGGGGGTCTGTTGTACCAGGCTATTGAATCTGCAAAGCCCGGTAAACTCAGTTGTCCCTTTCCTCCACCTGGCTGGAGGCAGGGCACCTCTAACAGGCATCGATGAATGGATTCATGTTATGCACCTTCTGTGGGTATGAATTAGAAGTTCCTTCAAGAGAATCAGAATCTCTCCTACCTGTGGGAAACTGCAGCGGGTCTGTGGAATCCTTGACAGAAAATATGAGAGTAGAGATCAGCCTTGAGATATTAAGATTTACCCTTGAGGAAGATGGGAGTAAAGGAGTATCCGGAGAGAGGAGAGATGTACCTGTGAGAGAGAAGGGAATAGAAGAATAACATGGATGATAGCAAGTTTAACCAATGAGATGTTAGTGCTGTAACTTGTAACCAATAGTGAAAAGACACATGAACTGGCAGAATTATATAAAAATGCACTTGTAGCAATAAATGGCATCTATTACTTTCATCTTGAAAGAATTTGGTCCATGTCACTTGTCCGTCTCAACCGCGACATGTGGTGACCCCGACGTGATCCTACCTGAAGAGGATCTCGCCTAACAAGGTGACAGTGAAAAGCTGTGAACAGCCGAAGAGCTGTGGAGACGGAGCCCGGTACAGCTGATAAGAACAGCCCAGGAGAGCTGCCGAAGATCCGGATCGATTCAAAAGACACCTCGCGAAGGAGGAGGTGAGCTACCGGGAACATGGGGGGAAACTTATCTAAAGAAGAGGGTACTATATTATCTACATGGAAGCTGCTTCTGAAGAAGCAGGGTGTTAGCCTTCTGGAACTGACTTTAAGAAAAATGTTACTATGGGGCAAAGCACAAGGTTTAGAGGTTAATCCTGTGACAGCATTTAGTGTATCACAATGGATGGACTTGGGAGATAAATTGTTTGATAGTGCTACCCAAGGGTCCAAGGAAGCAACTGAACTGTTAACGATGTGGCGCTTGTTATTAGATACTCTGAAAGAGTTAAAACAGCAACAGGCAGAGGCAGCCGAGGGGGATGGTATTCTTGACTCTTCTGGGCCAAATTCGGAGGAAAAAGCAAGATTAAGTACTACCCCGACCCCCCCTGTTACTAAAGATTCGTCAAAACCGCCCAAATCCATATTATCTGACACGGACAAGGATCCGCGGCACTTTCTTGGAAAGTTAAAAGGAATAAAGGAGGAGCGCACGTATATGTGGCCCCGAGATCAGAAAAAAACTATGAAAGAGTCATATACATATGTGTGGCCCCGAGATCAGTTAAAAGCTATGAAAGACTCACATGAAAAAACAGCGTTATGGTCTCGGGAGGGGCCCTCAGAGAACCAGTCGGAGCGGTGCGTTCGGCCGACCGCTCCGCTGTCATCAATTACAGCTCAAACCTCTCCTCTATCATCAGCAACCGCGGTTCCGCCGTCTGCGTCACCGCCATTGATCACAGTTCAACCCTCTGCCCCGCCACTATCAGTCGCGGAAGAAAAAAAAAATGGACTTTTTTTTTCCTATCCCCCCTTGTCTGGAGATTTGGGTGGGGAGGACCCCCCCGTGGTGAGCCAGACTGAGCCAAATAACGTAATTCCTACAGATTTGGGTCCCCCCAACCTGCCCCCGCCTCCCTCCCACACTGAATTCCTGAGGGTGAGGGTAGAGTTTCAGAGTGTAAACCAAACTTACCAAAAAGCTGGGATTTACCCCCAGTTTCGATTACAGTTAAATCATGGGACCCTGTGCGTTTCTGGAAGAGACACTATACAGGCACGATAACTTTCTGAAATCCTGAAGCAGTCAACAGACCTCACATATCAAGCTGTGATGGGGGTGCCTGGGATCAGCAGTGCGGCCAAATCATTTACAACTGTTAATTGGGGTCCCAGTGAGAATTACATGCAATTTATTGACCATCTTCAAGAGGCTATCAATAAGCAGGTTGAAAACTTGCAAGCTAAGGAAGCATTGGTGTTGAAATTAGCAGTAGAGAATGCTCATGTTTACTATCTGTGAGTTTTACAGTACATATTATGCATTTCTGTGTATTGCCTCTCTGAAAAATCAAGCAGCTTGTTAGGAATGTGAGTTCATTGTTTTACTAGTTGTTTTAAGTGCGCCGTAAAACTCTCTCCCTATTTTTCCCAGTCATGCTGCAAGCAGCACCCCTCCCTCCCTCCCCCTTCTCAAGGTTTTTACTTGTAAGATGGGATCAGGAATAATTGTTTTCAGTTGTGTTCCTAAAAATCAGTATTGGGAGGTGTTTTAAAACTTAGGAAAGCACTCAGAATTATAAGGAAGGAATATCTTGTTAAATATTGAAATCAGTGTTCGGTGCTGTTTACGTTAAATGATTGGTAAAAGTGTCTGGAGAATAGAATTTTGTTGCAATTAATGTTGTTTTTAAGGTGAGAAGAGCAGGACAAAATAAATCTCTCCAAGAGATCATTACAGACAGTTTTACAGCTGGAACGGTTTGAATGTCAACAAGCTGAGAGAGAGTTAACTGATAACACACAGGTCACAGTAAACTTGCTAAAGTCTGCAAGATGCTTTCCTCATTAACCTGTTTTCTTTGTGGGTATTGGTTTAAGCATGTTGTAATTTTGGTAGGTCTTTGTTATATGGTATGATAAGTTCACAGTCTGTTAAATTATGAGAATTCATTGACTCAAAATGTGCGTTCTGTGATAATACAGAAGATCATGAGTAATTTAGTTCTTTACTGTGTGAATGTGATGGTAAATTTTGTGTGTAGTAGCTGTTATTTTTTTTTTTCTCTAGCATGCTAGCTTTATTCCAGCATTCAGACTTGCGCAACTCTGTGACAGGCTGTGTCTCCTCTCGGTGTGCTGGATTTGGTTTTTCCGTATGCACATCATGTAAAGAATCCTGGTTTTGGAATAGCAGCTGTGGCGCACCAGATGAGACACTAAAACAAAAACAAAACAAAACAAAAGAAGGCCTTGCTCAGTCCGGGTCGGCGGGTGCGGATGGGTTTCAGCGCGCAACTGACCTTTTTTGTCAGGGAGACCCAGAGGTACCTCCACCTGGCTGAGCAGTGAGCGGCCCAAAGGTGCAATATAAAAAATAGAGATATCGTCTTAAATTGGTGTAACTGTGATCCATCTGCATATTTGAACTTGGTATATGGTTTTCATATCTGAGCTCAGTATTTTAGTTTGTATATTCATATTTGGTACCAAAAGAATCTTGTTTGGGGAGATAATTACAAAATGGGAACCGGTTCCACTGCAAAAATTCCACCTTGCTCCCCCTTAGGATGCATCCTTACACATTAGAGTAATTGCTTATATTGTTAGAAAAGCATTTAAATTGTTAAAATGTTAGGATAGCTGTGAATTTGGAAATGGTTGTATTTAAAAGTTGCTAGAATATTAACTGATTTAGATTTAGGAAAACAGAATAATGGATTTATGTTTATTATACTGGTTTATACTGTTTTTTGACATCTCTAAATTGTAACAGGTAAATGGAGCTAAGGAATGTAACTATTGCTGAGCTACTTGAAATTGCATATAAAGTGTATTATGGTTGAATGAAATGGGAAAACAAAACAGCAAAATATCCCAGGCCTATGTGCAGCTCATTGTAACTGAGGAGTTTACCAGAGCCTCCCACCTCGTACCAGCTGCGTGACCTTGACTATATCTGAACTTCAGAAAGAAGAGAACGAGAAAAAATGGAGAAACCTGTTTTCCCACTGCTAAGCGGAGAAAGGGGGGCTTTACTCCCCCCGCTCTGTCCTTTTTTTTCCCTGAAGTATTGTCATCCTTTTTGTTGTGGCACTGTGTTGTTTTTCGGCTTTGAATCAGGGGTTGTTGGTGTTGTTTATTTTTGCTTCTGTCTTGTTTCCTAGGTTTTGGCACATCTGGGGAAAAGAGCTCATAATTTTACCTCCTTGCTTAAGTCAGTCGTTTCACACTGGTCAGCTTTGGGGGGTCACAGTGTTCAGTGCTTCTCTGGGTCAGACTGGTACTGATTTGAGTGTGGAGTGGAGCCAAGTTGGTTTGATGTGGAGTTCAAACTGATGTGTTTTCATGCTGGGCTGTACGTCTTGCCATCTCAGATGGGGGCGAGAGGGAAGTTTTATTCCCCCCCGCGCCCCTCCCCCAAGCAATGTTACTGCTAGAGAGCTGTAATATTGCGTGAAGGAGTCTGAGGGTGAAATTTAAAGGCATCGCCAGTGGATCCATAGTTCTAATGAAACTGGAAAATTAAACCAAAAATTTTTTTAATAGACTTATTCTGTGGTAATTAGTTGTAAGTGACTTCTTAGGAAATTCACCATGCTAGTTTTTGAGGTCATGAGAGAGAACGAAAGAAAGGCCGTTTTTTGAGACCAATGGAATGCCAAATTTGGAACAAAGTTTAAATACATGAATTCTTATAGTTGTTAGAAACTCCTATACCTCTCTTAGGTTAGGATTTGTTAAGTAAATTGTAAGCTCAAATAACGTTTTCTGAGACTTCTATTTAGTTGCATGGCCTACAAGAAGCTGCTTGGATGGTGCAGATCTGCTTGCTGCAAGTGAGAAATCTCCAAGGAAATTTCAAATGCTGTATTTCCACTAGTATTAACAGCCAATGTTTCGATAAAGCAAATACTACACTGATAGATCTGAAACAGGACTTTGATCTGGTAAGGGAAAACAATATCCAATAAATATGACAGCCAAAATGGAGTTGGAAATTTGAGGAATAAATTTATGACAACCTTACAGGTTGACTGTATTCGATTGGACTTGCAGATTTGTCTATTTATGGCTACAACATAGAAACAACCTGTGGCTATTGTGGGACAGTATGATGAGATTGCTAGCAAACTGATATACTGATTGCTATATACCAATTGTCACTCTACTCAAGAAAATGCAGGGAATTAATTTAAGTTTCAATAGGCCATGATCCTTTTGTCATATATGTACCATTTGTGAAATTTAATTTTGATTTTTTTTATTTGTAATCTATGTCTCTATAAATTGCACTAGCTGGTTTTCTTAACACCACAGCTTTTGGCATGCATAAATGTAAAATGTAAATTACTGCAGAACTGGCAAGTCTTTAACATCAGGTCATAGGCCATACTTGTATTTGGTCTGATCCTACATACTTGCAAAGTTTTTGTCGATGGTTTTGGGAAGTCTCATAAAGCTGTAGTGGTTTAGTGTGAAGATAACAATTGGCATCATTCTGAAAAAATTTTTGAAGGTTCAACCCAATGAGCAGAACTTGGCACAGCTTTAAATTACTTAGAGATTCTTAAGGAGGAACCTCTAAATTTGATTTGTGATTCTGAGTACATAATCAAGGTACAAATCACATATCTGCTTCTGAACTGTGTTTTTTTTGTTTTGGTTTTGTTCTTTTTTAAAACAAAAAGGGGGGAGAAGTAGGGAAAACACCACAAAACCAATTGTCAAAAGCATTGTATGTGATTAAATACTTTGCAAGTATGACCCAAAATCATGCTAAATCAGAAGGAACCTACATTAGTTATGGTCAAATCACTAGTCAATGGAAAAGGCCACATCAATTGATAACCTTGGGGGAGAGGTTCTGCTTGTGTCTCTACAGATCAAGGGCCGCAATGGTTGCTGGCACGAAACGTGAAACCTGTGCTATCTTCCTGACAATGATTGTTGCAGCTGCTGTGGTTTGGATGCCCGCACAGACAAAGACTAACATGTGGAGTACTTCAGCCAACATGACTGACCAGGACTCCATATGCCTGGCTATGGCATCTCCGGAAAACCCGTTCCACACATGCTTGGTTGGCATCCTCCTTGATGACTACAGCAGCATCACACAATTGTTTCAAAATAATGGTCGATGCAGAGACATTGCAACAAACTGTAATAATACTAACATGGCACTTTGGATTAACTGTCTCCCGGAAATAGACATTGAACCACAGGAACTGGAATTGCTGGGATCTGTGCCCATGGACGCTTGTATCCAGCTGGTTTGTGAAAAGTGCCAGGACAATATGCTAAAGCATGAATGGATAAGACTGCAAAATGTTAATGCTACCATTGGTGACTATAGAAATGAAACTCGATGGTGTAATGCCTCGCAGAAGAATCCAAGGGTTGTCATTGATAATGTGGAACAGCGACCCCAAAACCTCGTGTATGGTGTATTCTTGATCTGTGGAGATAGAGCCTGACCAAGAATTCCTTCTAATGCTGTTGGAGGACTGTATATTTTGGGACTATTAACTCTCTTAACGCCCAATGTATCTATGATAATAGATCACAGAAGAGCAAGATGAGAAAAACAGCTTTTGCGTGTGTATGAGTCAAAATGTGATGATAATGTAGATTTTTGGGGATCAAGGTTAAGGGTTTTAGGATCTCTTGTATCTGGTGTTGACACAGCTAAAAGCTTTAAATATTTTAGAAAATTAGGATGCTGGCTAGTTAAGCAAACTAACAGAACTTAAAAGGCTTTAAGTGGACTTTTGTTAGATGTAGATTCTGTAAGACACGCCACACGGCAGAGTAGAGCCACGATAGATTTTTGTTATTAGCTCAAGGACATGGGTGTGAAGATTTTGATGGGATTTGTTAAATAAATTGCTTAGTGGTTGAGAATTTTTAGGATGGTTGTTATCAGTAGTGAAAACAGGACTGATCATTTTGATGATTGTTGTGATTGTGTTACTAATGTTGCCATGCATGATTTCTCTGCTGCAAAGGGCCCTGCAGCGGACAATGAGGGCAGCATTTTTAGCACAAATTAAAAAAGGGGGAATTGTGGGAAACTGCAGCGGGTCTGTGGAATCCTTGACAGAAAATATGAGAGTAGAGATCAGCCTTGAGATATTAAGATTTACCCTTGAGGAAGATGGGAGTAAAGGAGTATCCGGAGAGAGGAGAGATGTACCCGTGAGAGAGAAGGGGATAGAAGAATAACATGGATGATAGCAAGTTCAACCAATGAGATGTTAGTGCTGTAACTTGTAACCAATAGTGAAAAGACACATGAACTGGCAGAATTGTATAAAAATGCACTTGTAGCAATAAATGGCATCTATTACTTTCATCTTGAAAGAATTTGGTCCATGTCGCTTGTCCGTCTCAACCGCGACACCTACCCCTTCTGGAAATGGAACAGCAATTTTCCTAGGAGTTGTCGCGGTTGAGACGGACAAGCGACATGGACCAAATTCTTTCAAGATGAAAGTAATAGATGCCATTTATTGCTACAAGTGCATTTTTATACAATTCTGCCAGTTCATGTGTCTTTTCACTATTGGTTACAAGTTACAGCACTAACATCTCATTGGTTGAACTTGCTATCATCCATGTTATTCTTCTATCCCCTTCTCTCTCACGGGTACATCTCCATATCTCCGGATACTCCTTTACTCCCATCCTCCTCAAGGGTAAATCTTAATATCTCAAGGCTGATCTCTACTCTCATATTTTCTGTCAAGGATTCCACAGACCCGCTGCAGTTTCCCACAAGGAGTTTTTCCTTTCCACTCACGTACTTGTTCCTGAAGTACTGAGGTAGGTTTTCCATCCCATCTCCTCATGTCTTCTCACTGATCAGGCAGGAAAAACCACAGTGTGCCTCCTTTTGTGTGCTTTTTATGTCCTCTCTCTTGAGACTGGAAAGACCTTCTCCTAATGGCTGAAACATAGGTTTGTACAGGTGGTGAATGGAACCTGTCTTCTCTGAGTGCTTTGATTTCCACTAACAGCTTTTAGAAACGGTTGTTGGACTTTTCAGACAGTTTCTTCACAGTCGAGACACGGGCCTAAAGAGAGGTAGTGAGATTGTCCTCAAAGTACCGAAGCTGGTTAGCTACCTTATTCACGTTTTGTGCTTGTCCAGCTCCTTCCTGCCAACAACCTAGTATATGCTGGTGATGCACTTTGTACGAACTTTCACCACATAGGTCATCTGCAATTGATTCAGTCTGGATCTGTCCCCTTCTGACTGTTTGGGCCAAAATAAATCCTCTCCCACACAGCTAATTCTCTCAGGTACTGGATACCTCTCTCCATAGTGACTTGGGAGCTGCAAATAGCTGCCATGCATGTCGCCAAGGCTTGAGCAGATGCAACATGTGTCACAGGGATTGGAATAGCTGCAGTCCTCCTATTTAGCCTTATCTCCCTCAGTAATCCTATCACTAACATGAACTGACACACATAGAATCATAGAATCATTCCAGTTGGAAGAGACCCTCAGGATCATCGAATCCAACTGTAATCTAACTCTAGCACTAAACCATGTCCCTAAGAACCGCGTCTAAATGCCTTTTAAACACCTCCAGGGATGGTGACTCCAGCACTTCCCTGGGCAGCCTGTTCCAATGCCTGACAACCCTTTCCGGGAAGAAATGTTTCCTAATATCCAATCTGAACCTTCCTTGGCACAACTTGAGGCCATTTTCTTTTGTCCTATCATTTGCTACTTGGGAGAAGAGACCAAGATCCTCCATGCTACAACCTCCTTTCAGGTAGTTGTAGACAGCAATAAGGTCTCCTCTCAGCCTCCTTTTCTCCAGGTTAAACGGTCTCAGTTCCTTCAACTGCTCATCATAAGACTTGTGCTCCAGGCCCCTTACCAGCTTCATTGCTGTTCTCTGTACTGTCTCTAGTACCTCAATGTCTTTCCTATAGTGAGGGGCCCAAAACTTAACACATGCAACAGACCTGACAATACCAACAGGGTATGATCAAATCTCCAAGGATATTCAAAATTCTCAAAAACATCCATAATCTGTCCTAACGAAAAAGGAAAGGTGTTATTAGGTAGCTTTTCTATAGTTTAGCTTGTACCATTGAAAAAAACATAGGTACATTTCCCTTTAATCTCTACTGGAGGGTTCTCAAGGTACAACAATAATGAATATAAATTCACTATCAGCTGAAGGATGATGAAGTAGATCAGGAATAAACCATGCAGCAAAACCATCACAGTAGACCAATTTTCAGAGGTCATAAACCACACAAAAGTATTGGTAAAATATACCCAGCACGATTTAGAGAGCAGCTGATACAACATTTGCCACAGCATTTTTAAACCAATATAATAAATGTAATCTTTAACATTGCCAGATGATGTCCAAAGCACATGGACCCGTGGTTATCTCAACCTTATGAATTGGCACCTTGCCAAGAAAATTGAACTTGCATCACAGTAGTAAAAACACCAAAATCTCTACATTTTAGCCCCTGTCCAGTGCCAAATTTTGGTGTCTTAGGCCCTACACTGAGTGTCAAAAAAGACTGTTGGGGTTTAACCTGAGCTAGCAATCACAATCATGATAGCCAGTCACTCAGTCTGGATAATAGAATATAAAATAAAAGATAGTGCAAATCCTCACAAACTCCATCTGCACTTGAGCAGCCAGTTCCAGGAAGAGAGCACCCTGGTCTGGAACAGCCGATCCCAGAGAGAGACACAACCAAATCAGCTGACTCGACCAAGGGGGGTATTCCATACTGTATAGCATCATGCTCATCAATAAAACTGGGGAGAAGTTTTTCCAAGGTAGCTGTTGCTTGGAGACTGGCTGGGCTGGTGGAAGGTGGTGAGTGATAGCTATTGTATCACTTGCCTTTTTTCCCCCCCCCTTCAGTTATTAAACTGTCCTTATCTTGACTCACAAATTTTTCTTGCTTTTGTCCTTCTGATTCTCTGCCCCATCACAATGCAGGGGAATGAGCGAGTCACGGGTAGGGTCTTAGTTGGCTGCCAGGATCAAACCACCACACAGGGGTATCAACTCTTTGCAAAACTTGTTTTTAGAGATATACTGTCATGTTTTTAGCCATAGCATGGGCTAGTAGAAAAGTCTCTGGCCAACCCGTACACTGTTTCCCCGAAAATAAGACAGGGTTGTATATTAATTTTTGCTCTTCATTACTTATTACTTATTACTTTTCTACATGTATCGCTGCCTGCACACTATTTAAATTGACTTTTTAATGAACTGTAACTAGGGCTTATTTTCAGGGAAACAGGGTACTCCTGCACAAAGCTCTAAAGTAATCTGCTTGCTATGTATCTCCAGATTGGTAGTTTAAATGTTGTATTTAATGCTTCAAAATTTTTCGTTGTTCAGCTTTTTTCACTCATGTAAAAATTGCACAGACCTTTGTTATTTGTATAATGGGATCTTGAAAAAAGTCCACCCCTCAGTCTCTTGCCCAGCGACAGGTGGCATCTCATTCTGATATTTCATGAGACCATCAAGCTACAAATACTAGGTTGGTGCAAAAGGAATTGCAGTTTTTGCATTGTTGAAATTTGCCGTTTGATATTGGAATACATTCTTAAATAAATGTGGTTATGTTATACATCATTTTAATGTGTTTTTCTCACTGTATGGTTTTTGCTACTGACTTATTACTTGCTGTTTATTTTATATTTAGTTTAGGCTATGGAAACTATGTTAGACAAAAAGCAAATTTGAATGATTTTCTTATTCAAGTTCAAAATGGGTTGTAAAGCAGTGGAGAAAACTCACAACATCAACAACTCATTTGGCCCAGGAACTGCTAACGAACGCACAGTGCAGTGGTGGTTCAAGTAGTTTCGCAAAGGAGATGAGAACCTTAAAGATGAGGAGAGTAGTGGCCAGCTATCTGTGAGTCAGTCCGAAGATGGAGGAGTATTTGCCTGAACATCGCCATCAAGAACTTAGAGAACTGAAGCTGAGACCGAAAGAACAGATGGACAATGACTTGGAGAGAGGCCCGAGGAGAAGCATTGTGTTGCACTGTTTCTCCAATACGGGGGGTTCCTGCTAAGAATGGCTGTCGTGTGGACTTTGCCTGCTGCTTCAGACAAACCAGCCCCAGCCTCCTGAAAGCTATTGTTATGAGGGTCTCTTCGACCCAGGGACAATAGCTGCTGTCCAGAAGATGTGTTCTCACCTGCAGCCTCAGTTACACGTGTCCCTCACCTGCTCCCTCAAACAATGGTCAACGAAAAGGAGCATGCCCAGAAGCTCGCCAAGGGTCCTGAGGTCACCCAATGGACCAGAGAAAGACCCCTGAATGCTGGACACGTAAGCGCTGGCAAAAGAAAGCGTTAATCTCTCGAGCCTGCGCAGTATGAGCCTGGGTTGCGAAGTCTAGGCAGAGACTGGCCTCAAACAATGGGAGCGAGGGGGGTGAAGAAGCATAAAAGGTGACTCCAGAATGGACACCGTTGAAGATCTTCCCACCAGAGGATCCTGAACCACGACGGAGGACCAGCCGGACTCCACGGGACCGGAGACCAGAGGGACGCTTCTGGAACTGGACTGGTGATAAACGCAACCTCATTTCTCATCTTTACCTTTACTTTTCCCTGTTTCTTTTCCCTTTTCTTTTTCTTACGCTCTCTCTATCGCGTGCCGCTTTATGGGCAAATTAATAAAGTAACACTGCTTGATTGAATTATAACCCCTTGGCATTTTGGTCGCCTTAATTTTGCACTCTGAGATCAAGGTAAAAGAACCATCACGAGTCCATTGCCGAATGGACCGTGACACCATCAGAAGTTGACGAGGAACAATTGAGAGCAATCATCGAAGTTGATCCTCTCACAACTACATGAGAAGTCGCCAAAGAACTCAGCGTTGACCATTCTATGGTCATTCAGCATTTGAAGCAAATTGGAAAGGTGAAAAAGCTCCATAAGTGAGCGCCTCAGGAGCTGCCTGAAAATCAAAAATATCATAATTGTGAAGTGTCGTCTTCTCTTATTCTACGCAACAATAAGGAACCATTTCTTTATCGGATTGTGACGTCTGATGAAAAGTGGATTTTATATGATAACTCACATCAACCAGCTCAGTGGATGGACTAAGAACCTCCAAAGCACTTCCCAAAGCCAAACTCGCACCAAAAAAAGGTCATGGTGACTGTTTGGTGCTCTGCTGCTGGTCTGATCCACTACAGCTTTTGGAATCCCGGCGAAACCATTATGTCTGAGAAGTATGCTCAGCAAATAGATGAGATGCACCGAAAACTGCAACACCCACAGGCAGCATTGGTCAACAGAAAAGGCCCAATTCTTCTCCACGACAACATCCAACTGTATGTCGCACAACCAATGCTTCAAAAGTTGAGTGAATTGGGCTACGTATGTTTGCCTCATCCGCCATATTCACCTGACCACTTGCCAACTGACTACCACTTCTTCAAGCATCTTAACAACTTTTTGCAGGGATAATGCTTCCACAACCAGCAGGATGCAAAAAATGCTTTCCAAGAGTTTGTTGAATCCCGAAGCACGGATTTTTATGCTACAGGAATAAACAATCTTATTTCTCATTGGCAAAAATGTGTTAATTGTAATGGTTCCTATTTTGATTAATAAAGATGTGTTTGAGACTATTTATAATTATTTAAAATTCACGGTCCAAAACCACGCTTACTTTTGCACCAACCTAATAATTGCTGACAGGATGCATATTGCCTACAAATCTTTAGGTTAGTAATTGCTGACAGGATTCATTCTTTTAATTGGTAACAATTAAAAGGTGAGCGGCCTGGCAGTTTGAGCACAAGGGTATGTGAGAAGGACGTCTCACTCTACCAACTGTCGGGCTTCTGCCTGCTCTGCTCATCTGCAGGCTTAGGCTGCAGCTCCAAGGGTCACCCCAGCTAGCTGGTGGCTATGCAAACCTACTCAGCAGCTTGATGCCTCCAGGGAATTAGAAGGGCTTATAAGGCAGTGCTTTGAGATTGTTGTAAGCATGGTGGTAAAGACCAGGTGAGGACTGCACTCTGCAGCACACAGGAATTATCTACCTAGTCAGGCTAGCCTGAGACAAATGAAGGTGGCCACCCAGACAGAGGTTCCTAAATCCAAAACGATAAACCAAGTCAAATTAGGTGTTAATACTGTCAGAAGGGTGTATGGGTCTGCTACCACTGGGTAGAGGTTCTCAGCTATTTTGTTTATAGGTCACAAGTCCTGAACCACCCCATATGACCCCTCTGGCTTGCGGACAGGCAACATAGGGGTGTTATAACTGGACTCACATTCCTTTAATAACCCTATTTGCAGGAATTTCTCTATTACTGGCCGAATTCCTTCCCTGTCCTCTTTTTCAAAGGGTGTTGCTTGATCCTTACCAGCTGACATCCTTTGATTTTTACCTTAACTGGTGGGGCATTTTTGGCTCTTCCAGGTACGTCACTCCACCTGTGTGAGGTGTGAGCAGGTGCAAGATCTGCTCGACATGGTTGTGAAACTTAAGGAGGAGGTTGAGATGCTGAGGTCCATCAGGGAGTGCGAAAGGGAGATCAACTGGTGGAGTAACACCCTGACGTGCCAGTCAGAAAGGCCCCAGGGAGGTACCCCCCAAAAGGAGATGGACCTCCTGCCCTCTCGGACAGAGGTGGAAGTCCTGAGACGGCCTCACCCTTGTCGCTGTCGGGCAGAGGTAGGGGACCTAAAAGGCGACAAGGGTTGGAAGCGTATTCCAGTTCGGCGTCACGGACACCCCCCTCCCTGCCTGCTTTGCCTCCCCAGGTGACCCTCCATAATAGGTTTGAGGCCCTGGATCTTGAAGAAGAGGTAGGTGAGGAGGTGGTGCCAAGCCTGCCTACAAGATCACATAGGAAGAGGCGGTTGACTTCACAACTTAAGACTGCCTCTGATAAGAAAGAAAGAAGGGTGATAGTAATAGGCAATTCCCTTCTGAAAGGAACAGAGGGCCCAATATGCAGAGTTGACCCTCATCTTAGGGACATTTGTAGTCTACCTAGAGCCCAGATCAAGGATATCATTAGAGAGCTCCCCAAACTGGTGCACCCGACAGACTACTACCCGCTGCTGGTCTTCCAGACAGACGGGGAGGAAGCTGCTTCCCGTAGTCTGAGGGGAATGAAGAACGATTTCAAGGTCTTGGGAAGGATGGTGAAAGACTCAGGGGCTCAAGTGATCTTCTCTTCACTCCTTCCATCTTCAAGTGACGATGTGGGATGGAATAGGAAAATTCAGTCTCTAAATGGTTGACTCCAGGGGTGGTGCTACAGGCAGGGCTTTGGATTTTTTGATAATGGCTGGGTTTATAAGAATCCAGTCCGGACAGTGTCACGTGGGAAAGGTTTATCTCACAGGGAAAAGGATTCTGGGTCAGGAATTAGCAGGGCTCATTTGGAGAGCTTTAACCTAGACTCGAAGTGGGATGGGGTTGTAGCTGGGCTTGTCCCAGTGAGGCAGTGCTCTAGAGTTGATGAAGGCTGGGAGGCCTCCCACCCCCCTAGGGTGAAATCAGTGTGCTCAGCTCGCTCCCTGAAATGCCTGCACACCAATGTGCACAGCATGGGGAATAAGCAGGAGGAGTTAGAATCCTATGTTCAGTCGGGAGATTATGATCTGGTGGCAATTACAGAGACATGGTGGGACAGCACACATGACTGGAATGTGGTCGTGGATGGCTGTGTCCTTGTCAGGAAAGACAGGCCAGCCAGGCGTGGTGGTGGAGTTGCTCTCTATGTGAGAGAGCAACTACAATGTACTAAATTCTGCCCAGGAGCGGATGATGAGCGAGTTGAGAGTTTATGGGTCAGGATCAAGGGGCAGGCTGGCAGGGATGACACTGTTGTGGGCGTCTGTTACAGGCCACCAGATCAGGCTGAGGAAGTGGATGAGGCCTTCTATGGGCAGCTGAGAGTGGCCTCACAGACACAGGCCCTGGTTGTTGTGGGTGATTTTAACTTCCCTGATGTCTGCTGGAAGGACCATTCAGCCAGCCAGCCACAGTCCAGGAGGTTCCTCCAGTGCATTGATGAGAACTTCCTCATGCAGATGGTGGAGGAGCCGACTAGGAGAGGTGCACTGCTGGATCTCATCCTCACTAACAAGGAGGGTCTGGTCGAAGCAGTAAAGGTTGAGGGCTGCCTGGGTTGCAGTGACCACGACATGGTGGAGTTCAGGATCTTGTGTGGCAGGGACAGAATAGCGAGTAGAATTGCAACCCTGGACTTTAGCAGGGCCAACTTTGGCCTTTTCAAGCAATTGCTGGGGGAAATCCCATGGGCAAGGCTGCTTGAAGGAAAAGGGGCCCAAGATAGCTGGATTGCATTCAGAGATTGCTTCTTCCACGCTCAGGATCAGAGCATCCCCACACGTAGGGAGTCAAGGAAGGGAGCCAGGAGGCCTGCGTGGTTGAATAGGGATCTGTTGGGTATGCTCAAGCAGAAGAGGAGAGTTTACAGGTCATGGAAGCAGGGGCTGGCCACTTGGGAAGAATATAAGGCTGCTGTTAGAGGATGTAGGAAGGCAGCTAGGATAACCAAGGCCTCCTTAGAATTACAGCTGGCGAGAGAGGTCAAGGACAGCAAAAAGAACTTTTTCAAATACATAGCGGATAAAACTAATACCAGAGGCAATGTAGGCCCACTGATGAATGGGGTGGGTGCCCTGGTGGCAGAAGATACAGAGAAGGCAGAATTACTGAATGCCTTCTTTGTCTCTGTCTACTCTGCCGGAGGCTGTCCTGGGGGGCCCTGTACCCCTGAGACCCCGGATGAAGCCAGGTCAATGGAGGAGTTTGCTTTAGTTGATGAGGACTGGGTTAGGGAGCAATTAAATAGTCTGGACATCCATAAATCCATGGGTCCAGATGGGATGCACCCGCGGGTGGTGAGGGAGCTGGCTGAGGTCATTGCTCGACCGCTCTCCATCCTCTTTGCCAAGTCTTGGGAAACGGGAGAGGTGCCCGAGGATTGGAGGAAAGCAAATGTCACTCCAGTCTTCAAAAAGGACAAGAAGGAGGACCCAGGTAATTATAGACTGGTCAGCCTCACCTCTGTCCCTGGGAAAGTAATGGAACAGCTTATCCTTGGTGCCATCTCAAGGCATATCAGGGATAAGAGGGTTATTAGGGGCAGTCAACATGGCTTTACCAAGGGTAAGTCATGCTTGACCAACCTCATAGCCTTTTATGAGAATGTAAGAAGGTGGATGGATGATGGCAGAGCGGTGGATGTGGTCTATCTTGACTTCAGTAAAGCCTTTGACACAGTCTCCCACAGCATTCTCACAGCTAAGTTGAGGAGGTGTAGTCTAGACAATAGAGTAGTGAGGTGTGTTGCAAACTGGCTTAAGGAGAGAAGTCAGAGAGTGGTAGTCAATGGTGCGGAGTCTAGTTGGAGGCCAGTATCTAGTGCAGTGCCTCAGGGGTCAGTACTGGGGCCAATATTATTCAATATATTCATTAATGATTTGGACGAGGGAATAGAGTGTACTATCAGCAAGTTTGCTGATGACACCAAGCTAGGAGGAGTGACTGACACTGGAAGTTGTGCTGCCATCCAGAGACCTGGACAGGCTGGAGAGCTGGGCGGGGAATAACCTGATGAAATTTAACAAGGGAAAGTGCAGAGTCCTGCATCTGGGCAGGAACAACCCCAGGTTCCGGTATAGGTTGGGAAATTACATATTAGAGAGCAGTGTAGGGGAAAGGGACCTGGGGGTCCTGGTGGACAACAGGATGACCATGAGCCAGCACTGGGCCCTTGTGGCCAGGAAGGCCAATGGTACCTGGGGTGGGTTAGAAGGGGGTGGTCAGTAGGTCAGAGAGGTCCTCCTTCCCCTCTACTCCGCCCTGGTGAGACCACATCTGTAATATTGTGTCCAGTTGTGGCCCCTCAGTTCCAGAAGGACAGGGAACTGCTGGAGAGGGTCCAGCGTAGGGCAACCAAGATGATTAAGGGAGTGGAGCACCTCCCTTATGAGGAAAGGCTGAGGAAGCTGGGTCTCTTTAGTTTGGAGAAGAGGAGAATAAGGGGGGACCTTATTAATCTTTATAAATATATAAAGGGTGAGTGCCATGAGGATGGAGCCAGGCTCTTCTCGGTGGCAAACAATGATAGGACAAGGGGTAATGGGATCAAGCTGGAACACAAGAGGTTCCACTTAAATTTGAGGAAAAACTTCTTCTCAGTAAGGGTGACAGAGCACTGGAACAGGCTGCCCAGGGGGGTTGTGGAGTCTCCTTCTCTGGAGACATTCAAGACCCGCCTGGACATGTTCCTGTGGGACCTCACCTGGGCGTTCCTGCTCCAGCAGGGGGATTGGACTAGATGATTTTTTGAGGTCCCTTCCAATCCCAAACATACTGTGATACTGGCCCATATTCCGGGATACACTTGCTTCACAACCTCTTCATTAATTTTGCCCTTTGTGGGAACAGTTACTAAAAGGAAACTCATTATTTGCACATATTGCTGATCATTTGCCTCCAGAGTAATTTCTCCTTTTTCAAATATTATCACTGTGCCCATTTGTTCCAATAGGTCTCTCTCCAAAAGAGGATTTATGGAGTTAGGCATATATAGAAATTTGTGAATGCCTACTTGTTTACCCAATCTGTATTCCAAGGTTCACAAAAATATTCTCTTTCACTTTGGCCAGCGGCTCCCTTTACTACTATGTAGTCATTACTTACTGGCATTGAGAACGAGAATCTTGCTTTCAGTTTCTGTAACTTCCCCCAAATATCATTTGCTGACTGACTTGTAAATAACAAGACTAACTGCTGCATCCCTACTTCTGAACCCGGCTCAAAAGGTGTCTATCTAAGGGGAAATCCGGGTGCTCTGTGCGCGTTACACACAACAAAGCAGCCCAGCAGGACCGGACAGGCGGCGGCGACTGCCCCCCCCCGCTTCATCCCCCGCGGGCGGCGAGCCCGGAGGAGAGGAGCTGCAGCTCCAGCTCCAGCAGCCGCCGCTCTTCCCCCACACCTTTTTCCACCGCTTTAGCAGGCACTCAGCTCTTTACTTCTTTTCTTCTCGCCCCATCTTATGGAGGGGGCGAGACATTTATGTTCAAACTTCACAGCATAGGCTTGGGCTCCTCTTGCCCTTTTTCTCTCTTCATTTAATTCCTGCGACTGTAAACTTTATATGCAATTTCAATTAGCTGAGCAATAATTACATCCCTCAGCTCCTACCTTTTGTAATATCTTACAGATGTCAATAAACAGCATATTAAGCATCAATCCCTTGCATTAATTTTAGATCCAAATCAGTCTATCCACAGAACAACAGTAACTGCAATACAGCTAACCCAGAATTTCACGTTCAAATCACTTCCCCCACTAATTTACTCTCATGTGTACAGATGCATCTTAAGGGGGAGCAAGGTGGTACTTTAGTAATGGAATCGGTTCTCATTTTGTGATTATCTCCCCAAACAAAATTCTTTTGGTACCAAATATAAATATACAAACTAAAATACTGAGCTCAGACATGCAAACCAAATACCAGGCTAAAATATGCAAACAAATCACAATTACATTCATTCAAGACAATATCTTGATTTTAGCATTGCATCTTTAAGCCGCTTACTGCTCAGCTGGGTAGAGGTACCGCTGGTATCCCTGACAAAATAGGTCAGTGCGTGCTGGAGCCCCATCGGCACCCGCCCCCCCGCTTCCTTCAGCAAGCTGGACCGGGCAAGGCTTTTATCAGTGTCTCATCTGGGGTATTACAACTGTTATCCCAAAACAGGATTTCTCACCTGGTGTACATACAAAAAGCTAAATTTGGTATGCTGAGATGAGACACAGCTTATCACACACACAAAACCTTATTACCACATGCACACAATTAAAAGCTAAATTGCTCATCATACAGATGGTGGTACTCTAAAGATTATTACAATAGACATGGAATGCCCAGGCACTTATAAAGATAACACACATTATTACCAAGCTAGCTATTAGTTCAACAAACATTTATCATTTGCTTCGTCCGTCTCCGGCCGGTCTCCTCGCGGAGAACACGGAACTGCGGATCGGGACTCCGCACTCACTTCGCAGTCAGACTGCGTCTCAGGCACTCATTCACACAGAGCACTCATTCACACAAAGCACGGTACCGGGCACAAAAACTTCTTGATCAAACAACATGTAACCGTCACCGTAAGTATTCCAATTACAGCTACAGCAATATAAATTTCAATTCCCATGGGTTAAGATGTTATAAGGTGTCAATTGCCATGGGGACTCGAACTCACAACTGGAGACTCTGTTTACCCTTATCCCGCTTCCATAACAGTCATTAGCAGGTCCATCCTGGATCCCATAATCGAGACACAACAGAAGTCTCAGGGTTACTCGATCTACCCCCAAGATCGCTAGTGGCTGACCCCCTTCTGGTTGAGTCAAGTCAGTAACCCTCTTAAGGTACCTGTTTACACCAATACAGGGAATTTGGCCATGCGCAGGTGTCCCTCGCGAGTTACTGGCCTCCCCATGTTACAGGCCCGTGTTACAGTAAAACATAAACATACCTTATCCGCTTAATGCAAAAGGTCATTGTCTGCCCCTGTGGTGACCAGCCGGAGCGGAGCGAAGCCCCTCCGTAACAAAAGGTTTGGGACGCGTCTAGGAGGTCAGCTTCTCTCAGGCGGTCTGCACAGCCGGGCAGAGCTTGTCCCTTCGTGGTCGCCAAAATTGACGCGCGGAAACAACTTTACAACCTATCAAGTCATAAAACTTTACAACACACAAAGTTATAAAGCAGGTATGTTTATTTTGATGTTGGGTGCAAGGGGGATTGTTCTGCCATTCATGCGCAACTTCTAACAATAAGAGGTGTGCTTAAATACAGTAAGGTGTTATATATTCATAATGACCCCAGGAATGCCTATACATATTCATAACCTTTTCCCGCTTCTTATTAAAATGAGTCTCAGATAACCATTTCCACAGTCTCCTCCTTGACCCTCCCCTGTTGCGCCTGCGCAGTGCCATCTGGTGGTCTTGAGGAGGGATCTTTGGGGGTCTTTGGATGAAGGCTCCTTCAGCTTTGTCACAGTGAACTTTTTACCTTTGGCTCATTATGTTGAATTGACTGGAACCCAAGCTGCCAAGTCGACTGAAACCAGACTGGCGCCCCCTTTTGCTGTAAATCTTCGTTATCTTGTCTCCTCAAGTTTACAGCTAGGTGCAGTAAAGCTTCTTATCTTGGCATTTGATGGGGTTCTGTTCTTCTTAACATAAGTTTACATAAAGCTCTAAACTAAGCACTTACTGTGTGGCTAAGCCTTAAAGTGTTAGTTCATTAGTAGGCACCCATTATATGTTTAGTTAACCCTTAAAATGTTAGTTCCCTCTATCAGTATAAATGATTTAAGTACTGTGAAGAAGGTGTGCTAGCTTTGTGGTTTTATCACCTAGCACCTGTCATTGTACAATTTCGTAATAAAACAATATCTCGACTCTGTGTATATATTCAGCTGCTTGAACACTGAGTAAAGAACCCTGCTTTTAGGACAACATAAGTACTTCAAAATTTATTTAGAAACCTAAAATATTAAAAGGCAGTTGTTAGTTCATGGCCATCTGTAACAAAACAAAACAAAACAAAAACCCACAAAACAAACTCTACAAACATTATTAGTTACAGTGTTTTCTAAGAAGAGGAAATTAAAACACAGTCTATGTGATTCACCTGAAGAATACAGATCACTGAACTTCTGCTTTACAAAGTGTAGAATGCTATATTTTTAATGAAATTAATGCTAGATTTTTACTTACTTGAAAAAGTACATTTATGATACTACTCTAAACTGAAGGATTGGTGTTGATAGCTATATTTTATAAAGAGACATCCATAAATATGGCAAGTGAGGCTCATTCCTGACAGTGATCTGAGGAACAATCTATAGTTAAGAAGGACAGTAAGTATATGGAGGAAGAAATTAAAGCCTGAAGATAAAATGAGGAAATGATAGTATGCTTACACAGTAATGTGAATCAGATTGACTATCTGCATCTGGAATAAGAAACTACCTTACCCAGTAAAAAGAGCCACCACAAATCATTTCTCATTTAAAACAAAACAAAGTAGATATAGACAAGCTCATTTCAGGCTTCCATGTCTATGAAATTTAAACATATGAAACATAAGTTGTTTAAAATATTGCTAAGAATAGCACAAAGAAGAAACAGTGTTTCACTTAAACAGAAAAAATGCTGAAATTATTAGATCTTGCTATATTCAAAGTATTTATATACACATCTAACAGTCCAGAAGTTACTTGTTGTGGACTTACTTTAAGTATCTTCATTATGCATGGTCCTTCACTATGAAACAGCCAAAAATGCATTCAGAACCCTAAAACTACCTTCAGGATTAACATTTTAAAGCATTTTATGGCAGACAGGTGCATCCAAAGATGGTTTTCTTTTAAGAATATGCAATCTGTATTAGTTACTGTAAAGATTTCTTTGCATTACTGTTCATACACAACTTACCAACTTATGGATATTTTATTTAAAAGTTTTCATGATTTTACAAATCCCCCCCCCCCAAAAAAAAAAAAAAAAGCCCTTCAGTTTTTCATTCTTGAAATATGGTACTCCAACATAATAAGGAGTTAACTACATTCTCACTGAACCCCCACCTGTCTGCCCTATAATGGAACTACTTGGTTTTAGAGATTACATGCAGCCCAAGATCTGCATGTATTTAACAATAACTTTTAACTGTCTACAGTGCCTCCTTCTGAAGATCTTAAAATAGTTCATAAAAAGTTAAGTCTCACTACACCCCTGTAAGGTAAATATGGCATTATCACCAATTTACAGAACCAAGACTTTTGAGAATGCAGCACAATCACATGCAAGCATTTACTAATCTACCAGGGCAGCTTCTTAACATCCAGCCCTGAACAAAGGAACATTAGTTTGTATTAGTATTCCCATGGGGCTAGGGATTGGGGGAGATTAAAGCAAAGTGCTAGGTAGATTGCTGCTCTGCCACCTCAGACAGGTTGTTTTGGAATGTTTATATAGATGGCTGGATTGGCTGAACCGTTTGCCACATTTTAAACAAGCATAAGGCTTTTCTCCTGTATGCACACGAATGTGCTTCTTACAGTCTGTTAAGGTCAAAAAAGTCTTGCAGCAGATCTTACAGGCATATTTACGAGCACCTTCAACAACCAAGACATTATGTTCAGATAAGGCCTTCTTACATTTTGAAAGAACATCTGCAGATGCCCTTGTCAACTGTGGTGGACCAGGTTGTGAAGGATGTCCATTTTCAAAAGAAGTGGTCCCATTGTTTAACAACTGGGAACTGGAAGTGTTATCTTGTAGCTGGGAGCTCCTCACAGAGGTCACAACAGGCATTTTGGGGGCTATGCGACGATACCCAGGAAAGCTACTAGCTCCACCTCTTACAGATCCCATTGCTGTCCTTGATGAAGAGTGCAGGCCCAAGCCTGACCTTGGAAAATCCATACCAAATTGTTCTGCAGCCCTGTACCCAGAAGTCTGTACACATGGAAGAGCCACTGGATCCTGCATTGGTCTAACAAAATGAGAGTCTGCAGACTCACTGAATGAATTCTCTACATGACAAACTGTAACAGAGGAATGACTACTAGCAGGCTCAGACTCTGGACTCAATAGGTAAGAGGCATCGCTGTCCATTCTGCAGTCCCTTGTTGCATTCAGAATGTTATCATTGCTATTTTGACTTGCACCAAAGTTACCACCTCTACTTTTATTAAAAAAATTTGATATACTGAAAGTGGACTTGTGTTCCAGGTTATTTGACACTTCCACAATATGGATGTCTCCCATTCTATCAGTACTGGACTGTGGGTCAGAAAAGCTACGATCACTACTTTCAGGACTCAGTTCTATTTTCTCTGTGCTCACTGCTCCTCCTTCCGCTTCAACATACTCACTACCTTCTGCTTGAGAAGTGACATCGCTCACTTCATCTTGAGGCTCTGGAGAACTCAAAGGCTCAGATTTAACCACCACCCCCGTGTGGTTTTTTTCATTTAGACTGACCTCTGGATTTTTGCATGAGAAGTTGTTTTTTTCAGAAGTAGCTTCCTGATCAAAACTGGTTTCCACTTGTATTTCCTGAGATGAGATGGATATCTGTGAAATGTTTCCTCCACTGTTGACTGACTGGCTAGACACTTGAACATCTTTTTGAGCACCAAAAGACTGATCAAACGTAATAGTATTATTCACTTGTTTATCAGTAATAGCATAATCCTTAGAACTGTCTGCATTTTTCAGTGAATCTGGTGAAAAAAAATCTTCTTTTGAATGAACTACTGACTGCCCACTCTCTGGAGTAATATCTGAAATGGACTCATCTACAGTAGGTTTGATTCGCTGTCTGGCTCGATCATCAGAAGACTGTTTACGCTTGTGGAGACGCTGGATAGGAAAGGTAGTACGTTGTTCTATGTTACTTCTCATTGATGAGCTCATGGTATTTCGTTGTTCCTCTGTGCTCTGAGTGGAATTTAATGCAGAGCTCACAATGCTCAGCCCAAACTGCTGAAGCATGAAAGTTCTTTGGATACGTGCATTTTGCTCCTGAAATCTGTCACTAGGTGGAGACATTGGTAATGTCCTGGTAGTAAGGTAGTGTTTACACACTTTAACAACAGAGTTCAAATGTAAGTGAGAAGCAGCCAGCAAAACATCCATTACATTGCTCTCACCAAGCATTAGTGTAGAAGTGTACATCATATCAATCAGGGCAGCAAAAGCTTCTGCTGTCACCACTTCACTGTCCAGCTGAATCATGTTCATAGTTTGATCACCCTCTGCTACAGTAAAGAGAGCTCGGAAGTGTGTGCTACAAGCTGCCAGAACAGAGCGATGGGCTTTGAAATGTCTGTTTCCCACCACAATGACACAGTCACAAAGTTGGCCATGAAGCCTCTGGTAGTTTAGCTGCTGAAAGAGTTGCTTGAAGTGTCCTGGAAAATCCATGATTCTATAAAATAAAGCAGAAGAAGCTCTAATGCAAAAAACGGATGAAGTTTGACTTAGATCACAGTAAGAACAGTTATTAAAAAGAAAAAAAAAAAAAAGTTGGCTAAGAGACAGATGAGCAAAAACTTACCTTAATTTCCCACTACCATACTGATATTATACTTATGCTGGCAACCCTGTGAAGGAGCACAAAAACAAAAGAACCCCCAAACCAGAATCTGTTATTGAGTTAATATAGTATAATAGCTAACACCACAATGAACATGTCACAAGATGCTCTACTGTTGTTAGTAACCGAACCAGTTTTACAAAATGTTCCTGAAAGGATGAATCAGTTTTGTAAACTGTCCCTGAGAGGATGTTCAAGCATATCATGTTCGAGTATACTCTTATCTTAACAACCTAGCTTTTATCTTAGCCTAAATACACATAGAGTGAGGACACTGCACATGATCAAAATAGTTCCAAGATGTTGCAATCGATGTTGTAATCAATACTGAGTAACCGTTACGTATCTTAATGAATATATGAATATGTATGTGAATGGACTGTATAAATACTGTGTAACTTAAACTGACCTGCGAAGCCAGCTTTGGGTGCAAACCCCTGGTTTCCCAGCGCTGAAATAAAGCACCGCATATAACTACGCCCGTGGTTATGTGTCCTTGAATGCTAACATTTTGGCGACCCAGATGGGACCTCGTGGGCTGCTGAGGCGGGTCGCGTCTCGATCCTGCTCTGGCTAGCACCAAGGTATTCTTGGGGAGTGCATCGGACGCGACCGACCCTCTGCTGCTCACGACAGACCTCTGACTGGTAAGAAGGTGCTTTATCTGGATTATTGGGTACCCACCTGGTCTGGTAGCCTGCCGGTCAGACGCGGTGAAAGCCACGCTCGGTTGGGCAGGGAGCTCCCGGGGTATTGCCTAGGCAGCCGTCTGTCAGACAGAGGGAAACCTCTGCAGGCTCGGCAGCTGGTCTGGTTATTTGTGCGCACCTGGTCTGGTTATTTGTGCTGCTCAGCACCTGGTCTGTAGTTCTGGTGATTTAATCTGTATTTACTGTTGAAACTGGTGATTTGATCCTGTTTACTGTTGTTCTGGTAAAGTTACCTGTGTTATCTTTCTGTGTTAGTTATCTGTATCCTTCTGTGTTGATATGTCCAATTCAAACGTATCGCCGTCAAATTGCTTTCTGAAACATTAGAAGGAGGCTGGGTTTGGACAGTTTATGCATAAAAAGAAGTGTAATTGTGATCTGTTTGCATATTTGAACTCGGTATTCGGTTTGCGTGTCTGAGCTCAGTATTTTAGTTTGTATGTTTATATTTGGTACCAAAAGAATTTGTTTGGGGAAATAATTACAAAATAAGAACCGGTTCCATTACTAAAGTGCCACCTTGCTCCCCCTTCAGATGCATCTGTACACATGAAAGTAAATTGAGTTAGCTGTATTGCAGTTAGTGTTGTTCTGTGGATAGACTGATTTGGATCTAAAATTAATGTCAGGGATTGATGCTTAATATGCTGTTTATTGACATCTGTAAGAAGTTACAAAAGGTAGGAGCTGAGAGATGTAACTATTGTTCAGCTAATTGGAATTACATATAAAGTTTATAATCGCAGGAATTAAATGAAGAGAGAAAAGGGCAAAAGGAGCCTAAACCTGTGCCCGGCAGCTTCTCCTTGATAAATTGCGGAGAAAAAAAAAAAAAAAAAAAAAAAAAAAAAGGTGAAAAGCTGACTGTCTGCTAAAGCGGTGAAAAAGGTGGGGGGGAGCGGCGGCTGCTAGACTACTAGAGCTGAGGCAGCTCCTCTCCCGCGGGGGATGAAGCGTGGGGGGGGGATCATCAAACGTAATAGCACCCCTGCGGCAGGCAGTAGGTGTGGGGGGTAACCAGTCTATGTAAAAGTTCCGTTTTCGCCAGGGGATTTAGTAATCTGGAAGCAATCAGCTGGTCCTTATCGGGAAAATCCAGATAAGGTTGCAATAATTAAGATGATAATTAAAATGCAGAATCGTGATTGGGATGATTTACAAGTGATTTTGGATACATTAATGGACCCTACAGAAAAAGATATGGTTATACAGGTTGCGAGGGATAAAGTGAGAGAAGATATTTGGAATGGGAAAGTAGAGGCTAACGTTGATGAGAACTTTCCAAAAGAAGATCCCCGATGGAATTATAATACAGGAGGCGGGTTATGCCGTCTCCGGAGGTATCAGGATTGGTTATTGATTGGCATTCAAACTGCTATGCCGAAGCAAATGAATTGGTCAAAATTGTATAATGTGATGCAGGAAAAGAATGAGTCTCCCTCGGCCCTTTTAGAAAGATTAAAAGAAGCTGCCAAAACCAGGATGTAAAATTTTTTTTTAAGTAGACACAGGGGCTACTTAGTCTGTACTGAATTCCTTACAGGGGACGGTAGGTCACAGAGCTACAACAACTGTTGCTGCCACAGGGAAGGAGGAAGTATGGCCATTCCTACAACCCTTGGATTTGTGTTTTGGAGAAAAGGAACTAACCCACAAGTTCTTATATGTTCCAGACTGTCCAGTTTCCCTTTTAGGACGGGATTTATTGACCAAATTGGATGCCGTAATAACATTTGAGGATGGAAACCTGGTAATGAAAATTCCAGAATCTAAGGTAGGACAAATTCTGTTATTAAAAGAAAGCCTGGTAGTCAGTGGAGGAGGCTGTGATTCCTATGGTATGGGAGACTGACATACCTGGGAAATCAAAAACAGCCCAGCCCGTAAAAGTGGAACTGAAGGAAGATGCCAAGCCAGTACAGTTGAGGCAGTACCCACTGAAACTAGAAGCTAGGTTAGGAATAGTACCTCTAATTGAAAAATTCTTGAAATATGGTGTTCTAGAGGAATGTGAATCAGAATATAATACTCCAATTTTTCCAGTAAAGAAACCTGATGGTAGTTATCGATTAGTCCAAGATTTGCGGGCTGTAAACCAGATCACTAAGGACATTTATCCAGTAGTTGCAAATCCATATACCTTGTTAACATCTGTGAAAGAGAAATATAAATGGTTTACTGCACTTGATTTAAAAGATGCCTTCTTCTGCATGCCCCTTGACCATGAAAGCAAAAAGCTATTTGCCTTTGAATGGGAAAATCCACACAATGGGAGGAAAACTCAATTAACCTGGACACGCCGCCTTCCACAAGGGTTCAAGAATAGCCCAACCATCTTTGGAAATCAGCTAGCCAAGGAACTCGAGGAACGGACTACAAAAGGTCATATCATGATCCCTCGACAATGGTATTTGTTGCTACAATATGTAGATGATATTCTGATTGCGACTGAGACACGAGAACTCTGCATCCAGGTAACAATTGAAATATTGAACCAATTGGGAATGAACGGGTACAAAGTATCGAAAATAAAGCTCAGATTGCATCCGAGACTGTGATCTATTTAGGATGCGAGCTCTCTCAAGGACAGCGAAGGCTAAGCCTGAACAGGATACATGCTATTTGTGCTATTCCAGAACCACAAAACTTACATGAGTTGAGATCTTTTTTAGGAATGACAGGATGGTGCAGACTCTGGATTATGGACTATGGGTTGATCGCCAAACCTTTGTATGAAGCACAAGGGAGTAAAACGTTCAAGTGGGGAAAGCCACAACGTGAGGCCTTCCAAAAGCTAAAACAGGCTTTGATGCAGGCACCTGCTTTGGGCCTGCCGGACTTGGGCAAAGACTTCCAGTTGTTTGTACACGAGCGACAAAGACTTGCCTTGAGAGTATTAACCCAGCGACTAGGATTCTGGAAAAGACCTGTTGGCTATTTTTCCAAACAGCTAGATCCGGTAAGTGCTGGGTGGCCGGCATGCTTACGGGTGGTAGCTGCTACAGTAATGCTGATCCAGGAGGTCCGAAAATTAACTATGGGAAAAAGGATAGAAGTGTTTGTATCCCATATGGTGACAACAGTATTGGAACAAAAGGGGGGCCATTGGCTTTCCCCAAGCAGAATGATGAAATACCAGGTAATTCTGACAGAACAAGATGATGTTGTTCTAAAAACTACTAACCTAATGAATCCTGCTGAGTTTTGGGTGCAGGTACTGAAGAAAGAGATCTGGAACATGATTCTGTGGAAGTCATCGAATATGTGCATGGAGCCCTTTGGAAAGAGCGGGGACTGCTCTCCTCACAAGGAACAAACATTAAATACCGGAAGGAAATACTGAACTTGATTAATGCCATTCAGAAACCATCGCAAGTTGCTATAATGCACTGTAAAGCTCATCAAAGTGGAACATCGAAAATTATTGGGGGAAATCGGCTTGCTGATCAAACAGCTCGGTCGGTGGCACGGCAAGTGAGAACAATGGTGGGTCTTGTCTCCCAGAAGGTAAGAGCAATTGATTTATTACCTTCAGAGCCACCTAAATATTCCATAGAAGATTAAAAACTGGCAAGTCTAGTAAGAGCCAGCAAGAATAATTCTGGGTGGTATGTAACCACCAATGGACAAGTTGTGGTGCCAACCACTATTATGAGAGGAATACTTCAGACGGAACACCAGAAGTGTCACTGGGGTGCAGAAGCATTGGTAACTTATCTAAGAAAACAAATTATGTCGGTCCAGATGTTAACAATGGCAAAGTCTATTACAGCTAAGTGTGAAATTTGCTTGAAAAAAATAATCCTCTAGTAAAAAGAAAAATAGAAATGGGGAAAATTAAGACAGGCATGCAACCCGGGGATTATTGGCAAATAGATTACGTGGAACTCCCCAGAACTCGTGGATATAGATATCTACTCGTTGTGGTGGGTACCTTTTCTGGATGGCCAGAAGCCTTCCCTTGTCGCACCAACCAAGCAAAAGAAACTGTGAAATGGTTATTAAAAGAGATAATCCCTATATTTGGGGTACCAATAGGAATATCATCCGATAGGGGGCCCCATTTTGTGACACAACTGGTAAAGGAGGTTAGCAGATGTTTAGGGATTCAGTGGGATTTGCATACTCCCTGGAGGCCCCAGTCCAGTGGACAGGTAGAGAAAATGAACCAAACTTTAAAAGACAACTTAGTAAGGTCTGTCAGGAGGCAAAGATTCAATGGCCACAGGCCTTACCAATAGCATTGTTGCGTATCAGGATAAAACCTAAGAGCGGAATGTCAGTAAGTCCGTACGAAATTCTGTATGGCAAACCCTACGAAGCACCAAACCCAAATCCAGAGGTCCACATAAAGGGTAATCAGGACTTGTACAATTACGTGTTGTTTCTTGGCAGGACACTGAATCAACTCCGATCTGCATTAGTGTGGAGTCGACCACTGGCACTTGAAAATCCAGTACATAATATAGAACCTGGGGACACTGTATATGCGAAAAACTGGAACGAAGAGCCTTTGAGAGAACGTTGAGACGGACCCTACCAAGTACTCTTGACCACGTTTACCGCAGTTAAAGTTGCCGGAGTAGACTCCTGGATACATTACACCCGTGTGAAGAAGGTTCCAAGAGCGTGGTCATCACATATCCTAGGTCCTACCACGCTTAAGATTACACCGCAGGATGTCTAATTTTTGTTATCGTATCGTGTTCTTGGTAGCATATATACTTAGATTGCTTGCTCTTGAGGAAGTACCCCTTAAAAGAGGAACACGTGGTGTCTGAGGAAGAAAGTGCCACTCTACTCTACAAAGTTGCTGGGGAACAATTGAGTAGGTCACGAAGAGTTATAGGAGATGGTGAAGATGTAAAGATGCCACAAGTAGTGCAGAGTGTACAGAATCAGGCAGAGAATCTGATGATAGGACTAATTCGAGACTTTGCACTGACCCAAAATGCCAGTAGCATCACTGCTTGCCTTCCCATCCCAAAATCAGCCGAAGACCCAGTACAGTGGGGAATGATATCTACGACCTTACCAGAAATAAACAAAACTGGTAAGACAGTGCGCGAATCTCGTACTAAAATAGAGCAAGTGCCAACTGAACAATGGGTAAAAACAGGACCCGAACCAGTGGAATTTAGAGGAAAGGTAGTTCTCAAAGAAAGTTGGACCAAAAAGACAGTATATGAAAAGGTTGAGCGAGCCTATTGGGAATGCAAGGATCAGGACGATCGAAATATAACTGAATCATGGAGTAACATGTGGACATTAAGTATTGTACAACAATACCAATACAGTGAAGCAATTCCATGGTGCATACGGTGGTCCGATGTAACAGAAGGAATGACAGTACCATGGTGGAATTGCTCACGGGTGATAACTTGTCAAACAGACATTAAAGAGATACCTTTGTCCATTGTCAAAGTAGCAGTGATTACAGGCTGCATTTGTCAGAAACAATTAGACTCACAGGCAGCCTTTAAAATTGGCATTGATAAAGACAAAATTGACTGTAAAGGAGTTATAGGCAGTATGGGACATTTAGTTTGGGCCTTAAGTGATGGGACCTGGACTACACATTTGCCAATGGGAGGACCAATTAGAGAAATTACTTTGGGGTTGCCAACACTATGTCCCATTTGGAAAAGGTCACCTTTGAAAAATAGGCAAGAACTTTTACAGGTCAGACATAACGAGAAATAAACGAGGATGATGTGTGGCATGAACCATCAAGCAGTGTTAAATTTAGCTGGGCACTAGAATCTTTCTTTGCACCAATTGCAGCCTATAGGAATAGAGAAATGATTGATAAATTGATCGGGCAAATGGATCGATTGGCTAGAATAACTAAAAAAGGTTTTCGGGATCTCAATATACAATTGCAAGCTACGACTAAAATGACCTTGCAGAATAGAATGGCACCCGACATAATGTTATTAAAAGAAAATGGCGTCTGTGGATATTTGAAAGACAGAATCGATCACTGCTGCATCCATATTCCAGACGTAACTTCAGAGGCTGAGAAAGACATTTCCAAGCTGACCCAAACACAAGTGGAGCTGCAAAAGGAAAGACAAGATGCAGAACAGAGCTGGATAGGAGCTCTGTTGAATAAATTCGATTTAATTTTGGGAGGATGGGTACATTCACTACTAGAAAGTGTAGTTGTACTTGCAATTGTGATTGTTCTTCTTTGTTTGTTGTATGTAGGTATTAAGCGCATAATTAGTCAAACAAATGCTCGGAATAATCGCATTTTCAGTATCCTGAGTAGGAATTATGCTAATCCTATATTTGATAACCCTCCAGCTTATGAAGAGGCACGACTGGAACTATCACACCTGAAGGGAATTACCAATGAATAATCGAAGAAATTGATTGAGGTGAAAATGCATTGTCTAAGAACAGAAAAGCATTTTCAAAGGGGGGAAATGTTAGTAACCGAACCAGTTTTACAAAGTGTTCCTGAAAGGATGAATCAGTTTTGTAAACTGTCCCTGAGAGGATGTTCAAGCATATCGTGTTCGAGTATACTCTTATCTTAACAACCTAGCTTTTATCTTAGCCTAAATACGCATAGAGTGAGGACACTGCACATGATCAAAATAGTTCCAAGATGTTGCAATCGATGTTGTAATCAATACTGAGTAACCGTTACGTATCTTAATGAATATATGAATATGTATGTGAATGGACTGTATAAATACTGTGTAACTTAACCTGCGAAGCCAGCTTTGGGTGCGAACCCCTGGTTTCCCAGCGCTGAAATAAAGCACCGCATATAACTATGCCCGTGGTTATGTGTCCTTGAATGCTAACACTGTGAGCTGAATAATGTAATGTGGTTCCTGTTAATTCCTGTTCAAACTAAAACACCTCTTCAGTTAAACCATCCAATTCTGATATAAAATTTCTACTTGTGAAGAAGCCAACAGAGTCTGTGATAAATAATTGTTTCTCTTATTGAAAAAAATGAACTTTAGTCTGAATTGTTCAAGCTTCATCTTCAGGAGTATACAAGGAGGAAATTGCTACCTGTTCCACTGTGCCGGTTTGACTGAAAACTAGTTAATTTTCATTCATGAAGTTAGAAAACTTTCATTTTCATAGCTAGCACGGTCATTGTTTGGACTTTGAGAACAAGAAGATAACACCCCAGCACGGAGTTAATGTTTGTAATTGCTCTGGTCTGAACTAATTTTTGGCTGAGTCTTGGACCACCCCAGCAGTGGGGGATTGATTTTAAAGGAATCGAGAGGAAAGGCGATCAGCAGATCCCCTTAACAGTTTCTGTGAGCCTCTTTAAATGAACGCACTGGCCGCCCCCTGGCTCACTGACTGGGGGCGGCAGGTCTGTTACCCGCCCTCAGGAATAGCGGGCGTCTCAGGGACAATTGCTGTCCTACCGGCTCGGGGCTCTGCTTTCATGCACCCCCAAGCGAGAGGTTCATTTTTATGGGGTGCCTTCCATGCCCTGATAAGCTTTTCCAGGGCCAGGGTAGACATTCCATCTATTACATCTTGGGGAATTCCCTTCTCTCTTACCTCAGGCCACAAAAGGTTTCTCTTTGTCTCCGGGACACCTAGGGGAGAAGTTCGATTTACCTGCTGTTCCACTCTCGGAACAGCAGTTTTTGTTTCTGTGACTCCCCCCATCAGACCCATGCTACCACAATTAAGCTCCTGAGCCACCTCCCCCCTTGCCACGGCTCGGGCACCCCGGGGACCACACCCCCCCACCCCGTGGAGACGGCGCATCCCCCAAAAGGTCCCGCAGCCGCGCTGCACGCAGTTTCAGTGGGTAAGGAAGCCCGACAGGATCTGCATTTACCAACACCGGGGGAGACTCTTGTGGAAGCAAGCTCGTGTTGTGAATTAACTGGAGGCAGGCAGATTTCTGTAAATTTTCAGTTAGATGATTTACAGTGGGGGTTTCAATGCATTCTGGTTCTCCCCTTTCTAAGGGGTCCAGCTCCCTCACCCAATAGGCGGCTCGTTGAGTTAACGACTCTCTTTGATCATTAGCGGTCAGAAGCACACTAGGCTCCTGAATGCCCTTGTGCCTCCTTCTCTGAGAACAAAATTTCATCGCCACCTGTTAAAACACATTCTGTTTCCGTTTCTTGGGCTAAGTTACTATATTTCTCCTGAATCTCTGATAAGTTGGCCGCAGGAAATGGTATTGTTTGGGTGGCAACTTGCAGAGCCACCCCCGCTTGGCTGTTATCAGTAGACTCAGTGTTAATGAGCAGCCTCATTGTTGCCTGCTTGTTCTTGGGATAAGATACTTCACAGATAATTTCCAATTGTTTAGGTGGATACAGGGTTTTAAGACCCTGTTCCTCAGCCGCTTGTGCTGGGCTGGTAAAACTGGGCTCACTGCCTGGAAGAGAATCAAGATTTGTCTGGTAATATTTTACCCGCTTATATTCTTCCAATTCAGATCGTAAGATTTTCTCCCAGTCTAATGCATCTAGCAGAGCTGTAAGGAGCTGCTGAGTGGTATTGCATTCTGCAGCTAACTGGTCCTGTAGGACCTTTACCGTTTGTTGCTCTGTGCTTGGTGCTTTGAGCTGCCACCAGACACTTCAGTAAATCCAAATCCAGAATATTTGTGGGAGTCCCAGTTACTAGCAGATCCCCCTTATTTTCAGTGAGCCATCTGAAATAAATCCATTCGCCGTCCCCCGGCTCACTTACTGGAGACGGCGAAGGAAATTTTCCGGCCTTGAGGGGCTGTTTAATTCCTCTCTAGGAACAGAGGGAATGACTGGCACGGCTGACACCTGAGTTACAGGGGCCGTGGGAGTGTCTTGCTTTCCTATTTGATCTGTATCTGCTGGTTTCCACATCTTTATAAGTAGCTGTAAATTGAGGAGGGGCAAACCATCCATCAGTTCCTGGGGAATACCTTTATCCAGACCTAATTTCCAACATTGATGCCTCGAACCTACTCCCATAAAATTCTTGTCTCGGGGGCGAGGGAATTTTACCTCTGTTTCAGTTCGGTGCACCACTACTTGAGACTTTACCTTTTTCCCGACGAACTCCATACACCAGCCATAATTAATCAACTCCTGTGCAATCTCTCCCCAAGAGAGACCCAGTCCAGCCTGAGGCCCCCCAGCTGCGGTGGCTCTCAGACGATCCTGGATTTGTATGGCATAGACTTTTAATGAGTCAGGTAACCCTCTAATTAAGGGGGTGATCCTGTCAGGGTCAGCAAACAGCAACATTGGGGAGGGCTGGCAAGGAACCAAACGCCTATCATGCATCAGCTGCAGACAAGCTGCTTTCTGAATGCTCTCAGTAAGCTGGCTTACCCCAGAGGTAGGAATAGCAAGCAGGTCTCCTCTCTCCAAAGGGTCTAAGCCACTGGCCCAATACACAGCTCTCTGGGTCAGGGACCAAGGCTCCCTGTCATCTTCTACTGTTAGAAATACGCTAGGACCCCAATATCCTTGAGATTCTTCCTCAAAAAGCTTTATTCTATCACCACCAGTCAGAGAAACTCTCCACACATATTCCATCTCAGTCTGCGTAGCCAGCCTGCTATGTTTTTCCTGTAACTTTGCTAGTTCAGTGACTGTATACGGTATTTCTTTAGTGACAATGGCGGGCTCGGCCTCCCCGCCGTCATGTACAATTTCAGTTTTAACAAGTGGCCGAAGCTTGGGAGTAGGATCACATTTTGACACAACTTCCAATTCTCTCCACGGGTAAAGAGGAGTTAACTCCCTTGCTGTAAGATAAATTTCTTTTACTGGGTTGGAAAACCCCGGCTCACTTTCCAAATCCTCATAATTAGCCAATTTCAGCCCTATCTGCCTTCTCTTGAAAAAGCATCTCACAAACTGTTCTACAAGTTTTCTATGATTCGTTTGTTTTCAGCTAACTCCTTTTCTGCATGATGCGGCTTAGAACGCTGCTTAGAACACACTGCTGCCAACTCTGTCTGCAACGACTTAATCACCACCTGATCAGTTTCTTTGTCTTTCTGACCAGCTATCAGTGCTGCTCCTAACACAGCACGCACGATCGATCGCTTTACCTTTTCCGAGCTTAAACCTGTTTTCTTTTGCCAAATCCCTTATTCTCTGAGTTACAATATCTGGAGACGACCAACATCCAGAGGCCCAATTAAGACCCTCAGAGGTCGGGCAAGCCTTATAATCTTTTAGTAAATTCAACAACAGGGAGCAGTCCAGGTCTGGCTTAACCAGGGATGCCATGACCCACTGTTGGAGAACGTGGCACAGACTGATCAGTCTTCCTTTAAAGCCTCTGGCTTCTATCCCCCCCCCCCCCCTTAAACCGCTTCTCACAGAATATGTCCACTTCTGGGCCCTGCTGCCACGTGTATAGATACTAGGTGGATTGTTCCCTCTTTCTAAAGCCGGTCCTTTGGACCAAGTTTTTCTTTTTTCTTTCCTTATAGGAAGAAGAGAAAAGAAATAGATCTCCAGATTCCTGCAGTGTGGGAGATTTGAGGGATTTTCTTGAGGTTGTTGTGTGGATGGGTCTCTATTAGATGGAGATTTATTTCTGAACTAGCCAAAGGAATTTCAAGGCCAGCTCGAAAGCTGAAAACAGGACCTGCTGTGGGAGTGAGGCAGTTGTACAATAACAGGGCCTCAACAAGATGTAAATCAACAGACCTATTAGCAGTGAGACTCAGGTGCGTGGACAGCTCGTGAACATAGACAATATCCCATCAGCTAATGCATGCTTGGAGCATGGACGCGTGATCAGGAAACAACTGCATATATAAGGAGGCTTGTTTCTGTAATAAATGGCTTCGCTTGAATTCATATTGGATTGTGTGGAGTCCATGAGTTTTCGCCCTCACACTGCAGAGAAAATACAACTTCCCTCCCCTGAGGTAAAGTTTTTAGGTATATGGTGGAGAGGAGGGACAGTGTGTATTCCTCCTGAAACTTTAACCACTTTAGAACTGATAAAGATTCCAGAGAATAAAAAGGAGCTGCAGCATGCCCTAGGCTTACTGGTATTCTGGAGGAAGCACATCCCATATTTCTCTATCATAGCTCGCCCTCTGCATGATTTAACCTGTAAAAAAAGCTACCTGGAACTGGACCCCTATCCACGAGGAGGCCTTAAAGTTATTAGTTTTTGAGGCAGGAGCATATCAAGCCCTAGGCCCAATACATCCAACAGATCCACTCCAAATTGAATGGGGTTTTGCAACCCATGGAGCATCTATACACACATGGCAGCAGGGCCCAGAAGGTCCAACCTGCCCCATTGGGTTTTATTGACGCAGTTTTAAAGATGCAGAGAAGCGATACTCTGCCTGGTAAAAAGGCCTTTTTGTAGTCAGCTTAGCCTTGCAGGAAGCTGAAAAAATTATACGACAACAGTGAATCATCTTACGGGGGCCTTTTAAAATTCTAAAACCTATATTGGCTGGCACCCCACCCCTTGTGGGAGTGGCACAACACGAAACAATCAGGAAGTGGTATGCCCAGTTAGAACATTACAGTCACATGTATCGGGTAGAAGAAGGGGCACCTAAGACACTTCAAATACAGATAAGGAACCACCACCTTCTTACATAAAGGAAGCCCCTTTGTTGTAGGAAAATAGGGAATTTGGATTTTTGGCCTGTATCAGTGTTATAAGCTGTGCTGCTAAGGCTGCAAGTCTCAGCTTGTCCCCTGTATAGCCCTTGCCCAGAACCACGAGCCTGGTTACCTTATGCTTGCTTTGTACCCTTAAGACATTGATAAATGCTATTCTTAGGTTTGCTGATTTCTGTACTAGATTGATGAACTATGGATAACAAATGAGACAGGTAGAACTTCAAAGCTAGCCCTACAACCCAAGGACTTTTTGTTCGGTACTTGCCAAGTGGAACATGAAGAAAGAAGTGAAACCTGCAGACCACTGGGACGGAAGGAACCTGAAGACATTGACAGTGATAGACAGTGATAAATTTTGCTTAGTTGCATAATATCTGTTAGAACCCTATATAATGACTAGCTGTATTGCTGTATGATTGTCACTCTCTGAGGAGGTGATCCAACCCTGCTGTTCCTGCGAATCTTCTACAATAAATACTGCTCAGAGTAACCCACGAGAGTTTGAGTCTCTCTCCAGCGCCTTCCTAATAACCTTTTTCACCCTTCATTTGATTCCCACCTGAAAAATGTATGGTTCACTGATGCTTCTGCTAAGAGAGAAGGAAAAGCATGGAAATATCAGGCAGTAGCTCTGTATGTTGATTCTGGGGAGCGTGTTACAACAGAAGGAGAAGGTTCTGCACAAGCAGGAGAACTGGTAGTGGTTTGGAGTGTAATCACAAAGGGAACTGACAGTACTGAACCTGTGTACATTTATACAGGTTCATATGCTGTGTTCAAGGGATGTACTGAGTGGCTCCCCTTTTGGGAACAGAACCAGTGGGAGGTTAATCAAGTACCTGTCTGGCAGAAAGAAAGATGGGAAGAGATATTAACTGTGGCTAAATGGAAATCCATATATGTGGGGTGGGTGGCTGCCCACCAAGGGGGTAATCACCCAGCACACATCTGGAATAACCAGGTAGACTCACTCACTCGCTTAGCTTCACTGGCGAAAGAGGGGGAAGAGGAGAAATGGGAACACCTGTTAGAGTGGCTGCATGTCAAGCATGGACACTCAGGTGTCAAAGACCTTCTGAAGGAAGCTGTGAGTAGAGGGTGGCCTGTCACCCGAGAATTATGTAGCACAGTTATTTCTGCTTGTGGGCTATGCCTCACTAGATTAGAGAAGCACCCTTTACAGGATTCTCCACTCCATCTGCGGGATGGAAAAGGATTATGGGAAACCTGGCAGATTGATTACATAGGACCTTTCAAAAGATCAGAAGGGAGGCAGTACGTACTCGTTGAGGTAGAAGTAGTATCGGGACTTCTTCAAGCTGGAGCAGTGTCATGAGCCACTGGAGAAAATACAGTGGAAAAACTGAAACTGTGGTTTAGTTTCTTGCCAAAGCCCAAATCAATTCAATCAGACAACGGAAGCCATTTTACTGCCGGGGTGGTCCAAGAGTGGGCAAAATCGGAGGGTATACAATGGACATTTCACACTCCTTACTATCTCCGAGCTAATGGGATAGTAGAAAGAACAAACGGTCTCTTGAAACATTTTCTGAAACCTCATGAGCCTGGATGGTTCACGCGACTCTCAGAGGCTGTAACCAAAGTAAATGACCGCTGGGGGGTTAATGGGTGCCCTTGAATTACTGCATTTTGCCCCAAATCACCATCTTTAGTCCCTGAAGTGAGAGAAACTGAAGATGCCAAAAGCCCTCTCCATCACTCTGGACAGCCTGTCCTAGTTGAACTCCCCAATGTGGGACAAGTCCCCTTGGTATTAAAAACCCCTTTCAACAAATATACCTGGTAGCCACTGATGCCCATGGCCCGGAACACAAAATCAATACACAACAACCCCCCACATCTTCACCTTGAATGTAAGTGCTAAAGGTGGTCACAGTGAAGGGGGTTCAGCATGGGGGAAGGGGCTGAGATAACATTTAGACCCTCCTTCTGCTAGGGAGTCAGAGATACCAGGCTCATTCACCAAAGTAGCAGAAGCTTCACTTTCGATGTTTCATTTCAGACTGAATATGATCTAAATTAACTACTCAGCCACCACCAATTAAGATTAGGTATTTAAGGATGAAGAAGGTGGGGTCGATGAACTGAAACGGAGACACCCCCTAACATTTCTGGGGAGGTGAGATTGCTCAAATTCGTGATGTGCCCAGGGATTTTTCCCCGAGAGATATTCCTGAGAAGAGATAGAGAGACTCTCCTATTGCTTGAAAAACTTATCTCCCACTCATGTTCCAGACTACAGTTCACTTGATCACTTCATGCTAATTGTACTACAGCTACTCAAGAGGTAGGAAATACCCTGCAGTGAACCTGGCTGGAGTGATCTACAGCTCCCTCCAAATTGCAGGCAAAACGGCCTTGGGAGCACGGCAAGAACAGATATGGAATCATAGAATCATTTAGGTTGGAAAAGACCCTTAAGATCGAGTCCAACCATTAACCTAACAACACCAAGTCCACCAATAAACCATGTCCCCAAGCGCCATGTCTACAGGTCTTTTAAATATCTCCAGGGATGGTGACTCCACCACTTCCCTGGGCAACCTGTTCCAATGCCTGACAACCCTTTCTGGGAAGAAATTTTTCCTAATGTCCAATCTAAACCTCCCCTGGCGCAACTTGAGGCCATTTCCTCTCATCCTATCACTTGCTACTTGGGAGAAGAGACCAATCCCCACCTCAGTACAACCTCCTTTCAGGTAGTTGTAGAGAGCAAGAAGGTCTCCCCTATCTGCCCTTGCTCATGTGGCCTATTCAGTGGTCCACACCAGCAAAGGAGGGATGATCACAGCTATACAACAGGATTAGTTTGCTCCAATTATTTTCTTATACACGTATTTTTCAGTTATTTGTCTATCCTCAACATTCTTTTAGAATGGGATGAGAGCAATGGAATGCTTTAGTGAAATCACTGAGTCACGTACGCAGGCAAGTCGCAAGAAGAGCCAGAGGCCAGGAATGCATTGCAAAGAGCAAGTTTTATTTTAGTTCCCTCTCTCCTGGGGGATCTCCCAAGTCGCACCTGAGCTTCCAGGCAGAGGTGACACAGGTGGGGACGCAGGCGCTGGTCAGTTCAGCCCTGCTGGTAGATCCTGGTGTTACCTAACACAGAGGTTCTACTCATCAAGCACACAAGGTCAGTAAAACAATTAGTGTGATGTATGTGCTTTTTCTGCAGACAGGTGCAAGTCACTTGAGCGTATTTACATTTAACTAACCTCCTCGCCAATCTTCTGATATATTCCCATACAACCTCCAAGAACTACCAGACAAAGAGTGTCAACAAGAGCAGACAGCACCATGGAGAAGGAGGTGCCATGGTCTCTGGTAACATTGCAACAGGATATCACTTCCACCTCATTTCCTCCTATGTATCAACCAGCAACAGATACGAAGCCTTGGCAATGGATTAAGCCAATGAGCAAGACTCACAGGGATAAACCACGCCACTTGCACACAGAAAAATCTGCAAAAGGAAGTGGTGAGTGCTGGTAGGGGTGACTCCCTGCTGAGAGGCACCGAGGCACCCATCTGCCAGCCTGATATGCAGTCAAGGGAAGTTTCTTGCTTGCCAAGAGCCAAGAAACGGGGTGTCACAGAGAGACTGCCACAACCGGTAAAAAGCAGACTACTATGCCCTACTTCTTTTCCATGTGGGCACCAACGACGTGGTAAAGCACCAACTGCAGTTGAGGTGTAGAAAAACACATAAATCACAAGTAGAACCTCTGTGTTTAGATGACAAGCCTGTGAAAAGAGTCATAAAGGCACCTTATCGTACATCCTTGAGATTCACAGAATCATAGAATCATTTCAGTTGGAAGAGACCCTCAGGATCATCGAGTCCAACCATAACCTACCCTAACATTAGCACTAAACCATGTCCCTAAGAACCTCGTCTAAATGCCTTTTAAACACCTCCAGGGATAGCGACTCCACCACTGCCCTGGGCAGCCTGTTCCAATGCCCGACAAACTTGAGGCCATTTTCTCTTGTCCTATCACTTGCTACTTGGGAGAAGAGTCCAACACCCTCCATGCTACAACCTCCTTTCAGGTAGTTGTAGACAGCAATAAGATCTCCCCTCAGCCTCCTTTTCTCAGTGTTAAACAGCCCCAGCTCCCTCAGCTACTCCTCATACAACTTGTGCTCCAGGCCCCTCACCAGCTTTGTCACCTCCTCTGCACTCTCTCTAGTACCTCCATGTCCTTCTTATGATGAGGGGCCCAAAACTGAACACAGTGTTCAAGGTGGGGCTTCACCAGTGCTGAGTACAGTGGCACAATCACTTCCCTAGTCCTGCTGGCCACACTATTCCTGATACAAGCGAGAATGCTGTTGGCCTTTTTGGCCACCTGGGCACATGCTGGCTCATATTCAGCCAACTGTTGACCAACACTCCCAGGTCCCTTTCCTCCAGGCAGCTTTCCAGCCACTCTTCCCCAAGCCTGTAGTGCTGCCTGAGGTTGTTATGATCCAAGTGCAGGACCCGGCACTTGACCTTGTTAAACCTCATACAATTTGCCTGCAGGCAGAGACCAAAGCAGTGTGGTAAACTGTGCCTGTGTGAATCCCTATATACAGGCCGAAATTAGCAGGCTCGTTGATCTTCAACCAGGACTGAATTCTGCAGCATCTGTGTCTCCGCTTGTGCCACCTCTGCCCAGGAGCTTAGGTGCTGCTTCAGAGAATGGTGAGGTAACAAATATAAATTTGTTCATTGCAATGGCATTCTTGGCCTCTGGTTGTTCTTGAGACCTGCCTGCATCAGCTTACACATTTGGTGTGGTCAGCAATTGCTGGAAATAGCCATGCCATGGTTTATAAAAACACCGGGGACAGGGGAAGCCTCAAAGGTGATTCCCCATATTCTAGTCTTCTGAAAGCTGGTTTTGCCATAAAAAGAAGAGACATGCACAGGAGATTCAGTTATTTGGAATAAAATGGCAGGATGGATGCTATCATGTCTCTATGGATGTGAACAACAAGATAGCAACTTTGTCTCCATCAGCTAACAAGAAGTAAACACAAGTTTTCATAGGCCTTGTGGGATTCTGGAGAATGCATATTCTAGGTGAACCCTCTCTATCTAGTAACTTGAAAGAAGAACTATTTTTAGTGGGGCCCTGAGCAATAGCAAGCCTTTGAGCAGATCAGACAGGAGATAGCTTGTATGGTAGCCCTTGGGCCTGTCTGGACAGGACCAGCTGTGCAAAATGTGCTTTACACTGCAGTTGGTGAGCATGGTCTCACATGGAGCCTCTGGCAGAAAACACCAGGAGAAACCTGAAGTCAACCTCTACTGATTTGGAGTCCCAGAGTATCAAGGATCGAAAGTCCAGTAAACTTTGAAAAAGAGATACTAGCAGCATATGAGGGGGTTTGAGACGCTTCAGAAGTTTTTGGTACAGAAGCACACCTCTTCTTAGCACCATGATTGCCAGTGCTGCACTGGCTATTCAAAGGAAACATCCCTTCTACACATCATGCAACCAGCACTACATGGAGCAAATTGGTAGCATTGATCATGCAACAAAAATGGGGATCCCCAAACACCCATGAATCCTGGAAGATAACTGCTCCCAGTGATTCATCATGATTCATGTGATGGTTTCCATGCCTGGACAATGGGGGTGATGGCTCTACTGGGACAGCCCTGTGAGGGGCTGGGACAAGTTGTTCCCTTCCTCACGAGTCCTTGATTTGGGTTCCTGCCTGCCATAGTGTGCCCCTGTGTTCCTCTGTGTTTGTGGAGATAGGCCTGTGATGGGCTGATGGCCCATGTGATGGACCTGGGAGTAGCCAGGTGTATAAGTTTTGGCTGGAATAGAGATAATTTTCTTTGTAGTAGTTTGTATGGTACTAGGTTTTGGATTTGTGCTGGAAACAGTGTTGATAACACACCAATGTTTTGTTATTGTTGAGCAGTGCTTACATAGTGTCAAGGTCTTTTCTGCTTCTCACTATGCCCTGCAGGGCAGGTACCTGGAAGTCCTGGGCTGGACTCCACAGTAAACTGGAACTGGATTCAGGGATGCAGGGTCTGGAACCAGGCCTAGGATCACAGGCAGAACAGGCAGGGTCCTCTTCAGATGCCAGCCATGGTCAAAGAGAGCGAGACCCTCGTGATCTCTCACTTTTATAGGGTGTATGACATATATGGGATAGAATACTCATTTGGTCAATTTTAGTCACCTGTTCTGTCTGCCCCTCCTTGCAAATACACCCCTCTCACTTACGGGATGTGCAAAATTTATCAGTAACCTTGGCTGCCATAGCAATAAATCTAAACCTGGGCTGCTTCTGCATACCATTGCTACTGTTATCAGCTCCAGTGTCTGAAAAACATGCAGCCAACTTCAGGAAAGTGCAGTTACTTAGAAGAACTTAGCTGAAAGGAAAATTCACTGAAAGAGAACTGGTCTTGTTTTAAACAAAACCAGGACACAGAAAGAGCCAGTTCCATCCAGCTCCAAGATGGATCAGCCACTGGCCAAAGCTGAGCCAATCAGCTCAGGTGGTGATAACATATTTAAGAAAGGGTAAAAAAGACCTGCTATGCAGCAGCTGTGAGTGTTGGAAAGTAAAATGTGGGAAAGCAAGATGTGCGTTTCCAGCCATCTGGATGATAAAGGAAGATCAATACTAACATGACCATCTGGACGGTCGAAGACATAATACTAACATAATAATATATAAAGGGCCTTGGACAGATTACTTTGAAGTACGTTTCTCATAATTGTAAAAAGTTATAGCCCAGACTCGTGAGAATGGTATATCGGGCCAGATAACCGCCCCCAAGTGCATGGGATGTGTGAATGTCCTTGGGCCTGGTCTGTGAATGAGTGGAAATACAAGTGAGACAAACATCACGTGAGTTTAGTGTGTTCTTAATAACAATTAGTGGAAAAACACCTTTTGTAAACATCTTAGTCCATGCCTGTACCTGTAAATCCTATAAATTGTCAATGGTGAATAAAGAAGGCAGCCTAGGCCTAGGTCAGCTCTCTGCCTGGCCAGGCTCTGCGCTCCTTCCTGAACAAGATCTCTGCCTCTGCGTGAATTTCTGTCTGCATCTTGGTATGCATCATCCCTAATCGCCGCAGTGAGGGGGAGGAGTGAGAAAAAAAATGTGAGAGAAACAACCCTGCAAACATGAAGGTCAGTGAAAAAGGAGAGGGGGAGGTGCTCCAGGTGCCAGAGCAGAGATTCCCCTGCAGCCCATGGAGAAGACCACAGTGATGTAGGTTGTCCCCCTTCAGCCCATGGAGGATGATGTCAGAGCAGATATCTACACTGCAGCCCATAGAGGACCCGACACCAGAGCAGGTGGATGTACCCTGAAGGAAGCTGCAGCCTGTAGAGAGTCCACACTGGAGCCTGACTGTAGCCTGTGAATAGCACCCATACTGGAGCAGTCTGTTTCTGATGGACTCTACCCTGTGGAAAGGACCCCTGCTGGAGCAGTTCATGAAGGATTGTATCCCATGGGATGGAGCCCGCGCTGGAGCAGGGGGACAGTGTGAGGAGGAAAGAGCAGCAGAGAGGAACTGTTATGAACTGACTACAACCCCCCATTCCCCATCTCCCCTGCTCCACTTGGGGAGGAGAAGGTAGAAGAGTTTGGACTGAACGAGTAAAGCTGAGCCTGGAAAGAAGTGGGTGTAAGGCAAAGGTGGGTTTAGTTTTGGTTTTGTTTCTTACTAGCCTATTCTGTTTTTAATTGGCAATAAATCTTCCCCAAGGTTAGTCTGTTTTGCCCTTGATGGTAATTTGTGAGTGATCTCACTTGTCCTTATCCTGACCCATGAGCTTTTTCACCTTATTTTCTCTCTTTGTTCTACTGAGGAGGGAGATTGAGAGAGCGGCTTGGTGGGCACCTGGCAGCTAGCCAAGGTTAACCCACCATCATACATATACCAAATACAATTTCATATTAAACAGAATATACCTTGATTTCTAAGACAGAAGGAAGGTGTATGGACAGGAGAGATATATGATTCTTCCAGCTTGTCTGACATCAGATAAATCCAACCTCACTATCAAGCAACACAAAGCATTTCATATATTTTCAACAAGGTTTGATGCCAAAGTCACTGAACATAAGAGCTCTGTTAACACTGATTTCTTCAGTATCTGTATTAAAAGAAATCTGGTTTTTATGTGGTCACTTGCACATCCCCCTGCCCCAGCAAGCTGCCATCTGAGCAGCTCTGTTGGCTTCATTGACACAGATGGCTGCCATATGCTCAGCACATGAAATATTTAGGTTCAGCATCAGAATACCTTACTTTAAGCCTAACCCAGGGGACTGTAGCCCCAGATTAGGCACCTTCAGCACTGGGTTAAGCTTTTTAAAAATGCAGGCAGGTGCTTGGAAGTGAGTTGGCAAAGCTCTATCCCAAGCTGAGGTGCCTAGATTTCTGTCCAATATGTGGATATGGTGGGAGCAAGCACTCTTGATAGCCAACAGTTGGTCAGAGCCCTCATTCACCTCCTTCCTCCAACCCATAGCTCTAAGCCAAGACTTCTAAGTAAGTGCTGACCTCATCAGCATTGTGTGAGGTTGAGTGTCCCCAGCATGGCTCCCAGCTCAAAACTCCACTACTGAACTTGCACCACAACTTGGCTATTTGCTAATTAACCTATGAGGTTAATTGCGGGACAGGTCCTGCTTGACATTAAGGTTTTAATGGTTCTGTGTGCAAATTTTGGCAGCAGTGCTAGATGAAGCAGCCCCTGAACTCCTCACACACACACTCTCAGTTGATGGGTTCCTGACCCTGTATCATTGTGTTATCCCTTCTATGGGATAAACTTGCCCCCTATTTTTTCCTTGAGGCTCAATACCCTAACCCAATGCAACCACACACCAGAGGTGGAGTGGGGGTGGGAGGAGGAAGTGAGGGAATGTAGTTTAAGCAACATTAACGTTAACTGTGATACCAGAAATAGTCTCCCCGATGGGTCCAGCCACAACCTCCCAGAGACACCTCTTTGTATGCAAACCAAAGGGATGGAGTATGGATGAGGACTGAAAAGCAAACTGAGCCCTTCCTCCCCCACCTAGCAACCAGCTGTTTCTTACAGTGATTCAAGAAACTTGAAAATGCTACACAAGTAACAAACTTTTTCCTTAGCCACCTCACCATCTTTGCCTCTCACAGCTGCACTTCCCACTTTTCTGCTGCACCACTACCAGAATACACTGTGCTTTCTTGTAAGGATGTTCTCATCAAGGAAAGAAAATTAAGCCTTCCTCATACATGCCCAGGAGTTTAGTTGCACTTCAGGTCTTGGTGAGTGAACAGCTTGTGCCCTTCAAAATTCTGCTGAAGGAGACAGCAAAAGCAACACAAAGCCTTCTCTGCTGAGAGAAAGGATATATAATTTTTTTTTTTTTTTTTTTTAATCAGTGCATAGGGGACAGTGGGCTTCAATATGCAGGAGGAAAGTTTTTTACTCACAGCTCCAGAACATATTTGCACTGTCTCTGCTCTTGGTAGGTTTCACAATGTTTCCTCTCCACTAAATGACTGGTTGCTGGGATTAGGTGCTACTCTACACACTTCCTTGGGAATCAGAGTCTCAAATGTTTTTTCCAGTGAGAAGGTTGAAGCGCTGCAGGATACCATTCTGGACTGTGAAGAACTTTAAGCTCAGCTTCACAAGCCTCCTTCTGAGGTAAACAAGTTCAGGCAAAATGTATGAGAAGGCCATAATGCTAGAAGATGGAGAGCATCTGGGGACAAATGAGGTTCATCTTTTCACAAGGCAGGCTGAACTATGCAAAAGTAACAGTGAATGAGCAGGCAGTACTCAGCTCAGATTCTGTGCAACTGAGCAGTGAAACAAAGTTTGGAAGAAGGCCCAGGACAGTAATAGTACCAATAATCCATAATGTACCTAAGTTGTTTGATTTGCTGCTCATAGTTTTACAGCATAGGAAGTTTTATTGCAAAGATAAAAGAGCTTAACTGCATGTGTCAATGCATGTCTAAGTGCTGCAGTGTACTGTTATCTCCAAGCTTCATCTCACATAAATACTGAACAGAGTGCTGCATAATAATCCAAAATATCTTGTAAGAGTGAGATGAAAAGGGTGGCAGTGAGCAGGGTGTGTACAGAGAAAAGGACATTGCACTGTAAAGAACTTTAAAATGTGTGTGTGTGTGGGGGGGGGTTACATTCAACTAATATGTTCTATACTTCTCTTGCCATCCCACAGAAATTATTTTTCATACTGAAAAGAATCCCTGAAGAAACCTCTGTGCTTTTATTTCTGTTGGTGTTAAATGAACCATACTCTGATAGCAATAATAGCTATTGGAGGTTGGTCATTAGTTTGTTATTGATACCTAGACTATCTAGTTAAAGGCAGATCTTTGCCTCATGCCTCACAGAAGATCTGACATGTAAATCAATAACTACTGAAACGTTAACATTGGTTATTATAATATTACATGGCTATCCGAAACAGCCAGTATTTGGAAAGTTTCTAATGAGGCCTTTGCTGACCTAGTATAGGTTTTTCAGTAGCTGTGGTGGTATAAATAGAAAGGAAGCAAGCTCCCAAGAATACAAGCTGGTTAGAAACTTTTAAGTTGGCATAACAGAAACAAGAATGATTTATTTTTAATGCTGAAGGCCTTTGCCTTGTTAACTTGGTGAACTTAGTTTGTCAGGTTGTATGAAGTATTTGTGAGGCTGGCTGGTTTTGGCACTAAGGATTTGTAAGGTCATTGTAATCCCTAAGGACATTAAAAGTGCAGAAGTATAAATATAAATAAATTGATGTCTAAGAACTTGTATTCAGATATCCCAAATTTATCATGAAATATATATATATGAACTTGTAAATGAGATTACCTTGGTTGTCTTATTCAGCCCTTATTAAGGGCTGTCAGGACCTGAGTGCACTAATAGGTCTTAATGGCCCTGATCAGCCTCACCTGGGACACCTCCACCCACACCCACTGCTCATGGGCCTAGGTTCCCGATTTAAGCTCAGACCTGGACATTCAGTCTATTTAAGCTATATGGTAGCAGTACTGGTCTCCAGCTCAGTTGCAGCTATACCTCTGCTTAGCTGTAGACCTTGGCCTGTAGATTTGTTAGCAATCAGGACACGTAACCACGGGCGTAGTTATATGCGGTGCTTTATTTCAGCACTGGGGAAACCAGGGGTTCGCACCCAAAGCTGGCTTCCCTGGTCAGTTTAAGTTACACAGTATTTATACAGTCCATTCACATACATATTCATATATTCATTAAGATATGTAACGGTTACTCAACATTGATTACAACATCGATTGCAACATCTTGGAACTATTTTGATCATGTGCAGTGTCCTCTGGTGGTCTTTCAGGGGGTCTTCAGGATGAAGTAAGTAGTCTTCATCACTTCTGTCCCTTTCACCTTTGGGTACTGCACAGGCGTACTACTTCTATAGCTAGATAACTGCTGACTTGCTCAACCTCCGGAGATACTGCATGTACTTCTCCTCACTCTATGCGTATTTAGGCTAAGATAAAGCTAGGTTGTTAAGATAAGAGTATACTCGAACACGATATGCTTGAACATCCTTTCAGGGACAGTTTACAAAACTGATTCATCCTTTCAGGAACATTTTGTAAAACTGGTTCTGTTACTAACAGATTGATTTCCTAGTTTAACCTCATGCCTGTCTTATATGTATAAACCTGCCTGGAAGATCACTGGGCCTGCTGAGCTCACCTGCGTTTCAAGGCTTCAGGCAGGCACAGCCTCCTGCTCTTTCTCACAACAAAGCAGGAATCTCAGCCATAGTGATAAGGTGCCTGGAGTTTCTCACAGGCCTATGTTACCTAACACAGAGGTTCTACTCATCAAGCATACAGGGTCAGTAAAACAATTAGTGTGATGTATGTGCTTTTTCTACAGACAGGTGCAAGTCACTTGAGCGTATTTACATTTAACTAATCTCCTCGCCAATCTTGTGCTACATTCCCATACACTGAGCTAATGACTGCATCATTAAAATGCTGGTATATGTTAAGATATAGCTAATAGTGAGAGAAAAATTAAAGGACTTTAAATATTTTAATGAAATGTTTAAGGATTTTCCACACACAGCTGAAAGAAGCTTTGCCAGAATCCACCACTGAAGTCACGATGTGCATCCATGAGTGGAAGATGCAGGAGGCTCCATGTGTCAGACAGTGTGGTAGAGAAGGTGGTCCCTAGGCAAATTAGTCTCAGCCTGGTGGTGGGTTAACCTTGGATGTCTGCTAGGTGCCCACCAAGCTGCTCTCTCATTCCTCCTCCTCAAATGGATAGAGGTAGGAAAGAAGATGGAAAAGCTTGTGACTTGAGATAAGGACAGGGAGATCTATTACCAATTACTGTCATAGACTTGACTTAAGATTAATTTAACTTATTACCAATTAAAAATAGAGTAGGATTGTGAGAAATAAAGACAAAACTAAAACCACCTTCTTCCCAGGTTCAACTTTACTCCTTCATCCCCCCAAAATGGCACAGAAGGATGGGGAATGGGGGGGTGTGGTCAGTTCATAACACTTTGTCTCTGCCCCTCCTTCCTTCTCATACTTTTCCCCCTTTCAGGTCCCTCCCACAGGATACAGTCTTATTAAGGCCACAAACAGAATGAAACATATGTAGGAAATGAGTGACTTCAAGTAGTCAATGTTATCACAAGGGAGTTCATGTCTTGGTGGCACTTGAAAACCATTGTCACAACTGCAGCCAACTCTTAGGTCTTCAGCTGCAACCGGGCAAGCTCTTGCCAGCAAAAGAGCCTCGAACAGTCATCTTTCCACATCGTATTGCTTACCAATCAGGAAAGATTTCTTTGGTCTATTTTTATTTCAGTCCTAGGAAAGTCTGCAGTAGCTTTACTACAGCTAACCATCATCTGTCCTTCAGCTCAGAGATCTGGAGACACTTAACAGAAAAAGGAGAAGGGATGAAATGAAAATTACTGCAGTGGAGTTATGCTAGATCACACCATCAGCCATATGCAGGAGGGACTATCAGCTTCAGACATAGCTGAAGCAGACTCTGGTATATCAGGGATTTCCTGACAGTCATAGAATCATTTCAGCTGGAAGAGACCCTCAGGATCATCGAGTCCAACCATAACCTAACATAACTATAGTACTAAACCATGTCTGCAAGAACCTCGTCCAAACACTTTTTAAATACCTCCAGGGATGGTGACTCCAACACTATCCTGGGCAGCCTGTTCCAATGCCCGACAGCCCTTTCCATTAAGAATTTTTTCCTAATATCCGATCTAAACCTTCCCTGGTGCAACGTGAGGCCATTTTCTCTTGTCCTATCACTTGCTACTTGGGAGAAGAGACTAACACCCTCCATGCTCCAACCTGCTTTCAGGTAGTTGTAGACAGCGATCATGTCTCCCCTCGGCCTCCTTTTCTCCAGGCTAAACAGCCCCAGCTCACTCAGCTGTTCCTCATATGACTTGTGCTCCAGGCCCCTCGCCAGCTTCATTGCCCTCCCCTGCACTCTCTCTAGTACCTCCATGTCTTTCCTACAGTGAGGGGCCCAAAACTGAACACAGTGTTCAAGGTGGGACCTCACCAGTGCCGAGTACAGTGGCACAATCACTTCCCTAGTCCTGCTGGCCACACTATTCCTGATACAAGCGAGAATGCTGTTGGACTTTTTGGCCACCTGGACATACTGCTGGCTCATATTCAGCCGGCTGTCAATCAGCACCCCTGGGCAGCTTTCCAGCCACTCTTCCCTGAGCCTGTAGCACTGCCTGGGGTTGTTATGACCCAAGTGCAGGACCCAGCACTTGGCCTCATGCAGTTAGCCTCAGCCCAATGATCCAGCTGGTCCAGATCCATCTGTATGGCCTTCCTACCCTCCAGTAGATCAACATTCCCACCCAATTTGGTGTCATCTGCAAACTTACTGAGGGTGCACTTGATTCCCTCCTCCAGATCATTGATAAAGAGATTAAACAGAACTGGTCCCAATACTGAGCCCTGGGGACACCACTCGTGACTGGCCGACAACTGGATTTGGCTCCGTTCACCACAACTCTTTGGGCCCGGCCCTCCAGCCGGTTCTTTATCCATCGCAAATACACCCATCCAGGCCATGAGCTGCAGCTTCTCCAGGAGATGCTGTGGGATATGGTGTCAAAGGCTTTACTGAAGTCTAAGTACACAACATCCACAGCCTTTCCCTCATCTACTAGTTGGGTCACCCTCTCATAGAAGGAGATCAGGTTGGTCAAGTAGGACCTGCCTTTCATAACCCCATGTTGATTGGGTGTCAAGGGTTTATATTGCGGGGTGACAATAAAACCCTGGCAGATGTATTGTTAACCTCCTCTCCTCCCCCACTTCTCCCTTTTGCCCCTCCCTCTCCCCCCTTCCCACTCAGGACAGGCGATCGGGAGGAAAAGAAGGACAGAGAGAAGAGAGTTGGAAAAATTAACAATGTTTTACTAATGTTACTAATAAGAACAGAGAAAATAATACAAAATATACAAAACCAATCTTGAAAGTCTCAGCAACTGCAGAGCCAGCACCCAAAGTCCTGGATTGGACTCTGCAGCCAACTGGAGCTGGATTCAGTCTCTCACTAGGCCTCAGTTCGCAGGGATGACTAGCAAGGTCCTCTCCTAATGTCGGCCATAAGCAGAAGGGAAAAAAAGGGACGAGATCCTCGTGAGCTCCCACTTTTATATGAAGTATTCACGTGAATGGGATATTATACTTCGTTGGCCAGTTTCTTGGTTACCTGTTTCTCGTTGCCCCTCTCGCGAGACCTGTATCCATTCGTTATCAATAACTTTGCATTCCATTGCTATGTTTACCAAAACGTATCTGGTTCTCCAGGAAAATGCAGCTAATATGAAGCTTTAGCTGACAGGCAAATTCACTAAAAGTGAAACTTGTTTTTTAACAAAAGCAGGACACTGGGCCTGATCATAAGGTTCTCTTGTATGTGCCGTGTTATGTTACTCAGGATCATCTGCTCCATGACCTTCCCCAGCACCGAGGTCAGACTGACAGGTCTGTAGTTCCCCGGATCCTCCTTTTGGCCCTTCTTGTAAATGGGTGTCACATTTGCCAATTTCCAGTCAACTGGGACCTCCCCAGTTAGCCGAGATTGCTGATAGATAATGGAAAGTGGCTCAGCGATCACCTCCGCCAGCTCCCTCAGCACCCTTGGGTGGATCCCATCTGGCCCCGTAGACTTGTGGGTGTCCAAGTGGTGTAGGAGGTTGCTAACCATTTCCCCTTGGATTATTGGGGCTTCATTCTGCTCCCCATCCCTGTCTTCTGGCTCAGGGGGCTGGGTACCTGTAGCACAGCTGTTCTGACTATTAAAGACTGAGGCAAAGAAGGCATTTAGTACCTCAGCCTTTCCCTCATCTTCTGTCACTGTGTTTCCCCCCACAATCATCAGGGGATGGAGATTCTCCTTAGCCCTCCTATTGTTTTTAATATATTTATAGAAACACTTCTTGTTTCCTTTCACAGCAGTGGCCAGGCTCAGCTCTAGTTGAGCTTTGGCCTTTTCTAATTTTCTCCCTGCATAACTTCACAGAATTCTTGTATTCCTCTTGAGTAGCCTGCCCCTCCTTCCAAAAGTTATAAATTCTCTTTTCATTCCTAAGTTCCAGCCGCAGCGCTCTGTTCAGCCAGGCCGGCCTTCTTCCCCATTGGCTCGCCTTCTGGCACATGGAGACAGCCTAGTTCTGCGCCTCTAAGATTAACTTCTTGAAGAGAGACCAGCCTTCCTGGACTCCTTTGTCCTTCAGAACTGCCTCCCAAGCGGTCAAGTCAGGAATGGTGTTGGCAGTATGCCAATCAGCTCGCTCTCTGCAAATTTTCAGTGCAAAGTAAAAAAGGCAATAAGGCAGCCCTGTAAGCAAACTGTCAAAAGGAGGGTCCTAAATTAACTGAGCCAAGATCTCCAAAGGAAAAGATAATGTGTTGCCAATTATCCATTTGACCTTCTTTAATTTTGCAAGATGGGGGTGGGGGTAGAGAATAGGAGGGGGGTAGAGAATAGGAGGGGGGAGGGAGGGGAAAGAAAGTGATTTAGTTCTCTCTTACCTTTTGATTAATCCAGCATTTGTATTCTGCTCAAGTGCTAGTTTTGGATAATTCGGGGTAGATTTCAACACGCAACTGGGCCTACAATACTTAGCCATGATGTAATGTAAGTGTCTAGAAAAAAACCAAGCAAAACAAAACAAAAAAACCTCCATAAACATGTTGTCCCAACCTTTTCCTGAATTGCAGATACACTTGACAGCCATAAAGTAATTTCAAATGAGGTTATTCCATCACTTTATGTACATAGTCTATTTTAATTTTCAACTTTTAAGCAGCAATCCAGAATCTTATTCTGTCTGGACCAAGGAAGTTGTCTTGACCACGTCTGTTTTCCAGGTGATTTTTTTTACGTGTGTCATATGTTAGTGTTTCTCAGCTATTTGTGAACTGGTCAGTATAGAATACATAAATTCATTAGTCTGGCAGGGGTGTAGAACAAAAAAAATGGCTGCCCACCTAAGGAGTGCTTCCAAGAGAGAATATCAGTTGTTTTATTATGCAAAAAGGCAACAGAAAAGACTTCATTTTCATTTGAAGACGACAAAGCAGGGTCCAATTAATCCTTGATGTAACTTTTCTTATTTTAGATTTTAACCCACAATGTTCTTCTAATAATAGTCATTGACAAACTAATATTTGAGAGCATATTCTCATATTTAGACAGAGAAATAAAAGTTCCAACCAGGCTATGCCATACTTTAGTTAAAATGTAAAAATTTTCAAAAGCAGCTCAAGTTACTATATCAGCATTACCTGAAGGCAAATAGGCAAAGATACTGTGTGAACAAGTATTTGAACAAATGTAACATAAAACAAAGCTGCTCTGTGGAAAAGCTCTGTGGCAGATGCATTCCCCCCCAAAAGCAACAGAAACTTCTAGGCTGATGGACCACTATGGTCATGCACATGCCCCTTGGTTGACAGACAGGGCCTTTGACCAATGAAATGCCTTGGCTGAGAGAAGCTTCTGGACCACTACCATAAATGACCACAGCTCAGATTCAACTAGGATTGAATTCAACTAGGGCCATCCCCCACTAAAAAGGCATGTGGGCCAACCTGTTATGATGAAGCTGCCCTCTGTCAGCACTGTGCCCATGACCCTGGCAAAACCCAGAGGCTTATATGCCTGGGAAGCACTGCAGAATAATAGCCTGCTGCAGCCGGGGGAGGGAGGCCAGCACTCCACCTGTGTGAGGTGTGAGCAGGTGCAAGATCTGCTCGACATGGTTGTGAAACTTAAGGAGGAGGTTGAGACGCTGAGGACCATCAGGGAGTGCGAAAGGGAGACCAACTGGTGGAGTAACACCCTGACGTGCCAGTCGGAAAGGCCCCAGGGAGGTACCCCCCAAAAGGAGATGGACCTCCTGCCCTCTCGGACAGAGGCGGAAGTCCTGAGACGGCCCCACCCTTGTTGCTGTCGGGCAGAGGTAGGGGACCTAAAAGACAACGAGGGTTGGAAGCGTATTCCGGTTCGGCGTCACGGACAACCCCCCTCCCTGCCTGCTTTGTCTCCCCAGGTGCCCCTCCGTAATAGGTTTGAGGCCCTGGATCTTGAAGAAGAGGTAGTTGAGGAGGTGGTGCCAAGCCTGCCTACAAGATCACATAGGAAGAGGCGGTTGACTTCACAACTTAAGACTGCCTCTGATAAGAAAGAAAGAAGGGTGATAGTAATAGGCAATTCCCTTCTGAAAGGAACAGAGGGCCCAATATGCAGAGTTGACCCTCATCTTAGGGAAGTTTGTAGTCTACCTGGAGCCTGGATCAAGGATATCTCTAGAGAACTCCCCAAACTGGTGCACCCGACAGACTACTACCCGCTGCTGGTCTTCCAGACAGATGGGGAGGAAGCTGCTTCCCGTAGTCTGAGGGGAATGAAGAACGATTTCAAGGTCTTGGGAAGGATGGTGAAAGACTCAGGGGCTCAAGTGATCTTCTCTTCACTCCTTCCATCTTCAAGTGACGATGTGGGATGGAATAGGAAAATTCAGTCTCTAAATGGTTGACTCCAGGGGTGGTGCTACAGGCAGGGCTTTGGATTTTTTATAATGGTTGGTTTTATAAGACACCAGTCTGGACAGTGTCACACGGGAAAGGTTTATCTTGCAGGGGCAAAAGGATGCTGGGGCAGGAATTAGCTGGGCTCATTTGGAGAGCTTTAAACTAGGCTCGAAGGGGATGGGGTTGTAGCTGGGCTTGCACCAGTGGGGCAGCATTCTAAAACTGATGAGGACCGGGTGGCCTCCTATGCCCCTAGGGAGAAATGGGTGTGCTCTGCTCGCTCCCTGAAATGCCTGTACACCAATGCGCGCAGCATGGGGAATAAGCAGGAGGAGTTAGAATCCTATGTTCGGTCGGGAGATTATGATCTGGTGGCAATTACAGAGACATGGTGGGACAGTTCAGATGACTGGAATGTGGTCATGGATGGCTGTGTCTTTTTCAGGAAAGACAGGCTGGCCAGGCGTGGTGGTGGAGTTGCTCTCTATGTGAGAGAGCAACTACAATGTACTAAATTCTGCCCAGGAGTGGATGATGAGCGAGTTGAGAGTGTATGGGTCAGGATCAAGGGGCAGGCTGGCAGGGGTGACACTGTTGTGGGCGTCTGTTACAGGCCACCAGATCAGGCTGAGGAAGTGGATAAGGCCTTCTATGGGCAGCTGAGAGTGGCCTCACAGACACAGGCCTTGGTTGTGGTGGGTGATTTTACCTTCCCCGATGTCTGCTGGAAGGACCATTCAGCCAGCCAGCCACAGTCCAGGAGGTTCCTCCAGTGCCTTGACGAGAAATTTCTGATGCAGATGGTGGAGGAGCCGACTAGGAGAGGTGCACTGCTGGACCTCATCCTCACTAACAAGGAGGGTCTGGTCGAAGCAGTAAAGGTTGAGGGCTGCCTGGATTGCAGTGACCACGAGATGGTGGAGTTCAGCATCTTGTGTGGCAGTAACAGAATAGCGAGTAGAATTGCAACCCTGGACATTAGCAGGGCCAACTTTGGCCTTTTCAAGCAATTGCTGGGGGAAATCCCATGGGCAAGGCTGCTTGAAGGAAAAGGGGCCCAAGAGAGCTGGATTGCATTCAGAGATTGCTTCTTCCACGCTCAGGATCAGAGCATCCCCACACGTAGGGAGTCAAGGAAGGGAGCCAGGAGGCCTGCGTGGTTGAATAGGGATCTGTTGGGTATGCTCAAGCAGAAGAGGAGAGTTTACAGGTCATGGAAGCAGGGGCTGGCCACTTGGGAAGAATATAAGGCTGCTGTTAGAGGATGTAGGAAGGCAGCTAGGATAACCAAGGCCTCCTTAGAATTACAGCTGGCGAGAGAGGTCAAGGACAGCAAAAAGAACTTTTTCAAATACATAGCGGATAAAACTAATACCAGAGGCAATGTAGGCCCACTGATGAATGGGGTGGGTGCCCTGGTGGCAGAAGATACAGAGAAGGCAGAATTACTGAATGCCTTCTTTGTCTCTGTCTGCTCTGCAGGAGGCTGTCCTGGGGAGCCCTGTACCCCTGAGACCCCGGATGAAGCCAGGTCAATGGAGGAGTTTGCTTTAGTTGATGAGGACTGGGTTAGGGAGCAATTAAATAGTCTGGACATCCATAAATCCATGGGTCCAGATGGGATGCACCCGCGGGTGCTGAGGGAGCTGGCTGAAGTCATTGCTGGACCGCTCTCCATCATCTTTGCCAAGTCTTGGGAAACGGGAGAGGTGCCTGAGGACTGGAGGAAAGCAAATGTCACTCCAGTCTTCAAAAAGGGCAAGAAGGAGGACCTGGGTAATTATAGACTGGTCAGCCTCACCTCTGTCCCTGGGAAAGTAATGGAACAGCTTATCCTTGGTGCCATCTCAAGGCATATCAAGGATAAGAGGGTTATTAGGGGCAGTCAACATGGCTTCACCAAGGGTAAGTCATGCTTGACCAACCTCATAGCCTTTTATGAGAATGTAAGAAGGTGGATGGATGATGGCAGAGCGGTGGATGTGGTCTACCTTGACTTCAGTAAAGCCTTTGACACAGTCTCCCACAGCATCCTAGTTGCTAAGTTGAGGAGGTGTGGTCTAGACAATAGAGTAGTGAGGTGGGTAGCAAACTGGCTTAAGGAGAGAAGCCAGAGAGTGGTAGTCAATGGTGCGGAGTCTAGTTGGAGGCCAGTATCTAGTGCAGTGCCTCAGGGGTCAGTACTGGGGCCAGTATTATTCAATATATTCATTAACGATTTGGACAAGGGAATAGAGTGTACTATCAGCAAGTTTGCTGATGATACCAAGCTGGGAGGAGTGGCTGACACGCCAGAAGGCTGTGCTGCCATCCAGCGGGACCTGGACAGGCTGGAGAGCTGGGCGGGGAATAACCTAATGAAATTTAACAAGGAAAAGTGTAGAGTCCTGCATCTGGGCAGGAACAACCCCAGGTTCCAGTACAGGTTGGGAAATTACATATTAGAGAGCAGTGTAGGGGAAAGGGACCTGGGGGTCCTGGTGGACAGCAGGATGTCCATGAGCCAGCACTGTGCCCTTGTGGCCAGGAAGGCCAATGGCATCCTGGGATGTATTAGAAGGGGGGTGGTTAGTAGATTGAGAGAGGTCCTCCTTCCCCTTTACTCTGCCCTGGTGAGACCACATCTGGAATACTGTGTCCAGTTCTGGGCCCCTCAGTTCCAGAAGGACAGGGAACTGCTGGAGAGGGTCCAGCATAGGGCAACGAAGATGATTAAGGGAGTGGAGCATCTCCCTTATGAGGAAAGGCTGAGGGAGCTGGCTCTCTTTAGTTTGGAGGAGACTGAGGGGTGACCTTATTAATGCTTATAAATATATAAAGGGTGAGTGTCTTGAGGATGGAGCCAGGCTCTTCTCGGTGGCAAACAATGATAGGACAAGGGGTAATGGGATCAAGCTGGAACACAAGAGGTTCCACTTAAATTTGAGAAAAAACTTCTTCTCAGTGAGGGTGACAGAGCACTGGAACAGGCTGCCCAGGGGGGTTGTGGAGTCTCCTTCTCTGGAGACATTCAAGACCCCCCTGGACATGTTCCTGAGCGACCTCACCTGGGCGTTCCTGCTCCAGCAGGGGGATTGGACTAGATGATCTTTTGAGGTCCCTTCCAATCCCAAACATACTGTGATACTGTGAAATCATATAATCATTTCAGTTGGAAGAGACCCTCAGGATCAAGTCCAACCATAACCTAACCTAACTCTAGTACTAAACCATGTGTCTAAGAACCTCATCTAAACACCTTTTAAACACCTCCAGGGATGGTGACTCCACCACTGCCCTGGGCAGCCTGTTCCAGGGCCTTTGACCAACGAAATGTGTAGTAACTGAACTCCTAATGGGTCTCCAAACCTGTGTTTTATAATGTGGTTGGAGTACTGAGTAATTTTGGATAAACCTCATTTCTAGTTGGTTTCTTAACTAAACAGTTCTGGTTCGAATAAAATCTGTTTAGAGCTTATTGTCTGCCTAAATTGATTTTTGGGGTACCTCCGTGACAAGCTCTTTAACAGCCTTCCCCCCTTATCCTCAAGTCTTGTTAAACTGGTACTAGGAAGTAAATATAGTTTAACTTGGAACCTGTGAGGGGGAGCAAGAAGGAAGAGCCCTCAGGGTGGCTTTTAACTTTCACTAGATGGGATGTCATCATTTTAGGCTATGCTACAGAAAAAAGGTCCTAAAATGTAGTTTTCTTCCAAGAAACCCAGTCAAAATCATCCTGAGGAACAAAAGTCATTTAATAACACTCCACACTCAATAAGAGCCACAGCAGAGACTGACTCTGAGGACTGATGTGGCAGGTATTTTATTCTGAGTAAAGGCCCTTTTCTTTAGATGTTCTTATGCTGGCTCCATCTCTGGATGGCAAAGAAGAAACTATACTAACTTTATGCTCCAAGAGGGAATCCCTTTGTCCAAGTTGATATAGTTGCAGCCAGCCTCCATTAGTTCTGTGACTACATTTTATCCCAACGTCTAGCAGGTTGTCTGCACTAAAGAGAAGATGCTCACAGATTTAGTCTTACCACTATATAGTAAAAGATCTTTCTCCAACCACTTGCCTACAAGCAAAACCCCAATCCAGTTAATTAATTTCCCCAAGTCAAGTCTGTTTTGTCTGTGATGGTAATTGGTAAGTAATCTCCCTGCCCTTCTCAACCCCACGAGCGTTTCATCATATTTTCTTCCTGTCCTGTTGATGGAGACTGACAGAACAGCTTGGTGGACACCTTGCAGCCAGCCAAGGTCAACCTACCACAGACATCGCTGGCAAACAGCCAATACTTGGATACATGTAAATATTAACTTTTGGCCTACTAGTTTAAGTTACATTTTACAAAAAATATTAGAACACTTCTCTGCTTCATGATTGACCTAGAAATAACACAGCTCAAAAAAGAGTTCCTGTCAGGTCTGAAGTGGATGGTTAAATCCAGATAACAGTCAGTGATAAAAGCACTATTTAAAAATATCCTTCCAGTTGTTTCAGGTGTGGTTTTTTTTTCTTTTGTGTGTGTGTGTGTTTTTACATAAGCAAGCAGGTGGGAGGAGTGAACCTTACGGTTTGTGGCTTGTTGGGTTTTTTGGGGTCGGTTGTTTGTTTGGGTTTTTTTAGCATTTTCAGAAAGCTACACCACTTCAAAACAAGGAGCTAGATAAGCCAACAGCTCTAAGGATGTACTCGGACTGAACATGAACCAGAACTTCTAGAAATAATTTTAATCACCATTTAACTGATATTTAATTGATTTGCTCCATCCAACCAAAACCTCAATGCATGAATGTGCCACCTTCATTTCACCTACAATACTAAGTGACAGGCATTACAGGACTTTTATTTAATGTCTGAGAAATGTAGCAAAGCAATAGCTAGTGGCTTTAGTGTCTGACATTCAAGTTTGCACAGTACACTTGCAGCGCCTGCTTAGTGTGGTTTTATGCATAATTCAACATGTACAAGTTTTCTCCTGTGATGGAGAGGAGGAGTTACCACTTGCCTAAGAATAAGAGGAGAGAAACTGCACTGCTAAAGCTGCTCCTGGTTGCAGCAACCCTCCAGTGAAGGACAAGAGTATTCCACATGGCTCAGAAAGTGTCCAATGTTTTATCACCATCTGAAAAGTACTGCAAATAGATACTCCAACCTGCTGTGAGACCAACTTGCTAGTAAAAAACAACAGTACAGTCTGCTAGCCACAGGAAGCATGTTGAGAGGGTATTCAAAAAAACTTAAAAAAAAAAAACACCACCAAAAAAACCCACCCAACAACAACAAAAAAAACCCTACAAAACAAAACAAAACCAAAAAACACACACTTGGCTGTCTGCAGCAACCAAAGCCATCTGTGATGGCAGGGTGCATGCCCATCTACTTATGTTGTCTTCTAGATCACTTATCTCCAATCCTGTCATGCACCTCAGTGATAGTATCACACTTAAATATTTCATTCTCTTACCAAATATCATGCTTTCAACTCCTGCATTTTGTTGTGCCTTCCCAGTTAAGGTGCTTCCTGTTATAACTAGAACATTAAAGTCTCACAGACTGTGATGCTGAACCCTGCTGTTTGCTAATTCTTTGCCTTTATCACTTGAGCTTCAAAGTCAGTACTATAACCTTTATACGAATCAGTCCCTAGAAAGACCTGGCATAAGCTTTTCTAGTCTGTTATATGAAAGCACAATGTTTGTTAGGCATCAATAGAAAACTGGAAATGAAGTCATTAGACTTCATTCTTTAATTTAGGAAGATAGCAAAACATACCTGGGTACAAGAAACTAGCTATTCACAAGAGCAAGATATTTTGTTTGATAAGACAGAGGGATATAAAAGAAGAAATACAGTTGGGTAGCAACACTGATTTTAGAAGGGGAAAAAGCATGGTACTGTCTAGTGATTGCTCCACAGAACTGGCAATGAAGCCAAAGGGCATAACAGCATAAGCTGCTACTGGTGAGCATTAATCTGAATTTACAGTTTCCACATTATCAGCCCAGGAAACTGTCCTTTGGGGTTCACAGTATTCTGGTAGTCTTTGCTATTAGCTGTCTTCCCCACAAGAGGGAATCCAAATTTACAAAAGAAAATGCAATTGCTAGCTTTTCCTGTCTCAACAATCCTCTGTTCACAAATGAAATCACAAATGATGTGTGAAACACATGTAAGCATCCAAAAGGAAAGAGCAACCATAGACATCTCTGCATGATGCCTGCCTCAATACAGCATTAATTTGTAAATGTAACAGTTCAACTTAATCATATACTGAAAGCTCAAGAATCTTAACCTCTCTCTCAGCCCTCCTTGATTCTGAAGATGCCTTTCCTTACACTTTAAAAACACCACTTAGATCAAGCTAGACACACTTAGTTTAACTCTGGGGGAGGGGTCGGGGCCTTTTCCCAGAAAAAATTAATTATGATAACAAATGTCAGTTGTGCCACCTGCACAGAGACTACATCAGTTTTCAACACAGGTTTTTAGATCCACATAATGGATCGACACCCTGCCCTGTTACCAATATCAGCAGGCTAGATAGACTGCCAACACCCTGCTCTCTGACCAACATCAGCAGCAGCATAGGCAGGTTGCCAAACATCCCTGGCAGTCCAGTGGAGCCATGACATTGCTTATGAGCCTGTGTTTGCTATCAGTGATTAGGTGAGTCACTGCATGGACACACTGTTGTTCAGTCTTTCCTACTGCCTCGATAAAGCTTTGGTTTATTACATGTTGTCAGACTCCATTACTGTTCAGACCACATGGATTCAAACAGATAATACTGCATTTGATTTGAGACTTACCATGATTATTTGCTTTTGATCTTCTCAAACTCATTTAACTCATTTCAAAAACTCATTTTCTGACAATGACTTGAAACATAAAAAGCTTGTTATGTAATCTACATCAATCTATTATACACTTCTAGACATTTTAACACATACTGAGGAACAGAAAAAACAATCACCAAAACCATATTTTTCAAATCATGGTTTACCAGTCACACAAGAGCTTTAAGTCAATGTATGTTCCAATAATTAAATTATTTCTGAACAACAACATAAGTATGCAATCAAAAATATAAATAAAGCATCTACTGCTTTCTAGGAACTATGTGCTAACCTTCAATTACTTTTTAACAAATCATATTCACCATTATCTAAAGAAGTATTCCTACTTAATCCCCATTACTTCAGCAGCATTGGCTGAACTGGGATATCTCAGCATTGCGAGCCTCTCATTCATATGATGCTGTCAAAAATGAAGTCACTAGACCTTCTCACTGTATAGCACCCAAGTATTTTTCAGTATATGTATCGCTAGGTTATTATGCATGTTATACCACTCACAAAGCCATACTAGCATGACAACCACCTGGAGGAAGTGGTGAGTGTTGTAGTGGGAAACTCCCTGCTACAGGGCAGACACCCATCTGCCAACCTGATCTGTTATCTAGAGAAGTTTGCTGCTTGTCAGGAGCTCAGATCTGGGATGTTGTGAAGAGACTGCCAAAACTTGTCTGACTCTCTGACTATCACTTAGATGTTGCTGATGTCCAGAAAGCTGCCTGTGAAAGATGTGTTCATAACTTGCATTCCCCCCTGTAAGTCAGAATCTACAGGCTTGCTAAAGATAAACCTCAGAGCTAGAAGCTTTTTCCCCAGTGACCTGTCTTTTCACCTTTTTCCCAGAGGCACACACATGCTTATGAAAGACAGTCTGCAAGAGCATCAGTCCCCTCCCATGCAACTGCTCAGGCAAAAATTTCATTCAAGCCCAGCTGAATTACCATCACACACTCCAAATTGAAGGCACAAAGTGCTACAGAAGACTGCAAGGAAAACAAGGACTTCACAGCAACCCAAGGGAATACAAGGGGAGTATACCAGAGAGCAAGATACAACCTCACTCGCTACCTGATCCACCTCTGTGTTAACTCCTAGATCATGCGCAGAAAACATGCACCCCACTCCCCCTACCGTCAGCTAAATAGCCAAATAAACCACTCGCCGACTCCCCCATTCCCCTTCACATTTATCAACTCGCCCAGGCGCACGTCCGCAATTCAGGAGCGTGCGCACCACCTCCCGCCCCCCCGCACAACACAAACAGCTGCCACTAGCTGCCGCCTGTCTATCTTACCTGCAGTCCCCCAACCCACTTCTCTTTATATCCAGGTGGAAGAATTTCCAGAGCATGAAAAGGGCCAAAAATAGCTATTATTTTCAACCCAAGCAACTCTGTCTCTAGCTCGTTCTAATCTCTTTCTCTTCCTCCTCTTCCTCCTCCCCCTCCCCCCGCCGCCTCACCAGCACCCGGAAATAGCATCATCGTACCAGGATCCACTCAGCGCAGAAGAGCACAGATGAATAAAAGAAAGCATCAAAATCCGTGGGGATACGAAACCATCAGCTAATCACAGGGCCTCATCCACTTCCTTATGGTGCCCTAACACACATGATCAACTAATCAGTAATGTTACCAGTCATTACTGGTACACCATGCTGGGCTGCTGGAGGTTTATCAATTAGCTGCGTGTTCTTCCCCTTCCTCTTTGGTTGCAGGAAGAAAGTTCGTGAATATCTCTTTTCGGTTCAGTTATTAGCTGCACCCTATTATGTTGGAGGTCCTTGGGCAAGGCGACAACTTTCAGTGTAGATGCAGGGGACTTGGGGGGGGGGCAAAGGGAGTATGTCAAGAGCCAGAGAAGGTCAATCCTGCACAAAACAAGTAGTAGTGCTGCTTAAACCTGCCCTTCTTATGGTGACAATTGGGCTGTAAGCATCTGCGTGTACCAGCTATTGCATGCAACAACCCTCTGGGATTATATCACCATGTGCTGCTGGGGTCTAGGCTGTACTTAGGCCATGCAGTGTTTCCCTCCCTCCAGCTACTGGAGATGCTCATCACTTCCCCTGTGCATGGTTGCTGCTGCATCTCAGCAATTTTAATTAGTTAAAAAAATAAAGCTCCATACTGTGAGAAATGCAGTTGTGATTCGTGCTGAGATGTTTAATGTTTACAGATATAACCAAATGAAGCACGGGCTCTGAACCAGAAAGAAAGAAAAGGTGGTTAAGCTCTATGTAAAAAGTTGTGAAACTTGTTTATGAAGTTATATTGATAGAGGGAACTAACATTTTAAGGGTTAACCAACCACATAATGAGTGCCTACTAATGAACTAACACTTTAGGCCACATGATGAATGTCTAGTTTAACCAAGTGTGTTAAGAAAACCAGAACCTCATCGACTGCAGAGATAAGAAGTTTTACAGCACCAGCTGTAACCTTGAGGAGACAAGACAGCCAAGAGTTACAGCAAAAGGGGCGCCAGTCTGGTTTTGGTCAACTTGGCAGCTCGGGTTCCAGCCAGTTCATCATAATGAGCCACAGGTACAAAGTTCACTGTGACAAAGCTGAAGGAGCTTCATCCAAAGATCCCTCCTCAAAGCCACCAAGTGACACTGCGCAGGTGCAACAGGAGAGGGTCAAAGAGGAGACTATGGAAATGGTTATCTGAGATTCATTTTAATAAGAAGCGGGGAAAGGTTATGAATATGTACAGGCGTTCTTGGGGTTATTATGAATATGTAATACCTGTGAAAAATACAGTTGTGATTCGTGCTAAGATGTTTAATGTTTACAGATATAACCAAATGAGGCACAGACTTTGAACCTGGAGAAAGGAAAAGGTGGTTAAGCTCCATTAAACTTCTATATGAAGTTATATTTGTAATAGATAATGGTCAAGGTTGTTGAAAAAATCGAGTAGGGTTCAATCATATTATGCATATCGGTGTAAGAAGTAATTGCGCTTGTGCAAGTTTAATTATATTTTATAAAACTTTGTAATAGTAGTTAAGCCAACGGCCGGATGCCAGGGCCCAACCAAGTCAACGGCCAGATGGTGCAACAGATAACAGAGCACCCGAATGGTGCAACAGATAACAGAGCGCCCAGATGGTGCAACAGATAACAGAACTCCAGAGGCAGAAACACCCAGCGACACCCAGCAACATCTTCCACCAATCTGGAGCTGGTAGACGCGCGTGGACAGCGCATGGACACTGTCGACTAGCTAACCAGGAGCTAACTCGTCAGGGTGTCCCAGCGTGTGAACGAGTGTATAACATATATAAGCACATACGAAAAGTTGAGTGTGTGCCCGTTGGCGGAACCGAGTTCCCCCGGTCACCCAGCGCTGTTTTGCCTAATTACCGCTTGCTTTAAATTCGCTTGCTTAATAAAATTAATTAATTGGCTCAAAGACTCGTCTTCATTTATAACATATTGACAGAGGGAACTAACATTTTAAGGGTTAACTAAAACTTATAATGGGTGCCTACTAACTAACACTTTAAGGCTTAGTCACACAATAAATGCTTAGTTTAGAGCTTTATGTTAAGAAGAACAGAACCCCATCGAATGCCAAGATAAGAAGTTTTACTGCACCTAGCTGTAAACTTGAGGAGACAAGATAACGAAGATTTACAGCAAAAGGGGGCGCCAGTCTGGTCTCAATCGACTTGGCAGCTTGGGTCCCAGTCAATTCAACATAATGAGCCAAAGGTAAAAAGTTCACTGTGACAAAGCTGAAGGAGCCTTCATCCAAAGACCCCCCAAAGACCCCTCCTCAAATTCACCAAGTGGCACTACGCAGGCGCAACAGGGGAGGGTCTATGGAAATGGTTATCTGAGACTCATTTTAATCAGAAGCGGGGAAAGGTTATGAATATGTATAGGCATTCCTGGGGTCATTATGAATATGTAATACCTTACTGTATTTAAGCACACTTCTTATTGTTTAAAGGTGTGCGTGTTGGGCGGAGCAAATCCCCCGTGCACCCAGCGCTGTTTTGCTTATGCTCTAATAAACACGTGTTTAAGGAATACAAGGAATTGGATTAAATGTTGTTTATCCATAGAAAAAGCGTAAGTTATTTATTTCATACCTTACTGTATTTAAGCACACTTCTTATTGTTAAAAGGTGTGTGTGTTGGGCGGAGCAAATCCCCTGCGCACCCAGCGCTGTTTTGCTTATACTTTAAAGAACATGATTTAATGAATTGCATTAAACGTCGCTGTTTATTAATGGAAAAAGCATAAGTTATTTATTTCAATACAGATTTTCAGGTTCATCTTACTGTACAGCAATGAAAGTGACTATTACACAAATAAAAGAAAACATAGATTAAGATGAAAGATCTCACACTCCCCTAGGGATCTTGGATATCAGACCAGAAAGGCTCTGCACCTGATTCAGACTTCCAATTCCTATTTGCAGATGTGGTTAACACCAGAAGCTTGAGAGATGTAAGACCCCACAGTAGGCTGAGGTGGGATTATTTATGCCTCCCAAACTCAGGTCCCAAGTTAAATCTCACCCTGATCTCAAACAGGTGAAAAGTGGCTTGGACCTTGAAACATGCAGTTTAGTAGACTAATACATGCTATTCATTCCAGTTGTACATGTTATTACTATTATTTGGGCCCCTCATAATAAGAAGGACACTGAGGTACTAGAGAGAGTTCAGAGGAGGCGACAAAGCTGGTGAGGGGCCTGGAGCACAAGTGTGATGGGGAGCGGTTGAGGAAGCTGGGGCTGTTTAGCCTGGAGAACAGGAGGCTGAGGGGAGACCTTATCACTGTCTACAGCTACCTGAAAGGAGGTTGGAGCATGGAGGGTGTTGGTCTCTTCTCCCAAGTAGCAAGTGATAGGTTGAGAGGAACCGAGTTCCCCCGATCACCCAGCGCTGTTTTGCCTAATTACCGCTTGCTTTAAATTCGCTTGCTCAATAAAATTAATTAATTGGCTCAAAGACTCGTCCTCATTTATAACAAATTTTGGTGCCGTGACTCGGATTAAGGATTTCTCGGAGGGACTTCTAAACTTCAGGGAGGCGCCCCATCCCAGTTTCAGATGGCCCTGGAGTGGACGAAGGATCGCCCCGAAACCTTAACCTCCGAACCCTAAATTCAGGTAATTAGACAAAAGAATTAAGCCCCGTAAAACTTTGTGCATGAAGAACCGGACGAAGACCCCAGGGAGGGTAAGTATAGAAAGCGATTCCGTCTGATTGGGGTGGGTTTCCTGGAGTGTGCTTGAACGAGACGCCCCCCCCCCTTTTGGGGAGGAAGTGAAGCAAGTGTGGACCCTGCTGTAAGGCAGGGCAGACTCTCTAGTAGTGTGGTTCTCATTGCCCACGAGGGCATGAGCGACGAACGAGGGGTGTGTGTGTGTGTGAAAGAAGGCACTCCAGAAGATGGGACAGAAGAAGAGCAAGCCTTCTGATCCCATGGGGAAGGGACCCAAGGAGAGGTTACCAGATATTCCCCGAGATTCCCCATTGGGCCTTATGCTCAAGAATTGGGAAGGTGCATCTTGCACGCGAAACAAAAGTAAGGAGAAGATGGTTTATTATTGCATGCATGTCTGGGGAAACCAGCAGATTAGACCAGATCATTTATTTTGGCCAATTTTTGGGTCGTATGAGAATTGGATTTGTCAAGCCCTAAATCTTTATGTAAATGATAAGGAGTCCTTTAATCCTGAGGAGAGCGAGTATGCGCGTTGTTGGCCTCCTTCTGCTACTCGCGCTGGGATTTTCGCCTTAGGCGAAAAGAAATCTGGCCGCAAAAAGAGGGTCTCTGAGGAACCTCCACCCCCTCCCCCTCCCTATGATCCCCCGCCAGTAGCAAATCCAAGACCCCCCTCTCCCCCTATGCCTTCGGCTCCTGAGGAGGATTCCGATTCTTCGGGGTCAGTTAGAGGGACCCGAAGACTCACGAGGAGTCAAGCTAGACATCAAACAACATCAGGAACAGGACAACAAGCATCATCAGAAACAGGGCTATACCCATTACGAGAAATAGCGATAGGAGGTCCACAACCCAGGGTGGGATTTGTGTCAGTGCCTCTAAATTCGGGGGATGTAAGAGAATTTAAGAAGGAAATGGGGAGTTTGTTAGAGGATCCCTTAGGAGTTTTGGAAAGGATAGACCAGTTTCTAGGACCTAACCTATATACCTGGGATGAACTGCAAGCTATTTTAGGGATACTATTTACCACGGAAGAGCGGGAGATGATTCGGAGAGCTGGGATGAGAGTCTGGGACCAACAACACCAACAAGGGCCGGGCGCTGACATTAAGTGGCCCCAGCAGCGCCCTAATTGGGATAATCAAAACCCGGAACACAGGAGCCATATGGGAGATCTTCGCACTATAATTGTACAAGGGATTAAGGAATCGGTCCCTCGAGGGCAGAACATAAATAAAGCCTTTAATGAACAACAAAAGAAAGATGAGACTCCCACAGAATGGTTAGAAAGATTAAGAAAGAGCTTGCAGCTTTACTCCGGGATAGACCCTACGACACCGGTCGGGCAAGTTCTTTTAAAAACTCAGTTTGTGGCGAAGTCATGGCCGGATATTAGAAAGAAGTTAGAAAAATGGGAAGATTGGCAAGAGAAAGGGTTGGACGAGTTGCTAAGGGAAGCGCAGAAGGTTTATGTGAGAAGGGAGGAAGAGACCCAGAGGAGATAAGCTAAAATTTTGGTAGCGGCAGTTCGAGAAGGACAGAGGACAGCTCCACAGAAGGGAGGGCCACCACGCATAGGTGGGAACGGGCCACCTCAGGGAAGCCAAGTCGGACCGAAGGATTTGAGAGAAATAGAATGTTTTTACTGCCAGAGGAAGGGACATATGCGTAGGAATTGTAGGAAACATATACAGGATGAAAAGATGTATCACGTGGAGTAGGGGTGTCAGGGGCTCTATCTGCTGGGGACTTCTAAAACAACAGAGCCCTTGATAAAATTGAAGCTAGGTCCCCAGCGTCAGGAAATAGAATTCCTGGTGGATTCGGGGGCAGAAAGATCTACTGTCCAAACTGTGCCCCGGGGATGCACCTCCTCCTTGGAGAAAATACAAGTAATAGGAGCAAAAGGAGAACCCTTTTTTGTACCCGTAATTAAAGGAGCAGAAATAGAATCCCCATCCCAGATAGGGGTAGGGTCCTTTTTATTAGTGTCTGAAGCCGAATATAACCTATTAGGAAGGGATTTAATCGTTGAATTGGGAATTAGTTTGGAAGTAAAAGATCGAGAATTGAAGGTGAAACTGTATGTTTTAATAGCCGAAGACGAAGATAAAATCAGTCCAGAAGTATGGTACACTCCTGAGTCGGTAGGGAAGTTAGAAATTCCACCGATTACAGTGACAATAATGGATCTGGGAGTACCAATACGTGTTAAACAATACCCTATATCACAGGATGGGAGGCATGGACTGCAACCTGTAATTGATCGATTATTACAACAGGGACTGCTAGAACCATGCATGTCGCCCCACAATACCCCCATATTACCTGTAAAGAAATCAGATGGGTCCTATCGTCTAGTACAAGACCTCCGTGAAGTAAATAAAAGAACGGTAACTAGATTTCCGGTAGTGGCCAACCCTTATAACCTATTAAGCCAAGTGTCCCCAGAATAAACCTGGTATAGTGTAATAGACCTAAAGGATGCCTTCTGGGCCTGTCCCTTGAGGGAAGAGTGTCGTGACTATTTTGCCTTTGAGTGGGAGAACCCTGATACCCATCGGAAACAACAACTTAGATGGACGGTTCTTCCACAAGGATTTACTGATTCACCAAACCTCTTTGGACAGGCCCTGGAACAAGTCCTGGAAGATTTCGAGCTGGAACCTGTAGTAGTTTTGGTACAATCACAGTATCACAGTATCACAGTATGTTGGGGATTGGAAGGGGCCTCAAAAGATCATCTAGTCCAATCCCCCTGCTGGAGCAGGAACGCCTAGGTGAGGTCGCACAGGAACATGTCCAGGTGGGTCTTGAATGTCTCCAGAGAAGGAGACTCCACAACCCCCCTGGGCAGCCTGTTCCAGTGCTCTGTCACCCTCACTGAGAAGAAGTTTTTTCTCAAATTTAAGTGGAACCTCTTGTGTTCCAGCTTGATCCCATTACCCCTTGTCCTATCATTGTTTGCCACCGAGAAGAGCCTAGCTCCATCCTCATGGCACTCACCCTTCATATATTTATAAACATTAATAAGGTCACCCCTCAGTCTCCTCTTCTCCAAACTAAAGAGACCCAGCTCCCTCACCCTTTCCTCATAAGGGAGGTGCTCCACTCCCTTAATCATCTTTGTTGCCCTACGCTGGACCCTCTCCAGCAGTTCCCTGTCCTTCTGGAACTGAGGGGCCCAGAACTGGACACAATATTCCAGATGTGGTCTCACCAGGGCAGAGTAGAGGGGAAGGAGGACCTCTCTCGATCTACTAACCACCCCCCTTCTAATACACCCCAGGATGCCATTGGCCTTCCTGGCCACAAGGGCACAGTGCTGGCTCATGGTCATCCTGTTGTCCACCAGGACCCCCAGGTCCCTTTCCCCTACACTGCTCTCTAATATGTAATTTCCCAACCTATACGGGAACCTGGGGTTGTTCCTGCCCAGATGCAGGACTCTACACTTTCCCTTGTTAAATTTCATTAGGTTATTCCCTGCCCAACTCTCCAGCCTGTCCAGGTCTCGCTGGATGGCAGCGTAGCCTTCTGGCATGTCAGCCACTCCTCCCAGCTTGGTGTCATCAGCAAACTTGCTGATAGTGCACTCTATTCCCTCGTCTAAATCGTTGATGAATATATTGAATAATACTGGCCCCAGTACTGACCCCTGAGGTACTCCACTAGATACTGGCCTCCAACTAGACTCCGCACCACTGACTACCACTCTCTGGCTTCTCTCCTTAAGCCAGTTTGTAACCCACCTCACTACTCTATTGTCTAGACCACACCTCTGCAACTTAGCAACTAGGATGCTGTGGGAGACTGTGTCAAAGGCTTTACTGAAGTCAAGGTAGACCACATCCACTGCTCTGCCATCATCCATCCACCTTGTTACATTTTCATAAAAGGCTATGAGGTTGGTCAAGCATGACCTACCCTTGGTAAAGCCATGCTGACTGCCCGTAATAACCCTCTTATCCTTGATATGCCTTGAGATGGCACCAAGGATAAGCTGTTCGATTACTTTCCCAGGGACAGAGGTGAGGCTGACCAGTCTATAATTACCCGGGTCCTCCTTCTTGCCCTTTTTGAAGACTGGAGTGACATTTGCTTTCCTCCAATCCTCGGGCACCTCTCCCGTTTCCCAAGAGTTGGCAAAGATGATGGAGAGCGGTCCAGCAATGACCTCAGCCAGCTTCCTCAGCACCCACGGATGCATCCCATCTAGACTCATGGATTTATGGATGTCCAGTATATTTAATTGCTCCTTAACCCAGTCCTCATCAACTAAAGCAAACTACTCCATTGACCTGGCTTTATCCGGGGTCTCAGGGGTACAGGGCTCCCCAGGACAGCCTCCGGCAGTATAGACAGAGACAAAGAAGGCATTCAGTAATTCTGCCTTCTCTGTATCTTCTGCCACCAGGGCACCCACCCCATTCCTCAGTGGGCCTACATTGCCTCTGGCATTAGTTTTATACACTATGCATTTGAAAAAGTTCTTTTTGCTGTCCTTGACCCCTCTCACCAGCTGTAATTCTAAGGAGGCCTTGGCTATCCTAGCTGCCTTCTTACATCCTCTAACAGCAGTCTTATATTCTTCCCAAGTGGCCAGCCCCTGCTTCCATGACCTGTAAACTCTCCTCTTCTGCTTGAGCATACCCAACATACCTATTCAACCACGCAGGCCTCCTGGCTCCCTTCCTTGACTTCCTACGTGTGCGGATGCTCTGATCCTGAGTGTGGAAGAAGCAATCTCTGAATGCAATCCAGCTATCTTGGGCCCCTTTTCCTTCAAGCAGCCTTGCCCATGGGATTTCCCCCAGCAATTGCTTGAAAAGGCCAAAGTTAGCCCTGCTAATGTCCAGGGTTGCAATTCTACTTGCTGTTCTGTTCCTGCCACACAAGATGCTGAACTCCACCATCTCGTGGTCACTGCAATCCAGGCAGCCCTCAACCTTTACTGCTTCGACCAGACCCTCCTTGTTAGTGAGGATGAGATCCAGCAGTTCACCTCTCCTAGTCGGCTCCTCCACCATCTGCATGAGGAAGTTATCATCAAGGCACTGGAGGAACCTCCTGGACTGTGGCTGGCTGGCTGAATGGTCCTTCCAGCAGACATCGGGGAAGGTAAAATCACCCACAACAACCAGGGCCTGTGACTGTGAGGCCACTCTCAGCTGCCCATAGAAGGCCTCATCAACTTCCTCAGCCTGATCTGGTGGCCTGTAACAGACGCCCACAACAGTGTCACCCCTGCCAGCCTGCCCCTTGATCCTGACCCATAAACTCTCAACTCGCTCCTCATCCACTCCTGGGCAGAATTTAGTACATTGTAGTTGCTCTCTCACATAGAGAGCAACTCCACCACCACGCTTGGCTGCCTGTCTTTTCTGAAAAGGGCATAGCCATCCATGACCACATTCCAGTCATGTGAACTGTCCCACCATGTTTCTGTAATTGCCACCAGATCATAATCTCCCGACCGAACATAGGATTCTAACTCCTCCTGCTTATTCCCCATACTGCGCGCATTGCTGTACAGGCATTTCAGGGAGTGAGCAGAGCACACCCATTTCTCCCTAAGGGCATAGGAGGCCACCTGGTCCTCATCAGTTTTAGAATGCTGCCCCACTGGGACATGCCCAGCTATAACCCCATCCCCCTTCGAGCCTAGTTTAAAGCTCTCCAAATGAGCCCAGCTAATTCCTGCCCCAGCATTCTTTTGCCCCTCCGAGATAAACCTTTCCCACGTGACACTGTCAGGACTGGTGTCTTATAGAACCAACCATTATCAAAAAATCCAAAGCCCTGCCTGTAGCACCACTCTTGGAGCCAACCATTTAGAATACAATATGTAGATGACCTATTAATAGCTTTAAAAAACCAAGATAGTGTGCGAAGCACCAGCATTAAGTTATTAAATTTCTTGAGCCTAAAGGGTTTAAAGGTATCAAAATCTAAACTGCAATTTACTGAGGAAGAAGTAAAATATCTAGGGCACTGGTTGAGTAAAGGGACTAAGAGACTAGATCCAGAGCGAGTAAACGCTATTTTGTCCCTCCAGTCTCCCAAGAATAAAAGGCAAGTGCGACAACTTTTAGGTCTTTTCAGCTACTGTAGACAGTGGATTGAAAATTACAGCAACAAGGTTAAGTTCTAATATCAGAAGCTAGTGGGGGAAGGTCTGATGAAATGGAGTACAGAGGATGACGAGCAATTAGAAAACTTAAAAACTGATTTAGTAAATGCTCCAGTACTGAGTCTGGTGGATACTCGGAGGCCTTTCTATCTATTTGTTAACACGGAGGGTGGAACGGCCTTCGGGGTCCTAACGCAAGAATGGGCAGGTAAAAAGAAACCCGTGGGGTATTATTCCAAGTTATTAGATCCAGTCAGTCGTGGTTGGCCTACCTGTTTACAGGCCATAGTTGCTACTGCCCTCCTAGTCGAAGAAGCTGGGAAAATAACTATGGGAGGAGAATTAAAGGTATACACACCTCATAATATAAGAGGGGTATTACAGCAGAAAGCTGACAAATGGATTACGGATGCTAGGTTACTGAAATATGAAGGAATCCTATTGCACTCTCCTAAGTTAGAACTTGAAACCACTAATTTACAGAATCCAGCCCAATTTTTGTATGGGGAACCGAGCGAATCTCCTTCCCATGATTGTATCAGGGTAATAGAATATCAAACCAAGATAAGGGAGTATTTAGAGGAAGAGGAGTTGTTATGTGGAGAAAAATTGTTCGTAGATGGATCATCGCGGTAGTGGACGGGAAAAAGAAGTCAGGATACGCTATAATAGACGGGAACAGTTGGACAATTAAAGAATCGGGTCCCCTTAACATAAGTTGGTCGGCACAAGCCTGCGAACTATTCGCAGTATTGAGGGCATTACAGTTGTTAAAAGATAAGAGAGGAACAATATTTACGGATTCTAAATATGCATTTGGGATAGTTCACACGTTCGGAAAAATTTGGGAAGAGAGGGGCCTAATGAATTCTCAAGGTAAAGGATTAATACATGAGACCTTAATAAAGCAAACTTTGGAGGCATTAAGAGGGCCCAAACAAATTGCGGTAGTTTATGTAAAGGGCCATCGAAAGGGAACCTCCACGCAAATAAGAGGGAACAATTTAGCAGACGAGGAAGCTAAGAAAGCTGCGTTACTGGTAATAAAAGCAGTCGAACAGGATCCTGTACAAACTAAGTATGCTATGAGATTTACAAATCAGGAAAAGGAAAAATTGGAGCAAATGGGAGTAGTTGAACGAGAAGGAAAGTGGTGGCTACCTGACGAGAGGGAAATGCTCCCGAAAGGAGTAGCTTGGTGAGTCTTGAGAGAGTTTCATAGACAAACCCATTGGGGAGTACAGGCTCTGGTAGATCAATTCGCTAATAAATATATGGCCCTGGGAGCGTATGATCTAGCAAAAAGAATCGTTGGAGAATGTTTAACATGTCAAAAGATAAATAAACAGCGCCTTAGGGAAAGAGTCCCTGGGGGGAGGCAACTAGCCAAGAAGCCATTCGAAAGGATTCAGGTAGACTTTACGGAGTTACCGAAGGTAGGCAGATATAAGTATCTCCTAGTTTTGGTAGATCACCTAACTCACTTTGTCGAAGCCTTTCCGGTAGCTCGGGCCACTGCAAGGACGGTAGTAAAAATATTATTAGAGCATATCATACCTAGATATGGGATCATGTCAGTTATTGATTCGGACAGAAGGCCCCATTTTACTTCCAAAATAATTAGAGAAACGTTAGAAGCTCTGGGAACCAAATGGGAGTATCACACTCCTTGGCACCCCCAGAGTTCAGGGAAAGTTGAAAGAATGAACGGAGAAATTAAAAAGCACCTAACCAAATTAATGATAGAGACCAAAATGAGCTGGGTGAAGTGCCTCCCCTTAGCCCTCTTGAACATAAGGACACAACCGAGGGCTGATACAGGACTTTCCTCCTTTGAAATGTTACATGGAGTGCCCTATGATTTGGAGAAACCAATAGAACACCCTAAAGTGGAAGAAAAGATGTTACAAGAATACCTTATAGAGCTCATGAAAAGGAGGCAAGAACTGTTAAAGCGAGGCCTGGTGGTTCAAAGACCACCTTTAGATATAGCAATACATAGTATTAAACCAGGAGATCAAGTACTCATAAAAACATGGAAGGAATCATCGTTAACCCCTCGCTGGGAGGGACCTTTCCTTGTTTTACTCACCACAGATACCGCAGTCCGCACCACGGAAAGAGGTTGGACACACACTAGTCGAGTAAAGGGTCCTATCCTGCACACAGACTGGGAAGTCGCCGGGAAACCGGATGAGTTGAAGCTGACCTTCAAGAGGAAACAGGCACGTGATGCATAGCCCTGGATACCAGGCTTTTTATGGACAATTGTAAGGAATTATAGAAGTCGCACATCGCATGTCCTGTATGTAAGCAATGCAATCTGTGGGTATGTCGCGTGTGTAACGGGTGCGGGATACAGCAGTGGAAAAAGTTTCCTTATGTTGAACGATGGTGTAATGAGTGTTGGGGAAAAACCTTAGATACCATTAGGATATTAATAATCACTGGACGAGAACATAGCACGGATCCTAGTTACGAATACTGTAGAAGAGATTGGTACAAAACTGTTGCACAATTAGAGGAAGAACTTATAGTTAGGGATATAGAGTGTAATAAAACTATTCAGGTACCCTCTGTTTGGACTATAAGTCCAGACATTTGGGAAATAACCAAGAGGAAGTGTAAGAAGCGTTTTGGTAAGAAAAGATACAGGAAGTGTTCCAAACCCTGTGAGGATTCGGGACAGTGGCCAAAACCTTGTATTCGAAAATAGCCCTATTGGGTTGAGTATTGGAAAGTGGGTTGTGGCAGAACAAGAAGAGAATTCAGGAGGCAGTTCCCTGAAGACTACAACTGCTGTCGAGAAGATAACTTACCCGGCTACTCTGAAGCAACAGAGTAGGCCCAGGGCAAGGCAGAGGGGTATCCTTGTGGGGATTGGCAAGTGCCTCCAAAAACTTCTAAAATAAAGCAGCTCCATTAAGCAGAACAACCCTCAACAAAATGAACCTCCACTGGCTGATTTTCAGCCAACTAAGGGCTGGGTCGCTCTCCCTAATCCTCCTTACCTTACCGGTAATAATAGCAATAAACCAAGGGAGTTCCCATCAACCTTTTAAATGGACCCTCTATCGATGGGAGGACCAAATGATAATACAGCAACAGACCACATCAGGGTCACCCTCTTTTACTCCAACTTTATGCCAATTAGTTCAGGTTGAGCCATGCCTTAACAAAATAGGGTTTTATATGTGCCCCAGCACAGGGCCCTCGTATTGTAATACCCCAGGACACTATTACTGCGCTTACTGGGGGTGTGAAACAATTGCCTCAAACTGGCCAATTCCTCTGGCAAATACTGATAAGTTTTTAAAAGTTGGATGGGGACCTGCAGGATGCATTCCCCCTACGGGAATCAGGAGCCGGTGCCACCGTCATGCTTGCAAGCAAAACGAGCAAGAGAAGGACGGCGACTGTGAATATATATTCCTTAACGTAACAGATCCTGAACATAATGGATGGCTTGTTGGAAAAACCTGGGGAATGAGGTATTATGAACCGGGTGATGATAGGGGAGGCATGTTCATCATAAAGAAGGAAGAAGTTAAACTGACCCCTCGAGCGATAGGTCCTAATCCAGTAGTAAAATCCCCTCCCCCTCTGAGTAAGGAAACAAAGACAGTAGAGAAGGAGAATATAATAGTAAGAGAGGAAACTGTCACTGAAGCCTTGAAATCTCTGAATACTGAAGCCTCAGAATCTTTGAATCCTCTATGGGAAATTATCCAGGCTACTTATCAAACCCTAAACTATACTCAACCCAACCTAACCACTGGTTACTGGTTGTGTTACAACGTTAATCCACCCTTTTATGAAGCTATAGGGGATAATCGTCTGTATACCACAAGCAAGGAGTCTACGCCTATTCAGTGTCTTTGGGAAAAGCAGAAAAGAGGGATAACTATGCAACATGTAACTGGGATAGGGACTTGTATAGGTAAAGTACCAAATTCCAAGAGGTCACTTTGTGGGAATATCATACCGAGCCTTAATGAAACCACAGGATATATTATTCCCCCGAATGGAACAAAATGGATATGTTCCAGGACGGGACTTACTCCATGTGTGTCTTTAAAGGTGTTTAACAGTTCCCGAGAGTATTGCATGTCAGTTACCATTATTCCAAGGATATTATATCATCAAGAAGATGTGATGTATGGTATTTGGGATACAGGGCTCCATCGTACCAAGCGAGAACCCATTACGGCTCTTACTATAGCCACGTTGCTAGGGTTAGGGGTAGCCGGATCAGGAACAGGGATAGCTTCACTTGTTCAACAAAATCAAGGATTCAATTCCTTGAAGACTGCGATAGATGAGGACCTAGAGAGAATTGAAAACTCCATAACCGCCTTAGAGAGATCTCTAACCTCACTATCTGAAGTGGTGTTACAAAACAGGAGAGGGATGGATCTCCTTTTCTTACAGCAAGGGGGACTATGCGCAGCCTTGAAGGAAGAGTGTTGTTTTTATGCAGATCACACAGGGGTAGTCCGAGACTCGATGGCAAAATTAAGGGAGAGACTGGAACAGAGAAAAAGGGAAAGAGAAGCTGCAAAAGGGTGGTACGAGTCTTGGTTTACTCAGTCCCCGTGGCTAACTACATTGCTATCCACAATAGCTGGACCCTTGATAATATTATTACTTACCCTAACCGTTGGATCCTGTATCCTAAATCAACTTATTGGACTAGTTAAAAGCCGTGTAGAGCAGGTACACCTTATGCTGCTACAAAGATATGGTACTGATGAAGAAGCTGAAATGATCTTACTAGCCCGAGAAGCGGTAACTCGATTTGATCAACAAATAGATGGTCAAAAGGAAAGGGGAGAATTGTAATAGATAATGGTCAAGGTTGTTGAACAAATCGAGTAGGGTTCAATCATATTATGCATATCGTTGTAAGAAGTAATTGCGCTTGTGCAAGTTTAATTATATTTTGTAAAACTTTGTAATAGTAGTTAAGCCAACGGCCGGATGCCGGGCCCCAATCAAGCCAACGGCCAGATGGTGCAACAGATAACAGAGCACCCGAATGGTGCAACAGATAACAGAGCGCCCAGATGGTGCAACAGATAACAGAACTCCAGAGGCAGAAACACCCAGCGACAACCAGCAACATCTTCCACCAATCTGGAGCTGGTAGACGCGCGTGGACAGCGCGTGGACACTGTCGACTAGCCAACCAGGAGCTAACTCGTCAGGGTGTCCCAGCGTGTGAACGAGTGTGTAACATATATAAGCACATACGAAAAGTTGAGTGTGTGCCCGTTGGCGGAACCGAGTTCCCCCGGTCACCCAGCGCTGTTTTGCCTAATTACCGCTTGCTTTAAATTCGCTTGCTTAATAAAATTAATTAATTGACTCAAAGACTCGTCTTCATTTATAACATATTGACAGAGGGAACTAACATTTTAAGGGTTAACTAAAACTTATAATGGGTGCCTACTAACTAACACTTTAAGGCTTAGTCACACAATAAATGCTTAGTTTAGAGCTTTATGTTAAGAAGAACAGAACCCCATCGAATGCCAAGATAAGAAGTTTTACTGCACCTAGCTGTAAACTTGAGGAGACAAGATAACGAAGATTTACAGCAAAAGGGGGCGCCAGTCTGGTCTCAATCGACTTGGCAGCTTGGGTCCCAGTCAATTCAACATAATGAGCCAAAGGTAAAAAGTTCACTGTGACAAAGCTGAAGGAGCCTTCATCCAAAGACCCCCCAAAGACCCCTCCTCAAATTCACCAAGTGGCACTACGCAGGCGCAACAGGGGAGGGTCTATGGAAATGGTTATCTGAGACTCATTTTAATCAGAAGCGGGGAAAGGTTATGAATATGTATAGGCATTCCTGGGGTCATTATGAATATGTAATACCTTACTGTATTTAAGCACACTTCTTATTGTTTAAAGGTGTGCGTGTTGGGCGGAGCAAATCCCCCGTGCACCCAGCGCTGTTTTGCTTATGCTCTAATAAACACGTGTTTAAGGAATACAAGGAATTGGATTAAATGTTGTTTATCCATAGAAAAAGCGTAAGTTATTTATTTCATACCTTACTGTATTTAAGCACACTTCTTATTGTTAAAAGGTGTGTGTGTTGGGCGGAGCAAATCCCCCGCGCACCCAGCGCTGTTTTGCTTATACTTTAAAGAACATGATTTAATGAATTGCATTAAACGTCGCTGTTTATTAATGGAAAAAGCATAAGTTATTTATTTCAATACAGATTTTCAGGTTCATCTTACTGTACAGCAATGAAAGTGACTATTACACAAATAAAAGAAAACATAGATTAAGATGAAAGATCTCACACTCCCCTAGGGATCTTGGATATCAGACCAGAAAGGCTCTGCACCTGATTCAGACTTCCAATTCCTATTTGCAGATGTGGTTAACACCAGAAGCTTGAGAGATGTAAGACCCCACAGTAGGCTGAGGTGGGATTATTTATGCCTCCCAAACTCAGGTCCCAAGTTAAATCTCACCCTGATCTCAAACAGGTGAAAAGTGGCTTGGACCTTGAAACATGCAGTTTAGTAGACTAATACATGCTATTCATTCCAGTTGTACATGTTATTACTATTATTTGGGCCCCTCATAATAAGAAGGACACTGAGGTACTAGAGAGAGTTCAGAGGAGGCGACAAAGCTGGTGAGGGGCCTGGAGCACAAGTGTGATGGGGAGCGGTTGAGGAAGCTGGGGCTGTTTAGCCTGGAGAACAGGAGGCTGAGGGGAGACCTTATCACTGTCTACAGCTACCTGAAAGGAGGTTGGAGCATGGAGGGTGTTGGTCTCTTCTCCCAAGTAGCAAGTGATAGGTTGAGAGGAAATGGCCTCAAGTTGCGCCAGGGGAAGTTTGGATATTAGGAAAAAATTCTTCCCGGAAAGGGTTGTCAGGCATTGGAACAGGCTGCCCAGGGAAGTGCTGGATTCACCATCCCTGGAGGTGTTTAAAAGGCATCTAGACAAGGTTCTTAGCGACACAGTTTAGTGCTAGAGTTAGGTTAGGTTATGGTTGGACTCGATGATCCTTAGGGTCTCTTCCAAACTGAAATGATTCTATGATTATATCCATGTATTATCTCTTCCACTTATATAATTTTAAGAATTATACTTGCAAAAATGGTAAATTTAAAATTATATATTTATACACATTTATAACAACATTAAGAAAGAATCATCTTCTAAATGAGAACCAAGTTACACCAAACAATCTCCAGTAGTGCAAATCTATCCTCTCATGCCTTGAATTCAGTCACAAATGGGATTAAGTCTTCCAAGTCTGTTTTATCATGACATTGCTAACTTGTCTAAAGTTTTGTCTCTGTAGGAATGCTGATCAGAATGGTTACAGTGGAGAAGATACTCCATGTTAGTTCTCTGTAAGAAGACTATTCTAAGAAAAATAATGTATTCTCCAAGATAATTATCCCATCTTGGAAGCAGCAAGCAAATCAGACTATTATTCTTTTTTTTTTTTTTTTTCTTTTTTTTTGGCAACAAAGTTTGTTTCTCCTGGAACAGAACAGTGTGGAGAGCTTATCATTAGTCATCTCATGGGTGTCACAGCAGAAAGCACCTTGGTCAGCATCGATGAAGTGTACTGGTTTTTGTCCCCAATTCTGCTCTTTGGTCCCTCACCAAGGAATAATGGGTTTTAAAGGCAAAATTCAAATTTTTATTTAGGAAGAATGTTTTTAAAAAGATTTCTACTGATTTTTTTTGATAAATACTCAGATTTTGCTTTTAAATATTGTCAAATCTGGGAGCCTGATATAAGGTATACTGGTGGGAGTGGGTAGAAGAGGTTGTGACCTACTGGGGAAAACAATATGAGACAAGGTCCTGAGCAACCTGATCAACATAAGTATTTGGGTTAGCCCTGCTTGGTGTGAGAGATTGACTAGGGACTTCCAGGGGTCCCTTCTCACCTAAATAATTTTAAGATTCCGAGATGTAAATTCAGTTATGAAGATTCTGAGACTTGTGTTTCCTGGGGTGGAGGTACTGTGTGTATTCAGGTGCTCTGAGGGCCCTGTGATAACCAGAATATTTTCCTGTTCATTATTTTCAAGGGTAATTTGATTTCTCTGTTCAACATGCCTCCAGATGTTTTCTTGCCTGTGCCCTCTGGCCCAAACTCGTCTCAGCTGGGCTCCTTCCACTTAAAGCCTAGGGGCGCTGCACTCCAACAGCCAAAATGGTTCATCCTTAGCCATGCAAGGTTCCTGCTGTTGTACTGCTGTTAGGAGCTAAGCATCTGGGAAACAAACCCAGGCTTCCCTGAGCAACAACTTGGAGACACTGCGAATTAATACATGCTCACCTCTGTCATGTTCCACTTAGAAAGTGGACAGTAGTAAGTTGTTGGTTTGGGCTTTTTGGGCTTTTTTGGGGGGAAGTTTGTGTTGTGGGGTTTTTGTTTGTTTGATTGTTTGTTTGTTTTTATCAAGCCAACTAGCTGTAGAATAACACAGGGAGGGTTTATAGCATTCTCCAAAGATGGACATAGTCAGCGGGGTACAATTCCAGCCTTCCCAGCAAGGCCCCAACACTTAGTATTGCATCCAAACCTTTCTGGCTGTTGTTGCCTTGGTGTTTTGGGGTAGTTGAGATGCAGAGAAAATGTCACTTTGCTGCCTCTTGACTTCTTTCCCCAAAGCAAAAGGCTTATTGTTCTGTTGCATGACATTGCTGGTATTTGAAAAGTGCCTGTGGTGGCCCTTGAAGGCCAGGTTCTCCCCATTCTTGCATGCTTTTCTTCTTATTTTTCAGAATGACTGACATTGCCAAGGTGATGAGGTTGAAGGCCTCCAAAACAAAGGAGCCCCTGTGACTTGTGGCCAACCAGGATCACTAGCTGGCCTCATTCTCCCCTTCCTATGTACACGCCATCAGGGAGCCAGTGGAAGCAGAAAAAGATGAGGTAAAATGCCTAAAAAAACTGAACAGGAATGAAGCTGATTTCCATCCCTTACTATACCCTCCAAAGGCAGAGCATCTAGCAGGACCTTTTGTCTGGTTTATATGACTTGGGTCAGTGCTGGCACGCATTCCATTCAAAACCTGCTCTCAGTATTAGGCTGGGATGGATGTTCACTTCATCAAATTATTTATTTATTTATTAAATCACAGAATGGTTGAGGTTGGAAGACACCTCTGGAAGTCATCTTGTCCCACCCCTCTGCTCAAACAGGGCCACCAAAAGCCGGTTGCACAGGACTATATATAGACAGCTTTTGAGTATCTACAAAGAGGGAGACTCTACAACCTCTCTGGGAAACCTGTTCCAGTGTTCAGCCACCCTCACTGTAAAAAGTGTTTCCTGATGTTCAGATGGAACATCCCGTGTTTCAGCTTGTGCCTCTTGTCCTGTCACTGGGCACCACTGAAAAGAGCCTGGCTCCATCTTCTTTTTACTCTCCGTTCAGATATTTACACACGTTAATAAGATCCCCCCTGAGCCTTCTCCAGGCTGAACAGTCCTAGCTCTCTCAGCCTTTCCTCATAGGAGAGATGCTCCAGTCTCTTCGTCACCTTTGTGGCCCTTTGCTGGACTCTCTCCAGTATGTCCATGTCTCTCTTATACTAGGGGAGCCCAGAACTGGACACAGGACTCCAGGTGTGGCCTCACCAGTGCTGAGTAGAGGGGAAGGATCACCTCCCTCGACCTACTGGCAATGCTTTGCCTAATGCACCCCAGGATACCATTGGCCCTTGCCACAAGGGCACATTGCTGGCTCATGGTCAACTTGGTGTGCACCAGGACCCCCAGGTCCTATTTCTGCCAGGCTGCTTTCCAGCTGGGTGGCTCCCAGCATATATAGGTGGATGGGGTTGTTCCTCCCCAGGTGCAGGACCTGGCACTTCCCTTTGTTGAACTGTATGAGTTTCCTGTCAGCCCATTTCTCCAGCCTGTCCAAGTCACTCTGAATGGCATCATGACCCTTTGGTGTATCAGCCACTCCTTCCAGTTTTGCATCATCTGTAAACTTGCTGATGGTACACTCTGCCCCAGCATCCAGAACATTAGTGAAGATGTTAAATGGGACTGGACCCAGTATTGACCCCTGGGGTACACCGCTAGTCACTGGCCTCCAACTGGACTTCCTTTTGTCACCTATGTACTCATAGAAGCTCATATTTATATAATATATATTAAAATAATACTTAACCAAACCCTAAACAATAGGACCTCTGCCCTTCTTCACAGATGTGAGGAAGGTGGACATAGGGGAGGCCAGAGCAGGGAGAGTAGTTTGAAACTACAGATCCTCCACTGAGTACCATCAGGTTGATTCTGACATCATGGCTGCCTGCTCTCTTACAGTCAGATATCACCCAAGCACAAAGGTCTCCCTACCTCTGTTTCTGTTCTTTTGTTCTTAAACAGGACAATCAGCCTGTTTCTTTCCACTGTTGTCTGGGGAATGCAGGCTGGACAAACCCATGAATTCAAAAATATTCCTTGGTGGTGCTGACACTGGTGGCATGTAATTACTGAAGTGCAGCATTATTTTTCCAGTTAAATATGAGCCAAAAATGCCATTGGTTTTCATTCCCCTTTGCCTGCTGTCAAATTTCACAGAAAGCTGATGATGTGGAAAAGCAATCATGGATGTACAGAGAAGGAATAGCATGTGTGAGAATGGTACATTTTTACTTGCGACTGTGTAACCTTTCAACTACACACTCCAAGGCTGGAGTAGCATTGTTTCTACCCCTGTAGTTCTCATGCTGTTGTTATCCTGGCCTCGAACCTGTGAATACTGAGATATTGTTATATCTGTTATGGTAGTTTCTCATGGGAAAGAATTGCCACCAGAATGAGAATCACCCCCTGTAACCCCCCTGTTCCCAAGTAACCATTACGTGTGGTGGAGCCCTGCTTTCCTGGAGATGGCTGAACACCTGCCTGCCAATGGGAAGTAGTGAATGAATTCCTTATTTTGCTTTGCTTGCATGTGCAGCTTTTGCTTTACCTGTTAAACTGTCTTTATCTCAGCCCACGAGTTTTCTCACTTTTACTCTTCTGATTCTCTCCCCCATCCCACTGAGGGGGAGTGAGAGAGCAGCTGTGTGATGCTTAGTACCAGCTGGGGTTAAACCACGACAAACAGACAGGACAGAAAGAGACATGGGTGAGGGGGGGAAGATACAGTGAAAGCAAGAGAAGCCTAGAGAGAATGATGAGAGAGAGACACACACACAGAGAAAGAAAAAGAGACATAGAGAGCAAAACAGATGAGAAAGAGAGAGAGAGAGAAACAGAGAGAGACAGAGAACAAGAGAGACAGGAAAGGGAGATGGGGGGACAATGAGAGGCAGTGAGAAGGAGAGCCTGTCAGGGAGGCTAAGAGAGAGAAATAGAGCAGCAGGCAGGGAGAGCAGCAGAGACAGGCAAGCAGAGATAGGCAGGAAGTCAGAGAGGCAGAGAGTGAGAGGCAGTCAGACAGTAAGGCAGGCAGAGAGAAGGAAGCAGGCAGAGTGGCAGGCATCCAGAAGAGACAGGCAGAAGAGAGAGAGAGGCAGAGAGAAATAGATCCCAGCAGGGAGGCTGAGATATGGGGTGAGTGAGACAGGAAGACAGAGGGAAAGGCAAGCAGAGAGGCAAACATGCAGAGAAAAAAGAGAGAGGGAGGCAGGCAAAGAGAGACAGTCAGGAAGACAGAGAGAGGCTGTCAGGTAGAAAGGCAGGCAGGCAGAGAATCAGATATAGAGGCAGGCAGGCTGAGGCAGAGATAGAAAGGCAGAGTAAAACGGAGAAATAAACTTAACAGCAGAGTCAATTATACTGTTAAGCGGCATTCTTTATTTTTTCAGCGCTGGGGAATCCTGAGGATCATCCTCCATAAGTGTTCCAATGACTGAATTCTCTTGCATTGCTTATATTCACATAATTATTACATATGCATTACAGTTTTTGAAAATTCTGACATACAATACATCTACACTAAGAAATAATTGATGATGTTAGATATAATTGTTTAGTTTCTTGCTTACAATACACCTATTAATTATTAGTTAAATATAAACTAAGCGCTCTGCTTCTAAACAATGTATCGCTTAACCTTCTGTCTCCCTCTTGTCATGCAGAAGGATCTAAAACTTGAAAAATATCCCCTCATTTTGCAGGTGGTCAGAAAGCATTTATCTCATGTCAATTGGTTACATGAATTTGGCAGCTTCTCTTCATTTCCCCCCTTTTCGATACACTTGCAAATTCTTTTGCAATATAGATCTACAAAATATTAGCATCTCGTGTTGCGGTACGGCATAATTCTCTGTTACTTGATAGCAGTACCAAATAGAACATTGTAGCATAATGCAAGTCAAAATTACTAGTATTAAAATTAGAGTCACAAGATGTATATTTTTTTGTGACTTCATGTAATAATTCAGTTTATTCCCAAAAGGATTTGCGATTGCTCACATTTCAGTACCGTATAAGACTACTATCAAGACTATAATTATCACCAATAATGCCAACAAGGGATATTTTGCAGTTTCTGATTCAACCTGTGCAGACATTTCTTTTAGTTCATTTTGGGCTATAATAGTTTTCACTAAAGATTTGTGTAAAAGCTAACTAGAAATAAAAGCATTTGTTACTGCAGTTATACTTTTAGAATCACTAAGATCAACGTTGGGAAAACTGGGAAGCAGTAGGTCTACTGGTGCTTTCTTCACTCTTTAATAGTGAATCCAGGCAGGTTGCTCTTTAATCTTAATTGCAGTAAAGGCTGTCAGCAATACCTGGAACAGTCCATTCTACTTTTCTTTTAAAGGTGGACCTGAAAAAGTTTTAACATCATATACTTAATCTTTTGGCTTGAAAGAAAAGACCTAAGTTTCTCTTGGCCCAAGGCTTAACTCTACTTCTGAGCAGCACTAAAGGTAGTGCTTGATTCTACTTCAAATTAGTTTCTTGACAAAGTTTATTTAACTGCTGTTTGATTATATGATTAATTTTCTTTTCTACCTGCCCACTTGCTTAAGGTTTGTAGGGAGTATGCAACTGCCAATCAATCTCTAATGCTTTACTGACTTGCTGCACTATGTGTGCAACAAAATGTGGCCCTCTATCAGAGGACATCACAGTGGGTACCCCAAATCAGGGTATGATCTCATTTAACAAAGCTTCAGTTACTTTTCTGTCTTTACTGTCTCAGCAGGGGAATGCTTCTGGCCAATCAGAGAAAGTATCTGTTAATAACAGCAAATATTGATACCCCCCTTTTCTAGGGAGTTCAGAAAAATGTATTTGCCAGTATTGTCCTAGTACATTTCCCTTTTCCAGTTGTTCTTATTTGTACCCTATTTACAGTATCAAGATTGTTTTCCAGACATATTTCACATTGCTGGGTCACTTGTTTCCAAATAGTATATAAATTCACTCTTACCTTTTAATCAAATCTTGGTATAGAGCATCAGCTCCCCAATTAGTTTTGTTGTGTTCTAATACAATTTCCCATAACATACTGCAAGGAATAGTTTACTGATGTTGGTTCGAGGAGACAGCCATCTGGGATCAGAGACATTACCTTCATATCTGTCTCTGTCTTTTTAGAAGCTTGTCTAGCAATGTAATCTGTAATCTGCCAATTTATTTCCAATTTCCTGATCAGTGTTTCCCTTTTGATGCTCCTTGAAATGCATGATGGCAACTTTTCTGGTAACAGCACAGCTTCCAACAATTGGAATATAATCTGTTTTCCTTGTTGTCCTGGTTTTGTTAAAAACAAGTTTCTCTTTTAGTGAATTTGCCTGTCATCTAAAGCTTCATATTAGCTGCATTTTCCTGGAGAACCAGATACATGTTTTGGCAAATATAGCAATGGAATGTGAGGTTATTGATAAGCATGGATGGACATCTCGTGAGAGGGGCAACGAGAAACAAGTGACCAAGAAACTGACCAACTGTGTATAACATTCCATTCACGTGAATACTTCATACAAAAGTGGGAGATCACGAGGATCTCGTCCCTTTTTTTTCCTTCTGCTTATGGCCGACATTAGGAGAGGACCTTGCTAGTAGTCCCTGTGAACTGAGGCCTAGTGAGAGACTGAATCCAGCTCCGGTTGGCTGCAGAGTCCAGTCCAGGACTTTGGGTGCTGGCTCTGCAGTTGCTGAGACTTTCAAGATTGGTTTTGTATATTTTGTATTATTTTCTCTATTCTTATTAGTAGCATTAGTAAAACATTGTTAATTTTTCCAACTCTCTTCTCTCTGTCCTTCTTTTCCTCCCGATCGCCTGTCCTGAGTGGGAAGGGGGGAGAGGGAGGGGCAAAAAGGGGGAAGTGGGGGGGGAGAGGAGGTTAACAATACATCTGCCAGGGTTTTATTGTCACCCCGCAATCTTAACCCTCGACACTTGTGCTGTTAATAAACTTTGTTCTTTTCAAATGGCTCCATGGGCATGCACCACTCTAAAACCATACTTTGAATCAGTCCAAATATTAATCTTCTTCTCTTTGGATAATTTTAAAGCTCATGTGAGCGCAGCTTTCTGGGCAGAAGTCCTAGGAGGCAAAGCTTTAGCTTCGATTACCTTGTGGGTAGTTGTTACGGGATACCCAGCTTTACATACTCCTCGCTTTACAAAGCTGCTTCTGTTGGTGAACTGGGAATCTTCAGCATCTTTCAGTGGCTGTTCCTTTAAATCTGGTCTGCTGGAGTAGACAGTTTATATTATTTCCAAGCAATTGTGGACCACAGGCTCTGAAACAGATTCACCGAGGAAAGAAGCTGGATTGACAATGTCAGTGATGACAATATTCACATCATCTTGTTCCAGCGACACTGCCTGGTATTTCAGGAATCTCGAGGGGGATTCAGTACGGTTGTGACTGTATCGGATGCTAACACAGTCATTTTCTGTCCCATAGTGAACTTGCGAGCTTCCTGTACGTAGAGTACAACCGCTGCCACAGCTCGAAGACACCCAGGCCAGCCTTTGCTCACTTCATCTAATTGCTTAGAGAAGTAGCCACTGCTCGTTTATAGGGTCCTAATTGCTGTGCTAGGACACCCAGAGCAATGGCTTGCCTTTCATGTGAGAATAACCACAATGGTTTGGTGACATCTGGGAGGCCCAGGGCTGGGGCCTTCATCAGTTCCTTTTCAGTTGTGAAAAAGCCCTCCTGGCTTCTCTCGTCCAATTCAACTTGGAGGTGTTTTCTTTTAACAGTTCATACAAAGGCTTTACTAAAAGTCCATAATTAAAAATCCAAAGTCTGCACCAACCTGTCATTTCAAGAAACGTCTGGGGCTTTTTTACCATTGCAGGTTCTGGTGTCCGGCAGATAGCTTCTTTTCGCTCCATCCCCATCTCTCGCTGTCCTCCAGAGATCTTGAATCTCAGATAAGTCACTTGGTGCTGCATCAGTTGGGCTTTCTGTTGGGAAACTCGATACTCACTTAATATCAGAAAATTAGTAAACTTACAGTCCATTGCACACAATCTTCTTCGGTTTTTGTGGCTATAAGGAGATAACAAGGTCCCATTTCCTGGAAGAGCTTCCTAGGCTTTGAGTTCTTATCCCTGAGGTAACACTGTCCAGGTTAATTGGGCTTTTCTCCCAGTATCGGGATTTTCTCACTCAAAAGCTTCTGACTCTCATTGTCTAATGCAAGACAGAAAAGGCATCTTTCAAATCCAACACAGTAAACTATTTCTGATTGTCTCATAATTTGGTTAACAATGTGTAAGGATTAGCTACTACTGAGTGTAATTTTATTTATTACTCTCAAATCCTACACTAACTTTATAGCTTTTACCATCTTGTTTCTTTATTCGCATTCCATCAGCAGTCCAAACTGCAGGAAGTTACTGATTTTTTTAATTTTTTTCCCCTATCCTCTAATTTCAGGGGATATTGTTTGATTCTGACTGGTTCACCTTCAGGTTTCAAATTAATTTTCTCTGGTTCTGCATTCTTTGATTTACCAGGAACTCTTGAAGCCCAGCCCCCTGGAAATACTTGATCCAATATTTCCTGAGGTATTTGGCTTTGCTGGTCAGTTTGAATCACTGCCAAATTCAAAATCTCAATTTTTTATCTTGAATTTCACTTTGTTTGAATATTATTATTGGTTTCAATTGCTCTAATAGGTCTCATCTTAATAACAGTTTTGGAGACCCAGGCATATATAAGAACTTCTGAATTCCAATTTGTTTTCTCAATTTATATTTGATTGACTGTCAAAAGAAAAAGAAAGATTTCTCTTGTTGGCCAGTAGCTTCCACTACAGTTAAAAAATCTTTATCTAAAGGTATCAATTCCTGATTCAAAACTAAATAAGATGCTCCAGTAGCAATTAAAAATTCAGTTTCTTTTCCCTGTTTTCCTCTTCTCTCTCTGAAGCTTCATCATCTGCCACCTCGGAAGGTGAAGGCACATAATCTTCAATTCTACCACCCCCCCCCCCCCCCCCCCCCAGTGGGGGCACATAATCTACTATGCTATCCTCCCCTCTCATCAGGGGAGTTTTCTATCTTATTCTACATACTGAACAACATTGCTTCAGCTCGCCTGTACTTTGTTTGGCTCCTTTTCCAATGTTAAAAAAAAAAGGATCCTGTGGTGCCAAATTAATACCACATTCTTTCTGCCACTCTGAGTGATTTCACAAAGTGAAAAATATATCAGCATACATAACTTGACTCCATTTTCCTTCTCTCTTCGACAATAGCATTAAAGTACCATAACTCAAAGTTTCATTGAGGCCACTTTTTCTCATCATCTAATTTGTACAATGGCCACTGATTTTAATATTTCATCGAGGTTTCTCTATTCACATTATCACCAGGTGGTTCCTCAGTTTCTTTCCTGTGAGCTAAAACACACCCTAACAAGCTCTTTTCAGAATACCACTACTATGCTGTCCTCCTATTATGGTTAATACAGAACAACACAGCTCATCTTATAACAAATGCAAACTAGGAGTATTAATACATACATCAATACTCCACAGATACTACTAAAAGCTACTCACAACATAGAATCCCCACTCTCTCCAAAACTTACAGTTAACACAAAACAATTCAGGCACACAGCTCAAATGCAGGTAAGACTCAGCTCTACAGTGTCACGGTCCATTCGGCAATGGACTCGTGATGGTTCTTTTACGTTGATCTCAGAGTGCAAAATTAAGGCCACCAAAATGCCAAGGGGTTATAATTCAATCAAGCAGTGTTACTTTATTAATTTGCCCGTAAAGTGGCACGTGATAGAGAGAGAGAGTAAGAAAAAGAAAGGGGAAAGAAATGGAGAAAAGTAAAGGTAAAGATGAGAAATGAGGTTGCGTTTATCACCAGTCCAGTTCCAGAAGCGTCCCTCTGGTCTCCGGTCCCGTGGAGTCCGGCCGGTTCTCCGTCGTGGTTCGGGATCCTCTGGTGGGAAGATCTTCAACGATGTCCATTCTGGAGTCACCTTTTATGCTTCTTCACCCCCCTTGCTCCCACTGTTTGAGGCCAGTCTCTGCCTAGACTTCGCAACCCAGGCTCGGACTGCGCAGGCTCGAGAGATTCACGCTTTCTTTTGCCAACACTTACGTGTCCAGCATTCAGGGGTCTTTCTCTGGTCCATTGGGTGACCTCAGGACCCTTGGCGAGCTTCTGGGCATGCTCCTTTTCGTTGACCATTGTTTGAGGGAGCAGGTGAGGGACACGTGTAACTGAGGCTGCAGGTGAGAACACATCTTCTGGACGGCAGCTATTGTCCCTGGGTCAAAGAGACCCTCATAACAATAGCTTTCAGGAGGCTGGGGCTGGTTTGGCTGAAGCAGCAGGCAAAGTCCACACAGCAGCCATTGTTAGCAGGAGCCCCCCTGTATCAGAAAAATAGTTCAACACAATGCTTCTCCTTGGGCCTCTCTCCAAGTCATTGTCCATCTGTTCTTTCGGTCTCAGCTTCAGTTCTCTAAGTTCTTGATGGCGATGTTCAGGCAAATACTGCTCCATCTTCCGACTGACTCTCACACCACCCGGTGACTGAGCATCGTCAATGGGAACTCATGGCAACAACACAATCCTCGAAGGGACACAGAAAGTAAGAAGAAAGAAAAAGGAAAGGAAAAGATAAGTCATTTATCACGCGATCTGCTTTGTATCAATAAATTTAGAGATGTCTGCATTGGAAGGTACACTAAACAAATTGTGGGCATCAATCACAGATGTTAAACGCGTCAAACACTTTACCATTTTCTAATTTAAAATATACAGTACCGTTGACAGAACAAAACCTATCAAAACTAATACAAAAGGAACAACGATGGGGTGACACAACTTGTTCAGGATGCCTGTAGCAGTAGGTGACCATCCGAGAAGTGTGTTCCACCACTTATGTTCTGCATCTTTTTCTATTCTTCATAACACACAGTGAATTTCTTCAGCATCGTGGTGAACGGTTATCAAGGTTTTCTGTCCATTTACTCGAACTTCTTCCAAGATCTCGATCAGGTCTTGGTGTTGCAACAATTGCTTTACCAATGAAAGATTCATCCCAATAAGTGTAGGCAGTAATTCTTGAATCAGTGTGTAATTAGATTGTATAAGTTGATGAGATATAACTGGTGTTAGATAAGAAAAATCACATCCATTAATCTTAACAAAATCACAAACACAAAAATTTGGATGATTTCTAATATTTACTGTCACCATATCTACTAATATAGAGTTGCAAGCAGTCCTCAAGAACACACAACCTTTGCCAATACACACTAGTACCGTTTCTCGATTGTCAGGACGAACCTCAAAGTGGCAAACATTCTGCTCAGCGTCCAGACAAATGTCTTGAGCACTGATTGTATTACTTTCGCAGATGAATCCTTGCTGTTGTCGCACAATGCAAGATTCTAAATTGACAGTTTGCCATTTCTCATCTATTTTTTGGGCCCATACTCTATGCTCAAAAGGATAGAGTATAGTTCTGTTGTGGTTCAGCCCTAATGTAATGATTGGGTAAATTATGTATATTGTAGCATTATGTATGGTTAACACAAAGGTCGTGGCTGTATTCATGATGGGGTTATAGGTAAAGTTTACCAAAGTCCACCAGGATGGGATTTCTTTCTCAAGTTCAGTGGCACTGTCCCAGACAATTTTCCGAATTTCGGTAGGAAAAGTGCCTTCTTCACCTTCCCTTATGATCGAGGCGGCCACTGATTGCATCCACAGTTGTGCCTGAAAACAACTGAGAGCCAAAGAAATGTTATTATATACCACAATTTGTGGTCTTTTATATTTACTTTTGGTAAACAATTTACTCATTAATATTTTTGTATCAATGCCATTTAAGACTTCCAATCCTGTCCCCAACACACTAGTTAGATCTCTAACTTATTCTTTACTATCCCACTCCCATTCAATTACTATAGTAGGTAAGTGAAAAGATGTAGAAAAGTATTAGCAACTTAATTGCACTATTGGTCATTTTAAAATGTAGGCCTTCAGATTTGGTTCTTGAATGATTCGTGTTATTCTCTGTGTCCCTCGGAGTTCTCCTGCAAAAAGGAAAACAAACAGGGCTCGCCTCCTCGAGGCAAGAATAATTAGAATGATGGAATTATCCAGCGGGTGCAGCTTGTGAGTTTGGAAAAGTTCCAAACCATTCTCACAATGGTTTCACAGTGTTTTCACCTGTAGCCCTGCCAAAAGCTTCAGCTTGGACTGATCCTGGGGTTGTTTTCCCCCCCACCAGCCCTGCTTCCTTAAAAGGGCTAAAATAATTCACTTGCCAGGCATCCCACAAACCTTTACCCTCCCTTAAATGTAGAGGGTTGTCTTCTATAGGGTGCTTTTCAAGCTGTCTTCGACATTGTTCACTGGCCAAGGCTTCACGATACAAGTCTTTAGCTCCAGTGTGTTTGTGCTTTACGTGTAACCATTCTAACAAGCGTTCCCAGTCTTCTGAAATTTGGTCCTTTTGTACAGGGGCCAGTCTTGCTAATTCATCAGCTTGGTTATTCCATTCTCCTGCGGACCCCCCATCTACCTGATGAGAAGCCACCCAGCCCACAGCTTGTCTAGCTAGGTTTTTTAAAGCTCTTTCAGACAGTGAGAAAATGTTACAATAGTGTTCAATCTGAGCATACGACTTTCGTACTGAGGCCTTTTGGGCCACCCGGTCAGGGAGAGGAGTCCCAGTAGTGACTGTTCTTATGACTTTAAATGGACTTCTTGATACGGTTGGCTGCTGTCCCGTAATCTCCTCTACTTCTACCAGAGCCAAGCTACCAACAAACAAACCTTTCTCCCAGGTACACTCTGAGTTAACCTTGGCACCCAGGGGAAGGGGGTATTGTTCTGTCAACTCTAAGGCACTGAGGATGCAAAAATATCGCTTTAAGGGAGAAACCCCAAACCTTTTAGCATCTACTTCGCCTAGAGCAGAAATCTGTGCACCGGTGTCGATTAAAAAGGTTACAAGTGCATGCTTAGGACTCACTATCGCTGTGATCAACAAATCTTCCCCCTTTGTGTGTGTGAGCTGTCAGATATAAATCCACCCTCCACCATCCCGCCCACAACTAGGGAATGGAGGTTCTAGTTTCCCTGTTTCTGGGAGAGACTCTGGAAGTCCCCTTATGAAGGGAGTTACGTTAGGATTCACTGGCAGCATTATTGGGGATTCATATTCGGGAATCAATTTTCTTTCATGTAATTTGCAAGCAGGCTGCTTTGTGTACACTTTCTAGCAATTGATCAGGTGTGCCAGTGATTGCTAAGGGTTCTCTCCCAGTTAGGGATACACGCCACATGTATTCGGTTTCAGATACTTTAGGGAGGCGACCATACTCCTTTTTCAGTTTGGTCAGCTCAGTGGCAGTGTAAGGTGTTTGCTTAGTTGTAATGTGAGGGTCGGTGTCCTCCTCATTTGCATAAAAGTATTCTGTTTTAACTAAGGCTCTCACATGTGGGAATTCATCATAATGTTTTCCCGAGTCCTCCAATTCTTTCTGAGGGTAGATTTGATTTATGTGTCGGATATTTTTCTCCTCTAACTCCCGCTCCCTCCGCACCCCCGTGTTTTCCTTCAGAGTGGCTTTCAATGAGTGGTTTTCTTCCCTCTCCTTTTCTAATCGTTGAAAGCAGTTTTCTAATTGTTGTTCTAAATTGGAGGTTGTTTTTTTGTAAAACCTGCACTAGATTTTCAAGTGATTCTATTATTTTACTTTCATTGCTGTGTCGCATAAAGCGATCTTCTATTGCTGCTACTAGGCTGGCTCCTAGAACAGCGCAGACAACTGTCTTATCTTTATTTGATCTAAACTTAGACTTGGCCTGCAAAGAAATCACTCGGTCCACTACACTTTGCAAATTAGTCCAATTGTCACAAGTCCAGTCTTCTCCGGGTACGGAGGGTTGGGCTCCATACTTTGCTAAGAGCGTGTAGAATGAGTCCCAGTCTCTTGCTAACCAAAAATCCTGATTGTCAGCTTTTCCGGTCATTCTTACTACGAAGGGGCGGTACACACTCTAGGAAGGCACAACTTAGTTACAAAAACCACAGCAACCGCTGCGTCACCCTTCTCTTTCCGAAGTGGTTGAAGGGGCCAAAAATCTGCTACAGGGAGGCACAACTTAGTTACACAAACACACAAGATTGCCCCTTCACTCTCCCTAGCAGACAATTCTCATCATCATGAGAACAACACCCCTTTTGCACTTTGAGATCTTTCGGTTTGATTCCGAGAAACAGAGGCCTCTCACTATTTACACTCCTCTGTTTCCCAGAATCCCATCCTCATCGCCAATTAAATGTCACAGTCCATTTGGCGATGGACTCGTGATGGTTCTTTTACCTTGATCTCAGAGCGCAAAATTAAGGCGACCAAAATGCCAAGGGGTTATAATTCAATCAAGCAGTGTTATATAATTCAATCAAGCAGTGTTACTTTATTAATTTGCCCATAAAGTGGCACACGACAGAGAGAGAGAGTAAGAAAAAGAAAAGGGAAAAGAAACAGGGAAAAAGTAAAGGTAAAGATGAGAAATGAGGTTGCATTTATCACCAGTCCAGTTCCAGAAGTGTCCCTCTGATCTCCGGGTCCCGTGGAGTCCGGCCGGTCCTCCATCCTGGTTCGGGATCCTCTGGTGGTAAGATCTTCAATGGTGTCCATTCTGAAGTGTGAGAAATGCAGTTGTGATTCGTGCTAAGATGTTTAATGTTTACAGATATAACCAAATGAGGCACGGGCTCTGAACCTGGAAAAAGGAAAAGGTGGTTAAGTTCTATGTAAAAAGTTATGAAACCTGCTTATGAAGTTATACTGACAGAGGGAACTAACATTTTAAGGGTTAACTAAAACTTATAATGGGTGCCTAATAACAAACTAACTAAAACTTTAAGGCTTAGCCACACAATAAATGCTTAGTTTAGAGCTTTATGTTAAGAACAGAACCCCATCGAATGCCAAGATAAGAAGCTTTACTGCACCTAGCTGTAAACTTGAGGAGACAAGATAACGAAGATTTACAGCAAAAGGGGGCGCCAGTCTGGTCTCAATCGACTTGGCAGCTTGGGTCCCAGTCAATTCAACATAATGAGCCAAAGGTAAAAAGTTCACTGTGACAAAGCTGAAGGAGCCTTCATCCAAAGACCCCCAAAGACCCCTCCTCAAATTCACCAAGTGGCACTACGCAGGCGCAACAGGGGAGGGTTTATGGAAATGGTTATCTGAGACTCATTTTAATCAGAAGCAGGAAAGGTTATGGATATGTACAGGCGTTCCTGGGGTCATTATGAATACGTAACACCTTACTGTATTTAAGCACACTTCTTCTTGTTTAAAGGTGTGCATGTTGGGCGGAGCGAATCCCCCGCGCACCCAGCGCTGTTTTGCTTATGCTCTAATGAACACGTGTTTAAGGAATACAAGGAATTAGATTAAACGTTGTTTATCCATAGAAGAAGCGTAAGTTATTTATTTCATGGAGTCACCTTTTATGCTTCTTCACCCCCCCTTGCTCCCATTGTTTGAGGCCAGTCTCTGCCTAGACTTCGCAACCCAGGCTCGGACTGTGCAGGCTCGAGAGATTCACGCTTTCTTTTGCCAACACTTACCTGTCCAGCATTCAGGTGTCTTTCTCTGGTCCACTGGGTGACCTCAGGGCCCTTGGTGAGCTTCTGGGCATGCCCCTTTTCGTTGGCCATTGTTTGAGGGAGCAGGTGAGAACACATCTTCTGGACGGCAGCTATTGTCCCTGGGTCGTAGAGACCCTCATAACAATAGCTTTCAGGAGGCGGGGGCTGGTTCGGCTGAAGCAGCAGGCAAAGTCCACACAGCAGCCATTGTTAGCAGAAGCCCCCCCGTATGAGCTGATCGGAGCCAGCCCAGCGAGAGCCGGAGCCGGCGGAGTTCAGCCGAACACGAGGTTCAGCCGAGATTAGGAAGCTCAGAGGGAAACGTACAGGGACAGCGTGATTCCCGGCGGGTCCCCATCCCCAAAGCCCCGGCAGCCATTGCGAGAGAGCGGCTGACGTGCGGGGGGCGTTCCCACGGTGACGGCGACCACACCCCCTCTCTTTGCCTTGAAAAGTCCTTTGGGAGGGCAGCAACTAGTGGCTGCCCACCAAGTACAGGGGGGAGCAATCAGCTTGTGTAGCGGGTGAGTCCCACCCACACTGTGCTGCAGCAGCGGGTGTGGCAGCTTGTGCAACAGGGTGCGGAGAGCACTTGTTGCTTGTCAGCCCCTCTAACTTATTGCCAGCATCCCAGACTACTGACGACCATGGTCGCCTCCAGGAGGAGAGCTTGTCCCAAACAGACGGTGGCAACGCAGGCTGAGGTTCTGTCCCGAACGGTGGCTGTTCAGGTCTCCGGCTGCAGGGAGTGACAGAGCCTGCTGCTGCCGGGGGAGGGAGGCCAGCACTGCACCTGTGTGAGGTGTGAGCAGGTGCAAGATCTACTCGACATGGTTGTGAAACTTAAGGAGGAGGTTGAGATGCTGAGGACCATCAGGGAGTGCGAAAGGGAGACCGACTGGTGGAGTAACACCCTGACGTGCCAGTCGGAAAGGCCCCAGGGAGGTACCCCCCAAAAGGAGATGGACCTCCTGCCCTCTCGGACAGAGGCGGAAGTCCTGAGACGGCCCCACCCTTGTTGCTGTCGGGCAGAGGTAGGGGACCTAAAAGACAACGAGGGTTGGAAGCGTATTCCAGTTCGGCGTCACGGGCAGCCCCCCTCCCTGCCTGCTTTGTCTCCCCAGGTGCCCCTTCATAATAGGTTTAAGGCCCTGGATCTTGAAGAAGAGGTAGGTGAGGAGGTGATGCCAAGCCTGCCTACAAGATCACATAGGAAGAGGTGGTTGACTTCACAACTTAAGACTGCCTCTGATAAGAAAGAAAGAAGGGTGATTGTAATAGGCAATTCCCTTCTGAAAGGAACAGAGGGCCCAATATGCAGAGTTGACCCTCATCTTAGGGAAGTTTGTAGTCTACCTGGAGCCTGGATCAAGGATATCATTAGAGAGCTCCCCAAACTGGTGCACCCGACAGACTACTAGCCGCTGCTGGTCTTCCAGACAGATGGGGAGGAAGCTGCTTCCTGTAGTCTGAGGGGAATGAAGAACGATTTCAAGGTCTTGGGAAGGATGGTGAAAGACTCAGGGGCTCAAGTGATCTTCTCTTCACTCCTTCCATCTTCAAGTGATGATGTGGGATGGAATAGGAAAATTCAGTCTCTAAATGGTTGGCTCCAAGACTGGTGCTACAGGCAGGGCTTTGGAGTTTTTGATAATGGTTGGTTTTTTTATAAGACTCCAGTCCGGACAGTGTTACGCGGGAAAGGTTTATCTCGGAGGGGCAAAAGGATGCTGGGGCAGGAATTAGCTGGGCTCATTTGGAGAGCTTTAAACTAGGCTCGAAGGGGAAAGGGGTTGTAGCTGGGCTTGTCCCAGTGGGGCAGCATTCTAAAACTGATGAGGGCCGGGTGGCCTCCTATGCCCCTAGGGAGAAATGGGTGTGCTCTGCTCACTCCCTGAAATGCCTGTACAGCAATGCGCGCAGCATGGGGAATAAGCAGGAGGAGTTAGAATCCTGTGTTTGGTCGGGAGATTATGATCTGGTGGCAATTACAGAGACATGGTGGGACAGTTCACATGACCGGAATGTGGTCATGGATAGCTGTGTCCTTTTCAGGAAAGACAGGCCGGCCAGGTGTGGTGGTGGAGTTGCTCTCTATGTGAGAGAGCAACTACAATGTACTAAATTCTGCCCAGGAGCGGATGATGAGCGAGTTGAGAGTGTATGGGTCAGGATCAAGGGGCAGGCTGGCAGGGGTGACACTGTTGTGGGTGTCTGTTACAGGCCACCAGATCAGGCTGAGGAAGTGGATGAGGCCTTCTATGGGCAGCTGAGAATGGCCTCACAGGCACAGGCCCTGGTTGTGGTGGGGGATTTTAACTTCCCTGATGTCTGCTGGAAGGACCATTCAGCCAGCCAGCCACAGTCCAGGAGGTTCCTCCAGTGCATTGATGAGAACTTCCTCATGCAGATGGTGGAGGAGCTGACTAGGAGAGGTGCACTGCTGGATCTCATCCTCACTAACAAGGAGGGTCTGGTCGAAGCAGTAAAGGTTGAGGGCTGCCTGGGTTGCAGTGACCACGAGATGGTGGAGTTCAGCATCTTGTGTGGCAGGAACAGAATAGCGAGTAGAATTGCAACCCTGGACTTTAGCAGGGCTAACTTTGGCCTTTTCAAGCAATTGCTGGGGGAAATCCCATGGGCAAGGCTGCTTGAAGGAAAAGGGGCCCAAGATAGCTGGATTGCATTCAGAGATTGCTTCTTCCACACTCAGGATCAGAGCATCCGCACACGTAGGAAGTCAAGGAAGGGAGCCAGGAGGCCTGCGTGGTTGAATAGGGATCTCTTGGGTATGCTCAAGCAGAAGAGAAGAGTTTACAGGTCATGGAAGCAGGGGCTGGCCACTTGGGAGGAATATAAGGCTGCTGTTAGAGGATGTAGGAAGGCAGCTAGGATAGCCAAGGCCTCCTTAGAATTACAGCTGGCGAGAGAGGTCAAGGACAGCAAAAAGAACTTTTTCAAATACATAGTGTATAAAACTAATACCAGAGGCAATATAGGCCCACTGAGGAATGGGGTGGGTGCCCTGGTGGCAGAAGATACAGAGAAGGCAGAATTACTGAATGCCTTCTTTGTCTCTGTCTACTCTGCCGGAGGCTGTCCTGGGGAGCCCTGTACCCCTGAGACCCCAGATGAAGCCAGGTCAATGGAGGAGTTTTCTTTAGTCGATGAGGACTGGGTTAGGGAGCAATTAAATAGTCTGGACATCCATAAATCCATGGGTCCAGATGGGATGCACCCGCGGGTGCTGAGGGAGCTGGCTGAAGTCATTGCTGGACCGCTCTCCATCATCTTTGCCAACTCTTGGGAAACGGGAGAGGTACCCGAGGATTGGAGGAAAGCAAATGTCACTCCAGTCTTCAAAAAGGGCAAGAAGGAGGACCTGGGTAATTATAGACTGGTCAGCCTCACCTCTGTCCCTGGGAAAGTAATGGAACAGCTTATCCTTGGTGCCCTCTCAAGGCATATCAAGGATAAGAGGGTTATTAGGGGCAGCCAGCATGGCTTCACCAAGGGTAAGTCATGCTTGACCAACCTCATAGCCTTTTATGAGAATGTAACAAGGTGGATGGATGATGGCAGAGCGGTGGATGTGGTCTACCTTGACTTCAGTAAAGCCTTTGACACAGTCTCCCACAGCATCCTCACAGCTAAGTTGAGATGTGGTCTAGACAACAGAGTAGTGAGGTGTGTTGCAAACTGGCTTAAGGAGAGAAGCCAGAGAGTGGTAGTCAATGGTGCGGAGTCTAGTTGGAGGCCAGTATCTAGTGCAGTGCCTCAGGGGTCAGTACTGGGGCCAGTATTATTCAATATATTCATTAACGATTTAGATGAGGGAATTGAGTGCGCTATCACCAAGTTTGCTGATGACACTAAGCTGGGAGGAGTGGCTGACACACCAGAAGGCTGTGCTGCCATCCAGAGACCTGGACAGGCTGGAGAGCTGGGCGGGGAATAACCTGATGAAATTTAACAAGGGAAAGTGCAGAGTCCTGCATCTGGGCAGGAACAACCCCAGGTTCCGGTATAGGTTGGGAAATTACATATTAGAGAGCAGTGTAGGGGAAAGGGACCTGGGGGTCCTGGTGGACAACAGGATGACCATGAGCCAGCACTGTGCCCTTGTGGCCAGGAAGGCCAATGGCATCCTGGGGTGTATTAGAAGGGGGCTGGTTATTAGATCAAGAGAGGTCCTCCTTCCCCTCTACTCTGCCCTGGTGAGACCACATCTGGAATATTGTGTCCAGTTCTGGGCCCCTCAGTTCAATAAGGACAGGGAACTGCTGGAGAGAGTCCAGCGTAGGGCAACGAAGATGATTAAGGGAGTGAAGCATCTCCCTTATGAAGAAAGGCTGAGGGAGCTGAGTCTCTTTAGTTTGGAGAAGAGGAGGCTAAGGGGGGACCTTATTAATGTCTATAAGTATATAAAAGGTGAGTGCCATGAGGATGGAGCCAGGCTCTTCTCAGTGGCAAACAATGATAGGACAAGGGGTAATGGGATCAAGCTGGAACACAAGAGGTTCCACTTAAATTTGAGAAGAAACTTCTTCTCAGTGAGGGTGACAGAGCACTGGAACAGGCTGCCCGGGGGGGTTGTGGAGTCTCCCTCCCTGGAGACATTCAAAACCCACCTGGACATGTTCCTGTGCGACCTCACCTGGGTGTTCCTGCTCCAGCAGGGGGATTGGACTAGATGATCTTTTGAGGTCCCTTCCAATCCCAAACATACTGTGATACTGTGATGAGAGAAACAGTGCAACACAATGCTTCTCCTCAGGCCTCTCTCCAAGTCATTGTCCATCTGTTCTTTTGGTCTCAGCTTCAGTTCTCTAAGTTCTTGATGGCAATGTTCAGGCAAATACTGCTCTGTCTTTGGACCAACTCTCACATACAGTTAGGACACTTACAACATAGCTGGGTTCACAACACTCACACTCCTTACAAGTTAAAGCCACAGCATCTGCCAGTGTTTTTTTAGGCATTAAAGTGCATAACTATGAACAAAACTACAATATGCTTTACAGCTATATACAGAGCCATCTTTACACCACAACTTCAGCAGAGGAAGTTTACACCACAACTTATTGATGTCTTAGCCATTGTCTGGGAGAGCAAGGTCTTTCTGGGCTTTCTATCTGCAGGTGCAAGGCAGCAAGGAAGGGGGGCATAGATGGGACAGACCTTGACTGACATCCAGGCTGATCAGTGAAAATATTCCATACTCTTAGCATCATGCTAGGCTGCAACTCCTTCAGGAAATATCCAGTTGCTCTGGCATAGAGTCTTCCGTGGGCTGCAGTGGGGATATCTGCTCCAGTGTGGTTTCTTCCACAGGCTGCAGTGCCTGAAGCACCTCCTCCCACTCCTTCTCTTACTTTGGTGTTCACATTGCTGTTCCTCACACTCCCCCCCTCCCCCGCCTTCTCTGCTCTCTGGCATTTTTGCCCTTTCTTAACCATGTTCTCACAGAGGCACCACTAATTTTGTAGATGGGCTCAACTCTGGCCTTGCCAACCAGTGTTCAGCCCCACAGTACTCCAGTGAGGCAAGAAGAGCAGACCTAGATTATAGCCAGGTATAACCAAGAGTCAAGATCACCAGGCAAGTCCATGGTGATGAGGCTAGAAGTAGAAATATGGGAAAGAAAGAAAAGAGAGAAAAAAATTTCACCATCCTTATGGCTCCGCTTTATGTGTGATGTAGTTCACAGTCTGTGGTGAGCAGAGTGGTCCTCAGGATGGCAGGTGGGCACCACCAGTGCTTGCACAAGGTGTGCCTTTATAGCCCTCTGGGTTGCCCGCTTGCATAATTTTTGGTCTTTTGTGGAGGTGTTATTGTGAAAGACAGAAAAGTCGGGGGGGGGGGGTGGGGGGGGGGGGGGTGATTGCAAAAGATTGACAAGTCTCGGGCCATGTTGAAGGGTCTCAGCTTTTCTCTTTGTACCAGGCTGGGCGTATCAGAAGGTGGAGCTATGTGCCCTCCAGCAGGTCGTCAGGGAGCCGGCCTGGGCTGTGGCTCCTTAGCTTGTCGTTGATATGTAAATCGCAGTTCACCTTATACTGAATGTACCATCTCCTGTGGCTGGATGAACTGGTTTTGCCACAATGTTTGAGCCATTATCCTTATCAGACTCTGACAGCCCCACATTGGAGAAGTTCGTGGAGGACTGTCTCTTGTGGGAGGGACCCCACGCTGGAGCAAGGGAAGAGAGTGAGGAGGAAGGAAGCAGCAGACACAACTGTGAACTGTCCACAACGCCCATTTCCTATCCCCCTGCACTGCTCATAGGGAGGAGGTAGAGAAGTTGGGGCTGAAGCTGAGCCTGGGATGAAGGGAGGGTTGGAGGCAAAGTGGTTTTAGGTTTGTTCTTCTTTCTCCTTATCCCACTATTTTAAATTGGCAATAAATTCAAATTAATTTCCCCAAGTCAAGCCTGTTTTGCCTGTAACGATTTAGACGAGGGAATTGAGTGTACTATCAGCAAGTTTGCTGATGACACCAAGCTGGGAGGAGCGGCTGACACACCAGAAGGCTGTGCTGCCATCCAGCGGGATCTGGACAGGCTGGAGAGTTGGGCGGGGAATAACCTAATGAAATTTAACAAGGGAAAGTGTAGAGTCCTGCATCTGGGCAGGAACAACCTCAGGTTCCAGTATAGGTTGGGAAATTACATATTAGAGAGCAGTGTAGGGGAAAGGGACCTGAGGGTCCTGGTGGACAACAGGATGACCATGAGCCAGCACTGTGCCCTTGTGGCCAGGAAGGCCAATGGCATCCTGGGCTGTATTAGAAGGGGGATGGTTAGTAGATTGAGAGAGGTCCTCCTTCCCCTCTACTCTGCCCTGGTGAGACCCCATCTAGAATATTGTGTCCAGTTCTGGGCCCCTCAGTTCAAGAAGGACACGGAACAGCTGGAGAGAGTCCAGCGCAGGGCAACGAAGATGATTAAGGGAGTGAAGCATCTCCCTTATGAAGAAAGGCTGAGGGAGCTGGGTCTCTTTAGTTTGGAGAAGAGGAGGCTAAGGGGGGACCTTATTAATGTCTATAAGTATATAAAAGGTGAGTGCCATGAGGATGGAGCCAGGCTCTTCTCAGTGGCAAACAATGATAGGACAAGGGGTAATGGGATCAAGCTGGAACACAAGAGGTTCCACTTAAATTTGAGAAGAAACTTCTTCTCAGTGAGGGTGACAGAGCACTGGAACAGGCTGCCCAGCGGGGTTGTGGAGTCTCCTTCTCTGGAGACATTCAAAACCCACCTGGACATGTTCCTGTGTGACCTAACCTGGGCATTCCTGCTCCAGCAGGGGGATTGGACTAGATGATCTTTTGAGGTCCCTTCCAATCCCAAACATACTGTGATACTAATACACTTTTACGACTTTCTTCATTGGTCTGCAGCTCCAGGTTGCATCCAAATTTAATATATATAATGTCCTTTACATTTGTTAGATGCTCTTTCTTTGTTATCCCTAAAAACAGTTTTGTCCAGCTCCAGGTCTGCATTTCTTTAGCTGACCATGGATGCATTAGTTATAGCTGTGGGGTCTCCACTGCCAAACCTGTGCCCCATCTCTTATCACCCCATGCTCTGTGCCTCATCCTGTGTCTCCGCTACTCAAGGCCTCTGCTATTGTACTAGGTCTGTATTTCTTTGCACTATGTCATTGCATTTGAGTCATAAGTATTGCATTCTACCTAGAACAACTGCTTGTTACTACTATCTACATAAAACTGTAGTTGCACCACACAAAGATAAACAAAAGTAAAACAAATCAACCATAGACACCTGTTTAATTAGAGAAATTGCTGTCACAGTGTAAGAGTCAGTCTGAAGATGGAGCAGTATTTGCCTGAAACATCATCATCAGGAACTGAGAGAACTGAGGCCCTGACAGTTAATGCAAAATAACGTTTCTGAGATCCAGCCAGCCTGCTCTCCTTTCTTAAGGACCTCCTTCAAAGGGTGGACAACCTGGCTGAGGAAACGAATTCCTAAGAGAACACCGAGAGACTTAACTGGTGTGCTGGAGAGAGGATTGGGAGTTCTAAATGGTATTGACTCAGAGATATTAATGAATAAATTGGCTGCTACAACTAGTAATTTGGCAAAATTGCAAATGGCCTTGCGATCTTCCCTATTAGCTTTGGGAACTAACCAGTGGTTGTTATCCAGAGTATTACCAAAATGGGAAAAGGTAAATGTAAAAGACCACAAACTGATAATAGATGCACTTGGTGTAGTCCAAAATAACCTTTCTTTGGCTCTCAGTTGTATTCAGGCACAACTGTGGATGCAATCAGTGGCCGCCTCGATCATAAGGGAAGGTGAAGAAGGCACTTTTCCTACCGAAATTCGGTAAATTGTTTGGGACAGCGCCACTGAATTTGAGAGAGAACTCCCATCCTGGTGGACTTTGGCAAACTTTACCTATAACCCCAACACAAACACAGCCACAACCTTTGTGTTAGCCATATACAATGCTTCAATATACATAATGTAAGGCACATTTAACGAAGAACTGTTGTTTTTACGTAACTGAGGACCTGGCGCCTGACCCTAGCGGGGGGAAGGACCGAGAGACATCGAACTATGAATTCTTAATGTAATGCACAGTCTCTTCCCGGAATATGTACTGACACCTGTATACATACCGATACCTGTATTGATAAGTTAATTTAGGGGGAAGTGTAGCCAAAGTACCAGGAATCCATATCTTAAATAGACTGATAAGGGGAAGGGTATTGTGTGCGTCGGGATAGTCTGTAAACCCTGCAGTACCCAACCAATGGGGAACAGGGGAGGGAAATTGCGGCCGGGATTTTGGGGAGGTATAAGCAGGGGCTTTTTGCCCTATTTGGTGTGCCTGCCTTTAGGGAGAACACCTGGTCTTACAAAACCGTTATTAAAATATGCTTTGCTGAGAGATCCTGCCTGGGCCTATTATATTTGCAAAAGAATTGTTTCCTACAGATTTGGGGGCTCGTCTGGGATAAACGTCGTCATCTCGGGGGTCCCTATCGCCGAAGGACAGGAAGGCGCGCCCCGTTGATTTCAATGGTCCTGTGGATCATCAGTAGGGACTCCAGGAGAGACTGACAGAAATCCTGAGGCTGTATTGAAAAAGGCGGATCTCTGCAAACCATAGGGGAAAGGAGAAAGGAAAAAGTGGTAGGCATAATACAAGCGACCAAACAACTCTGTGCACAGACCAAGGTAAGAAAACAGACTGTTAAGGATTACCTTGGTGGTCGGGGGCATTCTGAGTGGAGGGATGAGGTGGAAGGAGAGGCCTCGAGACTCAGAATGGGAAATGTAAAGGAAAAATGATAACATTCTTCCATACAGTCCTTTAGGGAGGATGTTAAGGTGTTGGGGAAACTTGTGATGTACAAAAAGGAAGGATAAATAGAAAATGATAAAGTATTGTGTTTTGTCTGGACAAAATAGCTCATAAGAGAGCGGAAGGTATTCTGACCAAAATACGGATCCGATGATGATTTGCTATGCCAAGATCTAAATTGGTACATAAAAAAAAAAACCAAAAAAAACAAAAAAACCCAAAACAACAAAACTGTAGGGGGTTTAAATCTTCCTCCATACCAGGGTGAGTTTGTTAGCAAACGAGACACATAACCACGGACGTAGTTATATGCGGTGCTTTTATTTCAGCGCTGGGAAACCAGGGGTTTGCACCCAAAGCTGGCTTCGACTGCTGATTCGAACTCCACTACATTTATACAATTTGGTTACATACATATTCATTAGGGTTACAACGTATGTATTGCATATTCATCAGATTACACAACTATTTCACAATATCAGTTGCAAAACCTTGGAACTGCTCTAAGCATGCGCAGTGTCCTCTGGTGGTCGTTCAGGGGGTCTTCAGGATGAAGTAAGGAGTCTTCTTCGCCCGTGTACTTTTCACCTTTTGTCACCGCACATGCGTGCTATTCCTATGTTCATTGTGAAATCATGTAAAATTCTTGGATTTCTTAGATATGCATTCTCAGCACATCCTATCCTTTCAAGATAAGATAGGACTAACTGAGGACTAACTTTCAGTTCTCTTTTTGTATACAACCTGCAAAGCCTCAAGATAAGGTAAGAATCTTGGATATAGTTTACAAAACTTAGTTACAACTATAACAGGTTCAAGTCCCCCCCTTGCTGCAGCATGTTTATAAGTGTAAAGAGTGTGGCCTGATCAGTGTAAAGTGCACATAAAAGGGGGTTCAAGTCTCTTCTGAGAATGGGAAAATATCCTTTAGACATAAACTGTTGACCAAGTCTGAGACTAGGACTGGATCCAGCCGCACCTAAACTCCTCTCTGAAGGAGTTTAGAAAGCAAGGGGGTCCTTTCTGAGCCTCGTGACTCAACAGGAGGGTCTCCATGAATTTTTTAGTGATGGGAAATAAAACTCAGCATAGAAAAGGGGACGCCCTGGGCCGAGGTATTGCAAAATTGGGAATTTTAGCTACAGTTGCGAGTAATTTAACTAAGGTGCTTGCAGAGCTGGTCTCTGCTCTCTGTATCACCTCTTGATTCCCTCCCCAACTGTCTTTGTTGTCCTCACTGCTTTTGCTGGGCTTCACCCTGGGATTGCTAGAGTTATTTTGCAGTGCAGCCAGCAGCAGATGTGTGTGTGTAGGGGAAGAACTGTGAAAGGGGGAGATGCACATGTGAATGCCCTCCAGTGTCAGATGGGTGCACCTATCACCCCTGGCACCCTGGGGATTTGATTATGTGAGGAAATCAAACTCTTAAGGGAAGATGGGGATCGATGTGCATCATTATTTTCTAATTATTTTTTCGGGATATAATCCATCCTGAGCCGATGTTAACCTGTTATTGAGAGAGTTGGTCTGTCATTTAAAAGAATGTGGAACTAACCCTACAGACAGGGGGAAACTGCCTGGCCCCAAGGTGATTCTAATTGAGATTATAATAATCAAACAAATGGAGATAGTTGCCAAACAGTGGCTAAAAATCTGATAAAAGCTTTCGAACTTTTGAGGAGATAAGAGTAAATTGAACTGAAGTGCAGGAATGTAGACAGAAGCCAGAGGAGCACCAACTGGGAAAGATTTTTGGAAGGCTTTGTAATGAACTGGTAGCAAGTGTGTTTGTGGATCTACGGAAGTATTTCAGAGAGCATGTGCCAGGTTGGCAGGAAGAATTTGCAAAAATTCTGAGTGTGGTCATGTTTGTGTATGATGGTGGGGAAGAGAAGCGGAAAGTTGAAGGAGATTGATTTGTTAGCAGCAGCTTTAGCTAAGAATTTGCAAGTGAAAGATAAAGATTGGAAGGAAAAAAAAAACCCAAAAAACGAAGAAGATTGAGACCGAAGTCTAAATAAAAAGTGATAAAAGTGAGGGAATGAAAGAAAATGGAATGCTATTATTGTGGAAATCTGGGATATTTACCCCGAGGACGGCAACTGTTAGAAATGACTAGAGGAAGAAAACTCAATACACTTTGGAAAATCAGAGGGGCTGAAAATATTTTTGGTGTTTCTTTTTTTTTTGGGGAAACTTGTTTAAATCGCAAAAGGGCATATAATTGGTAAAGTAGGAGGTAATGAGGTCTAGTTTTTAGTAGAAACGGAAGCTACCCTATCCCTTCTAATTTCTACCCTAAAAAGATCTAAAACTGAAGAAAGTTGTAATAAATGGGGTAGCAGGGGGGAAGGAGAGACGATTATGAATAAATTCCTATTTGTGATAATAAGAATTAAAAGTGTATGGGGAAGGAATATATTAGTGGAAGATTCCCCAGCTTATTTATTAGAGAAAAATATTTTACAGGCTCTGGGTGTGGAGACACAGTTACTGCCTGGGGGGTGACAAGGAGAAAATTTGAAAGCTATTATATTACCTGGAAGTTTGTGTTGACTTTGGCTGGGGTGGAGTTAATTTTCTTTGTGGTACCTAGTATGGGACTATGTTTTTTGATTTGTGCTAAAAACATTGTTGATAATACAGAGATGTTTTTGTTATTGTTGAGCAATGCTTGCACAGAGTGGAGGCCTGTTCTGCCTCTCACACTGCTCCAGCAGCAAGTGGGCTGGGGGGGAAGCGACAACCAGTGACACACTTACCTAAGCTCTTAGACACAGTGATTCGAGGTTGGCCAGAGTGTATGCAAGCTGCAGCAGCAACTGCTCTTCTGGTGGAAGAAAGCAGGAAATTAAACTCTGCTGCTTTCCTATGGAGAGATGACAATGGGCTGCACCTCTTCATAGATGGGTCTTCAAGGGTAATTCAGGGGAAAAGACACAATGGGTGTGCCATCATTGAAGGTGTGAGTGGTGAAATAAGAAACGGGAAGGTTGCCTAATAACTGGTCAGCTCAAACATGCCAGCTATAAGCTGTCAATCAGGCACTGCAAATGTTAGATGGAAAAGAAGGTACCATCTGTAATGGTTCTAGATATGTATTTGGAGTAGTGCACACCTTTGGGAAAATCTGGGAAGAATGGGGTCTAATTAATAGCACAGAGAAAGGATTGGTTCATGAAGAACCAGTTGGACAAGTGTTACATAATCTGATGTCACCAATAGAAGTGGCTGTGGTACACGTTAATGGACATCAGAGGGGAAACTCCTTTTGTGTCAGGGGAAATTGGTTAGCAGATGAAATGGCCTGCAAAGCAGCCTTAAAACCTGAAGTAATAACTGTAAGTTATCTCATGCTTGAGGTCCTGGCCCTGCAGGAAATTCCAGTTTTTGATGAAAAATAAAAAGAAGTCCTCCAAGAATTAGGAGCCAGGGAACAGAGTGAGAAATGGGTTCTCCCAGATGGTAGAGAAATGTTAAATAAGCAAATCATGAGGGAGGTATTAGCGATTTTACATCAGGAGAGTTATTGGGGAACACAAGTAATGTGTGACATAGTACTGGAATTTATACTATAGCCAAGCAAATTTGTGAAAGATGGGTGGTTTGTAAAAGAATAAATAAAAAGGCACTTAAAAAGCAGCCTGCAGGAGGGCAGAGTCCAAGTTTACAACTCTTTCAAAATATTCAAGTTGATTTACCTGTAGCTGGTCAAATTAAATACATACTAGTGCTGGTTGATCACCTTACCAGATGGGGAGAAGCTTTCCTCCTGAGCACTGCTGTGGCGGCAGTGGTAGCAAAAGTTTAATAACAGGTGGACCTCCACAGTTTGAAACTAAGGATTTGTTTCTCAAAATCTGTATACTTGGGTTGTCTTTTCTATCTTCTCTCAGGCACCAAGGGCTTCTGACACAAACTCTGCCTTTAGAGTTTGCAGCTCACAAGTTTCAGCCTGAAAACTGGGCCCTGGTCAAATCCTGGAAAGAAACTAAGCTTCAGACAGATTGGAAAGTATCATTTCAAGTTCTGCTGATCACCGAGACAGTGGTATGACCAGCTGAGAAAGGGTGGACTCATTACACACAGATTAAAGAGCCAATCGAACCTCCAAAGGACAATGATGAGTGGCAAGTATTGACAACCGACGACCCCCTTCGACTAAAGATACAGAGATGAAAATGAAATGAAACTTTTGGGGATTATTAATCCTGTATATGTAGAATTTACAAATGGGTTGCTTAACAAACATCACTGAAACTGAAGGTTCCCTAACAATTTGAGTAGATGATTGCCAGATCCTTAACTGTGGGGATGTACAGAGCTAAAGAGAACTGAGTTATGAAAACAAACACATGTGTCCAAGGGGACTGAGTCTAAGGATGATTTAAATAAGTGCACAGTTTTTGTTGCTGTCTCTCATTGCCCCTCCTGGTACAGTGTTATCTGGACCACAGAGTTTAGGGGATGGACAGTGAGCAATGAACAGTTATAGAGTTAAAAAGAAAAATTACTCTATATAAAGGACAATCTCTCCCGGGATGTGAGTCTCTGCAGTGCAACCCTTTGCTAATTACAATACAGGGAGCAGATGATTCATTAAGTGGGGTTTATGGATCACGAATAGACATTAGTAGAAAAGATGCCCTGGGAAGGTTCAAAATATATGGAGATACAAATGCCTGGGTAGAATGGATCAAATATATGGGGCAAAGCCTAAACAAGAGCAATTGCTGTGCCTGTGTACCAGGAAGGCCTGTGGCCCAAGTGGTACCCTTCCCTCTGGGATGGAGCGAAGATTGACAGGGGATGGAGTGCATCTTAGCCTTATACCAAGACTCTACAGCATAGAGAAATAAGTCGTGTCATACTCTCTCTCTACTATTTCCAGCTTTACAGGGAATATCAAAATTCCCCCGGCATTTTCAGGAATAATTGGAAATCATACTGCCTGTCTCTCACGACGGGGCAGGAATGATACCAAGTTCCTAGGACCATGAGTAGGTGTGTAGAGACACGGGAAGTTGGTCCTCATATGTCCTCAAATGCTTCTTGAGTGGATCTTTGGTGGTACTGTGGGAAGATGACACTTCATTCCATTTTATCCCCCACTGGGAAGGTACCTGTGACATTGTACAATTGGCAATACCTTTTACCCTGGCATTTGAACACTGTGATTCATCAGGGCAACAGAAAAAGGCGTTTAGGTTTTTCCTTTGATGACAGAGTTTATTTCAATTCCATTGGGGTCCCCAGAGGGGTCCCCAAGGAACACAAAGTAAGAAATCAAGTAGCTGCGGGTTTTGAGTCCTTTTTGTTTTGGTAGGTAACTATAAACAAGAATGTAGACTGGATAAATAACATTTATTTATAAGTTATACTAGACAAGCAGTTAAAGGAATCGCTGAACAATTAGATGCTACTAGTAGAATGGCATGGGAAAATAACATGGTCTTAGATATGATGTTGGCAGAAAAAGGTGATATATGTGTAGCCAGAGCTTTTCAAGGACTCACAACTTCAGCAGAAGAATTGGCTGAGAATTCAGGTATAGATAGTCCATTCATGGGATTGTTAGAATTTTGGTTTGGAAAATTGAAAGAAATTATAGTATCTGGTTTTACTTCTTTAATCGTAGTAGCAGAAGCACTAATTTCTATAGTATGCTACATCATTCCGTGTGTCCGAGGACTTGTTCAACACCTTATTGAGACAGCTCTATCAAAGCAAATGCCTTTAGGGCCACTGCCATACTCAGATAAAATGATGCTGCTAAAAGAACAAGAAGAAAGAAGGAACAGCGAATGCATAACTCCAGAAGAAAAATGTGAAATCATGTTGTCTGGGCTTGAAGCCACCTATAGAACTGTATCATAAGAAAATGCAAAAACAACAAAAGTATAAAATAAGGACAGGAGGAAATTGTAAGGAACATTTAACGAAGAACTGTTGTTTTTACATAACATTCTTCAGCAGTCTCTTTCATCTTTTCAATCCAGCATCAGCACTTGGTAAAAGCATATGGATGCAGCAAGCAGATGGGGGCAAGTCACAGAAAGGCACCATTGCACAATGGTCCCATTTCTGCTCCATCAGTGAAAGGAGATAGATAGGAAAAGCATGCACAGTGGCAAGGATAATTTCTAACAGACAGAGAAGAGAGAGAGGTTATAGCTTGCTAACATATCTCACATCAGACTTCTCATTATACAGAATATACACTGTTTGTGGTCAGTGCTCTCAATTTGCATGGCAGTTCTGGTCTTGGCTTCCACTTCTCCTGGGAGTTTCTTCGGGTGTCTTCAGATCCAGGCTACTGCAGGGAAAGGCCAGCTCCTAACTAGGGAGGTTCAAGCACTCAATGAACAGCATATAGAGACATAGCAGTTGTCACAGCAGTTAGCACAGCAGGGGCACAGAGGGGCCCAGCCCTTCTGCTCAAGATTGGGTAGGGCTGCTTGGAGGTTGTGCAGTGACAGTCTCAAAATGCAGCAGGGCACACTCTCCAGCACTCACTGGAGCTAAAGCACTTGACATGTTGGAGGACTCAACCCAGACAGAGACTGAGGTGTGGTAGGATGCTGCTGTCCAGGTCTTAGGCTGCAGAGAGTGCCCAGGGACTCTCTCTGGGACTGGGGACAGTGGTAGCTTCTCCTGTGGAAGGTGTGATCTGGTTGAGGTGCTGAGCTGTCACGTGAAGGAGCTGCAGGAAGAGGTGGACATGCTGCACACCATTAGGGAAAATCAAGAGGAGGTTGACAGGGTTGTGGTGGGTTGACAGTAGCTTGCACTCGAAACACAATAGCACAGAACACAATAGCACTGAACTGCGTGGTCCAGAGAGAACCGAGAGCATCCCTGGCAGCGATAGAGAAAAACTCCCCCCTGCCCGGCCAGCCCCTCTTTTATAACTGAGCATGACGTTATCAAATGGTATCAAATATCCCTTTGGCTAGTTTTGGGTCAGCTGTCCTGGCTGTGTCATCCCCCCAGCTACTTGTGGAAGTTAACCCTATCTCAACTGACCCAGCACAGTTGTATTAAACTGTTCCTATCTCAATGCATGAATGTCTCCCCTTTCAGTTCTCTCCCCTATCCCACCCCGTGATGGGGGGAGGGAGTGAGCAAGCAGCTATCGTGGTCTTAGGTGCTAGCTGGAGTTAAAACACGACAACTTGTAAAACCGTCTGTAGTCATTAGCAATTAAAAGAATGAGTCCTGTCAGCAATTACTAACCTAAGGATATGAGAGCAGTGGACCAGTACCAGGTCAGTCTGCTCCTTAAATAAAGATAAGAGTTATTTGAGGAACTCCTTACCAAGAGCTGCTGTCCTTGCAGTTTGAACATTCTGGAACATGCATAATTAATTAAGTTTGTTTAGCATATATCTTAGACTGTCAGATAGAATGTCCTTTAGATGAACTTTGATCATTATAAGCTCATTATAATACTCAAAATCACGCCCACAGGCATGAAGACCCTAACCCACAAGTATGTGTAGTACAAGAAAATGATTGTGTAACCATATGTAAATTACTAACCAATCCTGGAAAGGAGGTGGAAATGTGGGAGATACTAACCAAAATCAAAAGTATAAATGATTTAAGTACTGTGAAGAAGGTGTGCTAGCTTTGTGGTTTTATCACCTAGCACCTGACACTGCGCAATCTCATAATAAAATTAAATCTCAACTGTGTATATTTGGCTGCTTGCAGACTTGGTAAAGAACCCTGCTTTTGGGACAACATCTTTATCTTGATCCACAAGTTTTCTTGCATTCCTTCTATTTTCTTTCTCGCAGAAGAGGGGAGTGAGCAGCTGTTTGGCTGTTGACTGGAATCAACCCATAACACTACACCAATGTACATGGCATGGGGAACAAGCAGGAGGAGACAGAAGTTGCTATACAGTTGCAGAGCTATAAAGTCATGGGAATTACAGAGTATTGCGGGGGAGTGATTTAGAGTTCTGCTTGCTGCAGAACAATGTTTAGATTTCTCAAAGTGTGACAGTAAAGGAGTTCGGTGGCTGGTTCACTCTATTATTTACTGCATGGAGGAAATATGTCAAGCCAAATGCTGCTGACCTTCTCTCCATGAGACTGATACCTATTCGCGGGGCAAACTTTCAGGCATCTTCTCTCCCTAATAACCATCCGTTCCACAGTCTGTATTCTAGGACTCTGGAGGCAAAATTTCAGGCGAGGCCTGATAACCGTTCGTGGAGCAAACTTTAAGGCAACAGAATATGTAGAAATAAAAAGAAAAATTTAATGGAGTAGAATAGCAGGAGGGCTGGCTCAAGCTGAGTACCTGTGCAGAGGTCCTCCCGAGCATAGAAAACCATAGACTTTTATATCTTTACAGACCATTCATCCCATGATTCAGTCCAGTAGCAATATCTCACTTTGGGGTCTTCTTGCTTCTCATTGGATCTTTTTCTCTGATTCCACATGGGCCTTTGTTTTGTTCAGCTGTAGACATTGTTTATGGTCCATAGCCTTGCAGGTACTGTTTTGTCTGAATAAATCCTTTTCTTCTCAGCAAAGTGCAAAACAGGTCCTGTTTTGCAGATGTCTGTAATGTCTTGACATTAGCCTTGAAGTCATTATTTTCTCCTCAGTCAATTTCATTCTTCCTGGCAAAGAGCGAACTAGACCTTACCTCACAGATGTTCAGTGTAGTCTGTAGACATTTGGGTAAACATGAGCAGAATTATACAGCTTGAGATTTCAGCAAATTCATCTTACTAAATAACATGAAGCAGACAGTATATTTAAAAAAAAAAAATCACATGACCTTATAATTCTAAGTGATACATTCTATTTAGTACGCATTGACTTAAGCTAAATGGTTGACATGAAACTTAAATTGGGCTCATCCAGTGATCTGTGAATAGTAAAAACCATCACCATACAGCCACGCTGGTTTAGCAGAGAGAGACAAAAGTAGGCTCACCCGGGCTATCATATTTATAGAATCAAGTTGTTGGCTTGTAGTCAAATTGCATGCAGTGGGAAAGGTATGCATGAGACTCCTTGCACCCACAACTTATTGGTGTTCAGTATGTCATTCCGCTTCCTTGTGGGGTTCCTAAAAGTTCTTGGCCCAGCTGCAGCTCAGTCCTTTACCTCCTTTGGAGTCTGTACCAAACTGCTGCTGGTTTGGCTGGGGGGGGTCGAGTGCATCCGCCACACAGAGATATGGTGGTGATACCTAAAATCAGCAATTAGTAATAAAATAAGTCTATATGAATAAGTGTCATAGATTTTAGGCATTTACTAAGTTATTAAGAATAAGGTTCACAGATGTTAGGTTTTAGGCTCTTATTAGGCGTTAAGTCACAAGAATGGTATTTGTTAAGATAAGCAGGAGAAGGGTAGGAGACAATGCCCTTGCTCTCAGAAAATAAGGTGGCGACCCCAGTGCAAGCAGGTTACAAGCCAAATAACAAAGGGATATAATGCATATGCAAAGGATTTATTGGAAATGTAATGAATACATATGATCTATGTGGATACAACCTGTGTCTGGGAATTGTTCAGGGCCCCCACTAGGCAGAATGATCCCTGTGGATGTGCCAGCAGGTCAATAGAGGTGATGTTTGCTTCTAAAACCTCCAAACTGGGTTTTAGAAGTTTCTTCAATTAGCTGATTTTATGGTATCAGTGGGATAGCTCTCATGACTGCAACACTGCAATGGAGTGGCTCTTTAGAAAGATTAGGGTAAGAACATGGTGAGGAGGGTCTGCACTTTACGTATCACAGTATCACAGTATCACAGTATGTTTGGGATTGGAAGGGACCTCAAAAGATCATCTAGTCCAATCCCCCTGCTGGAGCAGGAACACCCAGGTGAGGTCGCACAGGAACATGTCCAGGTGGGTCTTGAATGTCTCCAGAGAAGGAGACTCCACAACCCCCCTGGGCAGCCTGTTCCAGTGCTCTGTCACCCTTACTGAGAAGAAGTTTTTTCTCAAATTTAAGTGGAACCTCTTGTGTTCCAGCTTGATCCCATTACCCCTTGTCCTATCATTGTTTGCCACCGAGAAGAGCCTGGCTCCATCCTCATGGCACTCACCCTTCATATATATATAAACATTAATAAGGTCACCCCTCAGTCTCCTCTTCTCCAAACTAAAGAGACCCAGCTCCCTCAGCCTTTCCTCATAAGGGAGGTGCTCCACTCCCTTAATCATCTTGGTTGCCCTATGCTGGACCCTCTCCAGCAGTTCCCTGTCCTTCTTGAACTGAGGGGCCCAGAACTGGACACAATATTCCAGATGGGGTCTCACCAGGGCAGAGTAGAGGGGAAGGAGGATCTCTCTTGATCTACTAACCACCCCCCTTCTAATACATCCCAGGATGCCATTGGCCTTCCTGGCCACAAGGGCACAGTGCTGGCTCATGGTCATCCTGTTGTCCACCAGGACCCCCAGGTCCCTTTCCCCTACACTGCTCTCTAATATGTAATTTCCCAACCTGTACTGGAACCTGGGGTTGTTCCTGCCCAGATGCAGGACTCTACACTTTTCCTTGTTAAATTTCATTAGGTTATTCCCCGCCCAACTCTCCAGCCTGTCCAGGTCTCGCTGGATGGCAGCACAGCCTTCTGGCGTGTCAGCCACTCCTCCCAGCTTGGTGTCATCAGCAAACTTTCTGATAGTACACTCTATTCCCTCGTCTAAATCGTTAATGAATATATTGAATAATACTGGCCCCAGTACTGACCCCTGAGGTACTCCACTAGATACTGGCCTCCAACTAGACTCCACACCATTGACTACCACTCTCTGGCTTCTCTCCTTAAGCCAGTTTGCAACCCACCTCACTACTCTATTGTCTAGACCACACCTCCTCAACTTAGCAACTAGGATGCTGTGGGAGACTGTGTCAAAGGCTTTGCTGAAGTCAAGGTAGACCACATTCACCGCTCTGCCATCATCCATCCACCTTGTTACATTACGTAAAGGAATGGCTTCAGCGCATGGGTCTCTGCCTTGAGGCAAGTGACAAAGCAGTTGAGAGCCTGTGGCTAAGGATTAGAAGCCAAGCTAGATGTTTTGGGTCGGTCAAGATGGGGTTAATTTCTGCACTGTTAGGACATCTGGGTATTCTATACCATATAAAGTCAAGCTCAGGTATAAAGAGAGAGAAGCTAGGGGTGTGCTTGCTTTTTTTTTTTTTTTCTTTCTTCCTTCCCTCCCCCCTGCTCTTGCTGCTGCTCCTTCTTGACCATGCGGTTTGGTGCTTTGATATTTCGAGCGCTAGTCACGGTAGACTGTTCTTATCCCAAACCACAAGTTTTGCCTTTGTTTTCTGATTCTCCATCGCATCAGGGGCGGGAGGAGTGAGCGAGCAGCATGTGGTTTTATGTCGTGAGACGACGTGGAGAATGCGAAACTGCCGGCAGGACCTCTTTGAGCACGACGGGCGGGCCGCGAGAGTAAAGAATCTAATTCAATATGAATTTACCATCAATACCCTTTAATGAACTCTTAACAACACTGAATATCAATGTCCACGAGACCATGTTTTTCCAACCCTTATATACTCTGTACCCAAAAGGCCATGCGGCAAGCACAGGCTATGATTGGTTACACATGCAGTCACTCTTCCCATCCCACGATGGTGATTAGCTGCAGGGCACTGTCCACATGCGCAGCGACGACGACGGCGCCCTCCTGCAGCCTGGGTCGAGGGCAGACCAGCTTCTGTATATCTCCGCATGGTCCTAGTGCACCTCAGTCACAACAAGCCCTGGCTTGTTCACAGCATATGGCCAAAACTCTCCACAAATTCCTCCTTTTTTTTTTTTTTTTTTTTTTTTCTTTTTTGGACAAGCCAGGCTTGATTAGCTATGCATTCTAATTCCTCTTTGATACGTGATAAAAAACAACTTATACATAAGGTATCAATTACAACAACAATCAACATAAACAATATAATTTGCAATAAACTCTTAATCCACCCCCCTAGGCCAAGCCAATTTGGTAAACTTTTTAAACCAAAAAATCCTACATCTTTCTTTTTTCTTTTTATAAAAATACAATAAGAGGTGTTCAAAGAATGAATCAGTATGATTTCCTGTGGCTCTGGCCCTATGGGAAGGCGATCATAGCAATTATCATGGTTGTCAAACCATGCGCTAATATTTTTCTTCTTAGTAAACTTAAGGTATTCCATTGCCATTTAAATATCGCAATGGATTGATTAAATAAATTCCAAGAACTTTGGTTTAATGGTACTCCTACTTAACATGTAACAAACAATGTGCTGGGTGTTGATAAACTTACTAAACTATCTGCAATTTGATTTCCTTCACCTAGACCAAGATTCCATTGATGACTACAAATGTGAATCACACAGCAGGGTTCTTTTCTTTGATTTAAAATAGCTCTCAACTGTACAAACAATTTTCCTAATCGAGGATTATTCGATTGTCTTAGCAGAGCATTTTCCATTCTGGGTATTACATCTGCTACATACAAAGAATCTGTGACAACATTTAAAGCAGATTTCAGCCAATTATTTAAGGCCCATATTACTGCCCTGAGTTCTAAAGTCTGCAATGAATCCTCTTTTGAACCTTCAATTAAATGCTGTTTCCACTGACTATTCTCTTGCCAGACACATGCTGCCTGGTGTCTTCGTTTTCCTGCATCTGTATATACTGTAAGCCCTTCAACAGGTTTTGCTTTTACTTCGCTTCTCTCTAACCACTGATTTGTTCTAAGGAATTGCCATAGCTTCCCTTTTGGTTGTCGTGAATGTACCTTGCCTATAAATCCTAATAATGCATTCTGAATAGGCACCGAATTTCTCAGCCACCATTCTAAATCGGCTCCATTTACCGGAATACTGATATCATCTGGTTCCTGACCACTAATTTCTAATATTAGAGATATACCTTTTCAAATCAATTCTCCAACTGCTTCTGGTCTTGTTTGAATACTGAATTTTGGTTGGACACTAAGAAAAAGCCATTCTAATAATCGTAAATCATTTTCTGTCTTCAATCTGACAGTGGCACAAAAGGAAGAATCTGTAGCAAGATCTATGGGGAATTCCCCGTCTTTGTTTTGCCACTGGCAGATGATTGCACATGGATGTTCTACTGATCTGGCTACTCGCATTAGCATTTGTTCTAGTGAAGATCCTGGTGGCAGAGTTGCTAATATTTGTTTAGTCTTTGAATTTGCATTATCAAAAGCTAGCAACCGAAACATTTGATTTTTCATTTCTTCTGACAAGTCTGGGTTTTGCATTACTCCTTCATGTAGCCGGTCAATAAAATGTGAGAAATTTTCTGTAGTGCCTTGGCGTATTCCACTGAATGAGGGAGCTAAGGGTCCTGGTAAGGTTAAGAAAGCATCTAGGGCAAGTTGTGCAGCTTTCCGGTGAACTTCAGCACCAAATCGCAGTTGGACTTCTATTGTAGCATACTGTCCACGACCCGTATAGGCGTCGGGTACCACATTGGTTAATGGGTCATTTGGACTCATGTGTTTGGTTGTTTCTTGCTGTGCTCGTTGATACCAGGCCGATTCCCACAGGAGGAACTGTGCCAGAGTTAGTAATAAGCGCATTAAATTTTGGCAGTCCATGGGACACAATAAGTCAGCGGTAAAAATCCAATGCAGTATTTGTCTGGTCGCTTCTGAACGTATACCATAGTTGGTGATTGTTTGTTTTGCTTGCTGTAAAATTTTCCATTCATGTGGTTCCCATACGGCTGTCTGGGTGTTCATATTCTGAATTACCGGTAGGGCTAATTTTGCTGGAGACCAATAACCTTCTAGGATGGCATCTTTGATGACCCCTGACCATCTGCCAGGTCGGGGCTGTGGTTGGTCAGTAGAATCTACAGGTACCCTTGGTTGCATTGTTTGTGGAAGGCAAGCTGGTTTTTGAAACTCTATTTGTCTCTTATTTTTCTCTACATCTGACATTCGCAAGTCAAGTTGTTCAAGCTTGCTGGTAATCTCCTGTAGTAACTGCTCTACTACTTGGGGTGAGCCCAATGAGGTAGAAGGCGGCTCACAAGAAACTTCCACAGGTGTCTGTGGAGGCACGTCATGGGGCGGCCCCGGCCCGCGCGGCCCGGCCGGGCCCGGCCCGGCTGACGCGTTGGTCTCAGAGGGGGGCGTGTCTGGCTCGGGGCGGGGCAGAGGTGGAACTGTAGGTAGAGGGCGGTACTCAGGGCCTCCCTCATCCGGACAGTCCCCTAGGTGCATTTCCGGTTTCTTGTCACATTGCCCCAGAGACTCAGAAAAGGAAACTTCCGGTTCTTTGTTTACGGACGGCAAAGTTTCCAACTCCCGCCGCAGATCGGATTGCGAGAGTGTTGGCTGAGCCGGGACCCCTCGGCCACCCCAAACGGCAGGCAGACCCCACAGAGTAGCCCACAGGCCCCTCTTTTCTTTTGGCCGACAAGTTTTATCAGTCCAGGTTTGTTCTGGAACAAGCGCCCTTGCGGCTCTCAGGGCGGCGCTTTGTTCGTACTTCATTACTTCTAAAGATTCTAACACGTTTCTCCACAATTCTCTCAATGCTTTAATTTCTTTCTCTTCTTCCCCTCTGATAGACTTAACCCACGTGGTGTCCCACTCCGTTGGGAAAACGAAAGCGGAATTTCTCCAGAGTGTCCCCAGAGCTGAGCTAAAAAAGTCAATGTGACTAGGTTTTCCTGTGACGATTCGATGCCTCTCTTAGAGAGTATAGTCGTCGACAGTGCCGCTATTTGCCTCGAGCTCCAAATTTTGTGCTTTTAGGCAAACGGTCTTAAAGTAGAAGGCGAGTGGGCAGCTCGTCTGGTGCTTGTCTTTTACTCCCGGACAAAGCACACTCTCCTACAACCCGGCTTGGCTCCGTCTTTAGGAACGCTGCTTACCGCAGTAATTGTGCTCCGGAGATCCTGCTTTGCCAACCATCCTCTGCTGCCATTTGTCGTGAGACGACGTGGAGAATGCGAAACTGCCGGCAGGACCTCTTTGAGCACGACGGGCGGGCCGCGAGAGTAAAGAATCTAATTCAATATGAATTTACCATCAATACCCTTTAATGAACTCTTAACAACACTGAATATCAATGTCCACGAGACCATGTTTTTCCAACCCTTATATACTCTGTACCCAAAAGGCCATGCGGCAAGCACAGGCTATGATTGGTTACACATGCAGTCACTCTTCCCATCCCACGATGGTGATTAGCTGCAGGGCACTGTCCACATGCGCAGCGACGACGACGGCGCCCTCCTGCAGCCTGGGTCGAGGGCAGACCAGCTTCTGTATATCTCCGCATGGTCCTAGTGCACCTCAGTCACAACAAGCCCTGGCTTGTTCACAGCATACGGCCAAAACTCTCCACAGTTTTAGCTGCCGGCGTGGGAGGGGCTGGGGCTAAACTACAACAGTCCTTTTTTGGCGAGCCAGGCAGGAAAAAATAAAAGGGTTGTGCGAATGACAGAGCTGACCAGAGTGTGTTAAACTTTACTCTATTAGTTAAGTGGTCACGATGTTTCTTTGTTTGTCCATGTGGCTGTGTCATCTGAATTCCTACATGCCCTATGCATTCCCTGTGATAGAGGGAACTAACTTTAAGAATGCTTAGTTTAGAGCTTTATGTAAACAATTATGTTAAGAAAAGACAGAACCCCATCGAATGCCAAGATAAGAAGCTTTACTGCACCTAGCTGTAAACTTGAGGAGACGAGATAACAAAGATTTACAGCAAAAGGGGGGGAACCAGTCTGTTTTCAATCGACTTGGCAGCTTGGGTTCCAGTCAATTCAACATGAGCCAAAGGTAAAAAAGTTCAGTGATGAAGCTGAAGGAGCCTTCATCCAAAGACCCCTCCTCAAGACCACCAGATGGCACTGCGCAGGCGCAACAGGGAGGGGTCAAGGAAGAGACTATGGAAATGATTACCTGGGACTCATTTTAATAAGAAGCAGAGAAAGGTTATGAATATGTATAGGCGTTCCTGGGGTCATTATGAATATGTAACACCTTACTGTATTTAAACACACCTCTTATTGTTAGAAGGTGCGCATGAATGGTGGAACAATCTCCCTTGCGCCCGATGTTGAATAAACATATCTGCTTTATAACCTCGTGAGTTGTAAAGTTTTATAACTTTATAGGTTGCAAAGTTGTTTCCGTGCGTCACCTGCGGTGCTGTTTGTTACATCTGGGAAAAGGATTCAGTTTATGATATTGCTGTCCTGTGTGATATGAGCCTATGAGATAATGATTTCATTTCTTACACGTCTTTATTGGTGGTTTTATAATATATTATTGATGTTTCCATACCTTGGGTGCCATCTCTTGGAATTGATTAGTAATTGCACTCAGTCTATGGAGAAGACATCAGAGATGAGCGAGCGAGGAGCACAGCGGCAGTTACAGTAAGTTCTGCTGCAGAGTACGGATCAAGGAAAGAAGAGAGGCAGACCCAGCACCAGACAAATCCGTAAACCTGGCAGAGGGACCACCTGGAAACGGGCTGATCTTGCGCAAGAGGCTGATGTGGCAGGGGCATTGCCAGGATATTTAAGCAGCCCCTAGGGAGCGCAGGCAACCAGGAGTGCAGCAAACAGGGCCAGCAAAAAGGGGTGAGGCAGTTCGAGAGGCAGTTTGAGCAGAAGGGTGAGAGGTAAGGGTGAGCAGGGAGGACCCTGTCACTTCAAACAGAGGCTACAACCCACTAGCAAGGAGCGAAGTACAGCAGGAGGCATGGTATCTACCCAGAGAAGAGCTGTGCCTTCAGCATCCCTCACGGTCCCTCTGGCTGCAAGAACTGATGCAGCCACAGAAACCGAGCTTGGGAGGGAAAATGCAGCTGTCCAGGTCCCGACCTGCCCGAGTTTCTGCTTGTGGACTGACGGCAGCAGCGAGCTCAGCTGTGGGCAATGTGCCCAAGTGAAGGAGCTGCTCAGCTTACTGACAGAGCTTTGAGAGTCAGAAAAGGAGATTGACTGGTGGACTCAGTCTACCATCCCTGATGCAGGAGCAGAAACCAATCATGGCACCAGATACGAAGGACCTTCTACCCTCTTGCCACCAGGCTGTAAGGGGCAACCCAGAAGATGGGGGGGAATGGAAATTGGTTACAGCTCGGGGTGGCAGGTGAAAACACCGCCTGCCCCACCTTCCCAGGTGTCTGTATACAACAGGTATGAGACCCTTGAATTGGATGGGCAGACAACTGATGCTGCTGATGAAGATCTTTCTGGGAAGGAGGGGTCCTCTGGGCAACCCACGCCCTACATGAAACCCATCAAACCCATTAAAACCTCACATGTAAAGAGAAAAAAAACGGTAATTGTCATAGGTGACTCCCTTCTGAAGAGAAAAGAGGGCCCGATATCCCGACCTGATCCACAGGGAAGTCTGCTGCCTCCCTGGGACCAGGGTAAGAGATGTGGCCCAACAACTCCCCAGGCTGGTAAGGTCCTCTGATCATTACCCGCTATTGGTTTTTAATGTTGGCAGGGAAGAGATAAGAAAAAACAGTATTAAGCAAATCAAAAAGGATCTCAGAGCTTTGGGGCGGTTGGTGCTCAAGGTGCTCAAGTGCTCCTCCATCCTTTCAGTAGCAGGCAGGAATACAGAATGGAACAGGCAGGCTCAACTAAACACATGGCTACATGACTGGTGTCAACAATGGAACTTCAGGTTTTTCAACCAAGTGAAAGTCCTTCGCCAGGTCTCTAAACACCCCACAGAATGCATCTCTCACAGAAGGGGAAAAGGGTGTTTGCTCAGGGGCTAGCAAGGCTGATTGATAGGGCTCTAAACTAGATTGGAAGGGATAAGGGGGCAGTACCAGGCAGGTCAGTGACTGTGAGGGTCGGTCCGAAGATGGAGCAGTATTTGCCTGAACATCGCCATCAAGAGAGATATATGAGAGCTTTGAGTGAGTGAGACGCAGTCTGACTGCAAAGCGAGTGTGGAGTCCCAATCCGTGGTTCCATGTTCTCCGTGAGGAGAGCGTCTGGAGATGGACGAAGCGTATGAGCAAAACAAACCTCGGAAGTGTGTTGTTCAAACTAGATGCCAATTTTGATTGTCCTATACACAGATCACAGGAATGTAAACCTATATATTGTTTTGAGTGTTTTGGCTGTAGACAAGACGCGTGGGTACAATTTGGGAATGATTTTTACTGTGATGTATGCCAGGGAAATTGGTCGGACAGGGACAAGATCAAGCATTCAGGCTTAATTAAGCAGGTATTTTGTGGGAACTTAGTGTAAAGAATCAGAGAGATGGACGTTGGTATATGGGAGGAGAAGAGAATAGGATTGAAGTTACTGGTGGAAAAGCACGAACCAGTGCTTGTCCGCTTTGTTGTCAGTGTTGATTGTTTATGTGTACTAAGTGTTCTAGATGTTTAAATATATTATCTCCTTTAACAGGAGACAAGAATTTTGTTTTAGTAACTGTCTAGACTTTAAGTGTATCCGTTGTGGGACAAATATCCCTTTTACATCTCCTGCTTTGAGTAAACTATTATTGCTGTCGATATAGTCAGGCAGTATTTTTAAGACAGTCATGGGAGGACAACAAAGTGGTGGAGTACTGAAGAAAAGTCCTTTAGAGTGTATATTAGCCCATTGGAAGGAAATAGGAGGACCCCTGGGAGGGACTACACGCAAAAAGATGCTTATAAAATATTGCAATCAATGGTGGCCCCTATACAACTTGGACGATGGTGAAAAATGGCCTTTCAATGGGACCTTAAATTATAACACCCTAGTACAATTAATGTTATTTTTAAGAAGAGAGAGAAAATGGGATGAAGTCTCATATACAGATATGTTTTTCACCCTTCGAGTATCAGAGGGACTGTGGATAAATGCCCCCACAGGACCCTATGGTGCTTTCTCTAGAAAAAGAAAATAAGAAAAAGGAGAAAGCAAATAAACTCCAGAGATGTTGTTCAGGGTGTAGCATAGGGGAAAGGTGTGTGAATCCTGAGAAAATTAACGACTCCAGAATGAAAGACTTGCCTGAATACTACAAGTCTCCAGCGCGAATACAAGAAGAAAAGGAAGGAAGAATCTGGGAATTATTTGGCACCCTCACTAGGTGGAGCTATCCGTGTGTCCTGGTTTTGTTAAAAACAAGACCAGTTTCTCTTGTAGTGAATTTTTCTTTCAGCTAAATTCTTCTTAGTAACTGCACTTTTCTGAAGTTGGATACATGTAGACATAGCAATGGAATGCAAGGTCGCTGATGGTCCTATGCTCCTAGGGAGAAATGGGAGTGCTCTGCTCGCTCCCTGAAATGCCTGTACACCAATGCGCGCAGCATGGGGAATAAGCAGGAGGAGTTAGAATCCTATGTTCGGCTGGGAGATTATGACCTGGTGGCAATTACAGAAACATGGTGGGACAGTTCACATGACTGGAATGTGGTCATGGATGGCTATGCCCTTTTCAGAAAAGACAGGCCGGCCAGGCGTGGTGGTGGAGTTGCTCTCTATGTGAGAGAGCAACTACAATGTACTAAATTCTGCCCAGGAGCGGATGATGAGCGAGTTGAGAGTGTATGGGTCAGGATCAAGGGGCAGGCTGGCAGGGGTGACACTGTTGTGGGTGTCTGTTACAGGCCACCAGATCAGGCTGAGGAAGTTGATGAGGCCTTCTATGGGCAGCTGAGAGTGGCCTCACAGGCACACGTCCTGGTTGTTGTGGGTGATTTTAACTTCCCTGATGTTTGCTGGAAGGACCATTCAGCCAGCCAGCCATAGTCCAGAAGGTTCCTCCAGTGCATTGATGATAACTTCCTCATGCAGATGGTGGAGGAGCCGACTAGGAGAGGAGCACTGCTGGATCTCATCCTCACTAACAAGGAGGGTCTGGTCGAAGCAGTAAAGGTTGAGGGCTGCCTGGGTTGTAGTGACCATGAGATGGTGGAGTTCAGCATCTTGTGTGGCAGGAACAGAATAGCAAGTAGAATTGCAACCCTGGACTTTAGCAGGGCTAACTTTGGCCTTTTCAAGCAATTGCTGGGGGAAATCCCATGGGCAAGACTGCTTGAAGGAAAAGGGGCCCAAGAGAGCTGGATTGCATTCAGAGATTGCTTCTTCCACGCTCAGGATCAGAGCATCCCCACACGTAGGAAGTCAAGGAAGGGAGCCAGGAGGCCTGCGTGGTTGAATAGGAATCTATTGGGTATGCTCAAGCAGAAGAGGAGAGTTTACAGGTCATGGAAGCAGGTCTGGCCACTTGGGAAGAATATAAGGCTGCTGTTAGAGGATGTAGGAAGGCAGCTAGGATAGCCAAGGCCTCCTTAGAATTACAGCTGGCGAGAGGGGTCAAGGACAGTAAAAAGAACTTTTTCAAATACATAGCGGATAAAACTAATACCAGAGGCAATGTAGGCCCACTGAGGAATGGGGTGGGTGCCCTGGTGGCGGAAGATACAGAGAAGGCAGAATTACTGAATGCCTTCTTTGTCTCTGTCTACTCTGCCGGAGGCTGTCCTGGGGAGCCCTGTACCCCTGAGACCCCAGATGAAGCCAGGTCAATGGAGGAGCTTGCTTTAGTTGATGAGGACTGGGTTAAGGAGCAATTAAATAGTCTGGACATCCATAAATCCATGGGTCCAGATGGGATGCATCCGCGAGTGCTGAGGGAGCTGGCTGAGGTCATTGCTGGACCGCTCTCCATCATCTTTGCCAAGTCTTGGGAAACGGGAGAGGTGCCCGAGGACTGGAGGAAAGCAAATGTCACTCCAATCTTCAAAAAGGGCAAGAAGGAGGACCCGGGTAACTATAGACCGGTCAGCCTCACCTCTGTCCCTGGGAAAGTAATGGAACAACTTATCCTTGGTGCTATCTCAAGGCATATCAAGGATAAGAAAGTTATTAGGGGCAGTCAGCATGGCTTTACCAAGGGTAAGTCATGCTTGACCAACCTCATAGCCTTTTATGAGAATGTAACAAGGTGGATGGATGATGGCAGAGCGGTGGATGTGGTCTACCTTGACTTCAGTAAAGCCTTTGACACAGTCTCCCACAGCATCCTAGTTGCTAAGTTGCGGAGGTGTGGTCTAGACAATAGAGTAGTGAGGTGGGTTACAAACTGGCTTAAGGAGAGAAGCCAGAGAGTGGTAGTCAATGGTGCGGAGTCTAGTTGGAGACCAGTATCTAGTGGAGTACCTCAGGGGTCAGTACTGGGGCCAGTATTATTCAATATATTCATTAACGACTTAGACGAGGGAATAGAGTGTACTATCAGCAAGTTTGCTGATGACACTAAGCTGGGAGGAGTGGCTGACACGCCAGAAGGCTGTGCTGCCATCCAGCGAGACCTAGACAGGCTGGAGAGTTGGGCGGGGAATAACCTAATGAAATTTAACAAGGAAAAGTGTAGAGTCCTGCATCTGGGCAGGAACAACCCCAGGTTCCAGTATCGGTTGGGAAATTACATATTAGAGAGCAGTGTAGGGGAAAGGGACCTGGGGGTCCTGGTGGACAACAGGATGACCATGAGCCAGCACTGTGCCCTTGTGGCCAGGAAGGCCAATGGCATCCTGGGATGTATTAGAAGGGGGGTGGTTAGTAGATCAAGAGAGGTCCTCCTTCCCCTCTACTCTGCCCTGGTGAGACCCCATCTGGAATATTGTGTCCAGTTCTGGGCCCCTCAGTTCAAGAAGGACAAGGAACTGCTGGAGAGGGTCCAGCGCAGGGCAACCAAGATGATTAAGGGAGTGGAGCACCTCCCTTATGAGGAAAGGCTGAGGGAGCTTGGTCTCTTTAGTTTGGAGAAGAGGACACTGAGGGGTGACCTTATTAATGTTTATAAATATATAAAGGGTGAGTGCCATGAGGATGGAGCCAGGCTCTTCTCGTTGGCAAACAATGATAGGACAAGGGGCAATGGGATCAAGCTGGAACACAAGAGGTTCCACTTAAATTTGAGAAAAAACTTCTTCTCAGTAAGGGTGACAGAACACTGGAACAGGCTGCCCAGGGAGGGTGTGGAGTCTCCTTCTCTGGAGACATTCAAGACCCACCTGGACAAGTTCCTGTGCAACCTCACTTAGGCGTTCCTGCTCCAGCAGGGGGATTGGACTAGATGATCTTTTGAGGTCCCTTCCAATCCAGAACATACTGTGATACTGTGATAAGGATGCACATCCCGTAAGTGAGAGGGGCAAGGAGGAGCAAACTGAACAGGTGACTAAAACTGACCAACTAAGTATTCCATCCCATTCACATGATACATCATATAAAAGTGGGAGATCATGAGGGTCTCTCCCTTCTTCGACTATGGCCGACATCTGGGAGGGACCCTGCCTGCTGTCCCTGCAAATCTGAGGCCTAGTGACAGACCCTGCATCCTTGAATCCAGTTTCAGTTTGCTGCAGAGTCCAACCCAGGACTTCTGGGTGCCTGCCCTGCAGTTGCTGGACCAGTTCTGAGCTTTGCCAGGGAATTCAAGATTGGGTTTGTATATTTTGTATTATTTTCTCTATTTTATTAGTAGCATTAGTAAAACATTTTTAACTTTTTTCCAACTTGCAAGTCCTCTCTCTTTTTGCCCCTCTTTGCCCTCCTATTGCCTTTACTTAGTGTGGGGGGGGGGGGGGGGGGGAAGGGGAGGGGGTTGGCAAAGCATCTGCCACGATTTATTGTTGCCCTGCAATCAAACCTTGACACCGTGCCAGTGCCTGGCGTGTCAATAAAGAAATGCTGCTTCTAAAATCTTAAACTCTGGTTTTAGAAGTTTCTTCAATTCACCGATTTTATGGTATCAGTGGCATAGGATGATGGTGCTCTTCACAAAAACTTCTGCCACATGAGTTGTATGCACCGGATTTCATTGGAATCTGTTGATAAATTTTCATTATTGGTATCATTATAAATCGCCTCCAGAACAGCTAATACTTTCAAGTACTGGATACCTTTCTCCATGGTTGTCCACTTGCCTGGGTGACAGGCAACATTGTTATAAATGAAGACGAGTCTTTGAGCCAATTAATTAATTTTATTGAGCAAGCGAATTTAAAGCAAGCAGTAATTAGGCAAAACAGCGCTGGGTGACCGGGGGAAGCTCAGTTCCACCAGCGGCACAAAACTCAACTTTTCGTATGTGCTTATATATGTTATACACTTGATCACGCGCTGGAACACCCTGACGAGTTAGCTCCTGGTTGGCTAGTCAACAGTGAAAGATGTTGCTGGGTGTCGCTTGGTGTTTCTGCCTCTGGAGTTCTGTTATCTGTTGCACCATCTGGGCGCTCTGTTATCTGTTGCACCATCCGGCCACTCTGTTATCTGTTGCACCATCCGGCCATTGGCTTGGTTGGGGTCCGGCATCCGGCCGTTGGCTTGGTTGGGGCCCGGCATCCGGCCATTGGCTTAACTACTATTTTTTACAAAATATAATGAAACTTGCACAAACGCAATTACTTCTTACAACGATATGCATAATATGATTGAACCCTACTCGATTTGTTCAACAACCTTGACCATTATTTATTACAATTCCCCCCTTTCCTTTCGAGCATCTATTTGTTGATCAAATCGAGTTACCGCTTCTTGGGCTAGTAAGATCATTTCAGCTTCTTCATCAGTACCATATCTTTGTAGCAGCATAAGGTGTACCTGCTCTACACGGCTTTTAACTAGTCCAATAAGTCGATTTAGGATACATCACATCTTCTTGATGATATAATATCCTTGGAATAATGGTAACTGACATGCAATACTCTCGGGAACTGTTAAACACCTTTAAAGACACACATGGAGTAAGTCCCGTCCTGGAACATATCCATTTTGTTCCATTCGGGGGAATAATATATCCTGTGGTTTCATTAAGGCTCGGTATGATCTTACCACAAAGTGACCTCTTGGAATTTGGTACTTTACCTATACAAGTCCCTATTCCAGTTACATGTTGCATAGTTATCCCTCTTTTCTGCTTTTCCCAAAGACACTGAATAGGCGCAGACTCCTTGCTTGTGGTATACAGACGATTATCCCCTATAGCTTCATAAAAGGGTGGATTAACGTTGTAACACAACCAGCAACCAGTGGTTAGGTTGGGTTGAGTATAGTTTAGGGTTTGATACGTAGCCCGGATAATTTCCCATAGAGGATTCAAAGATTCTGAAGCTTCAGTATTCAGAGATTTCAAGGCTTCAGTGACAGTTTCCTCTCTTACTATTATATTCTCATTTTCTACTGTCTTTGTTTCCCTACCTAGAGGGGAAGGGGATTTTGCTACTGGATTGGGACCTATTGCTCGAAAGGTCAGTTTAACTTCTTCCTTCTTTATGATAAACATGCCTCCTCTGTCATTACCCGGCTGATAATACCTCATTCCCCAGGTTTTTCCAACAAGCCATCCATTATGTTCAGGATTTGTTATGTTCATGACTATGTATTTACAGTTGCCATCGGGTTCTAGTTTCCCACGGCGAGCCAATTGCATCCCGCCTCCGAGTCACTTAGAGGAAATGCATCCTGGAGGTCCCCATTCAACCTTTAAAAACTTATCCACATTGGCCTGAGGAATCTGCCAATTTGAGGCAATTGTTTCACACCCCCAGTAAGCGCAATAATAGTGTCCTTGGGTATTACAAAATGAGGGCCCTGTGCTAGGGCACATATAAAACCCCATTTCGTTAAGGCATGGCTTAACCTGAACTAATTGGCATAAAGTTGGAGTAAAAGAGGGTGACCCTGATGTGGTTTGTTGTTGTATTATCGTTTGGTCCTCCCATCGATAGAGGGTCCATTTAAAAGGTTGATGGGAACTCCCTTGGTTTATTGCTATTATTACCAGTAAGGTAAGGAGGATTAGGGAGAGCGACCCAGCCCTTAGTTGGCTGAAAATCAGCCAGTGGAGGTTCATTTTGTTGAGGGTTGTTCTGCTTAATGGAGCTGCTTTATTTTAGAAGTTTTTGGAGGCACTTGCCAATCCCCACAAGGATACCCCTCTGCCTTGCCCTGGGCCTATTCTGTTGCTTCAGAGTAGCCGAGTAAGTTATCTTCTCGACAGCAGTTGTAGTCTTCAGGGAACTGCCTCCTGAATTCTCTTCTTGTTCTGCCACAACCCACTTTCTAATACTCAACCCAATAGGGCTATTTTCGAATACAAGGTTTTGGCCACTGTCCCGAATCCTCACAGGGTTTGGAACACTTCCTGTATCTTTTCTTACCAAAACGCTTCTTACAACTCCTCTTGGTTATTTCCCAAATGTCTGGACTTACAGTCCAAACAGAGGGTACCTGAATAGTTTTATTACACCCTATATCCCTAAGTTCTTCCTCTAATTGTGCAACAGTTTTGTACCAATCTCTTCTACAGTATTCGTAACTAGGATCCGTGCTATGTTCTCGTCCAGTGATTATTAATATCCTAATGGTATCTAAGGTTTTTCCCCATCACTCATTACACCATCATTCAACATAAGGAAACTTTTTCCACTGCTGTATCCCGCACCCGTTACACACGCGACATACCCACGGATTGCATTGCTTACATACAGGACATGCGATGTGCGACTTCTATAATTCCTTACAATTGTCCATAAAAAGCCTGGTATCCAGGGCTATGCGTCACGTGCCTGTTTCCTCTTGAAGGTCAGCTTCAACTCATCCAGTTTCCCGGCGACTTCCCAGTCTGTGTGCAGGATAGGACCCTTTACTCGACTAGCGTGTGTCCAACCTCTTTCCGCGGTGCGGACTGCGGTATCTGTGGTGAGTAAAACAAGGAAAGGTCCCTCCCAGCGAGAGGTTAACGATGATTCCTTCCATGTTTTTATGAGTACTTGATCTCCTGGTTTAATACTATGTATTGCTATATCTAAAGGTGGTCTTTGAACCACCAGGCCTCGCTTTAACAGTTCTTGCCTCCTTTTCATGAGCTCTATAAGGTATTCTTGTAACATCTTTTCTTCCACTTTAGGGTGTTCTATTGGTTTCTCCAAATCATAGGGCACTCCATGTAACATTTCAAAGGAGGAAAGTCCTGTATCAGCCCTCGGTTGTGTCCTTATGTTCAAGAGGGCTAAGGGGAGGCACTTCACCCAGCTCATTTTGGTCTCTATCATTAATTTGGTTAGGTGCTTTTTAATTTCTCCGTTCATTCTTTCAACTTTCCCTGAACTCTGGGGGTGCCAAGGAGTGTGATACTCCCATTTGGTTCCCAGAGCTTCTAACGTTTCTCTAATTATTTTGGAAGTAAAATGGGGCCTTCTGTCCGAATCAATAACTGACATGATCCCATATCTAGGTATGATATGCTCTAATAATATTTTTACTACCGTCCTTGCAGTGGCCCGAGCTACCGGAAAGGCTTCGACAAAGTGAGTTAGGTGATCTACCAAAACTAGGAGATACTTATATCTGCCTACCTTCGGTAACTCCGTAAAGTCTACCTGAATCCTTTCGAATGGCTTCTTGGCTAGTTGCCTCCCCCCAGGGACTCTTTCCCTAAGGCGCTGTTTATTTATCTTTTGACATGTTAAACATTCTCCAACGATTCTTTTTGCTAGATCATACGCTCCCAGGGCCATATATTTATTAGCGAATTGATCTACCAGAGCCTGTACTCCCCAATGGGTTTGTCTATGAAACTCTCTCAAGACTCACCAAGCTACTCCTTTCGGGAGCATTTCCCTCTCGTCAGGTAGCCACCACTTTCCTTCTCGTTCAACTACTCCCATTTGCTCCAATTTTTCCTTTTCCTGATTTGTAAATCTCATAGCATACTTAGTTTGTACAGGATCCTGTTCGACTGCTTTTATTACCAGTAACGCAGCTTTCTTAGCTTCCTCGTCTGCTAAATTGTTCCCTCTTATTTGCGTGGAGGTTCCCTTTCGATGGCCCTTTACATAAACTACCGCAATTTGTTTGGGCCCTCTTAATGCCTCCAAAGTTTGCTTTATTAAGGTCTCATGTATTAATCCTTTACCTTGAGAATTCATTAGGCCCCTCTCTTCCCAAATTTTTCCGAACGTGTGAACTATCCCAAATGCATATTTAGAATCCGTAAATATTGTTCCTCTCTTATCTTTTAACAACTGTAATGCCCTCAATACTGCGAATAGTTCGCAGGCTTGTGCCGACCAACTTATGTTAAGGGGACCCGATTCTTTAATTGTCCAACTGTTCCCGTCTATTATAGCGTATCCTGACTTCTTTTTCCCGTCCACTACCGCGATGATCCATCTACGAACAATTTTTCTCCACATAACAACTCCTCTTCCTCTAAATACTCCCTTATCTTGGTTTGATATTCTATTACCCTGATACAATCATGGGAAGGAGATTCACTCGGTTCCCCATACAAAAATTGGGCTGGATTCTGTAAATTAGTGGTTTCAAGTTCTAACTTAGGAGAGTGCAATAGGATTCCTTCATATTTCAGTAACCTAGCATTCGTAATCCATTTGTCAGCTTTCTGCTGTAATACCCCTCTTATATTATGAGGTGTGTATACCTTTAATTCTCCTCCCATAGTTATTTTCCCGACTTCTTCGACTAAGAGAGCAGTAGCAACTATGGCCTGTAAACAGGTAGGCCAGCCGCGACTAACTGGATCTAATAATTTGGAATAATATCCTACGGGTTTCTTTTTACTTGCCCATCTTCCAATTTTTCTAACTTCTTTCTAATATCCGGCCATGACTTCGCCACAAACTGAGTTTTTAAAAGAGCTTGCCCAACCGGTGTCGTAGGGTCTATCCTGGAGTAAAGCTGCAAGCTCTTTCTTAATCTTTCTAAGCATTCTGTGGGAGTCTCATCTTTCTTTTGTTGTTCATTAAAGGCTTTATTTATGTTCTGCTCTCGAGGGACCGATTCCTTAATCCCTTGTACGATTATAGTGCGGAGATCTCCCATATGGCCCCTGTGTTCCGGGTTTTGATTATCCCAATTAGGGCGCTGCTGGTTTCCCCAGACATACATACAATAATATACCATTTTCTCTTTACTCTTGTTTCTCGTGCAAAATGCACCTACCCAATTTTTGAGCATAAGGCCCAATGGGGAATCTCGGGGAATATCCGGTGACCTCTCCTTGGGTCCCTTCCCCATGGGATCAGAAGGCTTGCTCTTCCTCTGTCCCATCTTCTGGAGTGCCTTCTTTCACACACACACACACCCCTCGTTCGTGGCTCACGCCCTCGCAGGCAATGAGAACCGCACTACTAGAGAGTCCCGCCCTGCCTTACGGAAGGGTCCACACTCGCTTCGCTTCCTCCCCAAAAAGGGGGGGGGCGTCTCGTTCAAGCACACTCCAGGAAACCCACCCCAACCGAACGGAATCACTTTCTATACTTACCCTCCCTGGGGTCTTCATCCGGTTCTTCATGCACAAAGTTTTACGGGGCTTGATTCTTTTGCCTAATTACCTGAATTTAGGGTTCGGAGGTTAAGGTTTCGGGGCGATCCTTCGTCCACTCCAGGGCCGTCTGAAACTGGGACGGGGTGCCTCCCTGAAGTTTAGAAGTTCCCCCGAGAAATCCTTAATCCGAGTCACGGCACCAAAATTTGTTATAAATGAGGACGAGTCTTTGAGCCAATTAATTAATTTTATTGAGCAAGCGAATTTAAAGCAAGCAGTAATTAGGCAAAACAGCGCTGGGTGACCGGGGGAAGCTCAGTTCCACCAGCGGCACAAAACTCAACTTTCCGTATGTGCTTATATATGTTATACACTTGATCACGCGCTGGAACACCCTGACGAGTTAGCTCCTGGTTGGCTAGTCGACAGTGAAAGATGTTGCTGGGTGTCGCTTGGTGTTTCTGCCTCTGGAGTTCTGTTATCTGTTGCACCATCCGGCCACTCTGTTATCTGTTGCACCATCCGGCCACTCTGTTATCTGTTGCACCATCCGGCCATTGGCTTGGTTGGGGTCCGGCATCCGGCCGTTGGCTTGGTTGGGGCCCGGCATCCGGCCATTGGCTTAACTACTATTTTTTACAAAATATAATGAAACTTGCACAAACGCAATTACTTCTTACAACGATATGCATAATATGATTGAACCCTACTCGATTTGTTCAACAACCTTGACCATTATTTATTACAACATCATCTTTGAAAGGGTACCTTTCCTTCACACCTGATAGAAATCGCCTCCAGAGTCTGATACAGACATGGGTTAGTTCTCTGATTCAGCTGCAGCACCGGGTCTGAGCAGCCACAGTGCCTGTCACTGGGGTCAGAGCTACTGCAGCATTTAGTGCAAGGGTGGGAGTAGCCTCAGTGCCTATTGGTTCATTTCTCCTCCTCTTTGCCCTGGGGACGCTGCATGGTATTGAGCAGCGTTTTACAGATAGTGACCAGGGCCCAGCAAGGTGCAGTAAGCTGTGCTTCTTTGGAGCAGCCAGAGCACTTTCCTTTTAAATATTCTGTCACCTCATCAGAGTCATGCAGTTGTTCAGGAATGAAACTCCAAACCATCAGAGGTGAGAAATTCTCTAGATACCTGCCCATGTTTTCCCACACACCATTCCACCCACGGTCATCCAACCTGGAAGCAAATCTATGGGTGATATTCTTAACACATCCTTTTGTAACCTTACATTTGACCTGGCACACATTCAGAAGACGTAACAACAAGAGCATGCTAGCTCGAATATATCCAAGGTGTTCAAAATCCTCAAAAACTGTTGCACTTAAGCTGGAGGAGAAAAGGGAGGTGAAGAGACAAGGGAAAACTCCCCATCCCCCCATCTTAGAATCACAGAATCATAGAATGTCCTGAGTTGGAAGGCACCCACAAGGATCATCGAGTCCAACTCCTGTCCCTGCATATGACAACCCCACAGTTCACACCGTGTGTCTGAGGATGTTGTCCAGTCTCTTCTTGAACACTGTCAGGCTTGGGGCCATTACACCACCCTGGGGAGCCTGTTCCAGTGCTCCAGCACCTCTGGGTGAAGAACCTTTTCCTAATGTCCAACCTGAACCTCCCCTGGCACATCTTCCTGCCATTCTCTCTGGTTTTGTCATTGGTCACTAAAGAGAAGAGTTCAGTGCCTACCCTTCCTCCTCCCCTTGTGAGAAAGCTGTAAACTGTGATGAGCTCTCCCCTCAGTCTCCTCTTATCCGGGCTGAAAAACCAAGTGACTTTAGCCACTCCTCATACGGCCTCCCCTCCAAACCCTTCACCAACTTCGTAGCCCTCTTCTGGACACTCTCCAGTAGCTTAATATCTTTTTTTATCCTGTGGCGCTCAGAACTGCAGAGTGCTCCAGGTGAGGGCACACCAGTGTAGAGCAGAGCAAGACAATCTCCTCCCTCGCCCGGCTGGCAATGTTGTGCTAGATGCACCTAAGACATGGTTGGCCCTCTTGGCTGCCAGTGCACACTGTTGGCTCATATTCACATATTCACAAAATCACAGAATGTTAGGGATTGGAAGGGACCTCAAAAGATCATCTGGTCCAATCTTCCTGCCAGAGCAGGAACACCAAGATGAGGCTACACAGGAATGTGTCAAGGCGGGTTTTGAATGTCTCCAGAGTAGGAGACTCCACAACTCCCCTGGGGAGCCTGGGCCAGGCTCTGTTACCCTCACTGAGAAGAAGTTTCTTCTCAAATTTAAGTGGAACCTCTTGTGTACCAGTTTGAACCCATTACCCCTTGTCTTACCATTTCTTATCACTGAGAAGAGCCTGGATCACTCCTCGTAACACTCACACTTGATATATTTATAAACATTAATGAGGTCACCCCTCAGTCTCCTCCAAATTAAGAGCCCCAGCTCCCTCAGCCTTTCCTCATAAGGGAGATGCTCCACTCTATCATCTTTGTCGCCCTGCGCTGGACCCTCTCCAGCAGTTCCCTGTCCTTCTGGAACTGAGGGGCCACAACTGGACACAATATTCCAGGTGTGGTCTCACCAGGGCAGAGCAGTGGAAAAGGAGAATCTCTCTCGAACTACTGACCATCCCCCTTCTAATGCACCCCAGGATGCCATTGGCCTTCCTGGCCACAAGGGCACAGTGCTGGCTCATGGTCATCCTGTTGTCCACCAGGACCCCCAGGTCCCTTTCCCCTACACTGCTCTCTAATAGGTCATTCCCCAACTTATACTGGAACCTGGGGTTGTTCCTGCCCAGATTCAAGACTCTACACTTGCCCTTGTTATATTTCATTACATTTTTCCCTGCCCAACTCTCCAGCCTGTCCAGGTCTCTGGATGGCAGCACAGGCTTCTGGCGTGTCAGCCACTCCTCCCAGCTTGGTGTTATCAGCAAACTTGCTGACAGTCACTCTATTCCCTCATCCAAGTCACCGATGAATATACTGAATAATACTGGCCCCAGTACTGACCCCTGAGGCACTGCACTAGATCCAAGCCTCAACTGGACTCTGCCCCATTGACCACAAATCTCTGGCTTCTTCCCTTCAGCCAGTTCACAGTCCACCTCACTACCCAATTGTCCAGACCTCACTCCCTCAGTTTAGCTGTGAGGATGCTGTGGGAGACTGTCAAATGCCTTACTGAAGTCAAGGTAGACCGCATCCACCACCCTGCCATCATCCATCCATCTTGTTATGTCTTCATAAAAGGCTATGAGGTTGGTCAAGCATGACTTCCCCTTGATGAAGCCATGTTGACTGCCCCTAATGACACTCTTATCCTTGATATGCCTTGAGATGGCACCAAGGAGAAGTCGTTGCATCACTTTCCCAGGGATGGAGGTGAGGCTGACCGGTCTATAGTTACCCAGGTCCTCCTTCTTGCCCTTTTTGAAGACTGGAGTGGCATTTGCTTTCCTCCAGTCCTCAGGCACCTCTCCCGTTTCCCAAGACTTGGCAAAGATGATGGAGGGTGTCCTAGCAATGACCTCAGCCAGCTCCCTCAGCACCCGTGGGTGCATCCCATCTGGACCCATGGATTTATGGATGTCCAGATTGCCTAACTGCTCCCTAACCCAGTCCTCATCAACCCAGGCAAACTCCTCCATTGTCCTGCCTTCCTCTGGGGCCTCAGCGGTACAGGGCTCCTCAGGACAGCCTCCAGCAGAGCAGACAGAGACAAAGAAGGAGTTCAGTAACTCTGCCTTCTCTGTATCTTCTGTCACCAGGGCACCCACCTCGTTCATCAGTGGGCCTACATTGCCTCTGGTGTTCGTTTTATCTGCCACATATTGGAAAAAGCTCTTGTTGTTGTCCTTGACTCCTCTCGCCAGCTGTAATTCTAAGGAGGCCTTGGCTATCCTAGCTGCCTTCCTACATCCTCTAACAGCAGCCTTATATTCTCCCCAAGTGGCCAGCCCCTCCTTCCATGATCTGTAAACTCTCCTCTTCCACTTGAGCTTACCCAGCAGCTCCCTGTTTAACCACGCAGGTCTCCTGGCTCCCTTCCTTGACATCCTACGTGTCGGGATGCTCTGATCTTGTGCCTGGCAGAAGCAGTCCCTGAACACTAACCAACTCTCTTGGGCCCCTTTGCTTTCAAGCAGCCTTGCCCATGGGATTTCCCTCAGCAATTGCTTGAAAAGGCCAAAGTTAGCCCTGCTAAAGTCCAGGGTTGTAATTCTACTCGCTATTCTGTTCCTGCCACACAAGATGCTGAACTCCACCATCACTGCAACCCAGGCAGCCCTCAACCTTTACTGCTTCGACCAGACCCTCCTTGTTAGTGAAGATGAGATCCAGCAGGGCTCCTCTCCTAGTCGGCTCCTCCACCCTTTGCATCAGAAAGTTCTCGTCAAGGCACTGGAGGAACCTCCTGGACTGTGGCTGGCTGGCTGAATGGTCCTTCCAGCAGACATCAGGGAAGTTAAAATCCCCCACCACAACCAGGGCCTGTGCCTGTGAGGCCACTCTCAGCTGCTCATAGAAGGCCTCATCAACTTCCTCAGCCTGATCTGGTGGCCTGTAACAGACGCCCACAACAGTGTCACCCCTGCCAGCCTGCCCCTTGATCCTGACCCATACACTTTCAACTCGCTCATCATCCACTCCTGGGCAGAATTTAATACACTGTAGTTGCTCTCTCTCATAAAGAGCAACTCCACCACCACGTCTGGCCGGCCTGTCTTTCCTGAAAAGGGCATAGCCATCCACGACCACATTCCAGTCATCTGAACTGTCCCACCATGTCTCTGTAATTGCCACCAGATCATAATCTCCCGACCAAACACAGGATTCTAACTCCTCCTGCTTATTCCCCATGCTGCGCGCATTGGTGTACAGGCATTTCGGGGAGTGAGCAGAGCACACCCATTTCTCCCTAGGGGCATAGGAAGCCACCCGGTCCTCATCAGTTTTAGAATGCTGCCCCACTGGGACAAGCCCAGCTACAACCCCTTTCCCCTTCGAGCCTAGTTTAAAGCTCTCCAAATGAGCCCAGCTAATTCCTGCCCCAGCATCCTTTTGCCCCTATGAGATAAACCTTTCCCGCGTAACACTGTCTGGACTGGAGTCTTATAAAATCAACCATTATCAAAAAATCCAAAGCCCTGCCTGTAGCACCACTCTTGGAGCCAACCATTTAGAGACTGAATTTTCCTATTCCATCCCACATCATCACTTGAAGATGAAAGGAGTGAAGAGAAGATCACTTGAGCCCCTGAGTCTTTCACCATCCTTCCCAAGACCTTGAAATCGTTCTTCATTCCCCTCAGACTACAGGAAGCAGCTTCCTCCCCATCTGTCTGGAAGACCAGCAGCGGCTAGTAGTCTGTCGGGTGCACCAGTTTGGGGAGCTCTCTAGCGATATCCTTGATCCGGGCTCCAGGTAGACTACAAACATCCCTAAGATGAGGGTCAACTCTGCATATTGGGCCCTCTGTTCCTTTCAGAAGGGAATTGCCTATTACAATCACCCTTCTTTATTTCTTATCAGAGGCAGTCTTAAGTTGTGAAGTCAACCGCCTCTTCCTATGTGATCTTGTAGGCAGGCTTGGCACCACCTCCTCACCTACCTCTTCTTCAAGATCCAGGGCCTCAAACCTATTATGGAGGGGCACCTGGGGAGACAAAGCAGGCAGGGAGGGGGGTTGTCCGTGACGCCGAACCGGAATACGCTTCCAGCCCTCGTTGTCTTTTAGGTCCCCTACCTCTGCCCGACAGCAACAAGGGTGGGGCCGTCTCAGGACTTCCGCCTCTGTCCGAGAGGGCAGGAGGTCCATCTCCTTTTGGGGGGTACCTCCCTGGGGCCTTTCCGACTGGCACGTCAGGGTGTTACTCCACCAGTCGGTCTCCCTTTCGCACTCCCTGATGGTCCTCAGCGTCTCAACCTCCTCCTTAAGTTTCACAACCATGTCGAGCAGATCTTGCACCTGCTCACACCTCACACAGGTGCAGTGCTGGCCTCCCTCCCCCGGCAGCAGCAGGCTCTGTCACTCCCTGCAGCCGGAGACCTGAACAGCCACCGTTCGGGACAGCATAAGCAAAACAGACTTGACTTGGGGAAAATGAATTAAATTTATTGAAATTAAAAGTAGAGGAGGATAGGGAAAAGCAAAAACAAAACTAAAAAAAACTTTCCTCTCACCCCCACCCCTTCTTCCCAGGCTCCCGCCTCACTGAATGTCATAGGGAGGATGGGAAATGGGGGTTGCCGTTGGTTCATAACATTTCATCTCTGCCACTCCTTCCTTACACTTTTCTCCTGCTCCAGGATGGGGTCCCTACCACAGGCTGCAGTTCTTCAAGAACTGCTCCAGCATGGGTCCTTTTCACAAGGTACAGTCCTTCAGAAAAAGACTGCTCCAGCATGAGTCCCCCACAGGGTCACATGTCCTGCATGAAAACCTGCTCCTATATGGGCTCCTCTCCACAGGCAGCAGTTCCTGCCAGAAGCTTGCTCCAATGCAGGCTCTCCACAGGGTCACACCCTCCTTTGGGCACATCCACCTACTCTAGCGTGAGGTCCTCCCTGGGCTGCTCCACCATGGACCTCCATGGGCTGCAGGGGTACAACCTATATCACCATGGTCTTCACCACAAGCTGCAAGGGAATCTCTGCTTGGCACATGAAGCACCTCCTCCTCTCCTTCTTCACTGCCCTAGGTGTCTGCAGAGTTGTTACTCTCACAGCTGCTGTTGTGCAATGTTCTTTACCCTTTCTTAAATACGTTATCACAGAGGTGCTAGCACTGTCGCTGATTTGGCCAGCAGCAGGTCCGTCTTTGAGCCAGCTGGAACTGGCTCTGTCTGACATGGGGGAAGCCCTTGGTATCTTCTCACAGATGCCACTCTGTCACGGTCCATTCGGTGATGGACTTGTGATGGTTCTTTTACCTTGATCTCAGAGCGCAAAATTAAGGCCACCAAAATGCCAAGAGGTTATAATTCAATCAAGCAGTGTTACTTTATTAATTTGCCCATAAAGCGGCACGCGATAGAGAAAGAGTAAGAAAAAGAAAAAGGAAAAGAAACAGGGAAAAGTAAAGGTAAAGATGAGAAATGAGGTTGCGTTTATCACCAGTCCAGTTCCAGAAGCGTCCCTCTGGTCTCCGGTCCCGTGGAGTCCGGCCGGTCCTCCGTCGTGGTTCGGGATCCTCTGGTGGGAAGATCTTCAACGATGTCCATTCTGGAGTCACCTTTTATGCTTCTTCAACCCCCTTGCTCCCACTGTTTGAGGCCAGTCTCTGCCTAGACTTCGCAACCCAGGCTCGGACTGCGCAGGCTCGAGAGATTCACGCTTTCTTTTGCCAACACTTACGTGTCCAGCATTCAGGGGTCTTTCTCTGGTCCATTGGGTGACCTCAGGACCCTTGGCGAGCTTCTGGGCATGCTCCTTTTCGTTGACCATTGTTTGAGGGAGCAGGTGAGGGACACGTGTAACTGAGGCTGCAGGTGAGAACACATCTTCTGGACGGCAGCTATTGTCCCTGGGTCGAAGAGACCCTCATAACAATAGCTTTCAGGAGGCTGGGGCTGGTTTGGCTGAAGCAGCAGGCAAAGTCCACACAGCAGCCATTGTTAGCAGGAGCCCCCCCGTATTGGAGAAACAGTTCAACACAATGCTTCTCCTTGGGCCTCTCTCCAAGTCATTGTCCATCTGTTCTTTCGGTCTCAGCTTCAGTTCTCTAAGTTCTTGATGGCGATGTTCAGGCAAATACTGCTCCATCTTCTGACTGACTCTCACACACCCATGCAGCCCCTCCCACTACCAAAACCTTGCCATGTAAACCCAATACATGCTACTTGTTAAATTAAAATAAAATTTTAAAATAATTTCTTTTTTCCATTCCTTTTCTTCCTTTTATACTCCAGGTGGAAGATCCTTGTAGATAGGCAGAATGCCTCATAAACAAGCTTTCTTTCATGTTTTTATTCTGTGATAGTACATCACAGTGACATTAGCACAAAGGACAAGTGCAAAAACTTTTAGCTGAGTTTTCTTCAAAGTGCCACTGGGAGCTTATTTCCCTCCAACATAAGCTATCAAGTATCCAGTGAAATGAATCATCCACCTTTAAAGTTTATCAAAATAGGCCTTTGTAGAAAGGCAGTAATGCTTTCTCCTAGTATTACATCATTTTTAAGCTATGTGTGATTTGGGCATCCCACAAAGGGAGCAGATTGTTGTGTTTTGAAATGCATATGTGCATAAAATTCTAAATTGAAATCAGTACAACGTTTCACCTCTTGTTAATGGTTAAGTCCTATAGCATGCTGCTTCCGTAAACACTTTGTTTCTGGTTTCATGCTCAGTAGAAATTTTCATATCTTTAAAACAGACCTAATAAATTTCAGGCATATGTTGCATCACATTTGTTCATCTAATTAGTTAGGAAATTAATGTAACAATTAAACAGAAGGGTTTCTTGATTTTTGTTTTTCTGTTTATGATTTTTCTGGTTTTTGGTTGGTTGGTTGGTTGGTTGTTGGGGTTTTGTTTGTTTATTTTGTGGGGTTTTTTTGTCTTTGTCTTTGTCTTTTTCTTTCAGAATTCAGGGTCTGTTCACAGTTGTAAACTTCAAGTAAAATCTAGGAAAGAGAAAAATAAAAGTAATGTGGAAAGAACATAACTGTTAAATGCATACTTTTTTTTAGAATATCTTCCTTTTTACAACCTAATTGAAGTATTGCTTAAAGGACTGATAACATTAAAATAAATTGAGTTGCATATATGATTAATTCTTGAAGTGGGAGCTGCTTTTAAAGAATGCAATTTTATACATATGATTTTGAAATGAATAAAGCAACTTTTAATTTTGTCATTTCCCTTATAAACGTGGAATGCAATTAACAATAATTTTGGCAGAGAAGCAAGGCTCTAACATATAAATCTGTTTACAAAATAAATGTATGCTATTAATTGTGGGAACAGTAGCATGGGCAGTTCCAGCTAAATGGCCTTGGACAGGTTATGCAGAAGTATGTTTTTTATGAGTGTAAGGAGTGATAGGTCAGGCCAGTGAGAATGATATCTCAGGTTGGAAAACTGCCCCCATATGTATGGTGTGAATGTTGGGCCTGGGCGTGTGAATGAGTGGGTCGGAACACCGCCCACAAGATATGCATGGGGACGTGACTGAAAACAGACACAACATGAGTGTGGTGTGTTTGGGATAACATTTTTTGAAAAAACTGTTTAACCTCTTGGTCCGGCCCTGTATCTGTAAACATATAAATTGAGAACTGTTAATAAAAGAGAGCTCAGCTCTGCCTGGCTCTGCTCTCGCTGCTAACAAGAACTCTGTGCCTGTGCGTCTCTGTCTGCGTCTGTATGCGTCATTCCTCATCACCACAATTAATGAACTCAAAATACAATTAAAAGGTTTTTTCAGTATATGAATACTAGTGAAATATTCAGAAATGTTAATTTAACACATATGTAAAACTGTCCAAAGATCTATTTTTTTCCTGGAATATCTTTTTTTTTTTTTCTATCAGAATTTTACCTGAAATTTCACACTGTGTTTTAATTCAATAAATATATGTAATAATACCTGCATGTCAGCCTTCTGGTTCCTATGTACAAATGTTACATGGCCCTTTTGCAAATGGGGTCTGTCTGGTGACCCAGTGGAAATATAACCCTTTTGATGGTGCTCAGTGGATGCAGTTAAAGTGGCAGGTATCCATATACTCCTCTGTGAACCACAGACACTCAAGCTGTTTCCACTCCTTTTCAGGCAGCCTTCTTTCTCCATGTGTGTTTCTTATCTTTCCCCATTCTCTACTGAAAAAAAAAAAAAAAATCATTTCCAGCCACTTCCCTCTGCTGCTCTTTCCAAACTTGGTTCCCAGGGAAGGTTTCATCCCAACACAGCCTCTCTGGCAAGCTGTGTCTGGGCCACATGCATTTCACAAAGCAGGTGGCGATTTCTTAATAAAATATATGCACTGACATGATGTGTGTGGATATATTACATATATACATTTTTAAGAGTATAGTCATCTGTGCTTTGAGTGATAACACCTATAAACTTATATGTGAGACCTAACAAAATCATGAGAAACAGGGAAGCTTGGGAATTGTGTCAAAGCCATGAAGATGATTAAGGGGAATCTTTCTTATGAGGAAAGGTTGGGAGAGGTGGGACTCTTCAACCTGGAGGAAAGAAGGCTCAGGGGGAATCTTATTAATGTGTATAAGTACCTGATGGGAGAGAATAAAGATGAGGGAGCCAGACTCTTGTCAGTAGTGCCCACTGATAGGCCAAGAGGCAATAGGGACTGTTACGGTTTAAAGCAAGGTGGCAATAAACCGTGGCAGACGCTCTCTGTTACCCCCTCACCTCCCACCACCCCTTTTGTTAGATTGGAAAGATGACAGGAAAAATAAGGGAAAAGGAAGAGAGACTTCAAGTTGGAAGGTTTTAAAGGGTTTTACTAATGCTACTAATAAATAGAGAATATATATATATATATAAAATATACAAAACCAATCTTGAATGCTCGATGTGGAGTTGGTGCCACTCCAGCAGCAGGAGCTGGGTGTGCGGAGCTGGCGGCTCCAGCAGGTGCAGCTCAGGCCCCCGGAAGTCATGGGCGGGACTTCACAGCAAATGGAACTTGGTTGCAGGATGCAGGGCCTGAGGCCTGTAGATCACAGGCAGACAGACAGGGCCCTCTCTAGATGCCAGCCATGGTCGAAGAGAGAGTGACCCTCGTGATCGCCCTCTTATATAGGGGGTATGACGATTATGGGATGGAATACTCAGTTGGTCAGTTCTAGTCACCTGTTCCATCCACCCCTCCTCAAACACGCCCCTCTCACGACGGAACATGGGAAATCTTATCAGTCTTTCTTGGCTACCATAGTAATAAATCTAAACATGAACTTCTTCAGCATTCTGTTGGTCTCTTATCAGCACCGAGTACAGCATCCGAGGAAAAATATGCAGGCTAAAACTCAGAAAAGTGCAGCCACCTAGAAGAACTGAGCTGAAAGAAAAAACACTAAAAGAGAATTGGTCTTGTTTTTAACAAAACCAGGACAGGGACAAATTAAGAAACATCAAATTCCATCTGGACACAAAATCCCCATTTTTTTACTGTGAGGCTGATCGAATGCTGAGACAGGTTGCCCAGATGGGCTGTAGAGGCTCCATCTGTGAAGACATTCAAAGGCTGTCTGGACTCAGTCCTGTGTAATCTGATCTAGCTGATCCTGTTTGAGCAGATGTAAATATAATTGTGATGCCTTGATCCAGCTTTAGGATTAATCAGCTGGTCTTGTGAGTAAAAATTATTTTTCTTATATATTTCTAATTTGCTTCATAAATTGAAAGTTGTCCTTTGAAATTATAACAAGTTAGCATTAATTAATAAGTTTTAATGTTTATTATATTTGTTTCATCTTTTTTGGTTTCCTAGTCTTATCAAGTTGTTGTTTTATATTGACTCATTGCAAACTAGCTTAGTGTTTCGCAGCTAAATGTCTCAAAAGGTTAAGGGGAAAATATCCCTCTTATGATATGGAACTAAGGAGTGACTCTTCTCAAAGCAGGCCATACCAAAAGAAAGCAACTGGGATTCTTGTCTCTAACTCAGGCTTCAACCTTAATTCAGAAACACACCTGTTCTCCAAATGTCCAGGTAAGCAATCTTTCAACCACCAGAGGTGCAAGTGTGCCTGAATACACAACTGACCTCAGCCTCTTCTGAAGTGCTTTCCATGTTGTTATCTATTTTTTGCCTTGACTTTTTAAACTTCTTTCTCTGTGGCTACCTAAGCCCTACATTATCTTTTTATCTCCATCTTGTCTACTCCCCATGTCTTTAATTGTCTGGTCTGAAACTCCATTTCTCTGCACGCACACACTTCAAAGTTCCCCATTCACTTCAAATTAATTTTATCATATTTCTGTGATGATGGTTACCTGCATAATGATGAGGACAAAATTTACTAGTGGAGAATACTCCATGAAACCTATATTGGCAAGCAACAATCACAAAGAACAGAAACAGCTTTCCTATAATAGTGGTCATATGGATCACCACTGTCAACCTGTAGAGAGTGTGGATCAGGGCTAAGCAAAGCATCCCACTCTGGCATTGCACAGTGGGCTAGGGGGTGAGCAAACTCTAGAGGTTTGGTGTTCGCCTTCAGCTACTTATGAAGATTATGCCCTTACAGCCCAGCTGTAGCTCCCATGAGGAAGGTATTTCATCTGTTTTTTCTGCCCCTGGAAAGACAGGAGGCTTGCAAGGTTGGCCCAAAGCATGACTGGGATATACTTAGACAATGGTTTTGAGCATATCTGGCTTATAGCTGCTCTTAGGCATGTCTGTGAACAGCTACATCTGGATAGGCACAGTCTCAGCTTCCTCATGGTAGAATGGGGTTGTATAGAGAGGCACATGCTAGTGACATATTTGCCAGTGAGTGCTTATGGGACAATGGAGGATAAAAATTCTCTCCATAATCTGAATATTGGTTCAAAATCAAGAATCGGTGTTGGAAAGTAAGATGTGGGAAAGCAAGATGTGCGGTTCCAGCCACCTGGATGATAAAGGAAGATCAATACTAACATGACCATCTGGACAGTCAAAGACATAATACTAACATAATAATATATAAGGGCCTTGGAGAGATTACTTTCAGGAAGGAGCGCAGAGCCTGGCCAAGCCGAGAGCTGACCTAGGCCTAGGCTGCCTTCTTTATTCACCATTGACAATTTATAGGATTTACAGGTACAGGCATGGACTAAGATGTTTATAAAAAGGTGTTTTTCCACTAATTGTTATTAAGAACACACTAACTCATGTGATGTTTGTCTCACTTGTTCTTCCACTCATTCACAGACCAGGCCCAAGGACATTCACACATCCCATGCACTTGGGGACGGTTATCCGGCCCGAGATACCATTCTCACGAGTCTGGGCTATCACTCTTTACAATTATGAGAAACGTACTTCAGCACAATCTGTCCAAGGCCCTTTATATTTTAACTAATTGCTATGATCTAATTATGTTAGTACTATTTCTTCTTTGACCATCCAGATGGTCATGTTAGTATTGATCTTCCTTTAGCATCCAGGTGGCTGGAACCGCACATCTTGCTTTCCCACGTCTTTGCTTTCCCACACTTGAGAGCTGAACTTGCGCAGCAGTGCGGTAGACAGCGCGCTTTATTCAGCTGTGAATTCCTGGTTTTAACTAATAAAAGGGGTTTGAAATGTAATAAAGTCCTTATGTTTAAATCTTCAAGGAAATTGCTATTATAAGAGCAAGCATGGAACCAGTTTATGCAGAGAAGTACCAGCTATATGAGGTTATGGTTAAAAACCTTTAGCAGAACTAAGAGTTTATCTTGGACTAGCTGATAGTAAATAAAAAGGAAAGCCTGCCTCAAAAGGCTGTTGCAGAATTACCGCTAATAATGTTAATTATTGAGTTCCTATGTGTCCAGATCCTGTTGCGATATTAAGTGACCATAGCCAGTGTGTTTGTGGGTGTCAGTGCCATCTATAAAAGTTAAACTATTTGTTCCCAAAATTGTCTGTCGGAATCCTTCCTAGCAGAGCTTGCTGCCAATGTGGTGTGTGTCTTGGACCATTAAGAAGCTCACAGTTTGTTCTGAAATATCTTATGGTTGTGGTTACAACTCCAAATCCATCAATCATACAAAAACCTGCTGATTTTGGTGAATATGGGCAAATATATTTAGCATTTCAGACCTTTTTTTTTGTTCCAGTGTCCTTCTCCAACCTCTTGTTTGAGTCAGTTTGGCTGCTGGTCTGTTTGTTGGCTCAGTCTTTGCGCCTTTTTATTTTTTAATTGCAAGAAATAGGTTGTTTGGTTTAACAACTCAGTTGCCAATAAAACTGAATATTGTGACTAGGTAATGATTGTGACTAGATAATGATCTCTGGCTGCTTTTGAAAATAATATTCTCAGCTGCACTCGGATGTTTATTTTTCTGTAAATGCCTCAACATTTCCCTTACAGCAGGAAACCCATTATTCTGTTTTGAAGCTTACTGCCAGTGACATTTTCACTTCATTTTTTTGCAACATAAACCATGTTGCATCATCATTATAACACAAATTCTGAGGATGTTTTTGATGAGATGGATAAAACTAAGCATGTTATAAAATCACAGTGCAAGTCCAACTTTGCAATTGAAAACACTCTAATGGCAAGACCGTGTTATTTGCCGTTCATTTTGTAAATGTAATAGTTCTGTGTCCTCCGCAGTGTTAAATTTGGAGAGCGGCAGCACCGAGGGCTGCGGTCCCGCCGGCTGCTCTCTCCTCACCTTCACGTCCCCGCAGCCCTTGGCCTGATAAGAGATCTGATAAGAGAGCAGTGTAGGGGAAAGGGACCTGGGGATCCTGGTGGACAACAGGATGACCATGAGCCAGCACTGTGCCCTTGTGGCCAGGAAGGCCAATGGCATCCTGGGATGTATTAGAAGGGGGGTGGTTAGTAGATCAAGAGAGGTCCTCCTTCCCCTCTACTCTGCCCTGGTGAGACCCCATCTGGAATATTGTGTCCAGTTCTGGGCCCCTCAGTTCAAGAAGGACAGGGAACTGCTGGAGAGGGTCCAGCGTAGGGCAACCAAGATGATTAAGGGAGTGGAGCACCTCCCTTATGAGGAAAGGCTGAGGGAGCTGGGTCTCTTTAGTTTGGAGAAGAGGAGACTGAGGGGTGACCTTATTAATGTTTATAAATATATAAAGGGTGAGTGCCATGAGGATGGAGCCAGGCTCTTCTCGTTGGCAAACAATGATAGGACAAGGGGCAATGGGATCAAGCTGGAACACAAGAGGTTCCACTTAAATTTGAGAAAAAACTTCTTCTCAGTAAGGGTGACAGAGCACTGGAACAGACTGCCCAGGGGGGTTGTGGAGTCTCCTTCTCTGGAGACATTCAAGACCCACCTGGACATGTTCCTGTGCGACCTCACCTGGGTGTTCCTGCTCCAGCAGGGGGATTGGACTAGATGATCTTTTGAGGTCCCTTCCAATCCCAAACATACTGTGATACTGTGATACTGTGATCCCAGGAGTCGCGGAGGGGCCGGGCTCGGTAAGAAGCACTATGGCCAGTACCGGCGGGTGTGTGCGTGCCAAAAAAAGGCCGCCCCGCCAGGCGGAGAGGCGGCGCGGAGCCCCCACCCTCCTCCGTCACGTGCCGGGAGCGCGCACAGGGTGCACGATGGTGGCGGCGGGGCCCGGTGACGGCGGCGGCAGCAGCAGCAGCGGGTAGAAAATGGCGGATTTCGAGGAACTGCGGGTGAGGACGGGAGAGGAGGCGGCGGGGAAGATGTGGGACAAGATGTCGCCTGTCCGTTCCCGCGGCGGGGGAAGTGGAAGTGGAAGTGGAGGTGGAGAAGCGATGCCCTTCCCCTCCTCCCCCTCCCTCCCCTGGCCTTTCCTTACAGGAGCTCCTGCCGCACCCCTCGGTGCTTGCCGGGGGCAGGGGGAGGGGTGGTGAAACAGCAGCTCCTCTCACTCGTAACGGCTAGAAAGTACCGGGGGCCCGCGGCCTAGTGAGGAGGAAGCGGGGCCGGCCTGAAGCGCGGTCGAGAAGCTGCGGAAGCCGGCGGCGCTGCCGGCTGTGTCTGAGCAGAACCAGCCCTGTCACCTCGGCGGGGTGGGGCACGCCGGGCTCGCGTTCCGGCTGCGTCGTGTCGGTTGTGATGTCGGTGGGATTCTCTTCTCCCCAACCCCGATATTTTAAAAGCCTTTTCGGGTGTTGGGCGCTTCGCATGGCGCCATTGAGGGCCCTGAGCCACCGTGCCCTGACTGCAAACTGAAGGGAAAATGCTGAGTAATTAACCGATTTTTTTGAAAATACTAATAATTATTGATTCTTTGAAAATTCATTAACTGGGCAAACTGTGCTTGTGAAGCATGAAATCCATTATTTCTTTTCAGACCTGTTTTATCATCCTTTGAATGCCTTTTATATTGCACTTGTGGACTTTCAGTAATATATTTTTTTCGATGTGGTGGGGTGGCCTTTCATATTTGAAGGTGTGTACATAAAGAACTGACTACATTATTTCTGGTTTTTCCTTATGTTTCTTGATCAATCTGTGAGTATCTTTGCTCGGAAGGAGTCACCATTCCTGGAGGTGTTTAAAAGGCATTTAGATGAGGTTCTTAGGGACATGGTTTAGCGCTAGAATTAGGTTATGGTTGGACTCAGCGATCTTGAGGGTCTCTTCCAACTGAAATGATTCTATGATTCTAATGTTGCCTTTTCTGCAGCATCCACACCTGCAGAAGTGTCCCTGAGGGAATACTGCATAGGCTGAACCCCTCTTCTGATCTAGACTTTCCTACAGAGGGAATAAAAACCAGTTAAATGGGACCCACTGTGAGGTAGCCTTTAGCGTAGAGAAAGGTCTGATGGCTGAACTGGCTGTAGTCTGACCAACAGTGGCAAATATGCTGCAATTACTAGAGAACTTCTTACACTGAGGCTTCTTCCAGCGTTAACAGGGCTTGGGTTGAAGAGTGCTCTCTATCTTAAGACAACCCTTCTTAAAGCTAAGATTATTTTTTCCTAAGTTAAATTCATTTGTGTTTATTTATTTATTTATTTATTTATTTTTATTTAGTGTCCTGACTGCTTTTCAGCCCTCTTTCTAATGTCTTTCAAAGGGTGTAGCTACATAGGTGGCTAAACCCTCAGTGTAAAGTTTACAGCAGAGAGAACTCTTTGTGTAGCTCCTCTTCTCCAGGCTTGAGCTGGAGCTGTGATCTGCATTTTCCAAAGCACCATAATCACTTACCTAGATATGCATAAGTATTGGGAGACTCTGTCTGGGAATTGGGTACCTAAATACCTTTGAAATTATATATGCACCTCAATTGCTTGCCAAAAGTAACACAGAAAGTATGGAGGGAAAAGGGAACTGGGTTTCAGGCCAACTATTGCAGTGGCCTTTTGTCACTCAAAAGAACAGGTATCAGTAGTTAAAAAAAAAAAAAAAAAAAAAAAATAGCCTGAAGAAAAGTCTTGTGATGTTCCTGTTCATCTTGTTTGTAAACTGGAGTGTCTCTGAAATTAATCTCTTAGCCTGGAACTTCTCTAAATCACAGAATGTTAGGGATTGGAAGGGACCTCAGATCATCATCCAGTCTAATCCCTCTGCCAGAGCAAATGTTTAGTTTCCAGCTGACAGTAATTATTGATCCAATTTGGGAAAGCTCTAGATTTTTCTTTTTTTTTGGAAGATAATATAGTAGACTGCCTCATGTCTTCAAGGCCTTTACTGCCATCTGGTGGGTTGGTTGGTTTGTTTGTTGGTTTGGTTTAAGAGGATACATTTGAATGTGTCTGCTTGAATACTAGGCTCTTGGTTTGCAGGTTTAGGGTTGTTGGTTTTTTGTTTTTTTTTTTTTTTTTCAGACAACCAATTCTTCTGCTTTTGGCTAAAGAAGAGAGACACCCCCTTCCTGCAACAGATTTCATTAATTGATCTTTCGGAGTGATCTTAAATTGCTGTTTTATAGATTAACATATGGGACATTTTTATGGCAGCATTGTTTGCTGCTGTCTTGTTGGTTGTTATTTCCTGTAGTATGTGATCTCTACCTGCATTATAAAAGGCCAACAGGGCAATTTGGAGAGTTGGATTTATTTCAGTAAATCCTGAAGGACTGACTAAAGGCAGGAGGTAAGAGTTCTCTCTTAAATCCTGTTGTTGAAGGAAACATGAAAGGCCAGCATTTTTCTGTTCTCAGGGCACAGGGTCATTTTAATATTTGTTAGTATCATCCCTGCTATCCTCTGGATCTTCAGACTAAAAATTCTGGGGGGCTATGACCAAAGGATTGTAACTGAGAGGCTGTAGTGAAAGAAAACAAAGAAACTCAGAGGAACTGGCTGTTATATCATTCCTTTTGCAAATCTTCAGTTTTGTTAAAGGATTCAGAAGTAGCTGTAGCCATGGTCATTACTTTTCAAGATATTGGTTAAAATTTCATGTAAAAGACTTACCCTTCCAGACCTTCAGATTAACCCTTAATTAATTAACAGTGTTGTTTGAATTATTTAGGCTACCAGTTTCTCGAATGCTAGGGAGTTGCCAAGAAGATGTGGTGAGCACAACTGTATCTTTCTTGTATATTTTGAAACACGGTTTCTAGACATGCTGTTCACAGATGTGTTTTTAAACATAGCTTATACCTTCATCCATGTTTCTCGCTCACGAGCAGCCTGATGAATGTTAAAGGGGTTACACAGGCATAGATGGACATGGAACAGCAGTCTGGTGCGGAGGTCAGAGATGGAATGTGAACACCGATTTATACAGAATTGTCCCAGGAGTGGGGAACTACAGCTCCTTCTGAGAGCCATCTGTGAGAAAATTATTCTAATGAATTCTGAACTCACTGAGATTTGGCTTTGGGTTTTCATCCCAGCAAAATCCTGCAGATAAGAGGTTTGTTTATATATTATTACTTAGAGACATGATCTCTTGGGTCCCCTAAGTTTCTCCTGGCATTCTGACTCTAATTTGCAAACAAATAACACAGAGTGCATGCTATCCTTGAAACATTGCAGATCCCCAGTTTAGAAGACAACAGCTTCAGTCTTATAGTTTGTATTTAATTGAGTTTTGAAGTTAATGTGTTAGTTTCATCTTTATGAGAATTAAAAGCTCTTTGTAAGTGAATGAATATGCCTGTGCCAAAATTAAGATGTGTGACGTTAGTGATCAGTTTTATGGCTATTGAGGAAAAAAAAACTTGTTTTACTGAGGAAAAGATGGAAGCGTGCTCATATGCCCTATGTGGAGGGAAAAATTTACTGTAAAATCGGGGTTTATAAATGCTGAAACTAAGTCCCACTTTTAATTTTTGCTCCAGTATTGAAGTAGTGTGATTCAAATGTGAAGAGCAATATGGTTTGGATACCATATTCAAATACAGAAATTGAAGTCTCATTCTTGTATGTATTAGGGATATGAAGGATAAGAAGGATAGAAGAATAAGAAGGTTATTAGGGGCAGTCAGCATGGCTTTACCAAGGGTAAGTCATGCTTGACCAACCTCATAGCCTTTTATGAGAATGTAACAAGGTGGATGGATGATGGCAGAGCGGTGGATGTGGTCTACCTTGACTTCAGTAAAGCCTTTGACACAGTCTCCCACAGCATCCTAGTTGCTAAGTTGCGGAGGTGTGGTCTAGACAATAGAGTAGTGAGGTGGGTTACAAACTGGCTTAAGGAGAGAAGCCAGAGAGTGGTAGTCAATGGTGCGGAGTCTAGTTGGAGACCAGTATCTAGTGGAGTACCTCAGGGGTCAGTACTGGGGCCAGTATTATTCAATATATTCATTAACGACTTAGACGAGGGAATAGAGTGTACTATCAGCAAGTTTGCTGATGACACTAAGCTGGGAGGAGTGGCTGACACGCCAGAAGGCTGTGCTGCCATCCAGCGAGACCTAGACAGGCTGGAGAGTTGGGCGGGGAATAACCTAATGAAATTTAACAAGGAAAAGTGTAGAGTCCTGCATCTGGGCAGGAACAACCCCAGGTTCCAGTATCGGTTGGGAAATTACATATTAGAGAGCAGTGTAGGGGAAAGGGACCTGGGGGTCCTGGTGGACAACAGGATGACCATGAGCCAGCACTGTGCCCTTGTGGCCAGGAAGGCCAATGGCATCCTGGGATGTATTAGAAGGGGGGTGGTTAGTAGATCAAGAGAGGTCCTCCTTCCCCTCTACTCTGCCCTGGTGAGACCCCATCTGGAATATTGTGTCCAGTTCTGGGCCCCTCAGTTCAAGAAGGACAGGGAACTGCTGGAGAGGGTCCAGGGTAGGGCAACCAAGATGATTAAGGGAGTGGAGCACCTCCCTTATGAGGAAAGGCTGAGGGAGCTGGGTCTCTTTAGTTTGGAGAAGAAGAGACTGAGGGGTGACCTTATTAATGTTTATAAATATATAAAGGGTGAGTGCCATGAGGATGGAGCCAGGCTCTTCTCGTTGGCAAACAATGATAAGACAAGGGGCAATGGGATCAAGCTGGAACACAAGAGGTTCCACTTAAATTTGAGAAAAAACTTCTTCTCAGTAAGGGTGACAGAGCACTGGAACAGACTGCCCAGGGGGGTTGTGGAGTCTCCTTCTCTGGAGACATTCAAGACCCACCTGGACATGTTCCTGCGCAACCTCACCTAGGCATTCCTGCTCCAGCAGGGGGATTGGACTAGATGATCTTTTGAGGTCCCTTCCAATCCCAAACATACTGTGATACTGTGATAGACTCAGCGTCTTTCCACTTCTGCTTTATTTTTCCAGTTGGAATGGACAATGTTTGCCTGTTTACCAGGTGAAGCAGTGCTTACTGCTAAATTCTTAACTAAGAAGAAAACACAGAGCTATCTTCATCTGTCTTCTTCAAACTCATTGCCAAGCACTCTGTTGTACTCCATTTTATTTTAGCTATGTTAATAACATTGTATTGTATATAGCAACCATTTTTGAGGGTTTGATGTAGAAATCAAATAATTGATCTGGGATAAACTTAAAATGATGGACAGAATAGATATTGAGACATTCCTGTTGGTGATGTAGTGATCTTTAGGTTGCAGTTAACATTGAGTGTAAGATAACAGTATATTATCATAGGTTATTAATAGTATTTTATCACAGGTTATCTTGTATCTGCATGTAATTCCCCTGTTCTCCATAGGTGGATGGTCACTTTTTTAGACCAGCGAGGCTTATTGTGGTACCTTAAAAGTTTGTATCTAAAATAATTAACAATTAATGATTGTGCTGAGGTATAGTGACAGGGAGAGGAAGGAGATATTGTAGTTTATGGTACTTAAAAAATGAGGCTGCAATGAAAGGAGTCAAGCTTTGTTTTGAGTGTCTTATGTGAAATGAACACAAGTATTTGATTTGGGATTTTCACTGTTATATTAAGTGCATGCAACTTTGAAGACTAATGCCCAAGTTAGGAGCCAGACTAGAGTTAGTCCTAAGAAAAATCCCAATAATAGTGAGGACCACTTGTGGTCACGCTGTTTGCAACAACCATTGTGTTCTTCAGAGCTGTTCTTCCTGTGTTGTATGACTTACACAGATTTAACTAGTGACCTCTTTATTCTTTCCCAGGACTTGCAGTTTTTTTATTTATTCTTCCATCAATTTCCAGAATATATTTGTATTTAGGGTCAGCACAGAGGTCTTCAACCATACCAAGACACTAGTTGCTCTCTCTTACCAATATTCCGCATTTCTAGCCAGTTGCAAATCAGTAGGCATGCAAATTTATTGCAAAAGTCATGGTTGCCCCAGAAGCTACAGTTGTTGGTGCTTATTGTAGACATATGTCAAGAATTTAACACGCATTCTTTGTTATCTTTTATTTATATATGTAAGTACAATAACTGTTAATATTGCAGGGAGATTGTGCCTGTAGCTCTTGTTTGAGAGAGATGTTTGAGTGCTTGCTTTGCTCTGCCCTTAATTTTAGCAGCGTGTCAGCATTTCCCGGACTCCTTAACATCATGATCCCTGTGAAATGAATGCCATTCTAGATACACCTATGGCTTAATGCTTTAGAACAGTATTTCTGCTTATGAATCATGGTTGCTATAGTTTAACAATAAGAAACAAGAAAACCCTGTGAAACTTCTGATGAACTTAAAGTATGAATTTCATGGGAAAAAATGTTTTTGAAATATAGAAATACTTGGATTATCCAGTCTGATTTCCTTCCTACAAGTTCTGTTAAACTATTCTCTGTGTTCCTGGAGAAACAGTAAAAATAAAGTGGCTTTGGTCTTCTGTGTTTAAAAAAAGCTTTTTATTAGGCTGTGCAGCTGTGAAGAACTTAAGAGAAAACTGATGGCATTTGCATGACACAACTTGAATCTCTAATCTTAATGCAGTGATGTGAAAAACATGTTAATAGCTAAACTGCAGTCTTCTGCAATATTTCTGGAACTCCAAAAGAAAATAACTTAAAATCACAGAATCATGGAATAATTTGGGTTGGAAGGGACCTTCAAAGCTCATCTAGTCCAACCTCCAACTTGGTGGTGTCTACTAGAAGTAATATCCATCTCACACCATAGTTATAAATGCTCCTAAAGATATCTTATGCCTTCATAAAACCTTGATTATAACAAGTGTCCACTTTGATATATCTGTAAATGGAGTAATAAATGAAAACATGTAGATCAGACTCAGTGCGTTTCCATGCATATGGTGGTTGTTGCCTCAAAGAGAATGTAGAATTGGCTTTAGGGGAAAAATATTGCAAAAGCTGTTGTTTAATTACTACCAGTAAAACTTACTTTTGCAAGACTTCTTTCAAAAGCGTATATAGGATTTTTGTGTTGATGGACAAAACTATGTATTTTTTTAATACTTCCAAGCATTTTTAATGGAGGTGACAATTTCAAATCTTGCTGACTATGGTATTGAAGCCAGTCTGTGTCTTCTAATAAAACAAAATCCATCTTGTAACAAAATGCTAGTTTGCATTCTGATTATGGAATCCAGAATCATACTGACATTGCTATCAAGCTGGACAATTTTATACCTCTGAAAAGAGAGCTTGCTCACAAAAATATGAAATGATGCACCTGTCTTAAGTTACTTGTTTGTTGTAATATGGGGAGAAGATTACTTCCTCTTGCATAGTGAGTTTTTTATTTCTTGTTTCATTAATTTTTTTTAAAATGAGAATCTTTCTGTTTATGAACTTCATAATTCAATCCTCAGTCATCCCAAACCAACTCCAATAATCAAGTAAATACTGTTATTTCCTTTGAAGAGATCACTGTGTCACACAGTACCGGAATGTGATACAAAAAGAAAAGAACAGTGACGTTCTGACAGAATCAGTTATGTCGGTTAAACAGTTTTAGTATGATATAATGTAGCTTTTTAAAAAAGTGTCCACCTTGCTGTGTCGTCCTTTCACAAGTGAAACCTGATGTGTCTGTCTCTGAGTTCACGTGTGCATGTAACATGCTGCATAAAATAAAGGCCAGTTCAGAATAAACTATGCAGAACTTTAACAGTTGCTTATTTTATTTCTTAAAGTGTGTTGAAAGGCAAGTGATAATACTGATTCATCTGACTTTTTGTTTGTTTCATGAAGTGAGACAGATTTTGTGGTAAAGCTTATACTTCTGGCTGTGAATTTAAGATGGCACTTAACCTTTAACTCAACCTTTATCCTGGACACTTTATTTATTCACTTTAAACTAACTGTACTGTTGTGTTGAGTAAGAATATGAATCATAGAATCATTTTGGTTGGAAGAGACCCTCAGGATCAAGTCCAACCATAACCTAACTCTGCCACTAACCCATGTCTCTAAGAACCTCATCTAAATGCCTTTTAAACCCCTCCAGGGATGGTGATTCCACTACTACCCTGGGCAGCCTGTTCCATATGGGAGTATCCAAGATGACAGGTGTGAAACTACAGGGCATTTCAAAAAGATGGACCCAATTTGAAATCACTATAATCTTTGAAATTGGGTCCATCTTTTTGAAACACTTCATGGAGTGATGGAAGTTCAGATGCTTCACCATTTCCTGCAGAAAGAGATGCTGTTAGTTCACCTGTGCTTATCTATCTTTTTCTTTCTAGAATATGGTATCAAGTTTTCGTGTTTCTGAACTACAAGTGTTGTTGGGGTTTGCTGGACGTAATAAAAGCGGGCGGAAACATGACCTCCTGATGAGGGCACTGCACTTACTGAAGAGTGGCTGCAGCCCAGCAGTTCAGATAAAAATTCGAGAACTCTATAGGCATCGGTACCCAAGGACAATTGAAGGACTTTCAGATTTATCAGCTATAAAACCTGCAGTTTTCAATTTGGACATTAGCTCCTCTCCTGTCGAGCCTGACCTGGCTGTTGCTGGCATTCACCCGCTCCCTTCCACTTCAATTGCCCCTCAGTCTTCTTCCTCGCCCGTCAGTTCTGTGCTCCTCCAAGACACTAAGCCCCACTTTGAGATGCAGCAGCCATCCCCTCCAATTCCACCTGTTCATCCTGATGTTCAGCTGAAAAGCCTCCCTTTTTACGATGTGCTTGATGTGCTTATAAAACCTACAAGTCTAGGTAAGTGTTTAATAGTTCTGTGGGTTGTGTAATTCATGAGATGGGTGTTGCTTGTGACTTCTAGACTTAAGTAGCTTTTTGCAGCTGGGGAAAAGTGGAAGCTCCCTTCCCTTCTCATCCCTACCTTTGCCCTCTCCGCTGCTTGTCCCCAAAAGTGCCAAGCTGCACTTCAGAAAATACTGTTCTCTTCTGCAAATATTATGTGATTAAAGATCTTTGTCTTTTGAATATTGAATAATAGATTAGTTCAGTTGGAAGGTGTTGGAACGATAAAAGACTCAGCATTCCGATTCAATGTGAATCACGCAAAGCCATTTATTACAGAAACAAGCCTCCTTATATATGCAACTATATTCTAATCATGCATCCACACTCCAAGCATGGATTCGCTAAGTGAGTATCATGGGCTGTCCACACACTGGAGTCTCACTGATGATATGTCCGATGACTCACGCCATGTTGGGACCCCACTGATTGAGGAACGCCCCTCTTTCTCACAGCAGATTCTGTTCTCAGCTTCTCGAAGCGGCCTTGAGATTCCTTTGAGCCTGACTAATTCAGCAACAAATCTTTATCAAAACCTCTCCACAGGAAGGTACCTACGATGATAACTTGACAGCCTGACCACCTCAGGGCTCACCAAAATTTAAAGAATAAGAGTTAAGCACATTGTCCAAATGCATGTTAAGCACTGACAGGTTTGGGGCATCAACCACCTCTCTAGGAAGCCTGTTCCAGCATTTGACCACCCTCTTGGTAAAGAAATGTGTTCTAATATCTCACCTGAGCCTCCCCTGAAGTTACTTTTGGCTGAAAGATTTGGACCTGAAGTTTCTGCTAGGTACGAATGGGGGGGACATACCTGTAGGGGATAACAGGAAAAGGATTTCAGGGGCAGTAATTAATAAGTTGCAGCAATGTAAAGAGAACCATTTCACTGGCTTGTTTACACTTCTCTCACTGCAACAATTCTGCAGGTTCTGGTGTCTGGCACTGAAGTAGATACTTTGTGCAGCAAAGTTCAGTGTTGGTCTCAGTTTAGCAAAGGTTTCTCAGTCTACCAGTTATTGCCATACTGTTTCTTTTTCAAATAACGTGAAATCTCAGTTTAGTGTCCTCTAATTCCTCATTCTTAAATGCATTTAATTATTTGGAAATATGTTGTTTTCTGTCTTGAAATTCGGTCTGTCTTATCTTGCATAGTAGAAAGTGTTCCTGAACTCTCTAATATTGTTTAGAAACACTTCAGCATTTTGCAAGCTGTTTGCATCCTCTTAGACATTTTAGTTTCTTAACTGCTAATAGTATTTTAGGCTGTGAATTGTACCTCAGTGAGGCATATACTGATGGTTGGTCATCCGTGACTGCCTAAAGCAGCAAACTTTACTAACAAGCATTATTTACAATGCCTGTTATCACTTCTGTTTGTGTTGTGACACCTTTTGTTCCTGGTCAATGATATCTAGAGGTGGTGGTGATACGCTGGAAATTTCCCTAACAGCTGTTTTCCTCAACTTTGGAAACAATCCTTTATTTTTTCCTGAAAGGAAAATGCCATGTTATAGTTAGAGCTGTGTTTAAATTCCTCTTTCCCTTGAAGTCTGTAGGCTAATATAAATATAAAATGTTGTTTATGCTCTGTGCGTGTACACGTATATGCACAATATAGTTGTTTTGAATTGTTTGAGGAACTTGGCATGTGTGTCTGTTCCACCTGGATTCTGTTTCATGTTTGTGACCTTTTTATGTGTCTTCTGGGCATAGAGATCATCATCTCTGAATGTCACAGTGTACAAGACAGTCTAGGTTTTCCAAATTTGCCTGGTTTATTTTATTTTTAGTTTTAGTGCTATTTTTGCATTTATCCTTGCTGGTTACTTTAAACTGTTGGACAAGTCCAGTCTAACTTTATTTCAGGTCAAGATTTCTATCTTCTTAAGTTGAAATAAAGTTGAAAAGTAACAGGTACATACTATGAACCCTTAATACTAAAACATTACCACTTCCATCACTGACAGAGACAAGTAGGATTCTGATATGAAAGTTGTATATTTTTTTTTTTTCCAAATGCTAGCAAGGGTTAATTCAGACACCTGAAGTCTAGATGGCTTATCTGACATTAGGGCTTGTGCTTTCTCCCTTCTTCCCCAAATACAGTGTTACCTTTATCTGTTTCTGAACTGAGTAATTTTCCAGCTGTCCATAAATAACTTCTGGTGCGCCTTTTCTTCTTGTAGTACCTTCAAATAGTTCTAAACATCTTCTCTGTGGTACTCTTTTCTCCAGTGTTGTATTTTGTTGTGTGTGTTTTTGATTATAATGTGGTTTGCCAAGCTTCTTTAGTACTGAAGTATAATGTGATATTAAGCCATTTTAATGCAGTTGTATGAATGATTTGTTCCATTGCTTTCCTGTTGACAGTTACATGCAGTTCAAGCACAATTTGAGTATATTCAGTGGCTTGGACCTTGTTCCAGGGAAAAACTCAATTGCAGATCCTGTTTTAATTGATGACTTTAATCGCCATGATTAAACCTCTTTTGTGCCTCTTTTTTTTCTAGTACAGAGCAGTATTCAGAGGTTCCAAGAGAAGTTTTTTATCTTTGCTTTAACACCTCAGCAGGTCAGAGAAATCTGTATTTCCAGGTAAGAAGAGTGTGGAATAATGTAGGTAAACTTTTGCAAAATTTCAGGATGAAGTGTGGGGGGTTTGGTTCATTTTATGTGTTGCACAAACTTGCAGATGCGGGGTGATAATCCTCAGCAAAATTATGCTGAATTTCTGTTTTTCTTCAGGAACTACTGTGCACAGAAATTACATGCAGTTAGGGTAAATCTTAAGCCACTAAAGAGTTAACTATTACTCAGTTCTGAATAATTGTGGCTGTTTAGAGAGGTGGTAAGCTTTTATTTTTCCCCTGCATGTTTCTTGGCTGCAGGAATGGAAGGCTGCTTTTATTTTATTTTATATATATATATATATATTTATTTTATTTATTTTTATTTTTTTGTCTCAGGGTTCATATTGTTGCAAGACCTATGGTGTAAGCAAAGAGAATTGGGATTTTCCTCTCTGGCAACATCATACCTTGTTGTTACTATAAATTTTTGACAGAGTATGATGATCTTAAAATCCTGCTTAAGTAGCTAAACAGAAGTGCTGCTCGTAAGACTTGTTCATAGCTCAATAAAAGAAAAACAAGCAAAGTTTAGTGATGTTGGGGCAGATATGCCAGTTCTTTCTGCTTATGACTGGAATATGAAATCTGCTAAGTGAGGTTTTTATATATATAGATATATTTTTTTTTTCCCATTTGTCACAGAGACTTCTTCCCTGGGGGCGGGAGAGATTACACAGTCCAAGTTCAGCTAAGGTACTTTTTTCACAGTGTTCTCTTATAACTTCTATATTGGCTAATGTAACATAAATCTAGATGTTTGCAGAGACATATAAATGCAGTGACGCTTGAAAAATGACACTTTCTCTTTTTGGGAATATAGGTTATGCCTAGCAGAGACAAGCTGCCCTCAAGAAGATAATTACCCTAATAGTTTGTGTATTAAAGTAAATGGAAAGCTGTTTCCGTTGCCGGTAAGCTTGTTTGAATGTATTTGTGGTTTCTTTGTGACTTGTGTTTGTGTTTTTTCTGTAATGTTAACTTGCTAAAAGAATCAAGTTGCTTATTATCACTGAAATTTCTCTGGTTGCTAATGTTAGGCAAATGGTCTGTACATTTGCTGTGTGAGATAGATATGAATACTTTTAAGCATGTTACAGCAACTGTGTGGATTGTGTTTTAGCCACCTACAGCAAACCTCATCTGTTGTGGTTCACAAAATATGTCAAAACCAAACCAGTGCCTGTATGAGGAATCCTCCTCGTTGGTCTTTAAACTGCATTTATTTGCCTTGATTGGTAGTAGCCCTTGCTGTTTGGGCTATTTATATTTGTGTGTTGGCTTGAATTCTTTCTTGTTATGAGGGGATGATATCACCTTCTTGTGTACAAGTTTGTAGAGGAACAGACATATTGGAGTTCCCAGCATTTGCTGATACAAGAACAGGACAGCGTTGGAAGTTGTACAGCTACTGGTGTTTGATGTTTTGAAAGTTAGTATGTAGGCAGGGTCACCTCAAGGATTGAATATACACAAGAAGGGAAAAGCACTCATTCTTGAAAAATCTCTGGCATTGGTATCTCTGTACACCAGAAGAGGGAGAAACTCTTATGCAACCCATTCTGAAAGCTATAGAAGATGGAAAAAGTAGTAGGTACAGAGGGTTTTTTTCAGCAGTAGATTCAGTGTGGGGAGATGAGGTGTGAAATCTCTCAGAATGTTTGTCACCTTCTTGGGGTGTCACATGTGTTGTCCTGTAGCCCCCTCCTGCCATATGTGACCATCACTCTGCTCAGCTTAAATGAGACTCTCTAGCTTCTCTTCCCCCTACTTCTTTAACCATTGCATCACTGTTATTCTTTTTGACTTCAGTGTGTAAGATGATTTCTTTCATGTTTTCTGGTCACTATTTTCTGCAAATACCAGTTATGTTCTCTGTTATAAACTTTGCAGGATTCTCTCCTTTCTTCTGCAGTTTTTCCTTTATTTAAGCAACCCACCAAAAAGAACTGGGTCTGATGTTACCTGTGGACTGGTCTGCTGGCTCTCAGTCTTACTACCCTGTTTCCCTGAAAATAAGACAGGGTCTTATACAATTTTTGCTCCAAAAGATGCATACTTTTTTATATGTATAGCTGCTTGGACACTATTTAAATTGACTTTTTAATGAACAGTAATTAGGGCTTATTTTTTGAGTAGGGCTTATATTTCTATCATCCTCAATTCTGAAAAATCATGCTAGGGTTTATTTTTTGGGAAATGGGGTAATATAGTTTATGTCCTGCTGTGCTGTGTTATGTTATCCATTTTGTGTGTAACATACATCACAGCTGTAGCAAAAGTTGTTTGTAATCTTGGATTCTTGCTTTGCTTTAGATTTAAAACCTGTAGATCTTTCTGCATGTTGTAAGATGACTTTAATCTGTTCAGCAGAAACTTTAGGTGAGAAAGTGAATAAATGATTATTGTCTTGGCAACTTCTGTTCCTCTCCCCCTTCATTAAGAGCTGAAAGACAAATATAGTCTCAGTCTGAGTTCTCCTGCAAATATTTTTTGTTGATTTGGTCACTGTCTGTATCCCTCTTGTGGTTCCTTTCTGTTGAAGGAAATGTAAGTGTCGCGGTTGAGACGGACAAGCGACATGGACCAAATTCTTTCAAGATGAAAGTAATAGATACCATTTATTGCTACAAGCGCATTTTTATACAATTCTGCCAGTTCATGTGTCTTTTCACTATTGGTTACAAGTTACAGCACTAACATCTCATTGGTTAAACTTGCTATCATCCATGTTATTCTTCTATCCCCTTCTCTCTCACGGGTACATCTCTCCTCTCTCCGGATACTCCTTTACTCCCATCCTCCTCAAAGGTAAATCTTAATATCTCAAGGCTGATCTCTACTCTCATATCTTCTGTCAAGGATTCCACAGACCCGCTGCAGTTTCCCACAATTCCCCCTTTTTAAATTTGTGCTAAAAATGCTGCCCTCATTGTCCGCTGCAGGGCCCTTTGCAGCAGAGAAATCATGCATGGCAACATTAGTAACACAACCACAACAATCATCAAAATGATCAGTCCTGTTTTCACTACTGATAACAACCATCCTAAAAACTCTCAACCACTAAGCAATTTATTTAACAAATCACATCAAAATCTTCATACCCATGTCCTTGAGCTAATAACAAAAAACTATCGTGGCCCTACTCTGCTATGTGGCATGTCTTACAGAATCTACATCTAACAAAAGTCCACTTAAAGCCTTTTAAGTTCTGTTAGTTTGCTTAACTAGCCAGCATCCTAATTTTCTAAAATATTTAAAGCTTTTAGCTGTGCCAACACCAGATACAAGAGATCCTAAAACCCTTAACCTTGATCCCCAAAAATCTACATTATCATCACATTTTGACTCATATACACGCAAAAAGTATTTTTCTCGTCTTGCTCTTCTGTGATCTATTATCATAGATACATTGGGCGTTAAGAGAGTTAATAGTCCCAAAATACACAGTCCTCCAACAGCATTAGAAGGAATTCCTGGTCAGGCTCTATCTCCACAGATCAAGAATACACCATACAGGAGGTTTTGGGGTCACTCTCCCACATTATCAATGACAACCCTTGGATTCTTCTGCGAGGCATTACACCATCGAGTTTCATTTCTATAGTCACCAATGGTAGCATTAACATTTTGCAGTCTTATCCATTCATGCTTTAGCATATTGTCCTGGCACTTTTCACAAACCAGCTGGATACAAGCGTCCATGGGCACAGATCCCAGCAATTCCAGTTCCTGTGGTTCAATGTCTATTTCTGGGAGACAGTTAATCCAAAGTGCCATGTTAGTATTATTACAGTTTGTTGCAATGTCTCTGCATCGACCATTATTTTGAAACAATTGTGTGATGCTGCTGTAGTCATCAAGGCGGATGCCAACCAAGCATGTGTGGAACGGGTTTTCCGGAGGTGCCATAGCCAGGCATATGGAGTCCTGGTCAGTCATGTTGGCTAAAGTACTCCACATGTTAGTCTTTGTCTGTGCGGGCATCCAAAACACAGCAGCTGCAACAATCATTGTCAGGAAGATAACACAGGTTTCACGTTTCGTGCCAGCAACCATTGCGGCTCTTGATCTGAAAAGACACAAGCAGAACCTCTCCCCCAGGTTATCAATTGATGTGGCCTTTTCCATTGACTAGTGATTTGACCATAACTAACGTAGGTTCTTTCTGATTTAGCATGATTTTGGGTCACACTTGCAAAGTATTTAATCACATACAATGCTTTTGACAATTGGTTTTGTGGTGTTTTCCCTACTTCTCCCCCCTTTTTGTTTTAAAAAAGAACAAAACCAAAACAAAAAAAACACAGTTCAGAAGCACATATGTGCATTGAACCTTGACTACGTACTCAAAATCACAAATCAAATTTAGAGGTTCCTCCTTAAAAATCTCTAAGTAATTTAAAGCTGTGCCAAGTTCTGCTAATTGGGTTGAACCTTCAATAATTTTTTCAGAATGATGCCAATTGTTATCTTCACACTAAACCACTACAGCTTTATGAGACTTCCCAAAACCATCGACAAAAACTTTGCAAGTATGTAGGATCAGACCAAATACAAGTATGGCCTATGGCCTGATGTTAAAGACTTACAGGTTCTGCAGTAATTTACATTTTACATTTATGCATGCCAAAAGCTGTGGTGTTAAGAAAACCAGCTAGTGCAATTTATAGAGACATAGATTACAAATTAAAAAAATCAAAATTAAATTTCACAAATGGTACATATATGACAAAAGGATCATGGCCTATTGAAACTTAAATTAATTCCCTGCATTTTCTTGAGTAGAGTGACAATTGGTATATAACAATCAGTATATCAGCTTGCTAGCAATCTCATCATACTGTCCCACAATAGCCACAGGTTGTTTCTATGTTGTAGCCATAAATAGACAAATCTGCAAGTCCAGTCAAATACAGTCAACCTGTAAGGTTGTCATAAATTTATTCCTCAAATTTCCAACTCCATTTTGGCTGTCATATTTATTGGATATTGTTTTCCCTTACCAGATCGAAGTCCTGTTTCAGATCTATCAGTGTAGTGTTTGCTTTATCGAAACATTGGCTGTTAATACCAGTGGAAATACAGCATTTGAAATTTCCTTGGAGATTTCTCAGTTGCAGCAAGCAGATCTGCACCATCCAAGCAGCTTCTTGTAGGCCATGCAACTAAACAGAAGTCTCAGAAAACGTTATTTGAGCTTACAATTTACTTAACAAATCCTAACCTAAGAGAGGTATAGGAGTTTCTAACAACTATAAGAATTCATGTATTTAAACTTTGTTCCAAATTTGGCATTCCATTGGTCTCAAAAAACGGCCTTTCTTTCGTTCTCTCTCATGACCTCAAAAACTAGCATGGTGAATTTACTAAGAAGTCACAACTAATTACCACAGAATAAGTGTATTAAAAAATTTTTGGTTTAATTTTCCAGTTTCATTAGAACTATGCATCCACTGGTGATGCCTTTAAATTTCACCCTCAGACTCCTTCACGCAATATTACAGCTCTCTAGCAGTAACATTGCTTGGGGGAGGGGCGCGGGGGGGAATAAAACTTCCCTCTCGCCCCCATCTGAGATGGCAAGACGTACAGCCCAGCATGAAAACACATCAGTTTGAACTCCATATCAAACCAATCTGGCTCCACTCCACACTCAAATCAGTACCAGTCTGACCCAGAGAAGCACTGAACACGGTGACCCCCCAAAGCTGACCAGTGTGAAACGACTGACTTCAGCAAGGAGGTAAAATTATGAGCTCTTTTCCCCAGATGTGCCAAAACCTAGGAAACAAGACAGAAGCAAAAATAAACAACACCAACAACCCCTGATTCAAAGCCGAAAAACAACACAGTGCCACAACAAAAATGGATGACAATACTTCAGGGAAAAAAAAGGACAGAGCGGGGGGAGTAAAGCCCCCCTTTCTCCGCTTAGCAGTGGGAAAACAGATTTCTCCATTTTTTTTCGTTCTCTTCTTTCTGAAGTTCAGATATAGTCAAGGTCACGCAGCTGGTACGAGGTGGGAGGCTCTGGTAAACTCCTCAGTTACAATGAGCTGCACATAGGCCTGGAATATTTTGCTGTTTTGTTTTCCCATTTCATTCCAACCATAATACACTTTATATGCAATTTCAAGTAGCTCAGCAATAGTTACATTCCTTAGCTCCATTTACCTGTTAAAATTTAGAGATGTCAAAAAACAGTATAAACCAGTATAATAAACATAAATCCATTATTCTGTTTTCCTAAATCTAAATCAGTTAATATTCTAGCAACTTTTAAATACAACCACTTCCAAATTCACATCTATCATAGCATTTTAACAATTTAAATGTTTTTCTAACAATATAAGCAATTACTCTAATGTGTAAGGATGCATCCTAAGGGGGAGCAAGGTGGAATTTTAACGGTGGAACCGGTTCCCATTTTGTAATTATCTCCCCAAACAAGATTCTTTTGGTACCAAATATGAATATACAAACTAAAATACTGAGCTCAGATATGAAAACCATATACCAAGTTCAAATATGCAGATGGATCACAGTTACACCAATTTAAGACAATATCTCAATTTTTTATATTGCACCTTTGGGCCGCTCACTGCTCAGCCAGGTGGAGGCACCTCTGGGTCTCCCTGACAAAAAAAGTCAGTTGCGCGCTGAAACCCATCCGCACCCGCCGACCCGGACTGAGCAAGGCCTTCTTTTGTTTTGTTTTATTTTTTCTTTTGTTTTAATGTCTTGTCTGGTGCGCTACAGCTGTTATTCCAAAACCAGGATTCTTTACATGATGTGCATATAGAAAAACCAAATCCAGCACACCGAGATGAGACACAGCCTGTCACAGAGTTGCGCAAGTCTGAATGCTGGAATAAAGCTAGCATGCTAGAGAAAAAAAAAAATAACAGCTACTACACACAAAATTTACCATCACATTCACACAGTAAAGAACTAAATTACTCATGATCTTCTGTATTATCACAGAACGCACATTTTGAGTCAGTGAATTCTCATGATTTAACAGACTGTGAACTTATCATACCATATAACAAAGACCTACCAAAATTGCAACATGCGTAAAATGATACCCACAAAGAAAACAGGTTAATGAGGAAAGCATCTTGCAGACTTTAGCAAGTTTGCTGTGACCTGTGTGTTATCAGTTAACTCTCTCTCAGCTTGTTGACTTTCAAATCCTTCCAGCTGTAAAACTGTCTGTAATGATCTAATGATGTCTTGTAGAGATTTATGTTGTCCTGCTCTTCTCACCTTAAAAGCAACATTAATTGCAACAAAATTCTATTCTCCAGACACTTTTACCAGTCATTTAATGTAAACAGCAGCGAACACTGATTTCAATATTTAACAAGATATTCCTTCCTTATAATTCTGAGTGCTTTCCTAAGTTTTAAAACACCTCCCAATACTGATTTTTAGGAACACAACTGAAAACAATTATTCCTGACCCCATCTTACAAGTAAAAACCTTGAGAAAGGGGGGGGAGGGAGGGGTGCTGCTTGCAGCACGACTGGGAAAAATAGGGAGAGAGTTTTACGGCGCACTTAAAACAACTAGTAAAACAATTAACTCGCATTCCTAACAAGCTGCTTGATTTTTCAGAGAGGCAATACACAGAAATGCATAATATGTACTGTAAAACTCGCAGATAGTAAACATGAGCATTCTCTACTGCTAATTTCAACACCAATGCTTCCTTAGCTTGTAAGTTTTCAACCTGCTTATTGATAGCCTCTTGAAGATGGTCAATAAATTGCATGTAATTTTCACTGGGACCCCGATTAACAGTTGTAAATGATTTGGCCGCACTGCTGATCCCAGGCACCCCCATCACAGCTTGATATGTGAGGTCTGTTGACTGCTTCAGGATTTCAGAAAGTTATCGTGCCTGTATAGTGTCTCTTCCAGAAACGCACAGGGTCCCGTGGTTTAACTGTAATCGAAACTGGGGGTAAATCCCAGCTTTTTGGTAAGTTCGGTTTACGCTATGAAACTCTACCCTCACCCTCAGGAATTCAGTGTGGGAGGGAGGAGGGGGCAGGTTGGAGGGCCCCAAATCTGTAGAAATTACGTTATTTGGCTCGGTCTGGCTCACCACGGGGGGGTCCTCCCCACCCAAATCTCCAGGCAAGGGGAGACAGGAAAAAAAAAAAATGTCCATTTTTTTTTTTCTTCCGCGACTGATAGTGGCGGGGCAGAGGGTTGAACTGTGATCAATGGCGGTGATGCAGACGGCGGAACCGCGGTTGCTGATGATAGAGGAGAGGTTTGAGCTGTAATTGATGACAGTGGAGCGGTCGGCCGAACGCACCACTCCGACTGGTTCTCTGAGGGCCCCTCCCGAGACCATAACGCTGTTTTTTCATGTGAGTCTTTCATAGCTTTTAACTGATCTCGGGGCCACACATATGTATACGACTCTTTCATAGTTTTTTTCTGATCTCGGGGCCACATATATGTGCGCTCCTCCTTTATTCCTTTTAACTTTCCAAGAAAGTGCCGCGGATCCTTGTCCGTGTCAGATAATATGGATTTGGGCGGTTTTGACGAATCTTTAGTAACAGGGGGGGTCGGGGTAGTACTTAATCTTGCTTTTTCCTCCGAATCTGGCCCAGAAAAGTCAAGAATACCATCCCCCTCGGCCGCCTCTGCCTGTTGCTGTTTTAACTCTTTCAGAGTATCTAATAATAAGCACCACGTCGTTAACAGTTCAGTTGCTTCCTTGGACCCTTGGGTAGCACTATCAAACAATTTATCTCCCAAGTCCATCCATTGTGACACACTAAATGCTGTCACAGGATTAACCTCTAAACCTTGTGCTTTGCCCCATAGTAACATTTTTCTTAAAGTCAGTTCCAGAAGGCTAACACCCTGCTTCTTCAGAAGCAGCTTCCATGTAGATAATATAGTACCCTCTTCTTTAGATAAGTTTCCCCCCATGTTCCCGGTAGCTCACCTCCTCCTTCGCGAGGTGTCTTTTCAATGATCCAGATCTTCGGCAGCTCTCCTGGGCTGTTCTTATCAGCTGTACCGAGCTCCGTCTCCACAGCTCTTCGGCTGTTCACAGCTTTTCGCTGTCACCTTGTTAGGCGAGATCCTCTTCAGGCAGGATCACGTCGGGGTCACCACATGTCGCGGTTGAGACGGACAAGTGACATGGACCAAATTCTTTCAAGATGAAAGTAATAGATACCATTTATTGCTACAAGTGCATTTTTATATAATTCTGCCAGTTCATGTGTCTTTTCACTATTGGTTACAAGTTACAGCACTAACATCTCATTGGTTAAACTTGCTATCATCCATGTTATTCTTCTATCCCCTTCTCTCTCACGGGTACATCTCTCCTCTCTCCGGATACTCCTTTACTCCCATCCTCCTCAAGGGTAAATCTTAATATCTCAAGGCTGATCTCTACTCTCATATTTTCTGTGAAGGATTCCACAGACCCACTGCAGTTTCCCACATGTAAGATAACTTATTTTCCTCAAAGACCACTGTTGTCCAGCTTGATAGCGTTAGTGTTAGGTAATTAATCCGTGATTCCTTTATTGCCAATTTGTACAACTCTTGGGTGAGTACTGTTCTGTATTTCGTTGGTATAGCAGTTCATGCCTGTGCAGAGATCTGTAAATTATTCTTGGTCATCTCCTTGGCTGCAATCCTTACCAAAAACTTCAGAGAAATGCTGCCAGTGTGCCAGTACTGCTTCAGGTTGTGGCAACTCATGCTAACATGGTGTTTTGTTTTATTCCTACAACTGTGTCATCTTGTTACAGTGTGTGTTCTGACTTAAAAAGGAGTAAATGTAGGTACCTGCATGTTGGTGTCTTGTCTAGTAACAAGGATTGTATACATAATGCACTACAGCAGGTGATTCTCTTGACTTCTCTTGTAGGAAAGACAAAATGGGAAAGTCCAAAAAGATAATTTGTTTTTCTTCCCAGGGGACCTCCACAGACCACCACAGGTCTCTTTTTTTTCTTTCTCCTTCTTTGTTTTGTTTTGTTTTGTTTTTTATTTGTTTTGAGGTGTGTTGTTTGTTTGTTTGTTTGTTTTTTCCTGGCTCTAGCAGATTCCATCTATTTTTGACTAATGTTGTTCTTGCAAGAAACATGGAAGACTTGAAGACCCAAATAGCCATAGAATTGGCAGCCTAACTAAACAGTGCTGGTTGTGATAGGCAAGCAGAGTGCTCTTTACTTAGCTCTTGGAAGGCTAGGAAGGGAAAATTCTGAAGTGTTCTAGGAGTACAAGATTGAATCTGATCTCAAGGTCTCAAGGTGATTGCTCTCTGGAAAGAAAACATCAAAAACTTGGCTGAAGTGAAGCATGTGCACTGCAGTCTGTAAAACAAAAAACAAAAAACAAAAAAAAAAAAGTTGGAAATAGAACTTGCATTCTTGCTCTCTTGAAAGCGAGGCAGCTTCATTTTAGGTTGGAGACCAGCAGGGTTATTGTGACTGGTACAGTACATGTGGAAATACTCTCCTAAATATTGCAGGGATGGTGTGTTGGTGTGTTTGTCAACATAAATTCATTGTAAAGTCACCATAGTAAAGACTACTGGAGCAAAGCAATTGGGAAATATATAAATGGCTGCAGCTGTTATGTTTGATTAAATAAATGGCAGAATGTTCATTCTGTTAATTATGTGCCTGCTGCCTTGTACATTCTGTGGTAGAGCACATGTGAGGTTCCTGGTAGCTACTGGGTCACTTGTCATCTGAGGTGAGAACCATTTTAGAAACAAATCTTCAGCAATTGCTTGATGCTCTGGCCCAGCAGACCTGCCTGTAGAAGCTCTGAGTCCCTATTCTGTTACTGCAAGTGTCCTGTCTGAAATTAATAAAGGGTGGTGGCGAGGCACAGCCAGGGCTTAGTTGTCAGCTGAAATGTATGGAGTAGGAATATTGCTGCTTTGGAAACCTAGAAAATGATGTGATAACTATTGAGCCTTCCTTGATTTAAAGTCTGTGATTATCCTTTGATATACTTGATTGATGAGTAGAAGAGGCTCTTTATTTCTGTTTTTTATTTTTGGACCTGGCATCTTTCAAAATAACTTTTTTTTTTTTTCTTCCCCAAGCACTAGGCTGTGAATGTGTGTGTAAAACAATATATGTGTGTGGGTTTTCAGCATACCCTTTCTGGGAGAGTTTCTTGTATAGAACAACACTGTCTTGAACTAAATTAGATCTGCCAGTTGGTTCTGTGCAAGGCATAGGGCTGTGATCTCTTAGTGTCATCCTTCTGGTACAGGATGAGTTTTAGAGGTGAGTGGAGTGCAGGTTGTTTGTGTGAGCTAAAAACAGATTTTCAGTGTTCCTGTTACAGACTGGCTTGCTTTCCTCATGGCAGACACAGGGTGAGAGGAATAAGCTGCAATTAGTCTGTGTCTCTCATAGCACAAGTACTTTCTGCTCACAATGTGCTGGAGAGTACATGCTTGCCTAGAAGCAAAAGGGAACTGGATGGCTCCTGATTCAATTCACAAACATATAGGCAATAAAACTACAGAAACAGTCCAGATTATGAAATTCTTCATCAAAGCTGAGCAAATATCTAGTTGATTTTTGTTTCTGCAAACAACAGCAAAGCCTGTTAGCTTTTAAATACAGCTGATATTCCATGTACAGCTGCTCTTCAGGGGCCCTGGCAAAGCACAGATGAGAACCTGTCGCTGATGGGGCTGGTGTGGTTGGTGTGAGGCAAAGCAGACACTGAGGAGATGTGGAGCTCTTGTTCCAAGACTTTATTGTTTCTTAAATAGCATCAATGAAGTGTTTTTTGGGTGTGAAACATGGAATTAACTCTTCATGACTTGCTGTGTCCTTGCAATTTTCTACTCTCAGCAGGATGGGGAAAAAAAAGGACAAAGCATTAACATTGCTTTTTATTCTTCCAGTGAACTTACATGCAACAAAACTGCTGCCTTCTCTTCGACCTTTTCAGCACTTCTGTAAAATAATTTGAAAACAAAAAATGTTTTAAAATTGTGATTGGCTTGTGGTATTAAACTGTCAAAGACTGATATTTCTCAGAATAAGTGTTGAGTTTAGTCTCTAGCCTACAGAGCCTCTGGGTTTACCTGCGTCCCACAGGTCTGTTTAAAACTAACAAGTCTCTTCAGCAGGTTTCAGAATACAGTGGAGAGACTTGGTAACACTTTCCTTGTCCTTTCTTCCTGTAGGGATACGCTCCACCACCAAAAAATGGAATTGAACAGAAGCGACCTGGGCGCCCCTTGAATATAACATCTCTAGTTAGGTTGTCGTCGGCAGTGCCAAACCAGATTTCCATTTCCTGGGCTTCTGAAATTGGAAAGGTAAAGTGTAATTTATGTAAAAAGGTAAAGTGTAATTTCTGTAGGATGTGGAAAGTCATCTAAAAGGGGAAGGGATTGAAACCGGGCTCTCCAAAGATCAGCCTAAGGATGGAAAGCCCGAATTAAGAGTGAAATCAGCAGCCCACTTGAAGTGCATGTACACTAATGCATGCAGTATGGGCAACAAACAAGAGGAGCTGGAAGCCATCGTGCAGCAGGAAAGCTATGACATAGTTGCCATCACAGAAACATGGTGGGATGACTCATATGACTGGAGTGCTGCTATGTGTGGCTACAAGCTCTTCAGAAAAGACAGGCAGGGTAGGAGAGGTGGAGGGGTGGCTTTATATGTTAGAGAGTCACTCGACTCTGTTAAACTTGAGGTCAGCAGTGACAAGGTTGAGTGCCCGTGGACCAGAATCAGGGGGAGGTCCAACAAGGCTGACATCCTCATGGGTGTCTGTTATAGACCGCCCAACCAGGACAATGAAGGAGATGAATTATTCTACAAGCAGCTGGCAGATGTCTCAAAATCGACGGCCCTTGTTCTTGTGGGTGACTTTAACCTGCTGGATATCTGCTGGGAGCTCACTACTGCACAGAAGAGGCAGTCTAGGAAGTTCCTAGAGTGTATAGAGGACAATTTCCTTCATCAGCTGGTAAATGAGCCTACCAGGGGCAAGATCCCGCTGGACCTACTGTTTACAAACAGAGAAGGGCTGGTGGGAGATGTAGTGGTTGGAGGCCGCCTGGGGCACAGCGATCATGAAATAATAGAATTTTCAATACTCAGAGATGCAGGGAGAACCATTAACAAAACCTCTACGCTGGACTTCCGGAGGGCAGATTTTTGCCTATTCAGAAGCCTAGTTCAGAGCATACCTTGGGAAACAATGCTTAAAAACAAGGGGGCCCAGGAGGGTTGGACACGCTTCAAGCAGGAGGTTTTGAGTGCACAGGAACAGGCTATACCAGTGTGCCGAAAGGCTAGCCGGCGGGGGGAAGACAACCGGCTTGGCTAAACAGGGAGATTCTGAATGAAATCAGAAATAAAAAGAGACTTTACCGACTGTGGAAAAAAGGGCTGGCTACTTACGAAGAATTTATGGAAATAGCTAGATCATGCAGAAAAAAAAATCAGGGAAACAAAAGTGCAATTTGAAGTTAATTTGGCCAGTTCTGTCAGGGATAATAAAAAGTCCTCCTTCAAATATGTTAATAACAAAAGGAGGGGCAAGGAAAACCTCCATTCTCTGCTGGACTTTGAGGGAAATATAGTTAGCAAAGATGAGGAGAAAGCTGAGGTACTTAATACCTACTTTGCCTCAGTTTTTACCAGTAAGACAGGTGGCCCTCAGGACAACTCACCTCTGGAGGTGGTTGACAGAGATAGGAAGCCAAACAGGTCCCTTGTATTCCAGGGGGAAATAGTTGGTGATTTACTGAGCCATCTGGATCCTCACAAGTCTATGGGACCAGATGGGATCCATCCTGGGGTGATGAGGGAGCTAGCAGAAGAACTTGCCAAGACGCTCTCCATCATCTTCCAACAGTCCGGGCTCACTGGGGAGGTACCATATGATTGGAAATTGGCCAATGTTACCCCAGTCCACAAAAAGGGCTGCAAAGCTGACCCTGGCAACTCCAGGCCTGTCAGCCTGGCCTCTGTGCCTGGCAGGGTTGTGGAGCAGATCATCCTGAATGGAATCACACAGCACCTTCAGGATGGACAAGGGATCAGACCCAGCCAGCATGGGTTTAGGAGGGGCAGGTCCTGTCTGACCAACTTGATCTCCTTTTATGATCAGGTGACTCACCTGGTGGATGAGGGGAAAGCCGCGGATGTGGTCTATCTGGACTTCAGCAAGGCCTTTGACACTGTCTCCCATAATATACTCCTGCAAAAGCTGGTAGCCCGTGGCTTGGACAAGTGCACTCTCTGCTGGGTTAAGAACTGGCTGGAGGGCCAGGCCCAGAGAGTGCTGGTGAATGGGGCTGCATCCAACTGGTGGCCAGTCACTGGTGGTGTCCCCAGGGGTCAGTGTTGGGTCCAGTCCTGTTTAACATCTTTATTGACGATTTAGATGAGGGGATTGAGACCATCATCAGCAAATTTGCTGCTGACACCAAGTTGGGAGGGAGTGTGGAGCTGCTGGAAGGCAGGAGGCTCTGCAGAGGGATCTGGATAGACTGGAAAAATGGGCTGATTCCAATGGGATGAAGTTCAACAAGGCCAAGTGCTGGGTCCTGCACTTTGGTCACAACAACCCCCTGCAGCGCTACAGGCTGGGCGCAGAGTGGCTGGAGAGCAGTCGGGCAGAAAGGGACCTGGGGGGACTAATGGACAGGAAGCTCAACATGAACCAACAGTGTGCCCAGGTGGCCAAGAAGGCCAACGGTATCCTGTCCTGTATCCAAACCAGCGTGGTCAGCAGGACAAGGGAAGTGATCCTTCCCCTGTGCTCTGCATTGGGGAGGCCACACCTGGAGTATTGTGTTCAGTTCTGGGCCCCTCAGTTCAGGAAAGACATTGAAGTGCTGGAGCGGGTCCAGAGAAGAGCAACACGACTGGTGAAGGGACTTGAACACAAGCCCTATGGGGAGAGGCTGAGGGAGCTGGGCTTGTTTAGTCTGGAGAAGAGGAGGCTCAGAGGTGAGCTCAGCACTCTCTAGAACTACCTGAAGGGAAGTTATAGCCAGGTGGGGATTGGGCTCTTCTCCCAGGCAGTCAGCAATAGGACAAGGGAGCATGGGCTTCAACTCTGCCAGGGGAAATTTAGGCTGGATATTAGAAAGCAATTCTTTACAGAGAGAGTGGTCAGGCATTGGAATGGCTGCCCAGGGAGGTGCTGGACTCACCGGCCCTGGAGGTTTTTAAACTGAGATTGGACATGGCACTTAGCGCCATGATCTAGTAAACAGACTAGAGTTGGACCAAGGGTTGGACTCGATGATCTCTGAGGTCTTTTCCAACCCAGTCGATTCTGTGACTCTGTAAATAACATAATTTAGCATTTCTTCTCCTCTGTTATCTGATGTTGCTGGTGAGGTATGTGCCAGCAAGTGTTTAGTATGAGGTGGTTGAGCTTATTATCAGTGCCAGGAAACAAAGTTTGCTCTGGAGTTATGATAGTTTACGGTAATATATAGAAGATTTGTGTACAGATAGCAAAGACTTCCTTAGAGAACTCACATTAGAAAGCCTGCTGTTAGGGGTTACCTGAAGTGTGCCAAAAATACCAAAAATCTTTGTAGTTTAAATAGTACAAAGCAGCTCAAACATGACAAAATAAGAAAAGGAAAACCTCAGTTCTTGCTTGAAGCCTGATGATGTGGTAATATGAATATGAAATTATGGCACCATATCTTCTAAGGCACATTTCTCAGTATCTATTGGAACTGTCCTTTGGAGAATGCTCTTTAAACTGACCAGATGTGCCAAGGCCATGGGGGTGGAGATGGATGCTTGCTTTTGAGATTTTTGTATTTTCTAAGTAATACCAAACAGTCTTACAAAAGCAATTTTTATTTCAGAGGAAGAACTGGTTAATGGATATTTCTATCTTTATTCTTTTGATATCCCTTTTTTACATGAAAATGGCCTCTGAGTAGATTTAAAACTTCATTTGTAAATAAACCAAAATGGGGGTGGAATTTGCAGCTCAGAAAGCTCTTAGATGGCAGGTTGCTGGGAAGGGTTTACTGGGGAGGTGTCATGCTGGTGTCAGCTCTTCCTGGGCTTGATGGATCTCAACCATGCTTGGCTGGACCATACGTGCATGGTGTGTTTGTATTGTAGGATATCTGAGCAGTGTGGTTTTATTCTTACAAATGAAAGAGTATTCCTGGAAACTTGGGTGAATTGAGGGAAAGCTGACTTGATGTGGGGAAGGATGGAGAGCTAGGGGAAGAAAAAAAATGCAATTCTAAACTTCATGGAAAGCTGCAGTGGGGGAGAAGCATGCTAGACTTCAGGTGTTAGGAGATAAAGGGGGCGGTGACTGAAATGTGAAACCTGTTGCTTTCTGGTGCCAAGATTAATTGCAGTTTAAATGGAATTAGCCTCTAAAATGCATGGCTGTTTAGAAATCCCCCTATGGATTTACTGAAGAAATAAAGGGAGAGTGTGAGAAATTATGAATTCTTCCTAGGTCTAAAAAGCTGTTGCAGCAGCCTTTTCAGCTGTTGGGAAGTTAAAACCTAATTATTCCTCTGACTAGTTGTGTAAATATTTCTGGATTCAATTATCAAAGTAGCTTACCTCTTACATTTTTCTTCAAAATCAAAATCTGTGGACCAGGAACACCACATGTTTCCAAGTTAGACTTCAGTATAAGCTTTTACACACTAAAATTTTTTAAAAAGACATTGGGGAGAAAGTTCATGTTCTGAAAATAAATGAAGGGCAGTGCTGACAGAGAAGTTTTTTCTAAAACAGAGGTAGAGGGCAAGATCTAAGCAGTTGCTTCACAATCAGAAAGCACAAGAATCTTGAAATGACTGCAAGGTTTTGTGTGGTCTCAGCCTTTCCTGCTTGACCCCTGCTTTCTTCCCCCGCCTTGTATCTGCCAAAGATATTCTCATGGAAACTGATAAATTGGAGGTTGTCCCACTTTTCCTCAAGAAGTGAAGTTCTCTGGTTTCATGGTGGTGGTAAAGGAGGAGCAGGGCAGTAGATGTTCAAAATTATTTTGTAATACCCAGACAGTATAGGAACCATATGAAGGTGACTGGCAGGGACTGGAAATAAGGGACTGCAGGTTACATTTGTTGTACAGATGAAATCATTATTATTCTGCAGTAGTGGCATAGTGAAGAGACTGAGTGCACCCTCAGCAAGCTGACTGATGATACCAAACTGGGAGGAAGGGCTGACACACCAGAGGCTGTGCTGCCATCCAGCGAGACCTGGACAGGCTGGAGGACTGGGCAGAGAAAAACTTGATGAAGTGCAACAAGGGCAAGTGCAGGGTCCTGCACCTGGGGAGGAATAACCCTGTACACCAGTACAGGTTAGGGCTGGACCTGCTGGAGAGCAGCATTGCAGAGACAGACCTGGGAGTTCTGGTTGACAACAGGTTGACCATGAGCCAGCAATGTGCCCTTGTGGCCAAGAAGGCCAATGGTACCTGGGGCGCATTAGGAAGAGTGTGGCCAGCAGGTCGAGGGAGGTGATCCTCCCCCTCTGCTCTGCCCTGGTGAGGCCACATCTGGAGTACTGTGTCCAGTTCTGGGCTCCCCAGTTCAAGAAGGACAAGGAATTACTGGAGAGAGTCCAGTGGAGGGACACAAAGATGATGAGGGGTCTGGAGCATCTTTCTTATGAGAAGACACTGAGAGAGCTGGGGCTGTTCAGCCTGGAGAAGAGAAGCTGAGAGGGGATCTCATCAATGCTGATAAATATCTCCAGGGTGGGTGTCAGAGGTTGGACCAGACTCTTTTCCATGGTGCCCAACAATAGGATGAGGGGCAACGGGCACAGACTGAAGCACAGGAGGTTCCATCTGAATATGAGGAGAAACTTCTTTCCTTTGAGGGTGGCAGAGCCTGGCCCAGGCTGCCCAGGGAGGTTGTGCAGTCTCCTTCTCTGGAGATGTTCAAACTCGCCTGGACATATTCCTGTGTGATCTGCTCTGGTGACCCTGCGTTAGCAGGTGGGTTGGACTGGATGATCTCCTGAACGTCCCTTCCAACCCCAACCAGGCTGGGATTCTGTGACTTGTGGAATTTTCTCTTCATTAGTGACCTTGGAGAGAGTGAAGGCTGAGGAAAAGCAGCTGGCAAATGGTGTGAATTAGGGAAGAGTAATAAATGCTGGGGAATGTGGGCAGCCTCAGAGGAGTAGATACAGTGTAACAAGGCCTGGCTTAAAAGCTAACAGATTGTCTCCTAAATCCTTCCCTTTTTTCAGTGTCAAACATGAGAAGTTCTTAAAAACTGCATGTATGAGGAGGTGTGTCATCAGTCTAAATCATCTTTCCAAGAAAAGAGCCCAGATTGTCTTTTTGTTGTAGAGTTATTGTTCTTAGTTAAATCACAATTGGACTTGATTGACAGGAGAATTCTGGCAGAATATTGGACTATTTCACAGTAATGAAGTCATCTGCCAACACTTTTCATAACTATTAAGTAAAAAATCAACAATTTTTGGTTTTACTGTACACTATAACTAGTGTAAGTAGTAATCTGTTTCTGTAGTGGAAGTAGTGTATGAAATCAATATTTAATCTTTAATCCCTCTTTTTGTAGAATTACTCCATGTCTGTGTATCTTGTTCGTCAGCTCACTTCAGCTATGCTTTTGCAGAGGTTAAAAATGAAAGGTATCAGAAACCCCGATCATTCCAGAGCACTAAGTAAGTCAAATTAATTTGCATCTCTGTACTTTTTCAGAGTGGTTGGTGGCTCTTTAAAACTAGAACTAGTAATATTTAGGGGATTTGCAGCATTTTGAAAAGAAAGTCCGGAGTATCAAAGGTTCTCTTTGCTGTTGCTGAGGCGTCATGCTTCACTCTCTGGTAATTATTTTATCTCTTTGCATGTTGGGTTGAGTTTGCTCCACTAACTGTTGTGGCTGTTTGTTTGATGTGTGGCAGATGCACTATCTTGTGATTCACAGTGTTTGCCAGTCACTTATAAGGAGGAAAACTATTGTTTGATATTGATATTGCTATGACCTAGTTTCCTAGATGATCAAGGTTAGCATTTTAAATAATGGTGTCTAACTTCTTAATTTATTTTAATAGTTAAAGAAAAACTAACTGCAGATCCTGATAGTGAGATTGCCACAACCAGTCTGCGGGTTTCTCTGATGTGTCCTGTAAGTATGGCTGGAAATAATCGTGTACAGATTTGTATATTCATCTGTAGTGCAGTTGGGCTGCTTTTAAAAGGCACCACTTTAGGAACTTCACTGGCTTCTGGTTTATACTGATTCATTAATATAAAATAATTGGGCAGGGTGACAGAATAATTAAAGGGCACAGTGATAAATAAAACTTTGGGTCTCTTCATCTCTTGCTGTAACAAAAAAAAAAATATATATATATATTACCACTTTGTAACAAGGTAATACTGCCTTGGGGTTTCTCTTTCCAGGTAGAAACTGGTCTTTGTGTTTGTGACTGGTTTGTTAAGTTAAATGTTAAAATAGGTCTAATGCCATTTTGAGTCTAATATAATTGGAATTCACAAAATCCCTTGAAATATTTGGCTGAAAGAAAATGATCAAGCAGGTGCAAAATTCTAGAAATAACATTGCTGCAGATCCATTAGAAACGTTTCTGATTGTTTGCAGCTTGGTGGGGACTTTGGGGATGGCTTTATTGTTGCTTTGAGTGCACTGTATGTGCTTTGATAGGGTGGATTTGCCTCCAGCGACCTTAGCACTGGGCATCTCTGCTGTGAGAAGAGAGGGTTACTTCACCTCTGATTTAATTGTTAGCCATCCAGGCCTGCTTTGCTCCTTTCTGTTCTCACACTCTTTAAATTTGTCTCCTGCAGCTGGGAAAAATGAGACTGACAATCCCATGCCGGGCTGTGACTTGCACACACCTGCAATGTTTTGATGCTGCTCTTTATCTTCAAATGAATGAAAAGAAGCCTACGTGGATCTGCCCTGTCTGTGACAAAAAGGCAGCTTACGAGAGCCTAATATTAGATGGGTAAGACACAGGGTTTGCAGAGTACAGAATTAATGAAAATTTTTCATGATGTATTAGATGGCTACACCTCAAGTCACAAAAGTAGCTATCTTGTATTATTTTCTTTGTCAAAATATTTTAGACTGGGAGGAATTATTTGACTCTGTTAGTTTCTGTTCCCATGTAATGAAGTACATTAGTTTATCTTCTAATTGCATCATCAAACTCTTGAGCCTCAGCATATATCCTCTGGAGAAACTCAAATGTGACATCTAGGGATAGGGCTCCCTTTTACATTACCCTATCTCTGAAGCAATTAACTGTAACATTTAAACTTAAACTTAGAAACAGGGTGAAACTTGATTCCAAAGATGATGATTTCTACCTCTGTATGGAAATTTATGAATTGCAGTAACATTGGAGTGGTATCGAGGTAGGTTGGGATACTCTCCTGGGTTTTGATGTCTGGGTGTCCACAAAGGCTGTAATTGCAGACATTTAGGTAAGACTAATTAGGGTGAAAGTACAGGCTATGGGTCGAAGGTGACCATAATTAGCTTTTCAGCTGTGTCTCCCTCACTTGGCAAAAGCCTGGAATTAAAATTTGAAACTGCTTTTATTTTTCAGGCTTTTTATGGAAATCCTTAATGAATGTTCAGATGTGGATGAGATCAAATTCCAAGAAGATGGTTCCTGGTGCCCCATGAGGCCAAAGAAAGAAGCTGTGAAAGTCTCAAGTCCACAGTGCACCAAAATAGAAAGTACGTACATCTGGGTGGTGGTTGCAAACCAACAAAAAAATCTTGGAGACTTAGTTATTGCTGGGATAATGTGTGTGGATACTGATGTTTGTTCTGTGGGGGGTTAATATTTCTCAACTTTCATTTAAAGTTTTTTTTTTTTTTAAAAAAAAAAGGGGTGTTATCCCTAAAAGTGTGAATTTGTGGATTTTGTCTTTGCTTATTATAATAGCAGTTAAATAAATGAATGGTTGGTCTTGTTTTAGGTCCTTAAACTGATAAGTGAAGATTAAAGCTTGTGCTTTAATAATATCAACATGATACAGAATACTAATAGAACTGTTCCTGGGCCGTAACATTCTCTGTAGTGGCCAGGAAGATGAGTTAAACCAGGATTTGAGATATTGATTCTGTTGCAAATAGAAACTTCTGATGTCAACAGCCTTAAAAAAAATAAGTGATAGTTTGTTTTCTTGTTTAGGTTCCAGTGTTAGCAAACCCTGTTCTGTGATGGTGACCAATGAGGTAAACAAGAAGAAAGTTGACATTATTGACTTGACTATAGAAAGCTCTTCTGATGAAGAGGAAGATCCTCCTGCCAAAAGGAAGAGCATATTTATGTCTGAAACGCAAGGAAGCCCAACCAAAGGGTTTGTCAGTTTTAAAGTTAGTTGTTATTCTGTAATGTTGCAGATAAACTGATGTGTAGATGAATGGACTTGTCATCTCTCTTTGGGATCTAGCTCCACACTTCCAGAGGAGAATTTCTAGGCCTCTCCTTGCAGAAGGATGTATTGATTCGGTACCTTTGTACAGACAGAACACTTAAATAGTTTTACATCTTGCAAAAGACTTGTGCTTGCTGTTGTTGTGTTTGCAGGGATACTTTTCCATAGAAAAGGAAGCTGATCAGGCTAATGGATGGGATTCTCCTGAGAAAGCAGATGATGCCAAGTGGAGGAGCTTTATGCATTCTTGCTAAGTTAGTGTCATCTGAAAGGCTTTTCTCTCACTTACACCCTTTCTCTAATCCACTGATGCCCAGGAAATTAAGCTATGTTGCGTGTTTCATCCATCCTGTCAGTCTTGAAAGGGAGGTGCTTTGCTGTTTTGAATAAAGATGAGCTTTTCTTCCATCTCTTTCTTTAACCACGAACAGTGTCCAGAGTTTTCGGTCAGTTCTGCACCTAAATTAGCACAACCACCAACTTCCAAGTCTGCTGTCAACTGCTCCATCTTTGTAGTCATGTCTGACTTCAGCTGCAGGGTTAACCAGCTGCTTTAGTGTTGTGCTGCCTTCTGTATGTCCCAATCCATGCAACTCAGCTGCAGTTGCTCTTTGTGGCTTCCAGAAAGTTCTTGCTCTTGGTCTGCAGGGTGAAGGAGACCTGCAGGGAGGGGACACTGGTGAACCTTACCAGAAGTCACTGCTCCATGAGGCAATTCCAAGCGTCAGCTTTTCATTAGTGTTGCTGCATGCATGAGGCATGTGTCTGTGTCTCTCAGCATAGTGCCTTATGTCTTGTGCTAAAACAATAGTAATTAAAACAATCCACTTCTGTTTTGTCAGCTCTTAAAGTAATGAACAGGTATAGTGTCTCTAGTCTGCAGGAACGTGTGGTCTTTGGGAAGCAAATGGTTGTCTTCAACAACTTGTAGCGGTGATACTGAAATGCTGTTGCTGCTTGTGAGGGCTGTGGAGGAATCCTTCTGCAAGGGACTTTTGTTTCTTATTTTTATAAGAAAAAATAGCTACAAATACATCTCTTAATGAAGTTTCAGAAGGTATCAAGACTTCCTTCCATGCTCTTGTGTTTGTCCAAGATGGCTACTTGCAACCATAATTGTAGAAGAACTGAGTTTTCTTGTGTATCTGTGACAAATGTATTTTCCTTATTGTTTGGATATGGAAATAGCATGTTTTCATTCTTTAAATCCAAGTCAAAGCCAGACTTTTGGGGGAGTAGCTTTTCTGCTGTAAACAATCTTACCTGAATGCTAGTTTTTGGCAAAACCATGGAGTGTCTTCCTATAGGCAGAAGCAACATAGGTTGAAATGTAAGAGGTGCTGAGAGGGGAAGGCCTGAAATCCAAGCTTCTAAAATCAGAAGTAGCATAAATGCACCAGTGCAGGAGTGTGGGAAGATGTGAGTGGGTAACAAGGCAGGACAGTGAGATGCAGGACTCTGGTTATTTCCACATGCCTTGAAGTTTTATAAAGATATTTATGCATGTGGCTGTAGCCCAAATGCCTGCAGTTTCGTATTTAACAGTGTCATGAAGTTGTTAGCATTTAAGGACACATAACCACGGGCATAGTTATATGCGGTGCTTTATTTCAGCGCTGGGAAACCAGGGGTTCGCACCCAAAGCTGGCTTCGCAGGTTAAGTTACACAGTATTTATACAGTCCATTCACATACATATTCATATATTCATTAAGATACGTAACGGTTACTCAGTATTGATTACAACATCGATTGCAACATCTTGGAACTATTTTGATCATGTGCAGTGTCCTCACTCTATGCGTATTTAGGCTAAGATAAAAGCTAGGTTGTTAAGATAAGAGTATACTCGAACACGATATGCTTGAACATCCTCTCAGGGACAGTTTACAAAACTGATTCATCCTTTCAGGAACACTTTGTAAAACTGGTTCGGTTACTAACATTTCCCCCCTTTGAAAATGCTTTTCTGTTCTTAGACAATGCATTTTCACCTCAATCAATTTCTTCGATTATTCATTGGTAATTCCCTTCAGGTGTGATAGTTCCAGTCGTGCCTCTTCATAAGCTGGAGGGTTATCAAATATAGGATTAGCATAATTCCTACTCAGGATACTGAAAATGCGATTATTCCGAGCATTTGTTTGACTAATTATGCGCTTAATACCTACATACAACAAACAAAGAAGAACAATCACAATTGCAAGTACAACTACACTTTCTAGTAGTGAATGTACCCATCCTCCCAAAATTAAATCGAATTTATTCAACAGAGCTCCTATCCAGCTCTGTTCTGCATCTTGTCTTTCCTTTTGCAGCTCCACTTGTGTTTGGGTCAGCTTGGAAATGTCTTTCTCAGCCTCTGAAGTTACGTCTGGAATATGGATGCAGCAGTGATCGATTCTGTCTTTCAAATATCCACAGACGCCATTTTCTTTTAATAACATTATGTCGGGTGCCATTCTATTCTGCAAGGTCATTTTAGTCGTAGCTTGCAATTGTATATTGAGATCCCGAAAACCTTTTTTAGTTATTCTAGCCAATCGATCCATTTGCCCGATCAATTTATCAATCATTTCTCTATTCCTATAGGCTGCAATTGGTGCAAAGAAAGATTCTAGTGCCCAGCTAAATTTAACACTGCTTGATGGTTCATGCCACACATCATCCTCGTTTATTTCTCGTTATGTCTGACCTGTAAAAGTTCTTGCCTATTTTTCAAAGGTGACCTTTTCCAAATGGGACATAGTGTTGGCAACCCCAAAGTAATTTCTCTAATTGGTCCTCCCATTGGCAAATGTGTAGTCCAGGTCCCATCACTTAAGGCCCAAACTAAATGTCCCATACTGCCTATAACTCCTTTACAGTCAATTTTGTCTTTATCAATGCCAATTTTAAAGGCTGCCTGTGAGTCTAATTGTTTCTGACAAATGCAGCCTGTAATCACTGCTACTTTGACAATGGACAAAGGTATCTCTTTAATGTCTGTTTGACAAGTTATCACCCGTGAGCAATTCCACCATGGTACTGTCATTCCTTCTGTTACATCGGACCACCGTATGCACCATGGAATTGCTTCACTGTATTGGTATTGTTGTACAATACTTAATGTCCACATGTTACTCCATGATTCAGTTATATTTCGATCGTCCTGATCCTTGCATTCCCAATAGGCTCGCTCAACCTTTTCATATACTGTCTTTTTGGTCCAACTTTCTTTGAGAACTACCTTTCCTCTAAATTCCACTGGTTCGGGTCCTGTTTTTACCCATTGTTCAGTTGGCACTTGCTCTATTTTAGTACGAGATTCGCGCACTGTCTTACCAGTTTTGTTTATTTCTGGTAAGGTCGTAGATATCATTCCCCACTGTACTGGGTCTTCGGCTGATTTTGGGATGGGAAGGCAAGCAGTGATGCTACTGGCATTTTGGGTCAGTGCAAAGTCTCGAATTAGTCCTATCATCAGATTCTCTGCCTGATTCTGTACACTCTGCACTACTTGTGGCATCTTTACATCTTCACCATCTCCTATAACTCTTCGTGACCTACTCAATTGTTCCCCAGCAACTTTGTAGAGTAGAGTGGCACTTTCTTCCTCAGACACCACGTGTTCCTCTTTTAAGGGGTACTTCCTCAAGAGCAAGCAATCTAAGTATATATGCTACCAAGAACACGATACGATAACAAAAATTAGACATCCTGCGGTGTAATCTTAAGCGTGGTAGGACCTAGGATATGTGATGACCACGCTCTTGGAACCTTCTTCACACGGGTGTAATGTATCCAGGAGTCTACTCCGGCAACTTTAACTGCGGTAAACGTGGTCAAGAGTACTTGGTAGGGTCCGTCTCAACGTTCTCTCAAAGGCTCTTCGTTCCAGTTTTTCGCATATACAGTGTCCCCAGGTTCTATATTATGTACTGGATTTTCAAGTGCCAGTGGTCGACTCCACACTAATGCAGATCGGAGTTGATTCAGTGTCCTGCCAAGAAACAACACGTAATTGTACAAGTCCTGATTACCCTTTATGTGGACCTCTGGATTTGGGTTTGGTGCTTCGTAGGGTTTGCCATACAGAATTTCGTACGGACTTACTGACATTCCGCTCTTAGGTTTTATCCTGATACGCAACAATGCTATTGGTAAGGCCTGTGGCCATTGAATCTTTGCCTCCTGACAGACCTTACTAAGTTGTCTTTTAAAGTTTGGTTCATTTTCTCTACCTGTCCACTGGACTGGGGCCTCCAGGGAGTATGCAAATCCCACTGAATCCCTAAACATCTGCTAACCTCCTTTACCAGTTGTGTCACAAAATGGGGCCCCCTATCGGATGATATTCCTATTGGTACCCCAAATATAGGGATTATCTCTTTTAATAACCATTTCACAGTTTCTTTTGCTTGGTTGGTGCGACAAGGGAAGGCTTCTGGCCATCCAGAAAAGGTACCCACCACAACGAGTAGATATCTATATCCACGAGTTCTGGGGAGTTCCACGTAATCTATTTGCCAATAATCCCCGGGTTGCATGCCTGTCTTAATTTTCCCCATTTCTATTTTTCTTTTTACTAGAGGATTATTTTTTTCAAGCAAATTTCACACTTAGCTGTAATAGACTTTGCCATTGTTAACATCTGGACCGACATAATTTGTTTTCTTAGATAAGTTACCAATGCTTCTGCACCCCAGTGACACTTCTGGTGTTCCGTCTGAAGTATTCCTCTCATAATAGTGGTTGGCACCACAACTTGTCCATTGGTGGTTACATACCACCCAGAATTATTCTTGCTGGCTCTTACTAGACTTGCCAGTTTTTAATCTTCTATGGAATATTTAGGTGGCTCTGAAGGTAATAAATCAATTGCTCTTACCTTCTGGGAGACAAGACCCACCATTGTTCTCACTTGCCGTGCCACCGACCGAGCTGTTTGATCAGCAAGCCGATTTCCCCCAATAATTTTCGATGTTCCACTTTGATGAGCTTTACAGTGCATTATAGCAACTTGCGATGGTTTCTGAATGGCATTAATCAAGTTCAGTATTTCCTTCCGGTATTTAATGTTTGTTCCTTGTGAGGAGAGCAGTCCCCGCTCTTTCCAAAGGGCTCCATGCACATATTCGATGACTTCCACAGAATCATGTTCCAGATCTCTTTCTTCAGTACCTGCACCCAAAACTCAGCAGGATTCATTAGGTTAGTAGTTTTTAGAACAACATCATCTTGTTCTGTCAGAATTACCTGGTATTTCATCATTCTGCTTGGGGAAAGCCAATGGCCCCCCTTTTGTTCCAATACTGTTGTCACCATATGGGATACAAACACTTCTATCCTTTTTCCCATAGTTAATTTTCGGACCTCCTGGATCAGCATTACTGTAGCAGCTACCACCCGTAAGCATGCCGGCCACCCAGCACTTACCGGATCTAGCTGTTTGGAAAAATAGCCAACAGGTCTTTTCCAGAATCCTAGTCGCTGGGTTAATACTCTCAAGGCAAGTCTTTGTCGCTCGTGTACAAACAACTGGAAGTCTTTGCCCAAGTCCGGCAGGCCCAAAGCAGGTGCCTGCATCAAAGCCTGTTTTAGCTTTTGGAAGGCCTCACGTTGTGGCTTTCCCCACTTGAACGTTTTACTCCCTTGTGCTTCATACAAAGGTTTGGCGATCAACCCATAGTCCATAATCCAGAGTCTGCACCATCCTGTCATTCCTAAAAAAGATCTCAACTCATGTAAGTTTTGTGGTTCTGGAATAGCACAAATAGCATGTATCCTGTTCAGGCTTAGCCTTCGCTGTCCTTGAGAGAGCTCGCATCCTAAATAGATCACAGTCTCGGATGCAATCTGAGCTTTATTTTCGATACTTTGTACCCGTTCATTCCCAATTGGTTCAATATTTCAATTGTTACCTGGATGCAGAGTTCTCGTGTCTCAGTCGCAATCAGAATATCATCTACATATTGTAGCAACAAATACCATTGTCGAGGGATCATGATATGACCTTTTGTAGTCCGTTCCTCGAGTTCCTTGGCTAGCTGATTTCCAAAGATGGTTGGGCTATTCTTGAACCCTTGTGGAAGGCGGCGTGTCCAGGTTAATTGAGTTTTCCTCCCATTGTGTGGATTTTCCCATTCAAAGGCAAATAGCTTTTTGCTTTCATGGTCAAGGGGCATGCAGAAGAAGGCATCTTTTAAATCAAGTGCAGTAAACCATTTATATTTCTCTTTCACAGATGTTAACAAGGTATATGGATTTGCAACTACCGGATAAATGTCCTTAGTGATCTGGTTTACAGCCCGCAAATCTTGGACTAATCGATAACTACCATCAGGTTTCTTTACTGGAAAAATTGGAGTATTATATTCTGATTCACATTCCTCTAGAACACCATATTTCAAGAATTTTTCAATTAGAGGTACTATTCCTAACCTAGCTTCTAGTTTCAGTGGGTACTGCCTCAACTGTACTGGCTTGGCATCTTCCTTCAGTTCCACTTTTACGGGCTGGGCTGTTTTTGATTTCCCAGGTATGTCAGTCTCCCATACCATAGGAATCACAGCCTCCTCCACTGACTACCAGGCTTTCTTTTAATAACAGAATTTGTCCTACCTTAGATTCTGGAATTTTCATTACCAGGTTTCCATCCTCAAATGTTATTACGGCATCCAATTTGGTCAATAAATCCCGTCCTAAAAGGGAAACTGGACAGTCTGGAACATATAAGAACTTGTGGGTTAGTTCCTTTTCTCCAAAACACAAATCCAAGGGTTGTAGGAATGGCCATACTTCCTCCTTCCCTGTGGCAGCAACAGTTGTTGTAGCTCTGTGACCTACCGTCCCCTGTAAGGAATTCAGTACAGACTAAGTAGCCCCTGTGTCTACTTAAAAAAAAATTTTACATCCTGGTTTTGGCAGCTTCTTTTAATCTTTCTAAAAGGGCCGAGGGAGACTCATTCTTTTCCTGCATCACATTATACAATTTTGACCAATTCATTTGCTTCGGCATAGCAGTTTGAATGCCAATCAATAACCAATCCTGATACCTCCGGAGACGGCATAACCCGCCTCCTGTATTATAATTCCATCGGGGATCTTCTTTTGGAAAGTTCTCATCAACGTTAGCCTCTACTTTCCCATTCCAAATATCTTCTCTCACTTTATCCCTCGCAACCTGTATAACCATATCTTTTTCTGTAGGGTCCATTAATGTATCCAAAATCACTTGTAAATCATCCCAATCACGATTCTGCATTTTAATTATCATCTTAATTATTGCAACCTTATCTGGATTTTCCCGATAAGGACCAGCTGATTGCTTCCAGATTACTAAATCCCCTGGCGAAAACGGAACTTTTACATAGACTGGTTACCCCCCACACCTACTGCCTGCCGCAGGGGTGCTATTACGTTTGATGATCCCCCCCCCACGCTTCATCCCCCGCGGGAGAGGAGCTGCCTCAGCTCTAGTAGTCTAGCAGCCGCCGCTCCCCCCCACCTTTTTCACCGCTTTAGCAGACAGTCAGCTTTTCACCTTTTTTTTTTTTTTTTTTTTTTTTTTTTCTCCGCAATTTATCAAGGAGAAGCTGCCGGGCACAGGTTTAGGCTCCTTTTGCCCTTTTCTCTCTTCATTTAATTCCTGCGATTATAAACTTTATATGTAATTCCAATTAGCTGAACAATAGTTACATCTCTCAGCTCCTACCTTTTGTAACTTCTTACAGATGTCAATAAACAGCATATTAAGCATCAATCCCTGACATTAATTTTAGATCCAAATCAGTCTATCCACAGAACAACACTAACTGCAATACAGCTAACTCAATTTACTTTCATGTGTACAGATGCATCTGAAGGGGGAGCAAGGTGGCACTTTAGTAATGGAACCGGTTCTTATTTTGTAATTATTTCCCCAAACAAATTCTTTTGGTACCAAATATAAACATACAAACTAAAATACTGAGCTCAGACACGCAAACCGAATACCGAGTTCAAATATGCAAACAGATCACAATTACACTTCTTTTTATGCATAAACTGTCCAAACCCAGCCTCCTTCTAATGTTTCAGAAAGCAATTTGACGGCGATACGTTTGAATTGGACATATCAACACAGAAGGATACAGATAACTAACACAGAAAGATAACACAGGTAACTTTACCAGAACAACAGTAAACAGGATCAAATCACCAGTTTCAACAGTAAATACAGATTAAATCACCAGAACTACAGACCAGGTGCTGAGCAGCACAAATAACCAGACCAGGTGTGCACAAATAACCAGACCAGGTGCCGAGCCTGCGGCACAAATAACCAGACCAGGTGCCGAGCCTGCAGAGGTTTCCCTCTGTCTGACAGACGGCTGCCTAGGCAATACCCCGGGAGCTCCCTGCCCAACCGAGCGTGGCTTTCGCCGCGTCTGACCGGCAGGCTACCAGATCAGGTGGGTACCCAATAATCCAGATAAAGCACCTTCTTACCAGTCAGAGGTCCGTCGTGAGCAGCAGAGGGTCGGTCGCGTCCGATGCACTCTCCAAGAATACCTTGGTGCTAGCCAGAGCAGGATCGAGACGCGACCCGCCTCAGCAGCCCACGAGGTCCCATCTGGGTCGCCAAAATGTTAGCAATCAGGACACATAACCATGGGCGTAGTTATATGCGGTGCTTTTTTTCAGTGCTGGGAAACCAGGGGTTTGCACCCAAAGCTGGCTTCGCAGGTCAGTTTAAGTTACACAGTATTTATACAGTCCATTCACATACATATTCATATATTCATTAAGATACGTAACGGTTACTCAGTATTGATTACAACATCGATTGCAACATCTTGGAACTATTTTGATCATGTGCAGTGTCCTCACTCTATGCGTATTTAGGCTAAGATAAAAGCTAGGTTGTTAAGATAAGAGTATACTCGAACATGATATGCTTGAACATCCTCTCAGGGACAGTTTACAAAACTGATTCATCCTTTCAGGAACACTTTGTAAAACTGGTTCGGTTACTAACAAAGTCATCGTGCAGAAAGTGAGGCTCAAGGAGGGTTTTAACTGGTTGCATGCTCCTAAAGAGCTGAACATAGCTCGAGCTCAGGCTGTGAGTAAAGGCAGCTTTGATATTAAACTCCCACATGTGTAATTTTTGCTCCAGGGGCTGAATAAGTCAGTCGTGCCCTTGGTGTGACCGGTTAATGTAGGAGCGAGATAAGGACTCAGCAAAACAAGTCGATTCAATGTGAATCACGCTAAGCCATTTATTACAGAAACAAGTCTCCTTATATATGTAACTATATTCTAATCACGCGTCCACACTCCAAGCATGGATTCGCTAAATGAGTATCGTGGGCTGTCCGTGTGCTGGAGTCTCACTGATGATACGTCCGATGATTCACGCCACACCAGGACTCCGGTGATTGTGGAACGCCCCTCTTTCTCACAGCAGACTCTGCATTCAGCTTCCCGAAGCGGCCTTGAGATACCTTTGAGCCAGACTAATTCAGCAACAAAGTCTTTACCAAAAGCCCCTCCACACTCCCCCCTTTCTGTTCTTGAATTAGTCAGGCCCCATCGACTGCACGGCGAATCATTTTTGAAACATACTGCAACATACAACACGTGATTAACAACATAATTACAATTACATATAATACAGTTAAACCTTACTTACTAAGATCAAACAACTACCTTAATTCCATTATAACAACCTTATCAACACACTATTTTAATAGATCCAAAATAACCAGACAAGTTAATACTATATATTCTCTTAACTTCCCAAATATCTATAACTGCGCAGTTTATAGAGTAATGTACTTAATACCATCAGCATATGCTAATTATCGAATTAATATCTTAAAACTTATATTTAAACTTATATCTAACTTATAAACTTATTAACTTTTAATCTTATATTTAAACTTATACTTAAAAGATCTATAGCTTAATCTTATTTCTTTTAAGACCTTATCAGTTGCTAAATTAAGTTACCATGGTAGAAATATCTTATACTTTTACCTTATCTATGCATAGATTATCTAATTGTAATATCACCCTTTTGGAACTCTTACTATCTATTCAAATTAGCATTTTCTATAGAAGGTACCTTATTTGTTTACTAATAAGCTTTTAGACCACTGGATCTAGGAGCATCTATAACACTGAATAGGAATTCATGGTTTACATTTAAGACAATTCTCACAACTTATCTCTCTCCTGCCCTTCTGCATCTGTTGAATCTTTGTTATCTTTGTTCAGGCATGGCTTGATCCATTTCGCAGGAATCCATTTTGATCCTTGGTCTGTAATGACACAAGCATAACCCTTTCCCCAAGTTATTAATTGGAAAGGACCCTCCCATTCACCAGTAACTCCATTGCGTATTTTGACCCGACATTGGTTTTCTCTAAGGTCTGTCAAGTGTCCTTTTAAGCTTGTTCCATGACGAATCATAGGTGGAATGTCAAACCCTTGTGGAAGGCGTAAAAAGTTCAAGACATATAATGCTTTGCTTAGTCTGTCATGTAGTACAGTCAGTTCCCCCTTTCTGTTTGTCAAGTTGATGCTTGAGAGTTTGATTCATCCTTTCTACCAAGGCCTGACCAGTAGGAGAATTTGGTATCCCTGTAATATGCTTAACACCCCACAATTGAAAAAAGGTGGTAGTAGCTTTGGCGATATAACCAGGTGCGTTGTCTGTCTTGACCTGTGCAGGAACTCTTAAAGCTGCAAAAGCAGAACGTAAATGTCGTTGCACATGTGAACTAGTTTCACCAGTCTGAGCAGTGGCCCATATGGCGAAAGAATATGTATCAACAGACACATGGACATACTTTAGCCTGCCAAATTCAGGGGCATGTGTGACATCCATTTGCCACAATTCCAAAGCTCCTAATCCTCTTGGATTGACTCCTGCACCCAACCCTGCCAAGATGCGCTGACAATCTGCACAACTTTTAACAATACCCCGGGCCTCACTTTCGGACAATGAAAATTGCCACTGTAAAACCTGAGCAGACTGATGGAGGAAACTATGAGAGCGTACTGCTTGCCCAAACCTATCTATTGGAGGTGGAACTCAGGCAGGAGATACAAGAAAATCAGCTCGGCGGTTTTCTTCAGCTAAATCGCCTTGAAATGTCAGATGACTACAGATATGTGTTATGAAGTAATGGTGTTGTTTCTCTTCGACCAACAACCACAATTGCTTGAACAATGACATGAGTTATGCATCCTGAACCTCTTTGAGCAATGACCTTTCAATGCGAGCTACCACACCTACCACGTACAAAGAATCACAAACGATATTCACTGGGCTATGAGCAAATCTGATAAACACTTTATTACAGCCCTGAGTTCTAAATGCTGAGTTGATCCTTTCAGGTCCGTTAGAATCACATCATGCCATTTCCCATCTGTTTTCCATGTAATTGCTGCTTTCTGCATTTTACCTCCTGCATCAGTAAACACTGTGGGTCCTTTAACAGGAAATTCTGAGAGAAGAGGGGGACTCTCCTCCATTGATCCCATATTCAAAGCTGACATCAACTTGTGTGGAGGGGAAACTGTCTTAATTAAAGCTTGAGAATCTAATAACGCAATCTGAAAAAGTAAGGAGTTCTGCAAAGCCCATTGTAAATACTCTGAAGCGAGGGGAACAATGATATACACAGGCTCACCCCCTGAAATTTCAACTATTCTCTGCCTACCTTTCATTATAAGCTGAGCAAAGACCTCAACCCGGGTTGTAATGGTTCGTTTGAGTTGAAAAGGCAAAAACACCCACTCTAAGATCTTTAACAGCTCCTTACCAGTTGTCCATTGCATTATGAGAGCAAAAGGATAATTAGTATTGTTTACAATTAGTAGTCCGATTACATAATCTGGGTTCCACCTATGGCTGAAAGCTTTTGCAACTTTGGACATAATCTTTTTCAGAGCAGCTTCCGCCTCAGCAGTAAGCGTCCTAGGAGACCTAATGTCACTATCCCCTTTTAGCAGTGTTACAATTGGAGCTAAATCCTCATTAGTGATCCCACAAATGGTCCGGACCCAATTCAGATCACCCACTAGTTTCTGCACATCATTTAAGGATCGAATGACAGGCCGACATACTATTTTCTGAAGTTTCACTGTGGACTGAGAAATTTCCCAACCAAGATATTTCCATGCTGGTTGAATTTGTACCTTTTCTGGAGCAATTTGTAATCCCCTATGCTGCAATGTATCAGATACTTCATTTATCAACAAATCAGTTGAAAAAGTTTCCCCAGCTATTAATATGTCATCCATGTAGTGGTAAATCACTAACTCAGGATGAGATTTTCTAATCGATTGCAAGGCCCAAGCTACATAAATTTGACACATAGTTGGGGAATTTTTCATTCCCTGCGGCAAAACTACCCATTGATACCTCTTCGCAGGTTCAGCCTTATTCACAGAATGTATGGAAAATGCAAAGCGTTTACAGTCATCAGGATGCAAAGCAATGGTGAAAAAGCAATCTTTCAAGTCAATTATTAAGATCTGCCAATTTTCTGGAATCATGACAGGGGATGGTAATCCCGGTTGTAATGCCCCCATGTCTTCCATGGTATCATTAATTTTTCGAAGATCATGTAACAACCTCCATTTTTTTGATTTTTTCTGAATAGTAAACACAGGAGTGTTCCAGAGACTTGTAGACGACTCTAAATGCCCTTTTTCAAGCTGTGTCTGAACAAGATCTTCGACGTGGGCGAGTTTTTCTTTACTGAGCGGCCATTGATTTACCCAGACCGGATCATCATTTTTCCACTGTAATTTCAGTACTGGTCGCACATCATCAATGGCCGCTTCTAGAGATGCTGTTGTTTTGTCACCAGAGTTGCTCCTAGTTGTCCTAACACATCTCGTCCTAATAGAGAAACAGGGATAGACATCACAATAAGGTCGTACAGAACATAATGAACCATCAGATAACTGCATTTGTAAGTGATGTTTGCTCACCTGGGTATTCTGCATACCCCCAACACCCATGACTGGTATGTGCGGAGACTCGAGAGGCCACCAAACTGGCCAATCTTTTTTGCTGATAATAGTCACATCAGCACCTGTGTCTACCAGAATTTTAAAAGTCTATGACCAGCCAGATTTGTCTAAAAGAGTCACCTTTTCCATTGGCTTAGCCTTACCAATGTCCAGAGCTAAACACAACTCTGCATTGTCAGTAGAATCAAAGCTTTCTTCTGCACACTCTTTAAGTGAAACTTTTGGAACATTTGCTTTAAATGGAACCAATTGACCTATCTTTGAGCCTTTGGGAATGTGGACTGGTGGACTAAGAGTCCATACCATAATTGAAATGATGCCGGCAAAATGTGCATCAATTACATCTGGAAGTATAAAAATGCCATTTCTAGTGGCAGATGATCTCCCTAGAAGCAAAGCACTTAAACCATGCCCTAGTGGTCCAGTCATGTTTGTTGGTATGCATTGTACCTGAGTGTCAATTAATGTTACATCTTTCATAGTTTCTACGTCCACTGTGGCACTCCCTGAGGTGGCAGCGGTGACTGTGCAAGCAGCCTGAGACCTCACTTGTGTCATCGCGCCGGGTCTCGGTGCGCTCGTTTCCCCGTTTCCCAGTGGCTGCCCATTTTTATGAAAAATAGACCTACCGTCTTTAGCTCTGTGTCCAAATTTTCCACAGCGGTAACATACATTACTGTCTATAGGATCTGTACCACTCTTATTTGATCTTCGATAAGTCTGATTGACATGACATTGGGATTTGTAATGCCCTGTTTTTCCACATTTGAAACAAAATCGGCCTGATCTATTTGGAGTGTGAGCTAACAGGGGCTTCATAGCAGCCGCAAATGCAGAAGCCATAAGACCAAATTTCTCTTCGTCTGAGCCCACCCTGGCACAAGCATCCATCATCTCAGCTATTGAGCTATGCTTTGGTAAAGCAAGCAAGATTTTCTTACAAACTGGGTCAGCATTGTCAACTGCGAGTGTCATAAGCAAAGGTTCTTTTACATTAGTATCAATCGGTGCCCTATCCAAAGCTTCCCTTAGACGTTCAAGAAAAGCCATGTACGATTCATTGTCCTTTTGCTTTACCTGAGAGTACGGAGGGACTGCTTTACCTTCTTCCGGTAGAGTTCGGAGAGTGTCTCTTGCAAGAGAGGAACTCTGCCGCAAGATGGCAGTATCTAACTGTGCCTGCACCTGAGGGTTAGCAAATTCTCCCTCCCCTATTAGCTTGTCTTTCGAAGCAAGGCGCAACCAATCTCCTTCCTTGCGGTCTAAGTTATAAATAGCTGCTTCCTCACAAGCATCAATCCACCTACTTCTCCAGAGAACTTCTTGCATTGGTGTTAGTAGCAACGTAGCCAGCTGACGACAATCGTAAGGAGTTAGTATCTGCCCATCAAAAAGAGTATTAATAAAGCCTTGTGTATATTTTCCATGCAATCCATACTGTTGCACCGCTTTTCTAGCCTCTTTTACCTCCTCCCAACGCAACGCAGCCCACCCAGTTTTCTGATTACCCTGTTCATCTCGCTGGTAAAAGACTCGGTATGCACTCGTTATTTCACCTTCTGTCATCGCATTTCTGATAATTCCTCGCCAATGTCTTTTAATGTCATAATCATTTGTAGAGCCCGAACCCCCTGACGCACCCCCTGCTGCACCCCCCGTTGCACCCCCCTTCTCGTCACCATCAAGATAATCACCTTTCCGAGTGCTGGATTCTTTCAGTTGTAGCTTATCTATTTTTTCACACAGTTCTTTAATCCTGTTCTTTCCCGGCGACTCCTTCTCCTCTGGCGTAGGAGTTAGAGTGGTAGAAGGCGGTAAAGGCGGACACGAATCAGTAACGGGACTGATATTACACTTATTTACGACTTTAGCATTCTCAGCTTTCAACAGTTCTTTTGACAAATTATCTGACTCCAGTTCCTTGGACTGCTTGGTCTCTTTAGGGTCGTGTGATGGTAAAAGAGGCCATCTGCTGAGTGATTTTCCTCCCCCCGCCCCAGACTGCTGTATTATCGGGGGTGCTGATGGTACAACAGGGGTTGGGGCAGGAAGGGAACCAAAGACACGAACTGGATAAGCTTCACAGTTATTTTTAGAGCTCTTATCAGGCTGCAACGCCGTAAAAATTCCAGTAACTGCAGCCCGTTCAGCCTTAAGTTCTTTTGAGGTGGTAATTATAAGCTTCCATGTAGTCGCTAGTGATTTAGCTTCTTTATCTCCGTCACTAATCTTATCCCATAATTTCTGCCCTATATCGCCCCAAAGTTTGATTTTTAAAGCTTTTTCAGCTTCTGTGGGGTAGCCGTTAGTACTACACCAAACCAACAGTCTACGGATGTTACTTTCTTCATATTTAAGTCCTCTCATAGAGAGAATAGGCAGGAGGAGTTTAACTATGGCTTCTTCCTCAGAGGATATATTTTGCCCCATAACTTCACTCTTCCCTCCTCCCGCTCCCAGCCGCTCACCATTTACGGTGACTTCTTCAACAATTAATGCGGAATGTCCGTACGCCTCCGCCCGGTTCTCAGTCCAGCTGATCCGCCTCCGGCTGGGCCGCTCCAGGCTTTTCCCCGATCTTAGTGGTACGCCATTCAGAGTATCACGTCGGGGTCACCATTTGTTGGAGCGATAAAGGACTCAGCAAACATTTTGATTCAATGTGAATCACGCAAAGCCATTTATTACAGAAACAAGCCTCCTTATATATGCAACTATATTCTAATCACGCGTCCACGCTCCAAGCATGGATTGGCTAAATTAGTATCGTGGGCTGTCCGTGCGCTGGAGTCTCACTGATGATACGTCCGATGATTCATGCCACGCCAGGACCCCGGTGATTGTGGAACACCCCTCTTTCTTACAGCAGACTCTGCATTCAGCTTCCCGAAGCGGCCTTGAGGTTCCTTTGAGCCTGACTAATTCAGCAACAAAGTCTTTATTTACCAAAACCCCCTCCACAGGTTAACACTGAGGAAACGTGGAGAAATTGAAACAAGTGTTCTTCCCCTAGCTCTGGCTCCCTGTGCATCCCTCCCTGGGGTGCTCTGCAGATCCAGACGTCCATTTCTGTCTCTGGGTGGTAGACTGGTATAAATGACTCCATCACAGTACTTTGTTTTAATGCCAACTTGCTCTTGCATCACAGCTGCTGTTGAGAACCAAGATATGGTCATGTTATTATGAAGACTGTTATGAAAGAGGAAACTAGAGTGGAATACTGTGTAGTGAGTAGCCACGCTGTAGTTGTGTTGTAACATAGCGACCTTGTGACTCAGAGCACATAGTGGTGCTTGATTTGGCATCAGTAACTAATGGCCAGGTTGTAACTTCCTGTGCTGTTTGAAACAGGGTTCTCATGTATCAGCCATCCACTGTCAGAGTGCCCAGCGTGACAACGGTTGATGCTGCTGCTATTCCTCCTTCATTAACAGACTACCCAGTACCATTCCATCACCCACCAATATCCAGTATTTCATCAGACTTGTCAGGTAGGTGGTGGCTATTTTTCATATGTATTCTGATAGCTTTATTAATTTGATGGGGTGGGTAAAAATTGGAGAATCAACTTTTTTTTTTTTTTTTTTTAATGGAACAAGACTAAATGCAGTATTGTACTGATATGTTGTGTAGACAAGTCCAGCACAGGCTGTCTTTCTTGTTTCAGATGGTCATGTGAAAAACATTGCTCCTGGGGTACAAATTGGCATTTTTGGAATGGCAGCCAGAAACACTTCTCACTGTATTGAGTTAGACTTTGTGTGAACGTCTGGTTGTTACATGTCGTAGATGTGAGGGAGAGCAGCTGCTTTAAGTTATGCAAATGTGATGGTGCTGACTCATCCCAGTCCTAGATGTAGAGATGTTCTGCTGCCTGATTCTAGTGGTGCTCTGTCTAGAATTTATGAAAAAGGTTAAGGTGAGCTACAATATGTAAGCTGACCTCTATTGACTTTCTTTACCTAGACATACCCTAAATGCCTATGATGTATTCTTCAACACTGCTGCTAAATATCAGACAAAAAGGTGGGGATACTGATTGTTTTCTACCCTGGCTCCTTGAAAAGAATGCTGTATATAGGGACTCTGGGGGTTCTATTGGCCAGCTGTAACGAACCCAGAGCCTAGGAGATGGTGACTTGTGGTGACAGATGTCATGCTGGCCTCCTGTACCTTCCTTTTCCCCCACTCCATTGCCTGTCTCCATTTCTCCCTTGCAACATCTATGGGTTTTTCCTCTTCTTTCAGCACCAGTTTGGCAATGGGTTGGATATCATTCCCTTTATTTTTCTGTCCATTTTGGTTCCCTTACTGCTCCCTCCCTCCACTTCTCCCTCATTTAAAAAAACTGATTGTCTTCCCAAATTGGAGAGTAAGCTGAGAGAATGGGTGACTAGAACTGTTTTGTCCATGAAGTTCTATAAACATGTGAGAACAAAAGAAGCTGTCAGTTCTGTAAAAGCAGCTGAGTTTTCTTTTGCCAAGTAAAGGTTGGATCAGATGATCCTTGTGGTCCCTTCCAACCTGGTATTCTACAATTCTTAAATCTCCTTCAAAATTCTTCTCTAAATGGAGAAAAGGAGGAGAGATGCCACTGGCCAGAACATATTTGGAGGTGAGGGGAGAGGGAGGGAGTAGTTTTACCATTTATTTCTGTTGACATAGCAAACACAAGGCCAATATTTAAAAACAAAACAAAAAAGGCTGTGATTTCTCTTTGGTTTCCTAATTTTAAACATCTTGCCCTAAATGCTTACACACTAATGGTGTATAAGACAGACGATAGTTGTCGCTGCTCTTAGAGGATATACATTCAACTACTTGTAGTTTCTTCTTCGTTCCTTTTATTTGTCTAGACACAAAATGGGGATGATATTAGAAGTGTTTCCTTATTGGCTGCCCATGGGTGGAGGAAGAGACCTGTTGCTTGTTTTTGGACTTGTGAATGTTGTGACTTTACTTCATTCCAGCATCTTTAATGTGATGACACTCTTCATGTCCCAGTTTGGCCAAGTCAGGTACAATACGCAGTGAAACTTGCATTATGAACCAACAGCTCCAAACAGCAACCTTCATCTAAGCAACCACATTGAACCACCCTGCAATATCCAGTGAATAATACATCATTATGTCATTCTCATTCTTAAAAAGAGCCACTTGTACTAGATAACTTGTTTTGCTGCTGCCTGAAGTGGTCGTTGAGAGTGGTGTCACCATGGTATATTCCATTTAGAAACTTGTGTAACAATTGCAAAATCTGTTCTATGAGCACAAAAAAAATGTTCCTTACGTTTCTTGTGATGAAGAAAAGAAAGATTCATCTTTTTTTTTTTTTTTTTAATTTTTTTTTTTTTTTCTAGGTCTGGATTTTCTTTCGCTAATCCCAGTCGATTCACAGGTATGTGTCTGAACTGCTCTGGGGTTTAATTTCCAAGTCTGTTTTTTGTGACATACTGCTCAAATGCTGTCATCATCCATATCAAGTTTGCAGTTAGACCCAGCCACAGACCAGGAAAACCCATTTTCCCAACAAGAGGTGGTGATGAAGATGCATTAAGGGAGGATTCAGTTTAGCCTCACTATGATAAATCCAGGCATGGAAATTTGCTCTTTATTGATACTTTTTACCTTTCTGAAGTGGATAACTTGCACAGCACTAACTTGAATACACCCTTCATGTATTTAACACTCTTAGTTCTTAATGTGTATCTGTAGGCCAGGTTAAGCTCTGTAATATTTCACTGATTGCTGTTGGTTTTGATATTAGTAGGAGATTAAGTTCTAAAGAAAATGCCTTCATTAATTTGATGGGTGCATGGCTGAACACTTTTATAATAAATCCCGTGTAACACCTAAACCCCATTGGCTTTGGATTATATGGAAATTTTGTAGGTCCAAAGTAACTAGGTGGTATTTTTGCCTTCTCTGGAAACTTAAACTTTACAGAATTAGGGAGAATGATTCTTACAGTAACTAGATTCTTACACAGACAAGACTACAGCCTTGAAATGTGGGGTAATATTGGCTCCTTAATTAAGACAAGAGGATCTGAAGTAGACCCTCTATTTTGTCTCTCTGTCACTAGAAGACAACAGTAATAGGACTTGACTTTCTGGTGCCTTAAAAACAGAGGATGAACTTCCTCCTTTTCTTTCCACTTACTGCATCTTGCAATACTCTGTGCCTGACCTTGAGATCTGAACTGCCAAAAGTGGGAATAACAGAAGTTTGTTGATGTGGGAGGCTGGAAGCAGGTATGCTGCTGCGAAATGTCCACTTTGGACAGTTCAAACAGTTCAGGCTCAGTTCCAAACATAAGCCCAAGCTTGGAATCCACAGGGTAAGAGAAAGTCAAGTGTGTTGAACAACATGTGTGTGTGCATGCATGGGGGTGTCTTAGATCATCCTCTTTGACACCTGGCAACCTTGTTCTGTTTCTAAATGTGTAAAATGTTGAGCTCTGCTTTGAGAAGGCTTGTCTTCCACTTCAGGAAATTTAAATCAACTGAGTAACTTTCCCTAATCAGACTTGATCAGGTCTCGTTTATCATTGCTAAAATGTTTAGAGACCTGCACGTATAATTGCGGGTGTATACTATGAAAATGTTGATTAGTACAGTGCTGCCATTTGAGGGGATGAAATGATTTTAACCACTGTTGTGGCAGCAGAATGCTTTTTGCTGCTTTTCATGACAAAAGGAGCCTGAAATATGCAGTTGTGCCTGTGGGTAGCGAACATTCTCCAAATACTATGGGTGTTTGTGTGGTGTTTTGGTTTTTTTGATTTGTTTTGGGGTTTTTTTTGGTGGTGGTGTGTTGTGTCGTATGTGCTGTGTTTTTGGTTTTTTTTTTGGTCATTAGAGTGTTTCTTAATGTGCTAGTAAATGCTCAAGCTAACCAGTTCATAAGAAAAAATTAAAAAAGGGGGGAGGATGAGAGAGAAGGGCTTGTGGCTACCACCTCTGCTTGTCTCTTGCTGGTTTGCAGAACTCCGGTTCTTGCTGTGCATGTGTTAACAAGGTTCTGTTAGTTAATGTGTTTCACGCTTGTCGTAGGGAAGATGTATCTTCAGAGCATACATTTCCCTTGTGCGGTTAGTCTCTTCATTCTTCATTGTTTGTTTCAAGCAGTACTGTCCTCCTATGTTTTTGGATAGTCTCACCTCAACCTTAACAAGCAGCACACCTGGCAGCATTGTCACCTCAACCAGTCATCACGAGAGCAGCACGCACGTTAGCTCCTCTGGCAGGAGCGAGCCTGGGGTGATCACCAGCTGTGGCAGCAGTGCTCCTGACATCATCTCACTGGACTGAAACACGGGGCAGCTTTTTAGGGACTCCAGGAGAAATAGCACAGAGCTGCTGCTCCCATCTCTGAAACTTGGGCATCTCAGAAGTTGTTCTGATATTTATTGAGAGGATTTACCTTCTGGAAAATGGAGTAAATTCATCTATGTTAGGAACAGAAGTTATAGATTGTTTTGTTATTGGTTTTGTTGTTTTTTATTCATTAAATAGCTGGTATAGAAAAGGCCCCTTCAGAATGTGCTTTTATGCTTTTGGCTTGTTCAGGGGAAACTAACTTTTTGTTGCTGGGTAGATTCCACAAATGGTTTTCAATTTTGTTGTAAAACACATCAACAATGTGAAAACGAACTTTTTTTTTTTTTTTTAAAAAAAAGGCACTTAACCACTCTAGAACACCAAAGTGTATGCATTGGTGAAATTTTACTATTTTCACTGGGGCCTGTAATAAACTTCAGACAATGAAGCTTTGTGAAATGGCCATGACTACTGTTGTATGTCTCTTGCTCCCCACTTCCCCTTTACCAGGTGATGTAGGAAAACCTCTGTAAATGGAACTTTATTTTAATCCTGATTTCATATTTTTTCACAAATGCAACAACATCCTAAGCTGTGACTTCTCTCTCTTTAAGTTCTTTGGGCTGGGGAGGGGACAAATTATCTATGCAACTCCTGTATCACACAATTGCTGTGCTGTCATGTCAGAATTCAGAGACCTCCCCACCACCAAAAACTCCAAACTATGCACAGTTGAGCTTCAGTTGAATTTCTGGCTTGGATAACTTTGAGGTGCAAGGGGGAAAAAAAACAGCCTTTAAACTCAAATTTAGGTTATAATGTTCTTGGTGCCTCCACCAAATGAACAAGTGAAGAGTGGGTTTTCTGTGGCAGCTGTAAGGAGACAAAGTAGGAATTACTTTCTCCAGCACAGGTTTATTTTCTAGGATGTCTTGCCCACAGCTTCTGTTGCTTTGATAACTGCTGTGTTCCACTCAGGAATACAACACTCTGACATGCCACATGGGACGCTTGGTTTTTTGGAAAACAAAAGCTATAGCTGCAGAGTTCCCACCTAACTGGAATTGTGTGTTTAGGGCTTAATAGTGCTTTGTCCCACATTGCATGGCCTCCAAACTATGGATTTTTCTAATTGGATGGGAGTAATTCCCTCCTGTTTTACTCCTCTGAGGAATCTGCTGCTGCTTTGTGTGTGTGCAGTGTCTCCCCATGTGCCTCCAAGGAAAACCTCAGCAGTACTGGATGTGGAAGAGGTTACAGACCAGGAAAATAGTCATTTCCATAGAGCTGGAATAATGACATTGTTTATATATGTTTGACATAGCAGCTTTCCCAAGTGTTGTGTTTCTGTTGAGTAGCTGTATTTGAGATTACTCCTTCCCTAATTACCAGCTTTCACTTTTTCCTAATGTTGTGTTCCTTTTCTCCTTAGTCAGATGTCTGGCGCTTTTTGCCTTCTGTTACTATTATGTGCGAGGGCGAAAACTCATGGACTCCACACAATCCAATATGAATTCCAGCGAAGCCATTTATTACAGAAACAAGCCTCCTTATATATGCGGTTATTTCCTGATCACGCGTCCACGCTCCAAGCATGCATTAGCTGATGGGATATTGTCCATGTTCACGAGCTGTCCATGCGCCCGAGTCTCACTGCTAATAGGTCTGTTGACTTACATCTTGTTGAGGCCCTGAGGCCTCACTTCCACAGCAGGTATTTTTCAGCCTTCGAGCTGGCTGTGAGATTCCTTTGGCTAGTTCAGAAATAAATCAGAAATAGAAACCCATCCACACACCAACCTCAAGAAAATCCCTCAAATCTCCCACAATTCCCCCTTTTTGTTTTTGAACCAGCCAGGCCTTGTTTACAATGTGCTGAATCATCTTTGAAATACACTGCAGCATACAACATGTGATTAACAACAATGATTACAGTTACATATAATATAGCTAAGCCTTACAACTACCCACCTGGGTCTCCCTGACAAAACAGGTCAGTGCGGCTGGAGCCCAACCGGCACCCGCCCCCCCCACAGCGAGCTGGGCCGGGCAAGGCTTTTATTAGTGTCTCATCTGGTGCGCTACAACTGTTATCCCCAAACCAGGATTCTTTACCTGGTGTGCATACAAAAGAGCCAAACCCAGCACATCGAGATGAGACACAGCCTATCACAGAGTTGCGCAAGTCTGGATGCTGGAACAAAGCTAGCATGCTAGAAAGAAAAGTAACAGCTGTTAGACACAAAATCTTATCATCACGTTCACGCAGTGAAGAACTAAATTACTCATGATCTTCTGTATTATCACAAAACGCACATTTTGAGTCAACGGATTCTCATGATTTAGCACTCTGTGAACTTACTGTACCATATAACAGGCAAAGACTTATTAAACTGTAGCATTCTTAAAACAGATACCTACAAAGAAAACAGGTAAATGAGGAAAGCATCTTGCAGACTTCAGCAAGTTTTCTGACCTGTGTGTTATCAGTTGACTCTCTCAGCTTGTTGAAGTTCAAACTGTTCCGCCTGTAAAACTGTCTGAAATGATGTAATGATCTCTTGTAGGGATTTATTTTGTCCTGCTCTTCTGGCCTTAAAAACAACATGAATTGCAACAAAGTATTATACTTCAAGATTCTATCCTCCGGACACTTTTCCCATTCATTTGACTTATACAGCAGCCACCACTAATTACAACATTTCACAAGATCTTCCTTCCTCATATTTCCAAGTGCTTTCCTATGTTTTAAAACACCTCCCAATACCGATTTCTTAGGAACATGACTGAAAACAGTCACTCCTGACCCCATCTTGTAAGTAAAGACCATGAGAAGAGGGAGGGAGGGGAGGAAGCACAGGGCTGCTTGCAGCGTGAGTGGGAAAAGTGGGGAGAAGGTTTTACGGTGTACTTATACCACAAAGAAACAATTCTAACAACAACCAGTAAAACAATTAACTCACATTCCTGACAAGCTGCTTGATTTTCAGAGAGGCAATACACAGGAGCACATAATATGTACTGTAAAACTTGCAAATAACATGTTGATAGCAAACTAGCATTCTCTACTGCTAATTTCAACGCCAGTGCTTCCTTAACTTCTAAGTTTTCAACCTGCTTATTGATGGCCTCTTGAAGATGGTCAATAAATTGCATGTAATTCTCACTGGGACCCTGATAGTAGTTATAAAAGATTTGGCTGCTTTGTTGGTTTCAGACACCTCTACTATAGCTTGATATGCACAGTCTGCTGACTGCCTCAGGATTTCAGAAACTAATAGCGCCTGTAATTGTGATGTGCCAATTAGTGTCTGTTCCAAGAGTTGGGGGATACCTGCCCCTTTCAATGAGTCCACATCATTCCGTCCTAAATGATCTATAGCTGTTACATTGCACAGGTCTAATTTTGCTTGAGTCTTTCATGGTTTTTATCTGATCTCAGGGCAACACATACACGTACTCTTTTTCCTGTTAACTTTAAAAAAAAAAAAAAATGCTGCAGACCCCCATCCTCATCCAAGTCATCAGCTAACACGGACTTGAACAGTGCTGGAGAATCATTAGTAACAGGAGGGTTCGGAACAGTGCACATTCTTGCCAATACTTTCTAGCATCATAATTATTTGTATAACCTGAGTCCCCAGGAGCACCCCCTTTCCTGTCATGATCAGCATGACCACATTGCCGACTGCTGGATTCACTCGCTATTAGCTGATCTGATCTGTCACGCAGTTCTGTTGTCCAGTTCTTATCCGGCGACTCCTTCTGCTCTCTCGTGGAAGTTGGAGGGTTAAAAAGGTGGTAAAGGCAGATACAAATTGGTAAAAGGACTGATAGTACACTTGTTTATGACCTTAGCATTCTCAGCTTTCACAGGTTCTTTGGGCAAGTTGTCTGACTCCAATCCTCTGGACTTGCTGTTCTCACCAGGGTTGGGCAATGGTACAGGAGGCCACCCGCTCGGCATTTTTCCTCCCCCCGCCCCAGACTGCTGAACTATGGGGGTGCCGAAGGCACAGCAGGGGCTGGAATAGGGAGGGTATCAAAGACATGAACCGGGTAAACTTCACAGCAACTATCAGGATTCTTATCAGGCTGCAACACTGCAAAAAGTCCGGCAGCAGCAGACTGTTCAGCCTTAAGATCTTTTCAGGTAGTGATTATAAGCTTCCATGTAGTTACTAATGATTTAGCTTCTTTATCTCCATTGCTGACCTTATCCCATAATTTCTGCCCTATATCATCCCAAAGTTCAAGTTGAAGTTTTGAGTCACTAATGCTCATAACAGTCTTTTCAGGTTTTAATTGCTTCATTGTAGTAATTATCAGTTTCCAGGCGGTTACAAGGCGGAGAATATATTTTTTACTGCGACTGATTGCCTTCCACAACACAGTTCCCACTTTTTCCCAAGTCTCTATTTGAAAAGCTCCTGACAGATCAGCAGGAAACCCATTGCCTCTGCACCAAATTAATAGTCTTTTGAGGTTACTCTTCTCATACTTCACCCCTCTCTTAGAGAGAATATGCGAGAGGAGCCGCAGTATTTCTTCTTTTTCTTTGAAAATATTCTGCCCCATCTCCTCTCGCCCCCAGCTGCTCACCTCTTTGGGTGTCCATTGCAACGATATCGGATCCTTTATCCCTCCTCTGCCGCTTCTGTAGCGATCAATGAGGAGTCACGCAGCCCGCAGACTGCGTCCTGGTTACGGTCCAGCCGAGCCATTCCAGCTGGGGCTCGCTCCCTGCAGCAGTCGTCCCCCTGCCATAAATTCTCCTTATGGATCATGTCGGGGTCACGACTTGCGAGGGCGAGAAATCATGGACTCCACACAATCCAATATGTATTTGTATTTGCTAATTATATACTTTCTTAACAGAACAAGTGAAATTTACTTCTGATAAATATTTAACTAGATATCACATCTTGAACTGAAACCTGTATTTTTTAATTTTTTCCAATATCTTTATATACACAGGCTACACTGTAGTTTTCTTTTGGGGCAAGGAACAGAGATAACAACAACAGTTTATTTCTTCCTTATATTTTAAGCATATAGTCCTCCTATGCACGGCCATTTATGTTAGTTCTAAATGTAAACTTTATGGATGTGTCCCTCTGGCAGGATGGATGTTCTCCTACAGAAGCTACTCTTATAATCTGAGATAGGATAATATCAGAGTTGTAAAATCTTGATTTGTGCCTAAAAACAACAGAGCCTTATTCTCCAGCTGGGATAATTATGTCCCACTGTTGCAAAAGTAGAATGAAAATAGATACACAGAGTGACCATTAAACAAGACATGGAAGTAGAATGTTGTGGTTGAGACGGACAAATGACATAGACCAAGTTCTTCCAGGATGAAAGCAGTAGATGCCATTTATTGCCACAAGTGCATTTTTATACAGTTTTACCAATTCATATGTCTCTTCACTATTGGTTACAAGTTACAGCACTAACATCTCATTGGCTAATTTTGCTATCATCAATGTTACTCTTCTACTCCCTTCTCTCTCACGGGTACATCCTTAACATCTCCAGATACTCCTTTACTCCCATCTTTCTCAGGGGTAGGCCTTCATATCTTCAAGGCTAATTTCTGTTCCCATGCCCTCCGTCAGGGAATCCACGGACCCACCGTAGTCCCACAATAGAATGTTAGTTTTATGGATTGCTTGTTGTTTCAAGAAGTCATTAATATATTATTATCACTTTGTGGTGGAGCTGGAACAGCTTGGGTTGGAGATGGAAAAGAACCTTTAAGTCATGGTGTGACTGGAGGAAGTTAATAGTGAGAGCCAAGTTAAGGTAAACGGCACTCCTTTATTATTGCTTGGGTCATCCCTTGGCCAAAATGAGTATTTTTAACACCTTAAGACTGCTGGATCACTTTTAATTCACTTTGTTATATCAAAGCAGCTGTTCTTGTTAATAAAACTGGGTAAACCATTCTTTTTGCTAAATGGCTTGTTAAAAAAAAATATTTGAAAAGATAAAGAGCTCAGTTCAAGCATTACTATTAAGGTCTTACCAGGCCTTCTGGCAGGGACTTCAAGATTATGTATTAATAAATGTTGCCCACTTCTGCACATTTCATTTACACAAATATCAAAACAGAGTTTGCCATATATGCTGCTCTACAAGAGAGAGAGGCACTGGCATTACAATTTTTTTTGGACATAAATGCAACTGAAATCACAAAGCCTGATTAAAAATTAATAGTAATTTTAATTTTAGATGTTTTTCATTAAAGAGCTGTTACAGAGTTTCTGTTCTGCTGTGATAGCCAGCAACCGGATCAAAGTTATCTTGCTATGAACTGCTGCTTCAGAGTGGTTAAGGTCTTCTGTGTGCAACAAAAAACAAAGGAGATAAAAGCTGTATTTGTCGAAGAGAGAAACATCACCACTTTATTACAAACAGAACATCACTTTTGCCAAACTCCTCAAGTTTCATGGCCACTACAGCCAGAAAGTGACCTTTTAACTGTCATTACACCATTTAGGAAGTCCATACTGCAGTGTTGCTCATCCCTGGCTATCTGCAACACCTCCAGAGTAGACTGTCTTCCTCTTCTGCAGGTGTACCGGATTGTCTGAAAATGAGTTAATTTTCTTCCTGCAGTTAGGAACCTTTCTTTTTCATAGCTAGCATGCTCATTATTTGGACTTAGTTTGAGAACAAGAGAGAGATAGCACCCCAGCACAGAGCTAATGTTTTTAATTGCTCTGGTCTGAGAACCAAGGACCCGCTGAAGTCTGCCCACAGGTGTGAGGCATCAAGGAAGGGGGGATGGATGGGGCAGAGCTTGACTGCCATCCAGACTGATCAGTAAGAATATTCCATCCCATTAGCATCATGCTTCATATTTAAGGAGAGTTGGGATATTCTACTCTCTCTCACACGTTTTTCTTTCCTCTTTTTATCAGAGTTGAGGGAGTTCAGTTTAGTTTGGCCTTTTGCCATTTTGCAGAGGCCTCTGGGCCTTTCTGCCTTTTTTCTCTTTTTGGGATCAGCTGTTTGGGACCAGGTACTGCTTCCTGGGACTGGCTGCTTGGTGTGGATGAAGTTCGTGAGGAATTGCAGTGAGTATCTTTTATATTGTATTCTATTTTATATAAATATTTACTAGTAGTGCATTAGTATGTTGTTATTTTATTAAACTGTGTTTATCTCAATCCAAGTTTCTCCCTTCCCTTTTGATTCTCTCTTCCCTATGGGGGGGGGGGGGGGGGGGGGGAAGAGGCAGGCAGGCAGATGAGTGAACGGCTATTGTGGTTGTTTTGCTAGCTCGGGTTAAACCACAACAGCAGGGTACCTCTTTCTCTTACAGATGTTCAAATTCTTACTGTAACAAACCATTACATGGCTTCAATTCAGAAATATATTTTCTAAAAATAAAAATGAACACACTTACTGAAGCTGACATAGGTAACTAGAATGTCTATTTCAGTAAAAAATATTTATACAGTGAAAGATCATAACAATTAAAAAGAAGAGGAAAAATAAAAAAGGAGGAAAAAATGAAATGAGAGAAAAAATAAAAAAGGGAAAAAGAAAAAAAAAAAAAGAGAAAAGTGTTCCAATAGCGCTCATCATCAAGAAATACAAAGACATACAAGCTTCTGTTTATCACAGAAACAGGCTGGTAAATTCTGATTCACTAGAATAAAAAGATTCAAAACAGGTGAAACACATTATCAGAGCTGCAGTGATTTAAAACAATGGGGTATGCTTACTAAGGGGAAAAATAAATTAAAAATGAAACAAAATAACCCACCCTGTAGTGTTTCTAAGAGACTGATTTCCCTGAGAAAATGCTGATGTGATTCAGGGAAGAACATTCTTCCTCAAGATCAGTGCAGCGCAGCACTGTATAATACATATATTCGCACATATGCACAGCCTTTTCCCAGCCTCATTGGAAGCAATGCTTTTACCTCCTATCCTTTATAAACACTGATGATCAGGATTGTACTCCTAATCTTACACTTGAATTTGTTACACATGCTGAGCAAAATGTATGGAAATGTTCAAATCTGTGACCTACACGGAGGTGCACTCACAGAATCATTTTGGTTGGAAGAGACCCTCAAAATCATTGAGTTCAACCATAACCCACCCCTGGCACTACCCCATACCCCTGAGAACCTCATCTCTGCATCTGTTCAACCCCTCCAGGGATGGTGACTCCACCACTGCCCTGGGCAGCCTGTTCCACTGCTTCACAACCCTTTCCGGGAAGAAATGTTTCCTAATATCCAATCTGAACCTTCCCTGGCACAACTTGAGGCCATTTCCTCTCACCCTAACTCCCCACACCTACAAAAGGAGGAAAAAGAGAGAAACAGCAGCCACCTCCCTACCTGTGCACCTGGTACCCTTATAATAAAAGAGCATGGGGGGGGGGGAGATAAAAATAAATTAATAAGCTCAGCGGTGTCCCAGTACTACAGCCAGGCAGAAAGGGACATGCTCAGGGCTGCGCTGCGCCGCGCCGCGCCCCGCCCCGCCCCCCCCCCCCCCCGGACTCCTGTCAGCAGCGGGAGGGCGGGAACTGCCGCCTCCTCCCCATCCTCAGCCAACCCCCAGAGCTAAGAGAATAAGCAGAACATTCCTGAAAAAGCACCGTGTTCCAGCGAGGGCCAGCTGGGTTGCTCCGGCCCGCCGCCCCTGTCCAGCCCGCTGCGCCTGACAGCGCTGTGACGGGAGCAGCGACACAGATAGCAGCCGCCCCCTCGTGAGGCGCGGTCAAGGCCCCGGCTGCCTCAGAGCGCCACTGTGACCGGTGTCTTGGCACCACACCTGGCATTCTCCCCGCGGCGGCACTCACCGTCGTGCCTGATCGCTCCGGATCCCACCTGCCGCCGCCTCAGCCGGGAGGCGGGGACGAGCCGAGATCAGCTGTTGCTGGAGCTCGAGCTTCCTCCTCCTGAGCCGAGTGCTCTTCAGCTCGGCCGGTGCCAGCAGTCTCCCCTGTCCACCTTGGCTGCTGCCTGTTCCCGCTGCGACCCTTTCCCGGAGGTGAGCTGCCCTGCCGCTCTTCCCTGGACTCCTAACGCCGCCATGACCCCCCAGCCACCGCCCAGACCCTAAGGGTCTCCCGCGTCCCTCACAGGGGCGGTGGCCATTGTCCGGGGAGGGGACGGCGGCGGGCGGGCACCCCCCTCCTCACAGGGGCTGTCGGTGCCGTTAATTTCCCCGTGGCAGCGAACTCCAGGGTCCTGCGTGTTGTGTGGAGGTGGGAAAGAGTCCCGGCTCCGGCCATCGCGGTAATTCTCTGTCATCACCCGGGTGAACGGTAGATGGAGCCCCAGCCCTTCCCCTCGGAGAGACCGGCTGAGGAGGCCGTGGTGCTTCGGTTTTCCCTCTTAGGATGTTCGGTGGCAGGTTTGATCGCTTGCTTTGCATAGGTATTCAGTCTCGGTGCCACAGCCCCTTATTAGTTACTTTTAAAAATGAGTTAAATGACTGATCGGTTCCTTGATGAGATGTGAAGGTGACGTCTCATCCCTTTAAAAGCAACTTTTGGTCAGGAAAGACACTAAAGTAATAACAGCTGTGGGAGATTTGAGGGATTTTATTGAGGTTGTTGTGTGGATGGGTTTCTATTAGATGGAGATTTATTTCTGAACTAGCCAAAGGAATTTCAAGGCCAGCTCAAAAGCTGAAAACAAGACCTGCTGTGGGAGTGAGGCAGTTGTACAATAACAGGGCCTCAACAAGATGTAAATCAACAGACCTATTAGCAGTGAGACTCGGGCGCGTGGACAGCTCGTGAACATGGACAATATCCAATCAGCTAATGTGTGCTTGGAGCGTGGACGCGTGATCAGGAAACAACTGCATATATAAGGAGGCTTGTTTCTGTAATAAATGGCTTCGCTTGAATTCATATTGGATTGTGTGGAGTCCATGAGTTTTCGCCCTTGCAAACAGCATTTCACGTTTTAAATACAGGCTTTCACTTGTGATTGTTTTTTAGAAATATTAGGTAATTAAATTGTCAAGCACCGAGTGAGCACCTCTCCCAATTTCGGAGAGCAAACTAAGGGAAAATTTACACAGTAGTACTCCTAAGAGTTGAAGATCAGAAAAGATGAATATCTAATCAAGCTGCTATGCAAGCATATTGTTAAATATGAAGTGCTACAGATGGAACAAAGGGCTGCATCAGCCATACAGAAGGAATGGTCCTTGTCAGAAACCACTTGCAGTGTCAGGCATGGAAAAATACTGTCCTGTTATTATACTTTCAACAGAGCTGCTGCTTTAGAGAGAGAGAGAGAACTTGCAGGATTTTATTCAAATAGATAAAGCTTAATACAATCAAATACGTTTAAGATATCAAAATAGCAGTAGCAAGCACTCAGGAACTGAAAAGTGGGAATGTGGGAAAATGCTGAGGGGTCTGGAGCATCTTTCTTATGAGGAGAGACTGAGGGAAGCTGAGAGGGGATCTCACCAATGCTGATAAATATCTCAGGGTGGGTGTCAGGATGGACCAGACTCTGTTCAGTGGTGCCCAGCGCCAGGGTGAGGGGCAACGGGCACAGACTGAAACACAGGAGGCTCCATCTGAACACGAGGAGAAACTTGTTTGCTGGGAGGTGCCAGAGCCTGGCCCAGGCTGCCCAGTGCGGGTGTGGAGTCTCCTGCTCTGAGACATTCAAACCCGCCTGGACACATTCCTGTGTGATCTGCTCTGGTGACCCTGCGTTAGCAGGGTGTCACGGAGGCACCCTGAAGTTAGTTTAGATGGACAACAGGGTCCAAAAGAAACTTTTATTCAGTAAAGAAGGTGCAGCAGATTAACTGGTGGAAGACGGGGTTTTAGCTCTCCAATAGTGACATAAATACAGGTTCGAGTATCAGTCGAGGTAATTATTGAGGTGCAGCAAATAATAACAATGGAGATCCACAGTGTGCATACACATGGCTCACCAAAACAATGCCAGAGCCATCCCTGACTCCGGGAAAAGTATACACTTGCCTGAATCTGGCAAGGAATTATTAAAGAAAATACACGTGCTTATATTTAAGCACGGAACAAGCACCCACGATCCTGTGAGGAATTATTAAAGAAGTTTTATCACTCACCCACGTGGCTCAGTGGGGGAATCCCGGTCCCAGGAGATTACCTTAGGCAGCCATGCTGCCTAAGGGGGAGGGCTCTTGGCCGCAGCCTTTGGCCCGCGCTCCAAGAGGTCCGCACAACCGGCGGCAAAACCTCGGCGGGGGTCTCATTTATGTAGCCTTGTCAGATCTGACTGTAGGCATTCCAGAAGCTTCTCTGCACCCCCACTCTGGCTGTGGGCTCCCAGCAGCTCCTTGGCACCTCTGCACCCCCTCCTCCTCTCTCTTAATGACCCTGGCCAATGGGCTCTGGGGTCAAACAAAAGCAGCTGTTAACCCCATTGCAGGAGAGGAGGGGGGAGATGTGTCTGCACCTTCCATATCGAAGGGAGGGGGGGAACGGGGGTGTGCATCTGCCACACAGGGGAGTTGGGCTGGGGGATCTCCAGAGGTCTCTTCCAACCCCAACCATTCTGTGATCCTGTGATCTGTAATGTGATTAGGAAATTCTGACCTGCATTTTTTTTTTTTTATCTAACAGCAATTTCAGTGGTGATAACTGGCTAGTGGGAGTTCAGAATTATATGTTGCCTCAAAGGCATTGCTCATTTTATCAAAGAGCAAGTATTAGTTGCACCATGCTCCTCAAAGCAGTACTATAAGAGAGGAAAAGCTCCATCTGAGAGCTCCAGAGCTTCTTCAACCAGATACTTAGCAAATTCACGTTGAACAGGCTGTAAGCTCAATGCATTTGCTGCCTTGGCTGTACCTGTATTCAAAACAAAATAATATATGTGACTGAAGTCTTGGCCAAGAAAGAAAAAGGCTGAGAGCTTCTTGCCATTCAGCCCCTGTGACTTTCCACATGCTGTTTTATTCATCTCTTTTCCCCAAGCATGAAGAAATGTTTACTAGATACTTTCCTGGCAAGCTTTTTCTAACCAAAGGCTTATTTTTCTTTTCATGTATCTTCCAGGGGTCGTGAATCAGACCCCAGACAACTTCCTTTAATCAACCTGGTTGTATCATAAAAGAGGAAAAACACTGTTATTTTGTTCTGAAGAACTGGGCAGCACTTGTATGGTCTTCTTTATGCAAAGTGGATTTCAGCTCTGCGCACAGTTCTCCATCAACATAGAGAGTTTCTTTCCGGAGACCTGATGGCTGATTGCAAAACCTTTTCCTTGTGCCTCTGTGCATGCATGTACACAATTTTAGGACTATTTTTCACAGCTACTGCTCAGCCATGATCCTATAAATAACATTGAAATTAACTTTTTCCTCTGTGTTGTTTTTTTTTTTTTTTCCAAGTTATGCCAATCTGTGGAGGAAAACAAACCTTACAGAACTGTTGAATAGTTTCCAAATTAACAGGCTCTATGAAAAATCCCTTCAGTGTTTACTGACTTGCCATCTTCATGGGCATTTTATTCTTTACACAACCTCTTTTCTATTTAAAAATGACAGCTCTTACACAAAGTATCTTTCAACCTGTACGTTAGCTACAAAAAATTTATTACAGGCGCTAACCATTCCTCTTCCCATATTTTTATTTTACTAAGAGCACAGCCTTCTTTTGGATTTCTGGAGCAGCATCACCTTCAGCCATAGATATGGAGAGTGCTGTACTAAACACCCTCTAGTTGTAATTTCACTAAAACAAATCAATATAAATGTGTGCACAAATGCAGGCACATCACAAGAAGAGCCAGAGGCCACAGATGCATTGCAAAGAACAAGTTTTATTTTAGTTCCCTCTCTACTGGGGGATCTCCAAAGTCGCACCTGAGCTCCCAGGCAGAGGTGACACAGGCGGGGACGCAGGCGCTGGTCAGTTCAGCCCTGCTGGAAGGTCACCGGGCCTGCTGAGCTCACCTGTGTTTCAAGGCTTCAGGCAGGCGCAGCCTCCTGCTCTTTCTCACAACAAAGCAGGAATCTCAGCCATAGTGATAAGGTGCCTGGAGTTTCTCACAGGCCTATGTTACCTAACACAGAGGTTCTACTCATCAAGCTCACAAGGTCAGTAAAGCAATTAGTGTGATGTATGTGCTTTTTCTACAGACAGGTGCAAGTCACTTGAGCATATTTGCATTTAACCAACTTCCTTGCCATTCTTCTGCTATATTCCCATACAATAATCATCTAAATTGTGCCTGAAGAATTAAAGCTGTGCCCACAGAAATAACTTAGCCCAAGGGCTGTGTGCCACTCAGCATGCAGTTTAAGGGCATAAGTGAAATTGAAGTGAGATATTTTTGTACCTTCCTTGTGCACTGACTTGAATGTTTTTCATATGCTGATATGGCCTTGGAGAATCTGAAATGATTTTGTATAAGTGATTACTGGTTCTGTGTTTATGGCAGTGTGAGACGGTAGAAAATTTTGGAGGTTTGAAAAACTTTGAAAAAGAAGGTTTGTAGAAGTGTAGCTGAGGCTTCATGAAAATAAGTTGGTCCAAGCTGTACCAAATATTGTGTCACCCTTGTACTGAGGGTACAAAGAGCTGGAGTCCTGATTCAGTAAGTCTTATTGGAACAGGAAAATATTACTTTGCTGGTTAAAACCTGCACATTAAGAGAAGCCGTGATGGAACAGGAGAAGCTTTTTCTTGCTTCCAGTGTTTCTCAGAGTTTTTAATCCATTTGCACTTGCCCTGTTTTGCCCTTAATCCACTCCTTTTTGTACACATGCACAGGTTTCTCCTGTGTATTGCCTGATGTACTTTGTCCTAGATTCAATAGGTTTATCACCTATACAAATGAATTTTCACAACATCCAGTGGTTTGGAGAATGGGTGTTATCAAAAGTGATTTGTACATGGACTTGTGTAGACAGACTGTACCTTCTCTGGCTATCATCTAGGTTAACCATGTAGAAGGCAGCTCTGACCTGAAAAAACATCCCTTTTGATCTGGTTTTGAGCTAATAATGTCTGTCTTTTCTCAGGGAGTGTGTTATCTCAGGGGTGACAGTCTTATCATCACTATATAGCTTTTACGTAGATGTTTCCTGAAGATTTCAAGTCTGCCTTTGCCTGTTTATATATAGGATTTTCCCCAGAACAGTTCAAATTTGAAACCTGCCCAGATAAGAATGGCAGCATCTTAGTGAACAACTTAGCTTGTTCTGTATATCTAGAGTCTTGTGTCTTGTTCAAATATATTGTCTAAAATATTTTATTCTGTGCAGTATTATCACAGAATCAGTGGGGATTCACAGGGATTGGAAGGGACCTTGAGAGCTCATCCAGTGCAACCCCCCTGTGGGAGCAGGAACACCCAGATGAGGTTACACAGGAAGGTGTCCAGGCGGGTTGGAATGTCTGCAGAGAAGGAGACTCCACAACCTCCCTGGGCAGCCTGGGCCAGGCTTTGCCACCCTCACCATGAAGAAGTTTCTTCTTAAATTTAAGTGGAACATCTTGTTTTCCAGTTTGAACCCATTGCCCCTTGTCCTACCATCGGCTGTCACCGAGAAGAGCCTGGCTCCATCCTCCTGACACTCACCCTTTAGATATATCTGTAAACAATGAGGTCACCCCTCAGTCTCCTCTTGTCCAGCTCCAGAGCCCCAGCTCCCTCAGCCTTTCCTCACACAGGAGATGCTCCACTCCCTCCAGCATCTTGGTGGCTGCGCTAGACTCTCTCCAGCAGTTCCCTGTCCTGCTGGAACTGAGAGGCCACAACTGGACACAATATTCCAGGTGTGGTCTCTCCAGGGCAGAGCAGAGGGGCAGGAGAACCTCTCTGACCTACTGACCACCCCCTTCTAACCCACCCCAGGTACCATTGGCTTCCTGGCCACAAGGGCCCAGTGCTGGCTCATGGTCACCCTGCTGTCCCCAGGACCCCCAGGTCCCTTTCCCCTACACTGCTCTCTAATAGGTCATTCCCCAACTGATACTGGAACCTGGGGTTGTTCCTGCCCAGATTCAAGACTCTACATTTGCCCTTGTTATATTTCATTATTTTTTTCCCCGCCCAGCTCTCCAGCCTGTCCAGGTCTCTGGATGGCAGCACAGCTTCCAGTGTCAGCCACTCCTCCCAGCTTGGTGTCACCAGCAAACTTGCTGACAGTCACTCTACTCCCTCATCTAAGTTGTTGATATTGAATAATTGAATATTGATATTGAATATTTGATTGAAAGAATGATGTTGATATTGAATAATACAGGCCCCAGTACTGACCCCTGAGGCACTCCACTAGATCCAAGCCTCAACTGGACTCTGCCCCATTCACCACAACTCTCTGGCTTCTTCCCTTCAGCCAGTTTGCAGTCTACCTCACTACCCCCACTCCAGACCGCACTCCCTCAGTTCAGCTGTGAGGATGCTGTGGGACACTGTGTCAAATGCCTTACTCTAGTCAAGATAGACCACATCCACCACTCTGACATCATCCATCCATCTTGTTATGTCCTCATAAAAGTCAATGAGGTTGGTCAAAAACGACTTCCCCTTGGTGAAGCCATGTTGACTGCCCCTAATGACCCTCTTATCCTTGATATGCCTTGAGATGGCACCAAGGAGAAGTCGTTCCATCAGTTTCCCAGGGATGGAGGTGAGGCTGACTGGTCTAGAGTTACCCGGGTCCTCCTTCTTGCCCTTTTTGAAGACTGGAGTGACATTTGCTTTCCTCCAGTCCTCAGGCACCTCTCCCATTTCCCAAGACTTGGCAAAGATGATGGAGAGCGGTCCAACAATGACTTCAGCCAGCTCCCTCAGCACCCGCGGGTGCATCCCATCTGGACCCATGGATTTATGGATGTCCAGATTGCCTAACTGCTCCCTTACCCAGTCCTCATCAACCCAGGCAAACTTCTCCATTGTCCCGACTTCCTCTGGGGCCTCAGCGGTACGGGGCTCCTCAGGACAGCCTCCAGCAGAGCAGACAGAGACAAAGAAGGCATTCAGTAATTCTGCCTTCTCTGTATCTTCTGTCACCAGGGCACCCACCTCATTCATCAGTGAGCCTACATTGCCTCTGGTGTTCGTTTTATCTGCCACATATTGGAAAAAGCTCTTCCTATTGTCCTTGATCCCTCTTGCCAGGTTTAATTCTAAGGAGGCCTTAGCTTTCCTAGTTGCCTCCCTACACCCTCGGACAACAGCCTTATATTCTCCCCAAGTGGCCAGCCCCTCCTTCCATGATCTGTAAACTCTCCTCTTCCACTTGAGCTTACCCAGCAGCTCCCTGTTTAACCACGCAGGTCTCCTGGCTCCCTTCCTTGACATCCTACGTGTCGGGATGCTCTGATCTTGTGCCTGGCAGAAGCAGTCCCTGAACACCAACCAACTCTCTTGGGCCCCTTTTCCTTCAAGCAGCCTTGCCCATGGGATTTCCCTCAGCAATTGCTTGAAAAGGCCAAAGTTTGCCCTGCTGAAATTCAGGGTTGCAATTCTGCTTGCTATTCTGTTCCTGCCACAGGAGAACCTGAACTCCACCATCTCATGGTCACTGCAACCAAGGCAGCCCTCAACCTTTACTGCTTCAACCAGCCCCTCCTTGTTAGTGAGGATGAGGTCCAGCAGGGCTCCTCTCCTAGTCAGCTCCTCCACCCTTTGCATCAGAAAGTTCTCGTCAAGGCACTGGAGGAACCTCCTGGACTGTGGCTGGCTGGCTGGCTGAATGGTCCTTCCAGCAGACATCAGGGAAGTTAAAATCCCCCACCACAACCAGGGCCTGTGATTGTGAGGCTGCTCTCAGCTGTCTGTAAAAGGCCTCATCAACTTCCTCACCCTGATCTGGTGGCCTGTCATAGACACCCACAACAGTATCACCCCTGCCAGCCTGCCCCTTCATTCTCACCCATAGACTCTCAACTCGCTCCTCATCCGGGCCTGGACAATACTCAATACATTGTAGTTGCTCTCTCACGTAAAGAGCAACTCCACCACCACACCTGGCTGGCCTGTCTTTCCTGACAAGGACACAGCCATCCATGACCACATTCCAGTCATCTGAACTGTCCCACCATGTCTCTGTAATTGTCACCAGGTCATAATCTCCTGCCCTAACACAGGTTTCTAACTCCTCCTGCTTATTCCCTATGCTGCACACATTGGTGTGCAGTCATTTCAGGGAGCGAGCTGAGCACACTGATTTCACCCTAGGGGAGTGGGAGGGCTCCCAGCCTTCATCAACTCTAGAGCATTGCCCCACCGGTGCAAGCCCAGCTACAACCCCATCCCCCTTCGAGCCTAGTTTAAAGCTCTCCAAATGAGCCCTGCTAATTCCTGTCCCAGCATCCTTTTGCCCCTGCGAGATAAACTTTTCCCACGTATCACTGTTTGGACTGGTGTCTTGTAAAACCAGCCGTTATCAAAGAACCCAAAGCCCTGCCTGTAGCACCAGTCCTGTAGCCAGTTTTTTATGGACTGAGTTTTCCTATTCCATCCCATATCATCACCCAAAACTGGAAGGAGGGAAGAGAAAATCACTTGAGCCCCAGAGTCTTTTACCATCCGTCCCAAGGCCTTGAAATCTTTCTTCACTCCCGTCAGACTGCGGGATGCAGCTTCCTCCCCATCTGTCTGGAAGATCCGCAGTGGGTAGGAGTCCGTTGGGTGCACCAGGTTGGGGAGCGTCCTGGTGATGTCCCTGATCCGGGCTCCAGATAGACTGCACTCATCCCTACGATGAGGGTCAGTTCTGCAGATTGGGCCCTCTGTCCCTCTCAGAAGGGAATTGCCTACTATAATTACCCTTCTTTTTTTCTTATTTGAGGTGATCTTGAGGCATGGGGTCAATTGCCTCTTTCTATGTGACCTCATAGATGGGCCTTGCACCACATCCTCACCTACCTCCTCTTCAAGATCCAGGGCCTCAAACCTATTACAGAGGGGCACCTGGTAAAGCAAATCAGGTAGGGAGGGGGGTTGCCCATGGCCCCGAACTGGAACTACTTTCCAACCCTCATAATCTTTTTGGTCCCCTACCTCTGCCCGACAGAGACAGGGCAGTGGCTGTCTCAGGTCTTCTCCCTCTGCCCGACAGGGCAAGGGGTTCATCACCTTTTGGGGGGTATCCCCCTGGAGCCTCTCTGAGTGGCACGCCAGGGAGTTACTCCACCAGTCCATTTCCTTGTCACACTCCCTGATGGTCCTCAGCATCTCAACCTCCTCCTTAAGCTTTGCAACCATGCTGAGCAGATCTTGCACCTGCTCACACCTCACACAGGTGGAATGCTGGTCATTGTCATCCAGCAGCAATAGGCTCTGGCACTCCCTGCAGCCAGAAACCTGAATAGCCACGGTGTGGGGTAGGCAGTCTGTCTGAGTTGCTACAGTCTTCTTCAGACAAGCTCTCTTTCTGTTTGAGAGCATGGTTGGCAACAGTATGAGACACTGGCAATAGGTGAGAGTCTAACTAGTAAAAGGTGACAACCTCTACACCCTAGTGCATGAGTTACCACACCTGCTGCTGCAGCACAGCATGGGTGCTACTCACCCGTGTCACAAGCCAATTGCCCCTTCCAGCACCTGGTGGGCAGCAACAAGTCACTGTGCTCCCGGAGGCTTTTTCAAGACGAGGGGCAGGGGGTGTGATCGCCCTCGCCTCGGTAACGCCCACTCCACGTCAGCTGCTCTCGCAAGGGCTGCTGGGAGCTGCCGGGTCTCTCGATAACGAAAGTGCCCGATTGAGAGAAAAAAAAAAAACAACAAAAAACAACAAACTAAAAAGGCTTCTCTGTACCTCAAAGATTTCGCTTAATCGGGACCTGCCGAGCTGCCTCCGATCAGCTGATCTCAGGAACTGAGTTTCTGGTGAAGCGAACTATTTCTGGTGAAGGAACAATCGGAATATTTGTCTCTTTAAATTAATGTTTCTTGGAGGCAGTCTCCCTTTCTGCAGCTTTGAGGCTACTCAGAGCCTCCAATAAATCAGTATGCAGGAGCTGTGAGCTCTGTCCTTGAAGAGATGCACAGTGACCTTGCTTACGCTCACTCCAGAGGAATAACCAGGGGAAACAGAGGAGTCCAAATAGTGAGAGCTCTACGACTAAGGGCACTGTATTCTGCATGCAAATGCTACTGTATGGAACACACTGCTACACAGAATGCAGCTCTCCTGCTAGCCTGACCAGATTGCTGCTGTTGTGTTTTTTTGTTTTGTTTTGTTTTTTGTTTGGTTTTTTTTTGGTGGTTATTTTTTGCTTGCTTGTTTGGGTTTTTTTTGGGTTTTGTTTGTTTTCTTTTGTTTTTTGCAGGGAACTGAATGAAATCCTCATGATCGTTACATGCTTATTCAATAATAGCACACCCCAGTCAATTCTCTTCGCAAGCACGTTTCATTGGAATCACTGAGCAGAAGCTGAGACGGGCTGATGACTATGCGTTTCCAACGCAGGTTGCCAGAACTTGCCATTGGCTGCAGTTTTCTAGTTTATTTGCAGCTTCCCCCATCTGGAATATGAAAATGGGATTGAAGTAGATAATTGCTAGCCAGTTTGTGAGAAAGGCTTAGAGAGAACAGAATGCCTTTTGCACAGCACAGGCTGGCTGTGCTGAAAGAGCTCACAGAGATGATTTTAGATGTTACCCACGTCTGAATCTCCTGGAAACTTTACCGTGGAAGCAAGCCATTGTACACAGCCCTGGATCTAACATCTAAAAGGGGCAAGGAAGCGGCAGCAGGGCCAAAAAATGGGGTACTTTGTCCTTGGATTGCTCAGAGAAAAACCAGCAAGCGTTTCCCTCCACTTCCCAGCGAAAAGGGCATGAGAGCGACAATGAACTGAATTTTTCTCCCAGCAGAGCTTCAGGATGGGATACACCGACCCTTCATCAAGCAGGGATTTGCTGGGAAATAGAACTTTGTTCTTCATCTTCATCTGCGCCTTTGCTGTGGTCACCTTGCTGCAGCAGATCCTCTATGGGAGAAACTATCTCAAAAGGTAAGGGGGGATTTGAGGGAACGGGAAAAGTTGATCGAACTGAATGGAGACACAGATCCAGCCATACCATTATAACAGTTCAAACCACTTCTCAGTGTTGTGCTGGCAATATTAAATATCTTGTCAATCCGGGAAGGTGAATCCAGCATCTGTAATGTCTGTTAGATTATTCATAAAGGAGACTGTTAGGCAGAATATAATTATTTGTGTGTTTCTTAGATTGTGTTTTAGTGCCCAGCTGTTGTAAAAATCTAGGTTTTACTTAATTTAAGCTAGATTGATTTGTACCACCAGAGTATTTGCTCCTGATCAGACCCTGCCATATAGGCTTTTCACCCTATGTAAATTCAAGCTGAAATGGCTTGAGAGGTTAAATTAAGGCAGCATGCTCATTGCCTAAACTTTAGTGTCTTCTGGATGAAATTCCTAAAATCAATGTGGCAATATTAGTGTTCCAAATAACAGAGAGAGCACTTCATTTTTTCACTGCTGAATTCTCAGGGATTTATTGCCGAGACTGCTTTTCTGTAGAGTACATCAGTCTTTGATCTGAAAATGGTACAGCTCTTTTTACAGCAAACACCAGTGTTGATCTTCCAGTCTTTAGCCTTGACCCATGCAGAGTTTATTTTACTTAAAATCAGTTTGAGGTGTTGTGGCTTGTATGATTCTGTAAACAGAACATTTCTCTTACGTACTTTGAGGTAAGTGGGTTTCAGTAGTGCAGGCAGCTGCTGTGGCATTTTTTATTGGAATTTAGCTGCATTTTGCAATGCTTTAGTTTCTTGCCTGGTTTGCAAATCATGTAGTTGTTTACCTTGTGCTAAGAGCAAGCAAAATGCTGACAGATCAGCAAAGGTTTCTTGCTGGAAGCAGGGGGAAGATCAAGATCAAGACAGGAGTGTTGTAGTTTATCCACAGAGCAATTTACGTACCTTGCTTAGCAGTGAGTCCTTGGCTGAGGGACTTTGTCTCCTTTTGGGCACCCTGCTTTCCAAAAGATGTGACTCAGTTGGAAGGAGGTGAAGGAAAGCAGCAAGAATGGGCAGAGTTGTAGAAAATGTGTTTGTTCGTCTTGGAGAAAATTGAGGGGAGATATGATAACTGTCTTAAAAAAACCCAAACTATTTCTGCCAAGAGGAAGGTAATAAGCACATCCCTGTGAAGACTCCTGAGATGACAAGAAGTCATGGGCTTAAGTTGCAGAAGGAAAAATTTGGCTTTACCCATGAAGGAAACTTTTAAACAATAAGGCTGCCTGAGGAGGTATAAAATCTCCATCTTTGGGGGCTTCAGGAATGTGTTAGGTAGAGAAGGGTCATATTGATCTGCCTTGGTGTTGAGAGGATGACTTTATGACCAGTTCAAGTCTCATCTTGCCTTATTTTCTCAGTTTTTCTCATTTGTCCTAGAGGCCTTGCAGCCCTACTGGTACTTGCTTTTCTTAGTTGATAGGACTGCAACAAAATTGCAGCAATGAAAAAGAAATCAAAAGTATAGATAGAAATGGAAAAAAATAGCAAAGATAAAATGGTGAAAAGTCGCAACTAAAACTCTTTCACTGAGTGATCTCTGTGGCCAATCTCTGTCCTGTCTCATGCCCTGGGGGCCTCTCCTTTCATCAGCAGACTGCCCAGAATGTAAAAAAGAGTGATGTTCGATTCCCAGGCTTGTAAGGAGAAAGTTTGGTTCTGAGCACTCTGTCAAAAAAGGGTAAAGCAGGGAGATGTGCATACATTTTGTGACTTTGACTGGAAAGCACTGTTTATTTTTTTTAAATTCCATCTTGTAATTATTTATTTATTTTTAATCACATGAAAGTCTCTAAAAGGGTCCCTCCCACTCAGTGCAGGGAAAAAGCACTTTGACTCCTTTCTGCTGGGAAGTGGTAGTTCCCACCTTTCATGGAATTAAAAATGCAGGATGTAGAAGTCTCAGGCTGTCAGTTATTAATGATAGAAAGGTGATTTACATAGCAGCCTACATCATTACCATAATATCATAATGAAGGTACTTTTTCACCTTTTCTTTCCCTCTCTCTCATGCCCTGCAGTACATTATGGTTAACATTCCCAGAGTGATTTGCTCACCATTTCTCTTTGTGCAGCAGTAGTTGTAATTACTCTTTAATTACTCTTTTCCTTCTCAAACCTCCTGTGTTCAGTCCCCTGTTAGAAGCTGATACCAGCTGTGAGGTTCCTTGGACATATTATATCTCATACCACCAGGGCCCACAGTGGAGCTGGTGGTTTTGGAGAGCATTTGTGCGGAGGGAAAGTGAGATATTTATAGCTTTGGTGCCACTTGCCAAGCTGGAGCTTAGAGTTGCTGCCTAAACCTAAAGCCATTTACTCGCTACAATTCAACACACTGCTTGTTTTATGATCACCTTTGCTCACATCCCAACATCTGCAACAGTAACCAGCCTCTAGGCCTCTTCCCAAGGCAGTGGGAAGAAATTCCCTAGTATATTTACATTTAGAGAAACCTAAAGATTGCCCTGAAGTACTATTCCAGTAAATATACAATGCTTTTAAGCCTAAACGTAGCACAGGGCTAGCATGTTTCTTCACAAGAAGATGGTGGAAATGGGTCAAGTCCAGCAATCAGGGGGAATCTGATTGAAAGCAGGCAGCTTGGGCACATGTCATGGAATATTACCCCGAGGTTAATTTAAGGGACAACAGGGTCCAAAACAACTTTTATTAAACCGGTGAGAAACAGGGTTTTAGCATTCCAAAAGTGACTTAAATAAAGGTTCGGATATCAGTTGAGGAAAATTATTTAGGGGCAGCAACCACTACAACAGGCGGTCCACAGAGTGCATGCACGTGGCTTCACTCAAAACAATGCCGGAGTCGCCCCTGAGTCTCGGAGAAGAACCCACTTGCCCAAGCTCATAGCAGGATTATTTTTAAAGAGATACGCGTACTCGTAGTGAGTACGGAAAGTGTACACTTGCGATTCCACGAGGGTAAATTTATAATACACTCGCAATCCTGCGAGAGTTAATTTACTTACACGTGCAAATGTGCACGGAATATTACACGTGCTTACGTGGAAGCACGGGAGGAAAATACACTCGCGATTGTGCGAGGAAATAATTTAAAGTACGCGTGCAAATGTGCACGGAAAGTTACACGTGCATATGTGCATGGAAAGTATAAATATACTCTCAATCCTGCGAGAATTAATTTTACACGCGCTCATATGGAGCATGGAAAGTTATACGTGCATATGTGCACGAAAAGTATAAATATACTCGCAATCCTGCGAGAGTTTTACTCACAGCCGTGGCGGCGAGGCAAGCGGAGTCTCCATCCCGGGGAGCTGGGGGGGCCGTGGCTCCTGGCGGCAGGCTAAGCTCGTGCTCCGAGAAACTCGCGACAATGGGCGGAGTTTCGACGAGAATCCCGTTTTTGTAATTTGATCAGACCTGACTGTAGGCATTGTTAAAGCTCCTCCGCACCCCCCACACTGGCTGTGGGTGCCCCCGAAGCCTCCCAAAAACATCCCCCACCCTGGGCGTGGGCGCCCAGCGGCTCTGCTAATGGCCCCTGGCCAGGATGCTCCGGGGCCAAACAAAAGAAGCCATTAGCCTCGAGTAGCAGAGAAAGAGAGGAGATGTGCCCACCCCTCCATGCTGAAGGAGGGAGGGGGAGAGAGGGGGCAGAGAGGGGGAGTGAGGGGGGGGTTGCATTCTGCCACAGCACAACACAGGGGACATCATAGACTAGGGACTGGTCCCAATAAGTGGTGTGGACAGAGGCACCCTTTTCTTGGAGAAAGATGGAAAAAAATAGCTGTATGGCTGTAAGCTGTGCCGTGCCCCTTGCCCTTACAAGCAGGGCATAAAAAGCCACCTCAAGCTCTCCATGGAGGCTCATGGTCCCGTGTTTGCCCACGGCCACACTCCCAAAGCTTAGTTGTGGGATGCTCCAGGAAAGAAACTCTTCTCAGCGAAATTTGATAAGTGGCCCAGCCTCTGGTCAAGTCCTCTCTTTCCCCTTAATGAGATATTGATGAGCTCGTGGCATTGCTGGAAGAAGAGGAGAACATAGAGATTGATTCACACATTTTTCAGCCACCCCACAATGTTCTCTGCTCCTTCCTCTGCTGTTTTGTACCAAGTTGTCGGAAAGCAGAATCCTGCCCACCATTTTTTTCCATTTTTTGGTTTTCCTACAAGTGGGATGGATGTGGGTGCTCTCAGCAAGGCCAACACCTCGCCCCCACAGTAGCAGCTAAAGTCCTAAGGGAGAGAGTTAGGCCAAGGCGACCAATGGTACCTGGGGCGCATTAGGAAGAGTGTGACCAGCAGGTCAAGGAAGGTTATCCTCCCCCTCTTCTCTGCCCTGGTGAGGCCACATCTGGAGTTCTGTGTCCAGTTCTGGGCTCCCCAGTTCAAGAAGGACAAGGAATTACTGGAGAGAGTCCAGTGGAGGGACACAAAGATGATGAGGGGTCTGGAGCATCTTTCTTATGAGAAGACACTGAGAGAGCTGGGGCTGTTCAACCTGGAGAAGAGCAGCTGAGAGGGGATCTCATCAATGCTGATAAATATCTCCAGGGTGGATGTCAAGAGGATGGACCAGACTGTTCAGTCGTGCCCAACGACAGGATGAGGGGCAACGGGGACAGACTAAAGCATAGGAGGTTCCATCAAAACATGAGGAGAAACTTCTTTACTCTGAGGATACTAGAGCCCTGGAACATACTTCCCAGAGAGGTTGTGGAGTCCCCAGAGGAGGAGACTTTCAAGACCCACCCGAGTTGGACTAGATGATCTCCAGAGGTCCCTTCCAACCCCAACCAGTCTGGGATTCTGTGAGTTAAACTGTGAGCTAGAGAATGACATTGGGAAGCTCTGGTCTCTGCAGCTCCTAATCCTGACTAAAAAGGATGATGAAATGAGATATAATTAAGAGACTTTAATACAGATCTCTGGGATAATTATTTTTATTTTAGGATTAATGCGATGATTAAAAATCCGCTGCATTGATCTGCTAAAGTAGGTTAAATGCTGTGGACTTCTGCTTAAATCCAGAGCTGCTGCTTGATTTTGTATTGACTCATCTTTCCAATGCTCAACTTTCAGCTGAATTTTTTTTTTTAATCAGATGCTCAGCTGAGGACTGGCCTTTCTTTGTGAGCTCTTGTGTGGCCAGCAGGGAATAAATCTGGATTACATCAAGAAACTGCCACTATAGTAAAAAAAATGTTGAAATGGATCCTGTCTTCATCTCCCAACCTGTAGCATGGGAGAGATCAATAGGACAGTCCTTGTCTGCTTAGGTAAGGGAAAAATATCAGAGCAATACTTTGCTATATTACTATATTCTATTGGCAGGGAATTCACTAAATACTATATTTTTTTTTAACAGCCTGGCTTCTGCACAGGGTGAGAGTCAGCTGAAGAAGTGAATCTGCCCCTTTAAAACTTTTTTTTTTTTTTCAGAACATATTTTCAAAGCTACTGAAGCCTTGAAACAAGGATTACCTAGGGGTCTGTCAAAACAGGCACGTACAATAACTCAAAGAATCACACAGCAAGAAACAGCAAAACTTCCCATGCAGGCAGCCTGCATTATTTGAAAGCTTAACATCTTTTAAATGAGAAAAAAAATCCCATCACTCCTATGTGTTTGTACCCTATAATTAATATTAGATTTCCATAGCTTGAGGTCATACCACTATTTTGGGGATTCTGAAGTAGTTTTTATTCAACAGTTGCAAATTAATCCCCAAACATCTTTACCCCTTTCCTTACCCTCATAAGAAAGACAGCTTATGATATTTTTTGTTTGCACAGAATGGGTGAATAAGGAATAAACCCACATATATTAAACCTGGACTATACCTCGAGGGATCATTTAGTCTATACTGTGCTACAAGACCAGATCAGGTCTTACTTATACCAGTGACAGCACTGGTTGTGATGTGGACATGGAAGCTGCATGTGGCCTGAGTTATATTTTGTCCTAAGCTGGGCTTATGAGGAGCTACAGACAACTTGTGTCAGTTGAGAGTTCCTGCTCCATAGCTGGCATCTGCTCCTCTGCCCTGTTCATAACACCCTGTGTGAGGATGTTAACAGTAACCTAAGACCACCTACTCCAGCATTTAAAGTCTCTTTCCATTGAAATATTTTTCCCAAGAGACGTAAGCTGAAGGTCACTTAATGAGTCATCTCTAACACACAGCTCTGTGCCCCTTCCATTTCTAACCCAGGTGAAATATTCATAGAATCATAGAATGTCCTGAGTTGGAAGGGACCCACAAGGATCATCGAGTCCAACTCCTGTCCCTATATGTGACAACTCCCCAGTTCACACCATGTTTCTGAGGATGTTGTCCAGTCTCTTCTTGAACATTGTCAGGCTTGGGACCATGACACCTCCCTGGGGAGCCTGTTCCAGTGCTCCAGCACCCTCTGGGTGAAGAACCTTTTCCTCATGTCCAACCTGACCCTCCCCTGGCACGTCTTCCTGCCATTCCCTCGGGTTCTGTCGTTAGTCACCAGAGGGAAGAGTTCAGTGCCTGCCCCTCTTCCTCCCCTTGTGAGGAAGCTGTAGCCCACAATGAGGTCTCCTCTCAGTCTCCTCCAGGCTGAACAAACCAAGTGACTTTAGCTGCTCCTCATATGGCTTCCCCTACCAACTTCATAGGCCTCTTCTGGACACTCTCCAGTAGCTTAGTATCCAGTAGCTTAATATTATCCCAGAAAAGTGACATGTGACCTGTAAAGTCACCTCACTGAATCCCTGGTGGGGTTGCAGAGTAGAATTTGGTTTTGGTCCATTTTCTTCAGAGGAGAAGAGCACTGGAAACTTCAGGAGCCAGCAAAATCTTCACCAATGTGGAGTTGTCATATGCAGGGACAGGAATTGGACTCGATGATTTTTGTGGGTCCCTTCCAACTCAGGACATTCTATGATTCTAATATGTGTATGTATGGTATATGGCTATCATCTTAAAGTGACAGGATCTAGTCTAGCGTAGCAGGAGAAGCTGAGGCTCCAGCCATGCTCTTTGTGCTGCAGGGTATTTCCAAGAGCATTTCAAGGGGATGTGGACCAGGGTGGTGACATCTTCAATGTACTTAATAACCTTGCAAAGACAAAAGCAAAACCAGAGGTCAGAGGAGCACTCGAGCTTGTGCAGGGGGAGAGATGGCAATGGGAAGGAGGGGCAGAACAAACAAGGAGCTGGTAGATTAACTCAACTGCCTGTTAACTCATCCCCCACTGGTCACCCCATTCCCTTTCTCATTGTTGCTTTACGTAATGCTCCTGTCTTCCCATATCAAATAAAAGGGGATAGCTCACAAGTATGTGGCACATGAATTAAAGCTCTGCAAACCTTCACAAACAATCACAGCTCTATCACAGACTGTAACAGAGGCTTTTATTGTGAAGTGTCCCAAAGCCAAAATATTGCTACTTGGAGTTTTTCTTCTGACTCATAACTTTTGTTTGCTTTTAAAGGAAAGCATCAAGTGGCTGAAGATTTAATACCAGAGCATGAGGGTATGTTATTTCCTCTCTTGTGCTCCCTGGCAGTGCTCTCTATGTCTCTGATACAGAAAACAAGCAGGGTTTGAATCCCTGCTCCGTCTAGACTTGCTTTATTTCTAGCATCATTGTGTTGCATCTCTGTTGGTCTCTTTTCCCAAGTAGCAAGTGATAGGACAAGAGGAAATGGCCTCAAGTTGTGCCAGGGGAGGTTTAGATTGGATAGTAGGAAAAAATTCTTCCCGGAAAGGGTTGTCAGGCATTGGAACAGGCTGCCCAGGGCAGTGCTGGAGTCACCATCCCTGGAGGGGTTTAAAAGGTGTTTAGACAAGGTTCTTAGGCACATGGGTTAGTGCTAGAGTTAGGTTAGGTTATGATTGGACTTGAATATCCTGACAGTCTTTTCCAACCAAAATGATTCTATGATTCTATGCTGTTGAGATGGCAAAGACACTTGCAGATCTAGTCTGTGAATTGCCAGGCCTTCTCCTTTCCCCAGGTGACAGCAAATTAAGATAATGAAAGTCAGTTATATCAGTATTTTACATGTACAAATTGCATTATCCTCAGTGTGTCATTCCCTGGTGTGTTAAACCATGATCCTTCCTGAGCTCAAACCACGGGGGATATGAGTCACTACGAAGTGACCTACGGACACTTGCCTCTTTCCCATGGCTGTGGCCACCCAGCAGTTCCTAAATCAGTTGCCCTGAGCCCACCCTGCACAGGAGTGGTTGGTTTGGAGGGTTTGAATCATGTTGGGCTGTAGGAGCTCTGCAGAAACTTCGTGCCCTAGAGTGGTGAATTGTAGGTGTCCCATTAACTGGCCAAAAAGTCACTGTTATCCTCACTGATTAGTACAGAGACAATTAAATCTTAATTCACCTAATCCCCAGTAGCAGCTTACTTCAGTCTAACTTTGTTGTGTAGGGATCTAGGCCTACTTGTCTCCATACAAAGAGCTATTTTTGAATATTTGGCTGAATATCTAGGCTAACTCCACTTTCTGCACTTTACCCAGATCTGTTGCCTCTGTGTGCCAAAGTAATAGTTGAGTTTTGCCAACACTCAGCATTCACCAGCTGTGGATCAAAGCCCTTCCATCCAAAAGTGCTTTAAAACTCATGACATTTCTTTCAAAAACATCTCTGTTATAACCTGCCATCAACTTGGTTTATGTCATTTTGAAAAAAAATAGCTGCTGGCCCTCTATGCTTATGGGCAGGTACAAAGTTCAATCTTACCCAATTTGTAGAAAGTCAAACCAAGAACCAAATCTTCTTGTTCTGAGTCGTGCCACACCAGTGTCCTACCACAGCCCCAGCTGTCAGTGATCACACCCATGACCGCTGACCTCTGTGGCCAGCGTTGCCGATCTCCTGGTAATTCAGTCTTTTATTTTTGACTTAATTGGAGTTTTTTGATCGTTCTCATACTTGCCAAATTTGGTTCAGACATAATTGCTGTGCAACGCTTTGGATTTTCTTACTTTTGCTGTGCTTCATTCTTCCCTTTCATTGCTTTTCCATTTAATTTCTCATTTTTAAATTCAAGTGTATTCATTGCTCAGCAGTCCATGCCTCCCTCCGGTAAATTATGGACTTAAACTTTTATTTCTTTGAGTCATCCTTGCCCTCCATTGCTGCATCCCCTTTGCTTTTTCATCAGCCCTGCAGATAGTCACTGTCCTTCCACATCCTCTTTAGTTAGTTAGTTTTATGCTTTAGTTCTCATGATGAAAACCTTTAAAACAATGTCTGTTGCTGGTAGTTTCATGGCACTTTCCATAAGAACAAATACAAAGAGAGGGAATATCGCCTCCTCCTGTGACCGAAACTGGGTACAGATACATTAACCCTAAATGGCATTTTGCTTATTGTCTTCAGCACGAGCCCTCAGTGCAGCTGGGGTTCTATGAGTAAGTTTAAAATGAAGAATATAGTGTGGTGTAGGGACACTTGTCTTGGTGCTAAATATATTAACTTTGGAAACATGAGATGCAAAACAATTAGCTCAGTCGGATCTCTAATGCTATGGTGAGATTGCTCATGGTACCCATGCTGTGTCAGGTATCTTTGCACTGAACTACCATCTCAAATATCGGAATTTCCTGGTATCTTAAAATAATTGGGATTTCCTGTGAGTCTCTGTGATTGGGGCTTGATTGGCCTTTTGATCTTGAAAAGTTCACTGCCTGCCTTACTGTCAACTCATTCTGTTGTGGGTTTTGTGTTGCCCCTAAGTATTACAAATAATAATAATAATAATTTAATTATTAATAATTATTACAAATATAATTGATACAGATAATCTGTTACTCCTTGGATGTTCATCTTCCAGCTACAGATCAGAAAAGGAAAGATTGTATTGTTTTGAAAGGTATCCTTTGATGTCCTTTATGTCCTTGTCATGGAATGCACCCCGAGGTTAATTTAAGGGACAACAGGGTCCAAAACAACTTTTATTAAACCGGTGAGAAACAGGGTTTAGCACTCCAAAAGTGACTTAAATAAAGGTTCGGATATCAGTTGAGGAAAATTATTTAGGGGCAGCAACCAATACAACAGGCAGTCCATAGAGTGCATGCACGTGGCTTCACTCAAAACAATGCCGGAGTCACCCCTGAGTCCTGGAGAAGTACACACTTGCCTAAACACGGTGTGGGATTATTTTTAAAGAGATACACGTACTCGTAGTGAGTACGGAAAGTGTACACTCGTGATTCCGCAAGGGTAAATTTATAATACACTTGCAATCCTGCGAGGGTTAATTTACTTACACGTGCAAATGTGCACGGAATATTACACGTGCTTACGTGGAAGCATGGGAGGAAAATACACTCGTGATTGTGCGAGCAAAATAATTTAAAGTACACGTGCAAATGTGCACGGAAAGTATATGTGCTTGTATTAAGCACGGAAAGTACGTGTGCAAATGTGCACGGAAAGTTACGCGTGCATATGTGCACGGAAGGAAAATACACCCGCGATTCTGCGAGGATTAATTTTACACGTGCTCATATGGAACACGGAGAGTTATATGTGCATGTGTGCACGGAAAGTATAAATATACTCGCAATTCTGCGAGAAGTTTTACTCACAGCCGTGGCGGCGAGGCAAGCGCAGTCTCCATCCCGGGGAGCGGGGGGGCCGTGGCTCCTGGCGGCAGTGGCTAAGCTCGTGCTCCGAGAGACTCGTGACAATGGGCGGAGTCTCGACGAGAATCCCGTTTTTGTAATGTGACCAGACCTGACTGTAGGCATTGTATAAGCTCCTCTGCCCCCCACAAACGTCCCCCCACACTGGGTGTAGGCGCCCAGCAGCTTCGGCACTCCCTACCGTTGCTAATGACCCTGGCCAGGGTGCTCTGGGGCCAAACAAAAGAAGCTGTTAGCCTCAAGTAGCCGGGAGAGAGGGAGATGTGCCCACTCCTCCATACTGAAGGAGGGAGGGGGAGAGTGGGGGCAGAGAGGGGGAGAGAGGGGGGGGTTGCATTCTGCCACAGTCCTAGTCAACATTTTGTCCTGTTTAAGCAGACTAGTTGAATATTGATGTTGAGTCTATTTTATCTTTCTTAGGAAATGATTTTAGATCAGGTTTTTCAGATGTTGCATGTAAATATCTCATACAAGGTTCATCCCAATTGTGAAATGTGCTACGTGAAACAATACCTTTTTTTTTTTTCTGTTAAATACTAGTTATAATCCAGATGTGTCCCACCTATGTTTCCAGTGTTGCTCTTTGTGCTAGTCAAAATATACTCCTCTGCCACTTTATTGCTATTGTTTCCCTCTAACATGTAGAGCCGAGCTTGTCCCTGCTATAACACTGCATGGCCAAAAGTGTGGTGGAACCAGACTTGTCCATGTCCCACATCCTCCATATTTTACTTTTCATGGGACACATATTATTTAGAATCATAGAATAATTTCATTTGGAAGAGACCCTCAGGATCATTGAGTCCAAGCATAACCTAACCTATCTCTAGCACTAACCCATGTCCCTAAGAACCTTGTCTAAACGCCTTTTAAACCCCTTCAGGGATGGTGACTCCACCACTGCCCTGGGCAGCCTGTTCCCATGCCTGACAGCCCATTTTGTGAAGAATTTTTTCCTAATATCCAATCTAAACATTCCCTGAAGCAACTTGAGGCCATTTCCTCTTGTCCTATCACTTGCTACTTGAGACCAACACCCTCCATGCTGCAACCTCCTTTCAGGCAGTTGTAGACAGTGATAAGGTCTCCCCTCAGCCTCCTGTTCACCAGGCTAAACAGCCCCAGTTCCCTCAACTGCTCCTCATCAGACTTGTGCTCCAGCCCCTCACCAGCTTTGTCGCCTCCTCTGCACTCTCTCTAGTACTTCAATGTCCTTCTTATGATGAGGGGCCCAAAACTGAACACAGGATTCAAGCTGTGGCCTCACCAGCACCGAGTACAGTGGCACAATCACTTCTCTAATCCTGCTGGCCACACTATTCCTGATACAAGCCAGGATGCTGTTGGCCTTTTTGGCCACCTGGGCACATGCTGGCTCATATTCAGCCAGCTGTCAATCAACACCCCCAGATCCTTTTCCACCAGGCACTTTCCAGCCACTCTTCCCTGAGCCTGTTATGCTCATGGGGTTGTCATGACCCAAGTGCAGGACCCGGCACTTGGCCTTGTTAAACCTCATACAATTGGCCTCAGCCCAATAATCCAGCCAGTCCAGATCCCTCTGTAGACCCTTCCTACCCTCCAGCAGATCAACACTCCAACCCAACTTGGTGTCGACTGCAAACTTACTGAGGGTGAACTCAATGCCCTCACCCAGATAATTGATAAAGAGATTAAACAGAACTGGCCCCAATACTGAGCCCTGGGGAGCACCACTCGTGACTGGCCACCAACTGGATTTGGCTCCGTTCACCACAACTCTTTGGGCTCTCCAGCCAGTTCTTTATCCATCGCAGATACACCCATCCAGGCCATGAGCTGCAGCTTCTCCAGGAGAATGCTGTGGGATACAGTGTCCAAAGGCTTTACTGAAGTCCAGGTACATGACATCCACAGCCTTTCCCTCATCTGCTAGGTGGGTCACCTTTTGCTGTGAATATATATTCCTGCTCTCCCACTTATTTTCATATATTTTCAAAACCTTTTCTAATGGTCTTCTCCCAGTGTGATAGCAAGAAATAATCTCAGTGGTTACCCCCTGTCAGTCAACTCGTGTCACTGTTTACTGCAGGGTGACAATAAACCGTGGCAGATGCTCTCTGTTAACCCCCTGCCCTTCCTACTAAGGAAAGGTAATAGGAGGAAAAGGGAGAGAAACTTGCAAGTTGGGAAAGTTAAAAATGCTTTACTAATGCTACTAATAAATAGAGAAAATAATACAAAATATACAAAACCAATCTTGAATTTCCCAGGGTAGCGCAGTGTTGCCCCTGGTGGAGTTGGTGTTGCTCCAGCGGCTGCAGGGCAGGCACCCAGAAGTTCTCAGCTGGACTCTGCAGTAAACCAGAACTCTAAATAATCAATTACATTTGGTGTGCATCTACTTAAGCTAAATGATTAATATTGAACTTGAATTGGGCTCATCCACTCACCTGTGAGTAGTAAAGCCATTGCCATACAGCTCACTTATGTAGCAGGGAGAGCTCACAGTGGGCTCATCCAGGCTGTCATATTTATAGAATGAAGTGGTTGACTCGCAGTCACATTGCATACAGTAGGAAAAGTCTGCATGAGACTCCCTGTTCCCACAAGCCACTGGTGTTCAGTGGTCGTTCTGCTTCCCTGTGGGTCTCCTGGAAGGAGTTCTTGGCCTGGCTGTGGCTCAGGCCTTTACCTCCTCTGAAGCCTGTTCCAAACTGCTGCTGATTTGGCTGAGGGGGGGTCGAGTGTATCCGCCACAATGGGATGGGCAAAATTTATCAGTAACCTTGGCTGCCATAGCAATGTCTAAACCTGGGCCTCTTTTGCATACCATTGCTAATGTTATCAGCTCCGGAGCGAAGTGTCTGAAAAATATGCAGCCAAATTCAGGAAAGTGCAGTTACTTAGAAGAACTTAGCTGAAAGGAAAATTCACTAATAGAGAACTCTTCTTGTTTTAAACAAAACCAGGACAACTTGCAAAGCCATAGGTCACCAAGACAAAGATTGGTCTCTATTAATACAGCAAGAAGTACGTATGTGTAGGTATCCATACTAAAACTCATTTTGTTAATTTTACTGTAGAAATAACTATTTTTTTTAAACTGGACTGGTCAGATTCAACTCTGATTCAACTGAATGCAAACATGAATTTTGTAATATTATGAACTCACATAAAAAGGGGAGCATCCTGCTCAAGTACATGAGTTGATCCCAGAAATGTTTTCTTTCTTTGTGCTGTACCTGGTAGGGTTGTCATCATGGATTTTTTACTAAAAGAGGCCAACATATGCATACTATTTTTCTGGCATTATAGCACAGGCGAATTGTACCTGGATGTCTACAGGCAGATTTATGTTTCTTTCTTTTTCTCTTTCTTTCTCTCTTTCTCTCTTTCTCTCTTTCTTTCTTTTTCTTTCTTTCATCTGTGCTGTGTCTTTCTAGATTGCTGTGCCTTGAATATTAAACTATTCAAGTAAGCATTTGCCTTCTTTTTGTCATCTAACTTCATTGTCTGACTCTTTTCTCAGTAAAGAGGAGTTTTTGGACACAGAGGCTGGTCTGCCTTGACTCTGCTGTGTTGGGCTTGATCTCAGCATCTCATCGTTACCTAGTGGATGCTTTACCCCTTTTGAACCCCTCTGATGTCTTTTCAAGTGCAATGCAAATAAACTTACTGTTTCTGGACTGCACAAAACTCCCAAACTCCTCTTATTGTTATTTGTGTTGGCTCCTATGCTTGTCTTCACTTATGCAGTCTCACATTGGAGACTCATGATATTCCCCTTTCCTACCCAACCTCCTCTTACTCTCTGATCTGTTTTACTGAGTGTTTTCAAACATTCTCATCTGTAGATCATTCATGCATACCACTGCTTTAGTTTGATTTTCCATACACCCTGTGGACACAGTGAGTCATAGTTTCCTTATTTTGCAGAAAAAAAAAAAAAGAACTGGATCTTGAGCAAGATCAACCTTCTGAATTTTCTATACCACTGTGACATCCCTGTTAGTAGGCTCGGGGCATCGCTTTCCATTTTCAAAGAGAGTAGCATGATCATTTAACACTGAAGTCTTCAGTTCTTCCTCTCAAGGGCAGAAGAGTTATGAAATGGAGAAACTGAGGCACAGTGAAAGTGAGTGATTTTCCACTGACTTTAGGAAGCCTTGACTGTCTATCAGGGCAGAGACTGTATATGGCTTCTGTGTTTGGGCAGTATATAACAGTGTTGTGCAACACCATGACCAGGCCTGTAGAAATATTATTATAAAGTTATTAATCATGTATACGGAATTAGCGTATATACTATAAGGTTATAATTTAAACAGGAGCCAGAGTGACAGAAGCTGGGGTTGCTGTTACCTCCTAATGGCCTCTTTGCTAGGGAGAATGTGTATAAGGAAGGAATATGAGAACTGCTAGAAAGAAAGAGCAGGAAATATGAAGACAAATAAAAGAGGGAGCTCAGAAAGAAAATGAAGTAATTTGCCTTGCTCTTGGAGACATTTATATCTTCCTTTCACCCCTTTGAAGGAGTGTATAGACTCCTCTGCTTCCCCTTTCTTGACCATCTGTGGTTGACCAGAAAGCTGAGTCAGATTTTGGCTTAGCTTCGCTGATATAAAATGACATTGTTTTCTGTCTGGTTTTGCTCGCTTTTGGGTTTAGTCTGCCTATGGTAGATGCAGGATGGGGATAGCAGTAGCTGCCACCTTGAAAAATGAATGGAAATAGCCTGCTGGCTGGAATTAAATGAAATGAGCTGGTGGGTTTTGAGCAATGGGTTGGCACTAGAGTGGCAGGTCCTCTTCCATGCCAGGGGAGGTTTAGGTTGGACATGAGGAAAAGGTTCTTCACCCAGAGGGTGCTGGACACTGAACAGGCTCCCCAGGGAGGTGTCACGGCACCAAGCCTGACAGTGTTCAAGAAGAGACTGGACAGCATCCTCAGACACATGGTGTGAACTGTGGGGTTGTCCTGTGCAGGGCAGGAGTTGGACTCAATGATCCTCGTGGGTCCTTCCAACTCAGGACATTCTATGATTCTATGATTCTCTCCCCACACCACCTGTGTGATGTCCCCATTGCCACTCAGCCCTTGTCACCCATTGGTGCTGATCACTGTCTCAACCACTTGCATTGAACTGTTCTTATGCCTTGAAAGCACGTGAGTCTCTCCTGAATAAATCCTGCTGCACACATGGCCATGGCCTGCTCTCCAGTTAGAGCCCAGACAGGACCAACAGCTGTGCTTAAAGTCTTTTGGGTCCTCTCCATTTATTTGTTGTGGAATAACTCCCTTTTTAAAGCCTCACCTTTTTCTCTGAGCTGAATTTTCACCTTGCCTTTGTGCTTTAGAAAAGCAATGCGACACCCCTGAGGTGGGAGCTCAGTGTGATGGCAGCATGGATACAAAACCTCTTGCTGCAATCGATCTACTTATTCATTCTCACCTTCTAATTCAAAAACCTCATAACTGTTTGACATCCTCTGCTATTAAAACCTCCGCTTGTGCAGGAATTGTTTTAAATTTGGATTGCGGCAACAGGCTTTTTTGCTTTGCTTCCTGCTGCTTCTTGACAGCTGGTCTTGACAAGCCCTTCAGAATTACTGCTGCTTTGTTAATTTTCTTTTTGGTTTTGTGTGGTGTTTTTTTTTTTTCTTTTCACCCCCTCCCGCTATTCTAACATTATGCTGGTGTTTATTTGACCACATACTGATTCAACATTTATAGATACCAATTAGGATCAAAATATTACTTTGACATTTACCTGAAACTCAAGGTCTTTATTGCTAAGACATCCAACGTAACTCGGTTTCTCTAACACAAAGCACAACATTGCTCGTACTCTTATTTGATAGGGGTAACTCCTGTGATTAATTATGTCCATAAACCTGGATGAGAAATTTGCTTACAGTGAATGGGCAAAACAGAGCATCTCTGCACTTCTGGTTATTGCATCTTTTATAAAGTCTTCAGTTATCATCAGCACCACGCATTGGAGAAACATACTAATTTTAGAAGGAAATAACATTAGGGCATGTCGGGAAATGGCTCAAAGATAATGGACATGAATCCATGGAACAATTGTACGATCAGAGCTTGTTCTGATAGAGATAAGTTGGTAGCTTGACATGACTCAGGAGCTTAGCATAACTAGGCCCCAGCAGAAATTGGTGGTCTTAAGAGAAACGGCAAGGGCACTGTGACCTTGACAAGTTTCATAAACAACTTTGAAGAAGTGAGAGCTGAAAGAACAAGGAACTTGCATCGCTAGCTAACCGCAAGTAGGAGGACCATGCAAATGTAATCATTAGAGCTTAAGCCAATTAGTAAGTGACTAGTAGGCATAATTAGTGTAACCTGTATAAATATGTGCTGTTATCGTTAATAAATCGAACTATGCTTTATCACTCACGTTGAGTCAACCTGGCTTGTTCCTCCGCCGCTCGCATTTTGGCGCCCGAACAGGGACCCTTGATAAAAAGGGACTTAATTCGACATAAACGGAGACAACTACGATTGTGGGAGCGGTGGATGCAGAGAAGCACCGGAACCGCAGCAACCAGGGGGTCAAGAGTGACCGAACGCTGGTCACACGGTGTGTCGTTCCGAAGACCTGAGCCGTCCAAAAGGGGTTCGCCGTCTGCAGGGACTACCATAAAGGGCTGCAACTGGTGCCAGAATCTGGGAGGCATCAGCACCTGGTGCTAGAATCAGGGAAGCATCAGCGATAATCATAGGATAAGGATATATTTCGTGATATATGGATATATAGAGTATAAGTGCCGGCGAATATGGATCTCGAGGTAGCCCTAGATTTATTGCAGCGCTTTTTAGAAAAGCGGGGAGTAGATTGTATCAAGCATTTAGCGGGGTTAGTAACGTTAGGTGAAGTTAAGGGTTGTTTTCAGAATCTGGATTCTCTTGTTGATGTTAGTGAATGGCGAAAATTAGGGGATGTGTTATGGGATATGGTTATAGATGATGATAAATCAGCGAAGAACCTCAAAAGACTATTAACTTGGTGCAGAGGCAATGGGTATCCTGCTGACCTGTCAGGAGTTTTTCAAATAGAGACTTGGGAAAAAATGGGAACTGTGTTGTGGAAGGCAATTAGTCACCGTGAAAAATATATTCTCGGCCTTGTAACCACCTGGAAACTGATAATTACTACAGTGAAGCAATTAAAACCTGAAAAGACTGTTATGAGCATTAGTGACTCAAAACTTAAACTTGAACTTTGGGACAATATAGGGCAGAAATTATGGGATAAAGTCAGCAATGGAGAAAGAAGCTAAATCATTAGTAACTACATGGAAGCTTATAATCATTACCTTAAAAGATCTTAAGGCTGAATGGTCTGCTGCTGCCGGAATCTTTGCAGCGTTGCAGCCTGATAAGTATCCTGAAAGTTGCTGTGAAGTTTACCCGGTTCATGTCTTTGATACCCTCCCTATTCCAGCCCCTGCTGTGCCTTCAGCACCCCCGATAGTTCAGCAGTCCGGGGTGGGGGGAGGAAAAATGCCGAGCGGGTGGCCTCCTGTACCATCATCTAACCCTGGTGAGAACAGCAAGTCCAGAGGATTGGAGTCAGACAACTTGCTCAAAGAACCTGTGAAAGCTGAGAATGCTAAAGTCGTAAACAAGTGTACTATCAGTCCTCTTACCAATTTTACCAATCTGCTTTTACTGCCTTTTAACCCTTCAACTTCCACGAGAGAACAGAAGGAGTCACTGGATAAGAGCTGGACAACAGAACTGTGTGACAGATTAGATCAGTTAACAGCAAGTGAATCTGACAGTCGGCAATACGATCATGATAATCGTGACGGGAAAGGGGGTGCTCCTGGGGACTCAGGGTATAAAACTTAGAAGTTAAGGAAGCACTGGTGTTGAAATTAGCAGTAGAGAATGCTAATGTTTGCTGTCAACGTGTTATTTGCGAGTTTTACAGCGCATATGAAATGCTTCTGTGTATTGCCTCTCTGAAAATCAAGCAGCTTGTCAGGAATGTGAGTTAATTGTTTTACTGGTTGTTGTTAGAGTTGTTTCTTTGTGGTATAAGTACATTGTAAAACTTTCTTCCCACTTTTCCCACTCACGCTGCAAGCAGCCCTGTGCTTTTCCATGGGGTCAGAAATTACTGTTTTCAGTCGTGTTCATAAAAAATCAGTATTGGGAGGTGTTTCAAAACATAGGGAAGCACTTGGAAATATGAGGAAGGAAGATCTTGTGAAATATTGTAATTAGTGGTGGCTGCTGTACAAGTTAAATGATTGGGAAAAGTGTCCGGGGAATAGAATCTTGAAGTATAACACCTTGTTGCAATTAATGTTGTTTTTAGGGCGAGAAGAGTAGGACAAAATAAATCCCTACAAGAGATCATTAAATCATTTCAGACAGCTGAGAGAGAGTTAACTGATAACACACAGGTCACAGTAAACTTGCTGAAGTCTGCACAATGTTTTCCTTATTAACCTGTTTTCTTTGTAGGTATCTATTTAAGCATATTATAGTTTGGTAAGTCTTTGGCTGTTATATAGTACAGTAAGTTCACAGACTGTTAAATCATGAGAATCGGTTGACTCAAAATGTGCATTTTGTGATAGTACAGAAGATCATGAGTAATTTAGTTCCTTACTACGTGAACGTGGTGTTAAGATTTTGTGTGTAGTAGCTGTTATTTTTTTTCTAGCATGCTAGCTTTATTCCAATATCCAGACTTGCGCAACTCTGTGACAGGCTGTCTCTCATCTCGGTGCACTAAACTTAGCTTTTTTGTATGCACATCAAGTAAAGAATCCTAGTTTTAGAATAACAGTTGTATCACACCAGATGAGACACTAATAAGAGCCTTGCCCAGTTCAGCTCGCTGCGGCAGCGGGGGGGCAGATGCCGGTTGGGCTCCAGCGCGCACTGACCTATTTTGTTAGGGAGACCCAGCGGCACCGCTACCTGGCCGAGCAATAAGCGGTTCAAAGGTGCAATGCAAAAATTGAGATATTGTCTTGAATAAGTGTAACTGTGATCTATCTGCATATTTGACCTTGGTATTTGGTTTTCACATCTGAGCTCAGTATTTTAATTTGCATATTTATAATGGGAACCGGTTCCACTGCTAAAATTCTGCCTTGCTTCCCCTTAGGATGCATCCTTACACATTAGAGTAATTGCTTATATTGTTATCTAGTAATTTTGAGACCAGAAAAGAATTTAAATTGTTAAAGTCTGCTTTAAAAAAAAAACCAAAAAACAAACAAAAAAACCACCTAAATGCTATAATGGATGTGAAATTGGTATTGTATGCAGTTATGAAGTTGTATTTAAAGGTTGCTGGAATGTGAACTGATTTGGATCTAGGACAATAGAATAATGGATTTATGTTTATCATACTAGTTTTTGACATCTGTAAATTGTAAAAGGTAAATGGAGCTAAGGAATGTAACTATTGCTGAGCTACTTGGAATTGCATATAGAGTGTATTATGGTTGAAATGAAATGGGAAAACAAAAGAGCAAAATATCCCAGGCCTCTGTGTAGGTTGTAACTGAGAAGTTTCCCAGAGCCTCCCACTTCGTACCAGCCATTATGCCAGCTGCGTGACCTTGGTTATCTCTGAACTGCAGTAAGAAAGGAAAAACCTAGCTGCCCGTTTTTAAAGCGGTGAAAGGGGAGGTTCTCTCTCCCCCCCAATGCAGCGATGTAATACTGAATGGAGCAGTCCGAGGGTGAAGTTTTAAGGCATCCTGAGCAGACTCGTAGTTCTAATGAAACTGGAAAATTAAACCAAAAATTTGTTAATAGACTTATTCTATGGTAACTAGTTGTAAGAGACTTCTTAGTAAATTCACCATGCCAGTTTTTGAGGTCATGGGAGAAGACAAAAGAAAGGCCATTTTTTGAGACAAACGGAATGCCAAATTTGGAACAAAGTTTAAATACATGACTTCTTATAGTTGTTAGAAACTCCTATACCTCTCTTAGGTTAAGATTTGTTAAGTAAATTGTAAGCTCAAATAACGTTTTCTGAGAATTCTATTTAGTTGCATGGCCTACAAGAAGCGGCTTGGATGGTGCAGATCTGCTTGCTGCAAGTGAGAAATCTCCAAAGAAATTTTGAATGCTGTATTTCCACTAGTATTAACAGCCAATGTTTCGATAAAGCAAATACTACACTGATAGATCTGAAACAGGACTTCGATCCGGTAAGGGAAAACAATATCCAATAAATATGACAGCCAAAATGGACTTAGAGATTTTGAGGAGTAAATTTATGACAACCTTACAGGCTGGCTGCATTCGATTGAACTTGCAGAATTGTCTGTTTATAGCTTCAACATAGGAAAAAAAACTGTGGCTATTGTGGGACAGTATGATGAGATTGCTAGCAAACTGATATACTGATTGTTACTCTGATCAAGAAAAGCAGGGAATGAATTTAAGTCTTAATAGGCCATGATCCTTTTGTCATATATGTACCATTTGTGAAATTTAATTCTGATTTTTTTTATTTGCAATCTCTGTCTTTGTAAATTGCACTGATTTTCTTAACAGCACAGCTTTTAGCATGCAAAAACTAGCATGGGGAATTTACTAAGAAGTCACTTTCAACTAATTACCACAGAATAAGTCTATTAACAAATTTTTGGTTTAATTTTCCAGTTTCATTAGAACTATGGATCCACTAGTGATGCCTTTAAATTTCACCCTCAGACTCCTTCACGCAGTATTACAGTTCTCTAGCAGTAACATTGCTTGGGGGAGGGGCGCGGGGGGGAATAAAACTTCCCTCTCGCCCCCATCTGAGATGGCAAGACGTACAGCCCAGCATGAAAACACATCAGTTTGAACTCCATATCAAACCAATCTGGCTCCACTCCACACTCAAATCAGTACCAGTCTGACCCAGAGAAGCACTGAACACGGTGACCCCCCAAAGCTGACCAGTGTGAAAAGACTGACTTCAGCAAGGAGGTAAAATTATGAGCTCTTTTCCCTAGATGTGCCAAAACCTAGGAAACAAGACAGAAGCAAAAATAAACAACACCAACAACCCCTGATTCAAAGCCGAGAAGCAACGCAGTGCCACAACAAAAATGGATGACAATACTTCAGGGAAAAAAAGACAGAGCGGGGGGAGTAAAGCCCCCCTTTCTCTGCTTAGCAGCGGGAAAACAGGTTTTTTCCTTTTTTTTTTTTTTTCTTCTTCTTTCTCTTCTTGCCGCAGTTCAGATATAGTCAAGGTCACGCAGCTGGTATAATCACTGGTATGAAGTGGGAGGCTCTGGGAAACTTCTCAGTTACAATGAGCTGCACACAGGCCTGGGATATTTTGCTGTTTTGTTTTCCCATTTCATTCCAGCCATAATACACTTTATATGCAATTTCAAGTAGCTCAGCAATAGTTACATTCCTTAGCTCCATTTACCTGTTACAATTTAGAGATGTCAAAAAAACAGTATAAACCAGTATAATAAACATAAATCCATTAGTCTATTTTCCTAGATCCAAATCAGTTAATATTCTAGCAATTTTTAAATACAACCTCTTCCAAATTCACAGCTATCATAGCATTTTAACAATTTAAATGCTTTTCAAACAATATAAGCAATCATTCTAATGTGTAAGGATGCATCCTAAGGGGAGGCAAGGTGGAATTTTAGCAGTGGAACCAGTTCCCATTTTGTAATTATCTCCCCAAACAAGATTCTTTTGGTACCAAATATGAATATACAAACTAAAATACTGAGCTCAGATGTGAAAACCAAATACCCAGTTCAAATATGCAGATGGATCACAGTTACACCAATTTAAGACAATATCTCAATTTTTGCATTGCACCTTTAGGCCACTTACTGCTCAGCCAGGTGGAGATACCTCTGGGTCTCCCTGACAAAAAAAGTCAGTGCGCGCCAGAACCCATCGGCACTCGCCCCCCCGCCACAGCGAGCTGGACTGGGCAAGCCCTTTTTTTGTTTTGTTTTGGTTTGGTTTGGTTTGTTTTTTTTAGTGTCTCATCTGGTGCGCCACAGCTGCTATTCCAAAACCAGGATTCTTTACATGATGTGCATACAGAAAAACCAAATCCAGCACACCGAGATGAGACACAGCCTGTCACAGAGTTGCGCAAGTCTGAATGCTGGAATAAAGCTAGCATGCTAGAGAAAAAAAAATAACAGCTACTACACACAAAATTTTACCATCACATTCACGCAGTAAAGAACTAAATTACTTATGATCTTCTGTATTATCACAAAACGCACATTTTGAGTCAATGAATTCTCATGATTTAACAGACTGTGAACTTATCCTACCACACAACAAAGACCTACCAAAATTGCAACATGCTTAAACCGATACCCGCAAAGAAAACAGGTTAATGAGGAAAGCATCTTGCAGACTTTAGCAAGTTTACTGTGACCTGTGTGTTATCAGCTAATTCTCTCTCAGCTTGTTGAAGTTCAAATCGTTCCAGCTGTAAAACTGTCTGTAATGATCTAATGATCTCTTGTAGAGATTTATGTTGTCCTGCTCTTCTCACCTTAAAAACAACATTAATTGCAACAAAATTCTATTCTCCGGACACTTTTACCAATCATTTAACTTAAACAGGAGCGAACACTGATTTCAATATTTAACAAGATATTCCTTCCTTATAATTCCGAGTGCTTTCCTAAGTTTTAAAACACCTCCCAATACTGATTTTTCAGGAACACAACTGAAAACAATTATTCCTGACCCCATCTTGCAAGTAAAAACCTTGAGAAAGGGGGGGGAGGGAGGGGTGCTACTTGCAGCACGACTGGGAAAAAATAGGGAGACAGTTTTACGGCGCACTTAACTCACATTCCTAACAAGCTGCTTGATTTTCAGAGAGGCAATACACAGAAACACATAATATGTACCGTAAAACTTGCAAATAACATGTTGATAGCAAACATTAGCATTCTCTACTGCTAATTTCAACACCAATACTTCCTTAGCTTCTAAGTTTTCAACCTGCTTACTGATGGCCTCTTGAAGGTGGCCAAATTGCATGTAATTCTCACTGGGACCCTGATTAATAGTTGCAAATGATTTGGCTGCATTGTTGGTTTCAGGCACCTTTATCATAGCTTGATATGCGAGGTCTGTTGACTGCCTCAGGATTTCAGAAAGTTATCGTGCCTGTAGTTGTGGTGTGTCAATTAGTGTCTCTTCCAGAAACACACAGGGTCCCGTGGTTTAACTGTAATCGAAACTGGGGGTAAATCCCAGCTTTTTGGTAAGTTTGGTTTACGCTCTGAAATTCTACCCTCACCCTCAGGAGTTCAGTGTGGGAGGGAGGCGGGGGCAGGTTTGGGGGACCCAAATCTGTAGAAATTACGTTATTTGGCTCGGTCTGGCTCACCATGGGGGTGTCCTCCTCACCTAAATCTCCAGGCAAGGGGGGATAGGAAAAAAAATGTCCATTTTTTTCTTCCACGACTGTTAGCGGCGGGGCAGAGGGTTGAACTGTGATTAATGGCGGTGACGCAGACAGCGAAACCGCGGTTGATGATGGTAGACGAGAGGCTCGAGCCGCAATCGATGACGACGGAGCAGTCAGTTGAATGCACTGCTCTGACCGGTGGTCCGAGGGCCCCTCCCGAGATCGCAGATAACCCAACACTGTTATTTCATGTGAGTCTTTCATAGCTTTTATCTGATCTCGGGGCCACACATATGTATACGACTCTTTCATAATTTTTTTCTGATCTCGGGGCCACACATACGTACGCTCCTCCTTTATTCCTTTTAACTTTCCAAGAAAGTGCCGCGGATCCTTGTGTCAGATAATATGGACTTGGGCAGTTTTGACGAGTCCTTAGTAACAGGGGGAAGCGGAGCAGTACTTAATCTTCCTTTTTTCTCCGAATTTGGCCCAGGAGAGCCAGGAAGACCATCCCCCTCGGCCGCCTCTGCCTGTTGCTGTTTTAACTCTTTCAGAATATCTAATAATAAGCGCCACGTCGTTAACAGTTCAGTTGCTTCCTTGGACCCTTGGGTAGCACTATCAAACAATTTATCTCCCAAGTCCATCCATTGTGACACACTAAATGCTGTCACAGGATTAACCTCTAAACCTTGTGCTTTGCCCCATAGTAACATTTTCTTAAAGTCAGTTCTGGAAGGCTAACATCCCGCTTCTTCAGAAGCAGCTTCCATGTGGATAATATAGTACCCTCTTCTTTAGATAAGTTTCCCCCCATGTTCCCGGTAGCTCACCTACTCCTTAGCGAGATGTCTTTTCAATCGATCCGGATCTTCGGCAGCTCTCCTTGGCTGCTCTTATCAGCTGTACCGGGCTCCGTCTCCACAGCTCTTCTTCGGCTGTTCACAGCTTTACGCTGTCACCTTGTTATGCGAGATCCTCTTCAGGCAGGATCACGTCGGGCTCACCATATGTCGCGGTTGAGACGGACAAACGACATGGACCAAGTTCTTTCAAGATGAAAGTAATAGAGCGCCATTTATTGCTACAAGTGCATTTTTATACAATTCTACCAGTTCATGTGTCTCTTCACTATTGGTTACAAGTTACAGCACTAACATCTAATTGGTTAATTTTTCTATCATCCGTGTTATTCTTCTATCCTCTTCTCTCTCACGGGTACATCTCTCGTCTCTCCGGATACTCCTTTACTCCCATCCTTCTCAAGGGTAAATCTTAATATATCAAGGCTGATCTCTACTCTCATATTTTCTGTCATGGATTCCGCAGACCCGCTGCAGTTTCCCACAGTCGTGGTAGCAATTGGCACCTGGTGATCGTCAACCATCAGCAGTCCTACAACAGAAGGATCATCTGAAAGACCAGGCAAATCAGACAACTGTTCAATTTTCCCAGTGTCCACAGCTGCTATACCAAATGCCCACCTATACCCTTTTGGGTCCTTAAAATACCCTCTCTTGAGGTAGTCTATGCCAAGGATGCATGGAGCATCTGGACCAGTCACAATGGGATGCTTTTGCCAGTTTTTTCCAGTTAGGCTCATTTCAGCCTCTACAACAGTCAGTTCCTGGGATCCCCCAGTCACTCCAACAGTATTGATGGATTGCGTTCCTTTATAGTTTGAAGGAATTATTGTGTACTGTGCACCAGTGTCCACTAAAGCTTTGTACTCCTGGGGGTGTGTTGTACCAGGCCATCGTATTTGTACAGTCCAATAAACTCTGTTATCCCTTTCCTCCACCTGGTTGGAGGCAGGGCACCTCTCATTTCTGTTTTGCACAGTCTCTGGGTGTGAATTAGAGGTTACTTCAAGAGCATCAGAATCTCTTCTGCTCCTTTTATAAACTGGAGCAGCCACCTTCCTAGGAGTTTTTCCTTTGATCTCACATACTCGTTCTTGAAGTTCTGAGGTAGGTCTTCCATGCCACTTATTCATGTTTTCTCCCTGCTCACGTAGGGAGAACCACAGTGAACCTCTTTTTGTGGGCTGCCTCTGTCCTCTCTCTCGAGATTGGAAACGCCTTCTCCTAATAGCTGAAACATAGGTTTGTGCAGGTCGTGAATGGTACGTGTCTTCTCTGAGTTCTTTGATTTCTTGCAACAGCTTTTCAAACCGGTCATCAGATTTTTCACACAGTTTCTCTACGGCAGAGACACAAGCCCGTAGAGAACCAGCAAGGCTGTCCTCAAAGTTCCGGAGCTGCTCAATCACTTCAGTAATATCTTGTACACCTCCAGCTGACCAGACCATTCCTGCCAATGACTTAGCACATGCAGGTGGTGCACTTTGTACAAATCTGCGCCACAGAGGTCGTGTACAATTGATTCTCTCTGGGTCTGTCCCCTCTTGGCTGTTTGGTCCGAAATAGATGATCTCTCGCACAGCTAGTTCTCTCAGGAACTGAATACCTCTCTCCATAGTATTCTGTTTCCCTAACTTGGATATACAATCTTCCTTGTAGGGAAATCTTACTTTCATAGCTGCCAAGAGTCGGGTCCAGAGGGTAGTGGCATTAGACTCTCTTGAAATTGCCCTATCAACGGTGGAATCTCTTGACAGAGATCCCAGCTGCCTGGCTTCACCACCTTCCAATTCAATTGTTTCTGCCCCATTGTCCCAGCATCGGAGCAGCCAGGTTAAAATATTCTCGCCTTCACGACGACTAAAGTCTTTTCACAGATCTCTCAGCTCACCTGGAGAACAGGACCGAGTGGTGGTCACTTCATCTCCTCCCTGTCCTGATGATGCTCCTTGGGTTGGTGTTGGCCCTGTGCCATCATCTGCTGCACGGGTAGTCTTTCTAGTGACTTTCTTACAACCAGCAACTGATGCTGATATGGGTTTACCATCATTTGATTCATTTCCAGAGTCTGAATGACTGTCACAGTGATCGCTATGGTTACAGCAGCAACAGTGCCCAGTGTGTGAATAAGGGGGTCTGCCTTGTTAGCCTTTGAGGCTGGAGAAGTCATGTTATCTGCAGCGACCTTGGCAGAGGAACTCAGCGGAGGAGCTGTAGCTTCAGCCTGCGAAGCCGCGGCTGGTGGGGCAGTGGCTGCAGTGGCAGCTTTCGCTGTTTTGCTCTTTCTTGAGCGGCCAGGAGTACTTTTTGCTAAAGCTTCTGAAGACGCACTGCAAATCTCAGGACTAAAAAGAGACGCAAACCTCCTGTTGAACGCCATTTCTCTTAACAGAAGCACAAACTGACACACATTCAGCAAACCAGATAACACCATCACAGTTCTATCAAAGCTCCAATGATATTCAAAGCTCTCTAAAACATTTGCAAACTGTCTTAGCGAAAAAACGAAAGTATTGTTAGTCAGCCTTTCTAAAGATTCGCTCGACCAATTAGCAAACACAGAGCCGTACTGCTCTTTAATCTCTCCTGGAGGCTTTTCAAGGTAAAGCAGAAGCCAGTAGAAATTCATTAGCGGCTGCAGTATAATGAAATAAACCAGTGACAAACCACACAGTATCATCATGACCATTGTCCAGTTCCTTGTTGTTATGTAATGAATGCTTCGATTTAAAAAGAAGGCCCAACACAGATATGGGATCACTGAACACAATGTAGAAAAAAACTGATACAACTTATGCCATAACATCTTTAAATCAGTGTAATTCACTTTGCCTTAATACCACTAAATAATATCCAAAGCAAACAGACGCGCGAGTATCACAACTCTATGAGTTGGCACCGTGCCAAGAGTGGAGTGGAGACTAACTGTGGACTATCGTGGCCTGAATGAAGTTACACCACCAATGAGTGCTGCTGTGCCTGACATGCTAGAACTGCAATTTGAACTGGAGTCAAAGGCAGCTAAGTGGTATGCTACACATGACACTGCTAATGCATTTTTCTCTATTCCTGTAGCAGCAGAGTGCAGGCCGCAGTTTGCTTTCACCTGGAGAGGCATCCAGTACATGTGGAATCGCTTGCCCCAGGGGTGGAAACACAGTCCTACCATCTGCCATGGACTGATCCAGACCACGCTGGAGCAAGATAAAGCTCCAGAACACTTGCAATATATTGATGACATCATTGTATGGGGCGACACAGCAAAAGAAGTCTTCGAGAAAGGTGAGAGAATAATTCAGATTCTTTTGGATGCTGGTTTTGCCATAAAATGAAGCAAGGTCAAGGGACCTGCACGAGAGATCCAGTTTTTAGGAATAAAATGGCAAGATGGCCATCATCAGATCCCAATGGATGTGATCAACAAAATTGCAGCAATGTCTCCACCTACTAATAAAAAGGAGAAACCGACTTTCTTGGGCGTTGTAGGTTTTTGGAGAATGCATATTCCTGACTACAGCCAGATTGTGAGCCCTTTCTATCGAGTGACTCGTAAAAAGAACCAATTTGAGTGAGGCCCTGAACAACGACAAGCCTTTGAACAAATTAAGCGTGAGATAACTCATGCGGTGGCCCTTGGACCAGTTCGGACTGGACTAGATGTTAAAAATGTGCTCTACACCGCAGCCGGAGATAATGGACTTACCTGGAGCCTCTGGCAGAAAGCACCAGGAGAAACCCGAGGTCGACCCTTAGATTTTTGGAGTCGAGGATACAAAGGATCTGAGGCCAACTATACTCCAACTGAAAAAGAGATACTAGCAGCATATGAAGGAGTTCGAGCTGCTTCAGAAGTGATCGGTACTGAAGCACAGCTCCTCCTGGCACCTCGACTGCCGGTGCTGAGCTGGATGTTCAAAGGGACGGTTCCCTCTCCACATCATGCAACCGAAGTTACGTGGAGTAAATGGATTGCATTGATCACGCAACGAGCTCGAATTGGAAGTCCCAACCGTCCAGGCATCTTAGAAGTGATTACAGACTGGCCAAAAAGTAAAGACTTTGGGATGTCTCCAGATGAGGAAGTAAAACGTGCTGAAGAAGGACCACCGTATAATACTCTTTCAGAGACTGATAAGCAGTATGCACTGTTCACAGATGGATCCTGTCGTCTTATAGGAAAACATCGAAGGTGGAAAGCTGCTGTATGGAGTCCCACACGACAAGTTACAGAAGCCACTGAAGGACAAGGTGAATCTAGCCAGTTTGCAGAAGTGAAAGCCATCCAGCTGGCTTTGGACATTGCTGAACGAGAGAATTGGCCAATACTTTATCTCTACACTGACTCATGGATGGTAGCAAATGCCTTGTGGGGGTGGCTACAGCAATGGAAGGAAAGCAACTGACAGCGCAGAGGTAAACCCATTTGGGCTGCCACACTGTGGCAAGACATTGCTGCTCGGCTAGAGAGCCTGCCTGTGAAAGTTCGTCATGTAGATGCTCATGTGCCTAAAAGTCGAGCCACCGAGGAACATCTAAACAACCAACAAGCGGATCAAGCTGCTAAGATTAAAGTAGCTGAGGTGGACTTGGACTGGCAACATAAAGGTGAACTTTTCCTAGCTCGGTGGGCCCATGATGCTTCAGGGCATCAAGGTAGAGATGCAACATATAAATGGGCTTGCGATCGAGGGGTGGATTTAACTATGGACACTATTTCACAGGTTATTCATGAATGTGAAACTTGCGCCGAAATCAAACAAGCGAAACGATTAAAGCCTGTATGGTATGGGGGGCGATGGTTGAAGTATAAGTATGGAGAAGCTTGGCAGATTGATTATATTACACTTCCACAAACACGTCAAGGTAAGCGTTATGTACTTACAATGGTGGAAGCAACCACGGGATGGTTGGAAACATATGCTGTACCTCATGCTACAGCCTGAAATATTATCTTGGGCCTTGAAAAGCAAGTCCTTTGGCGACACAGTATGCCAGAAAGAATTGAATCAGACAATGGCATTCATTTCAAAAACAGTCTTATAGACAACTGGGCCAAAGAACATGGTATTGAGTGGGTATATCATATTCCATATCATGCACCAGCCTTTGGGAAAGTTGAAAGGTACAATGGTTTGTTAAAAACTACACTAAAAGCACTTGGTGGTGGAGCCTTTAAAAACTGGGATTCACATTTAGCAAAAGCCACTTGGTTGGTCAACACCAGGGGATCAACCAATCGAGCCGGGCCTGCCCAATCAGAAATTCTTCGGACTGTGGAAGGAGATAAAGTCCCTGTAGTACACATGAAAAATATGTTAGGAAATGCAGTCTTTGTTACTCCTGCCTCAGGCAAAGGCAAGCCCATTCGTGGGATTGTTTTTGCCCAGGGACCTGGCAGCACCTGGTGGGTGATGCTTAAGGATGGAGAAGTTCGGTGTGTACCTCAAGGGGATTTGAGTTTAGGTGAAAATATTCAATACTGAACTGCATGATGTGAATTGCCATACTAACAGTATTTAATAAGTGTCTTCCAGATCAAGGCAGTGATGATGAAACCAGAGCTAGCTTCTTTGAGTGGCGCCTGACAACTTCTTCGAAGTTGATGTCTTTAACCCACAAACAGTGGTCATGAGATGCACTTGTACCATTTTTCCTGCCCTGGGAGATTGTTGTGACAAAATGAACTTAATGAACTTTTCAAAGCATGGTCCACTGATTAAGATTAATTACTCCTGGGTATATATGTACATATGTGTGTATATATATAGTAGTAGTGATTAATTAGATTGTGTTGATAGATTGTATTGATAAGGTTTAAGTATTCAGTGAATGGCATATTATAAGGGGTGGAATGTCCTGGTTTTGTTAAAAACAAATTTCTCTTTTAGTGAATTTGCCTGTCAGCTAAAGCCTTCATATTAACTGCATTTTCCTGGAGAACCAGACACATGTTTCGGTAAACCTAGCAATGGAATGCAGACTTATTGATAAGCATGGATGGACATCTCGCGAGAGGGGCAACGACAAACCGGTGACCAAGAAACTGACCAACTATGTATAGCATTCCATTCACGTGAATACTTCATATAAAAGTGGGAGATCACGAGGATCTCGTCCCTTTTTTCCCTATGGCCGACATTAGGAGAGGACCTTGCTAGTCGTCCCTGCGAACTGAGGCCTAGTGAGAGACTGAATCCAGCTCCGGTTGTCTGCAGAGTCCAATCCAGGACTTTGGGTGCTGGCTCTGCAGTTGCTGAGACTTTCAAGATTGGTTTAGTATATTTTGTATTATTTTCTCTATTCTTATTATTAGCATCTGTAAAACATTGTTAATTTTTCCAACTCTCTTCTCTCTCTCCTTCTTTTCCTCCCGATCGCCTGTCCTGAGTGGGAAGGGGGGAGAGGGAGGGGCAAAAAGGGGGAAGTGGGGGGGAGAGGGAGTTAACAATACATCTGCCAGGGTTTTATTGTCACCCCGCAATCTTAACCCTTGACAACAACTTTGAAGAAGTGAGAGCTGAAAGAACAAGGAACTTGCATAGCTAGCTAACTGCAAGTAGGAGGACCATGCAAATGTAATCATTAGAGCTTAAGCCAATTAGTAAGTGACTAGTAGGCATAATTAGTGTAACCTGTATAAATATGTGCTGTTATCGTTAATAAATTGAACTATGCTTTATCACTCACGTTGAGTCGCCCTGACTTGTTCCTCCACTGCTCGCAAGGACAAATTAAGTAAATGGCAAAGTTCCAATACTGGTAGTCATTGGTGTCACGGAATATTACCGCGAGGTTAATTTAAGGGACAACAGGGTCCAAAGCAACCTTTATTAAACCGGTGAGAAACAGGGTTTTAGCATTCCAAAAGTGACTTAAATAAAGGTTCGGATATCAGTTGAGGAAAATTATTTAGGGGCAGCAACCACTACAACAGGCGGTCCACAGAGTGCATGCACGTGGCTTCACTCAAAACAATGCCGGAGTCGCCCCTGAGTCCCGGAGAAGAACCCACTTGCCCAAGCCCGTAGCAGGATTATTTTTAAAGAGATACGCGTACTCGTAGTGAGTACGGAAAGTGTACACTCGCGATTCCGCGAGGGTAATTTTGTAATACACTCGCAATCCTGCGAGAGTTAATTTACTTACACGTGCAAATGTGCACGGAATATTACACGTGCTTACCTGGAAGCACGGGAGGAAAATACACTCGCGGTTGTGCAAGGAAGTAATTTAAAGTACACGTGCAAATGTGCACGGAAAGTTACGTCTTCATATGTGCACGGAAGGAAAATACACCCGCGATTCTGCGAGGATTAATTTTACACGTGCTCATATGGAACACGGAGAGTTATATGTGCATGTGTGCACGGAAAGTATAAATATACTCGCAATTCTGCGAGAAGTTTTACTCACAGCCGTGGTGGCGAGGCAAGCGCAGTCTCCATCCTGGGGAGCGGGGGGGCCGTGGCTCCTGGCGGCAGTGGCTAAGCTCGTGCTCCGAGAAACTCGCGACAAAAAGGGCGGATTTTTGACGAGAATCCCGTTTTTGTAATTTGATCAGACCTGACTGTAGGCATTGTTAAAGCTCCCGGAAGCCTCCCGAAAACATCCCCCACCCTGGGCGTGGGCGCCCAGCGGCTTCGGCACTCCCTACCGTCGCTAATGACTCTGGTATGGGTGCTCTGGGGCCAGACAAAAGAAGCTGTTAGCCCCACGGAAGCCGGGAGAGAGGGAGATGTGCCCACTCCTCCATACTGAAGGAGGGAGGGAGACAGTGGGAGCAGAGAGGGGGAGAGAGGGGGAGGGTTTCATTCTGCCACAATCCCACCCTGTGACTACAGTCTTGGTCTGGTCTATAACTCTGGAGTGGTGTGACAGCCACCTCTTGCCTCCAAAGTAAAAAGGGGACATTCCTGCCAGTGAGCCTTAATGTCCACTGTGGATCACCATATCTCATGTGTTGACTTACCCCTGCAAAACAGTTATTAATAACAATATACAATAGAGTTGAAGTAATTACAACAATCAACAATTGCCCAAGGTAATTATTGAGTCCCAGCATCAGTCACAGTCCATTAGTGTTTCCATTCCTGGGACTGCCTTCCTTCTGAATGGCTTGCTGGTGTTAGCTGGATCCTTTTCCACCCCATCATTGTTGGTAGTGTTTTCAAGGCATCTGGATGCTCTTCCATCCCTTGCTGGTGTTAGGTGGATCTCCTTCCACAACAGAAACAGATTTTGTAGATAAAGAAAACCTACAGCAACACTCATCAGTTGTTTAAACCTGAGCATTTGGCTTACGTAAGAGTAGCAGCTTTATTTTGCATTCCCCATCAGGCACTCGTGCACACACACATTAAATCACACGCACCCAGATACCCATAGGCCATGTGGGGTCCCCGGCTGCTGCAGCAATGGGGAGCTGGTGTAGCTAAAACTTCACACCAAACACACACAAGCAAACACCTTAAGGCAACCACTGCAATGGGGGTTTAAGTTAAAAGGTTAAGCTTCTGCTGTAACAAAATGGGCTGTATACAGCAAACACACGTGCCTCTTTAACCCTCCAAAGCAATGGCTTATTATCATTATTATTATTATTATTATTATTTTGTGCAAATTTTAAAATCTTCAAATATGCATAAAAGCAATATCAGCAACAAAAGTAGTTAAGTCTGCTAATACTGAAACTTCCGTAATGCAAAGGCACATGTCCAGGCCGAAGCAAAGACTAGTGCCATGATTCTGCTTGCTGCTGGTCAAAATCCTCTATTAGTCTCTTAATATGAGATGGCTTGTTGTGGAGATACACGCATCTGTACTTCTCTTCCACCCTGTCATCTTCCTTTGCCCTGCAAGAAAACACAAAACAGGCCTTGGTCCCTTTGGAACCGGGCTTTCATAGTTAACATGTTAAACTAGCTCAGAAGTTCTGAGCAGAAAATATCCTTTGGACCTTTTGTTTTGGGGGCAGGTCTTTATCGAGTTGTTGCCTGTTATTGACTCTTTATCAAAATCATTAATGACCTCCATAATGCCTCATTTAGCTGCAGTGGAGTGCCAGTAAATTTTTTGATAGCAATTAATATTAGCAGCTACTTTTGGTAAGCAGCAGTGCTGAGGCACATTGCCGGGTCCTAATGGGAGCTGCTTCTGAAGCTCGCTGAACCGCGTCCAGCGGCTTCGGCACTCCCTACCGTCGCTAATGACTCTGGTATGGGTGCTCTGGGGCCAGACAAAAGAAGCTGTTAGCCCCACGGAAGCCGGGAGAGAGGGGGATGTGCCCACTCCTCCATACTGAAGGAGGGAGGGAGAGAGTGGGGGCAGAGAGGGGGAGAGAGGAGGGGGTTGCATTCTGCCACAATTGGTAACGATCCCAGGCTTAAAATTAGCTTTTTTTTTTCAACTCTGTGACATGAACTGTCTAAATTACATAAGAGACCTCTATGCTTAAGTCATTTCCTCTACTTTCCCTCTCTTCTTTTAATCTTTACTTACTCTCTTTTTAGTTCTGCTTCTTTTCCTCTTCCTTTTTTTTTTTTTGTGTTTCTATCCTGCACGTGCTTTTCTATTGCAATTCTGATTCACAGAAGCTTAATATACCTTGTCTTTGTTTACCTGTTTAAATGCAGTTAGTGCTGAGAGTGAACATGTTAGAATTTAACTACCATAATATGCCAGAGAAATATACTGAAGGAGCAGTTCACGTATCTTCTATTTTCTCAGACGGTTTGCAAATATGGCCAGGCAGCTTTTATGAACACTTAGGACTCGTAACTGAGAGGATTAGAAAATTCTATGTTTTTTAAAAATTGAAATCTCCCAACACAGGGCTGATTGAAACCAATGGTAAAACTCTCAGTAATCTTGTTAGAAACACAACTAGTTTGAGTCAGTGTTTTTAAATGTCTCATCCTTGATTTCTACCCAGTTCTAATACTACAAACTATTATTCATGGGAGTTGTTCTTACATGGAAGAGGTTAATCAGACCATCACTCCAGAAAATTTATAAAATTTATAAATATCTCCAGGGTGGGTGTCAGAGGATGGACCAGACTCTGTTCAGTGGTGCCCAGCACCAAGGTGAGGGGCAACGGGCACAGACTGAAACACAGGAGGCTCCATGTGAACATGAGCAGAAACTTGTTTGCTGGGAGGTGCCAGAGCCTGGCCCAGGCTGCCCAGAGTGGGTGTGGAGTCTCCTGCTCTGAGACATTAAAACTCTGTGGACCCACCTGTGTGATCTGCTCTGGTGACCCTGCGTTAGCAAGGGTTTGGCTAGATGATCTCCAGAGGTCTGTTCCAACCCCAACCATCCTGTGATTCTGTGAAAATGCAATACAGTAGCTTGGTCTCAGTCTTGCAGACTCACAGTGAGACACACAGTCCTATGAGCTGTGTAATGTTTCTTCAGTGATATGTTTTGTGTATGTATGTGTATATATATGTGTTGTTAACCCCTTGAGTACCTGTTTCGTGGAAGAAGAACACTCTGTGGTCCCCCTTTCCAGCCTGGTTCAGGATTGGACACTTAGCTTGCTCCTAATACTAAGCTCAGCTCACGACTTTGTACTTTGTCCTTACCATGTAGAAGTGTCATACCCAGACCCTCACTTGCCCTTGTTAGGCATTTTTGTATCTTGATTAGATCCCCCATCCTGCCATTTCAAAGCTGAGTATTTTAAGCTGTTCATCAGGAGACATTTCTACCATTCCTCATGTTAGCCTTCTTGATCTCCTCTTGGATCTTACCCAAAATGTGCATGTCCTCCTTTAAACTTGGTGCCTCATCTACAGTACATGCTGTTCCCAAAAAAGGCTTGATGAGAGAAGGGCATTAAAGAGTGGTTTTATCATTTATTTTGCTTTATGGACAGATTCACCCCCCTCTGCCTTTGACCATTTACTCAGCTTTCCTTCCATCTGTTACATGTGAAGATGCACTAAGGGAAAGGACTTTACTGCATGTTTTAATTCTTCATTTCATCTGCTTGAATATTTGCTGTACTTTAGAAGGGTTCACATCTGAAGGATACACCAACAACAGCTATTTATCTTGATTAGTGCTTTCTATTTCAGTCTGCAAGTAAATATCTAAGCCCAAAAGAAATATCTAATTTAAAACCAATTAAAAAGTACAATTTCAGCTTGATTTTCCCACGTCTACTGTCTCTCCCCATGTATCATTCAGTGCTGCTCTTACCAATTAAAACATATTTTTAAGGTCACGTATGTAGATGCTTTTTACAACAACACATTCAAAAGAAACATGTTTCCATACCAGTTATACTGTGGCAAAAAATGTGTTAGACTGTGCTACGTGTGAGAGAATCACAAGTATTTATTTCAGCAAACCTAAAAGTGAAGGTGTCTTAGTAAAAGTGAGAATTTTCTCATATTTTCTTCACACCAATATTCTGCTTGGAAGTCATACTTTGGTCAACCTCAGTTGATTAAAAACTGTCAGAATGTAGAAGGTACGTGACTCCCCAACAAGCCATACTATTGCATTACTCTATAGCCATTATAGCATAACCTATACACCCTTTGATGTGATTTTCCAAATTGATCGCTGAAGCAGCTCTCTCTGAGCCAAAGGTAAGATGTAAGTGCATGATATCATCTTATTTTGCTATGACAATCAGGATCACCCTCTTCTGCTTGTTCTTATATTTTGGAAAACAGGAGAATTGCATTGGTGTATTTAAATAAAAAGTAATCAGAATGGGTCTTCTATGAGCCAAAATTTATATATATATAATTATTTCCATTTTTATACTTAAAAAGCTTTTCTTTGGAAAAGCAAAATTTGACCACTGGAGAACATGCAATAAATGAAAATGAATTTGAAAGATTCAGAGGAAGCTTTTTGAATATTTTCATAGTGCTTTTCTCCCAGCTTTTGTGGTGGGAGGCAGCTTGGGAGGGGAGGGGGCAGTTTAGGAGGCGAGCTCTTTCCTCTGTTCAGAGTGTTGAAATGGCTCCCAACCTTCTTCAGAATTCCTTCTCCCTCAAAATGTCTTTACCAAAAAGTCTGTTTTCAATTTAAAAAATGAACAAAACAAACAAAAAGATTAAAAGGCACATAACATACAAGAATAAACTTCTTAAATTCTTTCAAAATATCTTGGGTTTAGGTCAGAAAAAATGTTTGTGGTGACATGCACTGCACTTCACTTGGGTGGTGGGATCCTTCTGTCATGTGTGTCCATGCTACAGGCAACCCTGGGCTCCCTAACTGCTGATGGAAGAAGAGTTTGGGGGATGGATCCGTTCACCCAAGGGTGAAGGCCAGCCTTTAATTGGGTGAATCTTTCCCTAAACTTTTGCACCAACCTAATATATGCTTTGGAGCTGTTTAGAGGTACTCCCCTTCTCTGCTGTTGTTCTTTCTTAATTTCCTGTGCTTATAACTGCTGCCAATGAGACTGGAGGATAGATGTGGTCTAAGAGATACTCCAGTCCTTGTATAACAATAAGCCTGTTGACCCACAAAGGAGTTCCAAGACTGGAACAGGTCTGCTGGGAGGACAGGCTGAGAGAGTTGGGGTGTTCAGCTCCAGGTAGACCTTATTGCAGCCTTTCCGGACTTAAAAGGGACCGATAAGAAAGATGGGGACAGACTTTTGAGCAGGGCCTGTTGCGATAGGACAAGGGGTGATGGTTTTAAACTGAAGGAGGGGAGATTCAGGCTGGGCACGAGGAAGAAATGTTTTACACTGAGAGTGGTGAGAGCCTGGCCCAGGTTGCCCAGAGAGATAGTGGATGCCCCATTGCGGCGATGTGGAACAATGCACACCGGGATGCAGACAAAGATGCACACGGAGGCAGAGATTGTGTTCAGGAAGGAGTGCAGAGCCAGGCAGAGCAGAGAGCTGAGCCAGGCTGAGGCCTTCTTTATTAGCCATTGACATTTTATAGGTTTTACAGATATGGGCCTGGACTAAGAGGTTAAACAGGATGTTTTTTCAATAATTGTTATTCCAAACACACCACACTCATGTTGTGACTGTTTTCAGTCACGTTCCCATGCATATCTTGTGGGCAGCATTCCGCCCTACTCATTCACACACCCAGGCCTAACATTCACACATCACATGTACTTGGGGGCAGTTATCTGGCCCAAGATACCATTCTCAGAAGTCTGGGCTATCACTCTTTACAATTATGAAAAACACTTCAGTACAACCTATCCAAGGATCTTTATATTTTGACTAGTTGCTGTGATCTAATTATGTTAGTATTACTACTTCTTTGACTGTCTGGATGGTCACGATAGTATTGATCTTCCTTTAGCATCCAGGTGGCTGGAACTGCACATCTTGCTTTCCCACACCCCATCCTTGGAGACATCCCAGGCCAGGCTGGACAGGGCTCTGAGCAACCTGATCTAGTTGATGTCCCTGCTCATGGCAGGAGTTGGACTGGATGAGCTTTGAAGGTCCCTTCCAACCCAAACTATTATATGTTTCTAAAACTAGTGGGGTCCTGGATGCCCTTTTTTATTGGACAAAGTGGACTGGCAGATTTCTTTCTGGCTGTCCCCGCACTGCCCAGCCGGAAAGTTAACTTTCAGTATTGGCAGCACCAAATGTTCACAACTCATCTCCCAGGCTTCTGAAATCATGAAATTGGGGTAAAATGGAGAAGGTTAAAAAGAACAATGTGAGAGATTCTTTTTCATTGACTTCTGAGTTATAGGAAGGATTTGACTTGTTTTGTCAAATGTTTCTTCAGACCCAACTTTTTTAAATACATGTGAGATTTCTACCCAACTATAGGTGGAGTTTCCAGAATAATGCAGGCATCATGGGTCTTGGAATGAATTTGTGAAAGGTTGGAAAACAGGGAATTGTGATGATTGTGATATGCATTGGCTTAAAAAATCTTCCCAAACAGGGAAAAGAAGCAATGTAGTGTGACTTAGAGAAGTCATCAAATGATAAATCCTTTACTAGCATAGCCAACAAATCAGAGGACGGACCCAGTGCCAGCACACTTAACTGCTATAGTAGAAGTAAAATTGAAGTTTGGAGAGTTTTCTTCTTTGGCCCTACAGTTTTCCACATAAGTCTCCAGGTTTTTGCACTTGCGTCTCTGGGAATGGAATTTCCACCTTTCTCCACTCCACACATATGTATGTTGTTTATGACCACAGAAAATTACTGGCCTTCTAATTTGTTTGGAGAGTCTGGTGTTGTTTTCAGTCAAGGACTTGTAGAGTCTATGGGAACTAAAAATTGTTTCCACTAGTAAGATGATGTCTTGTGGTTCTTGGTCTTTTTATTGTTTTTGATGAATGTGTTGTAGTCACATTTCTGTGTTAAGAAAAAGGACATGGAGAACTCATGCTGATAGACTTAACCTAATGAATGATATCAAATATCAACTGCCTCATTTTCTTGCTAGAGGGCTGCAGTTTAGCTGGCAGAATGGAGAGGAATTGGCAAATTGGACCAGCACCTTTAATTTCACGGATGACGGAGCAGTGAAGAGTGGCAGTGACACAGGCATCAGGTACTGACACCCGAGGGAATGACTGCAGAGCTCGCTCTCTCTTTGTACGAACCACAAATATGAGCACAGGCTGTGTGAAAAATGAGATTTATGGTTTGCTTTGGCTGCTCGGTACTGCTCCCCGTGGCACAGAAGATGCCATGGACACCCAAGGGTTGTGCTGTTTTCCTTCTTCAAGGCCTTGGGAGCATTTTGGAATATTCCATAAACATCCGGAGGAGGACCCGGGTAACTATAGACCGGTCAGCCTCACCTCTGTCCCTGGGAAAGTAATGGAACAACTTATCCTTGGTGCCATCTCAAGGCATATCAAGGATAAGAAGGTTATTAGGGGCAGTCAGCATGGCTTTACCAAGGGTAAGTCATGCTTGACCAACCTCATAGCCTTTTATGAGAATGTTACAAGGTGGATGGATGATGGCAGAGCGGTGGATGTGGTCTACCTTGACTTCAGTAAAGCCTTTGACACAGTCTCCCACAGCATCCTAGTTGCTAAGTTGCAGAGGTGTGGTCTAGACAATAGAGTAGTGAGGTGGGTTGCAAACTGGCTTAAGGAGAGAAGCCAGAGAGTGGTAGTCAATGGTGCGGAGTCTAGTTGGAGGCCAGTATCTAGTGGAGTACCTCAGGGGTCAGTACTGGGGCCAGTATTATTCAATATATTCATTAACGACTTAGACGAGGGAATAGAGTGTACTATCAGCAAGTTTGCTGATGACACTAAGCTGGGAGGAGTGGCTGACACGCCAGAAGGCTGTGCTGCCATCCAGCGAGACCTAGACAGGCTGGAGAGTTGGGCGGGGAATAACCTAATGAAATTTAACAAGGAAAAGTGTAGAGTCCTGCATCTGGGCAGGAACAACCCCAGGTTCCAGTATAGGTTGGGAAATTACATATTAGAGAGCAGTGTAGGGGAAAGGGACCTGGGGATCCTGGTGGACAACAGGATGACCATGAGCCAGCACTGTGCCCTTGTGGCCAGGAAGGCCAATGGCATCCTGCGATGTATTAGAAGGGGGGTGGTTAGTAGATCAAGAGAGGTCCTCCTTCCCCTCTACTCTGCCCTGGTGAGACCCCATCTGGAATATTGTGTCCAGTTCTGGGCCCCTCAGTTCAAGAAGGACAAGGAACTGCTGGAGAGGGTCCAGCGCAGGGCAACCAAGATGATTAAGGGAGTGGAGCACCTCCCTTATGAGGAAAGGCTGAGGGAGCTGGGTCTCTTTAGTTTGGAGAAGAGGAGACTGAGGGGTGACCTTATTAATGTTTATAAATATATAAAGGGTGAGTGCCATGAGGATGGAGCCAGGCTCTTCTTGTTGGCAAACAATGATAGGACAAGGGGCAATGGGATCAAGCTGGAACACAAGAGGTTCCACTTAAATTTGAGAAAAAACTTCTTCTCAGTAAGGGTGACAGAGCACTGGAACAGGCTGCCCAGGGAGGGTGTGGAGTCTCCTTCTCTGGAGACATTCAAGACCCACCTGGACATGTTCCTGTGCAACCTCACTTAGGCGTTCCTGCTCCAGCAGGGGGATTGGACTAGATGATCTTTTGAGGTCCCTTCCAATCCAGAACATACTGTGATACTGTGATCCACGCAGCACGCAGGAGGTTGATTGCTTATCCTGGCCTCTCCTCTTTCTATTCCCTGTGGAGGACTATGGTGGGTCCGTGGATTCCCTGACGGAGGGCATGGGAACAGAAATTAGCCCTGAAGATATGAAGGCCTACCCCTGAGAAAGATGGGAGTAAAGGAGTATCCAGAGATGTTAAGGATGTACCCGTGAGAGAGAAGGGAGTAGAAGAGTAACATTGATGATAGCAAAATTAACCAACGAGATGTTAGTGCTGTAACTTGTAACCAATAGTGAAGAGACACATGAATTGGTAAAACTGTATAAAAATGCACCTGTAGCAAGAAATGGCATCTACTACTTTCATCCTGGAAGAACTTGGTCTATGTCGTTTGTCCGTCTCAACCACGACAATTCCCCCACCAGTGCTGTGTGTCAATATGTGGGAATGTGGGAGAGTGGGACTTGGGTGGGAAATGCCTCAACATGACAGTGTTGATTCACGCAGAGCACACTGGAGAACTTGGTCTAAATATTTCTTTAGAATAGAATATGTATTCTAAGAAAACACAGTTGAAATCTTTCCATGGCCTAGTAAGGTAAAAGTGTACTATCAAGACAGGTATATTCTTTATTTACACTATTTTGAAAATATTAAAAGCTCTGATGTCCCATTGCACTTTTTCTACTTTTTAATTTTTAGTAGGACCCTTTTGACTGACACATATCTGAAGGGTCATGAAGAGCATAGTCAGGAAACTGGCTGTAGTTGTGCCTAAAGAGCTCTGTAGCTATCTGCATAAATCCAGGTACAGGTATAGTGTGAATATTCAGGATATCTTACTGGAAACTCAGCTGTACAGGTTAAAAATCCTGAGTTAATTAATAGAAGCTTACATTTAATTCTTATGTATAAATAAAACTGTCTCTGGATAAATTAAGTATTTTATTTAAAATATCATCATTTTGGTAACTATACATCACTACAGCTGTGGAGTTGATAGCATTTCAGTGGCGAGCAGATACACAGAGTCTAACCTGCCAAAAATCATCCAGTCTCAGTGAACTGCAGCAATGCTGCAGTTTCTGTTGAGGCTCTTTGCTATAATGTGATCCCGTACGAGTGCTACCCACCTCTCAGCTGGTTTAACCAGTTACAGTTCTTTATAAAAAGAACCAGCTTAACCTGCAGTTTTTCACTCAGAGCAAGGGAAAAATGGTTCAGTCTATATATGTATGTATGTGTGTCCTGGTTTTGTTAAAAACAAGTTTCTCTTTCAGTGAATTTTGCCTGTCAGCTAAAGCCTTCATATTAACTGCATTTTCCTGGAGAACCAGACACATGTTTTGGTAAAATCTAGCAATGGAATGCAAACTTATTGATAAGCACGGATGGACATCTCGCGAGAGGGGCGACGAGAAACAAGTGACCAAGAAACTGACCAACTGTGTATAACATTCCATTCACGTGAATACTTCATATAAAATGGGAGATCACGAGGATCTCGTCCCTTCTTTCCCTTTTCCCTATGGCCGACATTAGGAGAGGACCTTGCTAGTCGTCCCTGTGAACTGAGGCCTAGTGAGAGACTGAATCCAGCTCTGGTTGGCTGTGGAGTCTAATCCAGGACTTTGGGTGCCGGCTCTGCAGTTGCTGAGACTTTCAAGATTGGTTTTGTATATTTTGTATTATTTTCTCTATTCTTATTAGCAACATTAGTAAAACATCTTTAATTTTTTCCAACTCTCTTCTCTCTGTCCTTCTTTTTTCCTCCCAATCGCCTCTCCTGAGTGGAAGGGGGGAGAGGGAGGGGCAAAAAGGGGGAAGTGGGGGGGGGAGAGGGGGTTAACAATACATCTGCCAGGGTTTTATTGTCACCCCGCAATCTTAACCCTCGATAGATAATTGGCGCCCAACGTGGGGCAAGAGAAAGGGGTAAATTTGGAGATTTTTGGCTTTTCTACTGCTCTGACGTACCTTTCAATTTTCTTGGCACGGTGCCAACTCGTAGAGTTGTGATATTCGCGCGTCTGTTTGCTTTGGATATTATTTAGTGGTATTAAGGCAAAGTGAATTACACTGATTTAAAGATGTTATGGCATAAGTTGTATCAGTTTTTTTCTACATTGTGTTCAGTGATCCCATATCTGTGTTGGGCCTTCTTTTTAAATCGAAGCATTCATTACATAACAACAAGGAACTGGACAATGGTCATGATGATACTGTGTGGTTTGTCACTGGTTTATTTCATTATACTGCAGCCGCTAATGAATTTCTACTCGCTTCTGCTTTACCTTGAAAAGCCTCCAGGAGAGATTAAAGAGCAGTACAGCTCTGTGTTTGCTAATTGGTCAAGCGAACCTTTAGAAAGGCTGACTAACAATACTTTCGTTTTTTCGCTAGGACAGTTCGCAAATGTTTTAGAGAATTTTGAATATCCTTGGAGTTTTGATAGAACTGTGATGGTGTTATCTGGTTTGCTGAATGTGTGTCAGTTTGTGTTTCTGTTAAGAGAAATGGCGTTTAACAGGAGGTTTGCGTCTCTTTGTTGTCCTGAGATTTGCGGTGCGTCTTCGGAAGCTTTAGTAAAAAGCAGTCCTGGCCGCTCGAGAAAGAGCAAAACAGGGAAAGCTACCGTTGCAGCTGCTGCCCCCGCCATGGCGCCTTCACAGGCTGAAGGTACAGCTCCTACACAGAGTTCTTCTGCCAAGGTCACTTCTGATAACACTAAGTCTGCAGCCTTAAAGGCAGCCCCCCCTTCTTCACACACTGGGCACTGTTGCTGCTGTAACCATAGCGATCACGGTGACAGTCATTCAGACTCTGGAAATGAATCAAATGATGGTAAACCCATATCAGCATCAGTTGCTGGTTGTAAGAAAGTCACTAGAAAGACTACCCGTGCAGCAGATGATGGCACAGGGCCAACATCAACCCAAGGGGCACCATCAGGACAGGGAGGAGACGAAGTGACCACCACTCGGTCCTTTTCTCCAGGTGAGCTGAGAGATCTGCGAAAAGACTTTAGTCGTCGTGAAGGCGAGAATATTTTAACCTGGTTGCTCCGATGCTGGGACAATGGGGCAGATACAATTGAACTGGAAGGTGGTGAAGCCAGGCAGCTGGGATCTCTGTCAAGAGATTCCACCATTGATAGGGCAATTTCAAGAGAGTCTAACGCCACTACTCTCTGGACCCGACTCCTGGCAGCTATGAAAGTAAGATTTCCCTACAAGGAAGATTGTATATCCAGGTTAGGGAAATGGAATACTATGGAGAAAGGTATTCAGTTCCTGAGAGAATTAGCTGTGCGAGAGATCATCTATTTTGGACCAAACAGCCAAGAGGGAACAGATCCAGATAGAATCAATTGTTCACGACCTCTGTGGCGCAGATTTGTACAAAGTGCATCACCTGCATATGCTAAGTCATTGGCAGGAATGCTCTGGTCATCTAGAGGTGGACAAGATATTACTGAAGTGATTGAGCAGCTCCGTGAATTTGAGGACAGCCTTGCTGGTTCTCTGCGGGCTTGTGTCTCTGCTGTAGAGAGACTGTGTGAAAAATCTGATGACCGGTTTGAAAAGCTATTGCAAGAAATCAAAGAACTCAGAGAAGACACGTACCATTCACGACCTGCACAAACCTATGTTTCAGCTGTTAGGAAAAGGCGTTTCCAGTCTCGAGAGAGAGGACAAAGGCAGCCCACAAAAAGAGGTTCACTGTGGTTCTTCCTACATGAGCAGGGAGAAAACATGAATAAGTGGCATGGGAGGCCTACCTCAGAGCTTCAAGAACGAGTACGTGAGATCAAAGGAAAAACTCCTAGGAAGGTGGCTGCTCCAGTTTACAAAAGGAGCAGAAGAGATTCTGATGCTCTTGAAGGAACCTCTAATTCACACCCAGAGACTGTGCAAAACAGAAATTAGAGGTGCCCTGCCTCCAACCAGGTGGAGGAAAGGGATAACAGAGTCTATTGGACTGTACAAATACGATGGCCTGGTACAACACACTCCCAGGAGTACAAAGCTTTAGTGGACACTGGTGCTCAGTGCACAATAATTCCTTCTAATTATAAAGGAACGCAATCCATCAATATTGTTGGAGTGACTGGGGGATCCCAGGAACTGACTGTTGTAGAGGCTGAAATGAGCCTAACTGGAAAAAACTGGGAAAAGCATCCCATTGTGACTGGTCCAGATGCTCCATGCATCCTTGGCATAGACTACCTCAAGAGAGGGTATTTTAAGGACCCAAAAGGGTATAGGTGGGCATTTGGTATAGCAGCTGTGGACACTGAGAAAATTGAACAGCTGTCTGATTTGCCTGGTCTTTCAGATGATCCTTCTGTTGTAGGACTGCTGATGGTTGACGATCACCAGGTGCCAACTGCTACCACAACAGTGCATCGCCGGCAATATCGCACCAATCGAGACTCTTTGATTCCTATCCAGAAGTTGATCCGTCAATTGGAAAGCCAGGGTGTGATCAGTAAGACTCGCTCACCTTTTAACAGCCCAATCTGGCCAGTGCGTAAGTCTAGTGACGAGTGGAGACTAACTGTGGACTATCGTGGTCTGAATGAAGTTACGCCACCACTGAGTGCTGCTGTGCCTGACATGCTAGAACTGCAATTTGAACTGGAGTCAAAGGCAGCTAAGTGGTATGCTACAATTGACATTGCTAATGCATTTTTCTCTATTTCTGTAGCAGCAGAGTGCAGGCCGCAGTTTGCTTTCACCTGGAGAGGCATCCAGTACACGTGGAATCGCTTGCCCCAGGGGTGGAAACACAGTCCTACCATTTGCCATGGACTGATCCAGACCACCCTGGAGCAAGGTAAAGCTCCAGAACACTTGCAGTATATTGATGACATCATCGTATGGGGCGACACACCGAAAGAAGTCTTCGAGAAAGGTGAGAGAATAATTCAGATTCTTTTGGATGCTGGTTTTGCCATAAAACGAAGCAAGGTCAAGGGACCTGCACGAGAAATCCAGTTTTTAGGAATAAAATGGCAAGATGGCCGTCGTCAGATCCCAATGGATGTGATTAACAAAATTGCTGCAATGTCTCCACCTACTAATAAAAAGGAGACACAGACTTTCTTGGGCGTTGTAGGTTTTTGGAGAATGCATATTCCTGACTACAGCCAGATTGTGAGCCCTCTCTATCGAGTGACTCGTAAAAAGAACCAATTTGAGTGGGGCCCTGAACAACGACAAGCCTTTGAACAAATTAAGCGTGAGATAACTCATGCGGTGGCCCTTGGACCAGTTCGGACTGGACTAGATGTTAAAAATGTGCTCTACACCGCAGCCGGAGATAATGGACTTACCTGGAGCCTCTGGCAGAAAGCACCAGGAGAAACCCAAGGTCGACCCTTAGGTTTTTGGAGTCGAGGATACAAAGGATCTGAGGCCAACTATACTCCAACTGAAAAAGAGATACTAGCAGCATACGAAGGAGTTCGAGCTGCTTCAGAAGTGATCGGTACTGAAGCACAGCTCCTCCTGGCACCTCGACTGCCGGTGCTGAGCTGGATGTTCAAAGGGACGGTTCCCTCTCCACATCATGCAACCGAAGTTACGTGGAGTAAATGGATTGCATTGATCACGCAACGAGCTCGAATTGGAAGTCCCAACCGTCCAGGAATCTTAGAAGTGATTACAGATTGGCCAGAAAGCAAAGACTTTGGGATGTCTCCAGATGAGGAGGAAGTAAAACGTGCTGAAGAAGCACCACCGTATAATACACTTTCAGAGACTGATAAGCAGTATGCACTGTTCACAGATGGATCCTGTCGTCTTGTAGGAAAACATCGAAGGTGGAAAGCTGCTGTGTGGAGTCCCACACGACAAGTTACAGAAGCCACTGAAGGACAAGGTGAATCTAGTCAATTTGCAGAAGTGAAAGCCATCCAGCTGGCTTTGGACATTGCTGAACGAGAAAAGTGGCCAATACTTTATCTCTATACTGACTCATGGATGGTAGCAAATGCCTTGTGGGGGTGGCTACAGCAATGGAAGAAAAGTAACTGGCAGCGCAGAGGTAAACCCATTTGGGCTGCCACACTGTGGCAAGACATTGCTGCTCGGCTAGAGAGCCTGCCTGTGAAAGTTCGTCATGTAGATGCTCATGTGCCTAAAAGTCGAGCCACCGAGGAACATTTAAACAACCAACAAGCAGATCAAGCTGCTAAAATTAAAGTAGCTGAGGTGGACTTGGACTGGCAACATAAAGGTGAACTTTTCCTAGCTCGGTGGGCCCATGATGCTTCAGGGCATCAAGGTAGAGATGCAACATATAAATGGGCTCGCGATCGAGGGGTGGATTTAACTATGGACACTATTTCACAGGTTATTCATGAATGTGAAACTTGCGCCGAAATCAAACAAGCAAAACGGTTAAAGCCTGTATGGTATGGGGGGCGATGGTTAAAGTATAAGTATGGAGAAGCTTGGCAAATTGATTATATTACACTTCCACAAACACGTCAAGGTAAGCATTATGTACTTACAATGGTGGAAGCAACCACTGGATGGTTGGAAACATATGCCGTACCTCATGCTACAGCCCGAAATACTATCTTGGGCCTTGAAAAGCAAGTCCTTTGGCGACACGGTACGCCAGAAAGAATTGAATCAGACAATGGTACTCATTTCAAAAACAGTCTTATAGACAATTGGGCCAAAGAACATGGTATTGAGTGGGTATATCATATTCCATATCATGCACCAGCCTCTGGGAAAATTGAAAGGTACAATGGTTTGCTAAAAACTACACTAAAGGCACTTGGTGGTGGAACCTTTAAAAACTGGGATTCACATTTAGCAAAAGCCACTTGGTTGGTCAACACCAGGGGATCAACCAATCGAGCCGGACCTGCCCAATCAGAAATTCTACGGACTGTAGAAGGAGATAAAGTCCCTGTAGTACACATGAAAAACCTGTTAGGAAAGGCAGTCTGGGTTACTCCTGCCTCAGGCAAAGGCAAGCCCATTCGTGGGATTGTTTTTGCCCAGGGACCTGGCAGCACCTGGTGGGTGATGCTTAAGGATGGAGAAGTTCGGTGTGTACCTCAAGGGGATTTGAGTTTAGGTGAAAATATTGAATACTGAACTGCATGATGTGAATTGTCGTACTAACAGTATTTAATAAGTGTCTTTCAGATCAAGACAGTGATGATGAAACAAGAGCTAGCCTTCTTCGAGTGGCGCCTGACAACTTCTTCGAAGTTGATGTCTTTAACCCACAAACAGTGGTCATGAAATGCACTTGTACCATTTTTTCCTGCCCTGGGAGACTGTTGTGACAAAATGAACGTAATGAACTTTTCAAAGCATGGTCCACTGATTAAGATTAATTACTCCTGGGTATATATGTACATATGTGTATATATATATAGTAGTAGTGATTAATTAGATTGTATTGATAGATTGTATTGATAAGGTTTAAGTATTCAGTGAATGGCATATTATAAGGGGTGGAATGTCCTGGTTTTGTTAAAAACAAGTTTCTCTTTCAGTGAATTTTGCCTGTCAGCTAAAGCCTTCATATTAACTGCATTTTCCTGGAGAACCAGACACATGTTTTGGTAAAATCTAGCAATGGAATGCAAACTTATTGATAAGCACGGATGGACATCTCGCGAGAGGGGCGACGAGAAACAAGTGACCAAGAAACTGACCAACTGTGTATAACATTCCATTCACGTGAATACTTCATATAAAATGGGAGATCACGAGGATCTCGTCCCTTCTTTCCCTTTTCCCTATGGCCGACATTAGGAGAGGACCTTGCTAGTCGTCCCTGTGAACTGAGGCCTAGTGAGAGACTGAATCCAGCTCTGGTTGACTGTGGAGTCTAATCCAGGACTTTGGGTGCCGGCTCTGCAGTTGCTGAGACTTTCAAGATTGGTTTTGTATATTTTGTATTATTTTCTCTATTCTTATTAGCAGCATTAGTAAAACATCTTTAATTTTTTCCAACTCTCTTCTCTCTGTCCTTCTTTTTTCCTCCCAATCGCCTCTCCTGAGTGGAAGGGGGGAGAGGGAGGGGCAAAAAGGGGGAAGTGGGGGGGGGAGAGGGGGTTAACAATACATCTGCCAGGGTTTTATTGTCACCCCGCAATCTTAACCCTCGACAATGTGTGTATCTATCTGTCTATCTACGTACATCTACTTTTGTCGCCTTTTTTGTGTATGCATCTATAGTCTATATGCAAAGCCTTCAGTTTAGACACTTGACATGTGAAAGAACTGAATGTGGCACAAAGACAGATTTCTTCCTGAAGACATGGAAGCATTAATAAATATGGATTTCCCTCTCTAGGCACCCTTGACAATTGAACCATCATTGACTGCAGGACAGGGAACCAAAACCCTTGACTGCAAAATACATACTAGGTATAAATTCCAAAGGTTATAATATCAATCGAAGATGCAAATTTCAAATCTGTGTCATATTAATGACTGTGGAGCTGAGTGATGAGGATTTTGAGTTAAAGTCTATCTGCAACATATATTGCACATAAGTATGTTATAGATATTATTTATCCATTTGTCTATTTTCTGAAAGCTGAGAACACAGCAAAATAAAAAAGAGCTGTACAAATGTGGAGGTAAGACTAGAGGTGAGACTGTGGGGTGAATAACAGCAGAACTATGTCATAAATATTTCACTGTTTAACTTTGATCACCTTGTTATAGTTGGCTGTATTTTGCTTTCGTAAACTGTATCCAAGATTCTCACCTTATCTTGAAATTTCACAGGTTGTATACAAGTTTTAGTTCTGAAAGTTAGTTCTGTTAGTTCTCAGTGAGTCCTTATCTTATCTTGAACGGATAGAATGTGCTGAGGATGCACATCTAAGAAATCTGAGTATTTTACATGGTTTTATAATGAATATAGGAATAGTGTGCATGTGCAGTGACAAAAGGTGAAATGTTCACGAGTGAAGAAGACTCCTTACTTCATCCTGAAGACCCCCTGAACGACCACCAGAGGACACTGTGCATGCTTAGAGTAGTTCCAAGGTGTTGCAACTGATATCGTGAAATAGTGGTGTAATCTGATGAATATGCAATACATACGTTGTAACCCTAATGAATATGTATGTAACCAAATTGTATAAATGTAGTGGAGTTCGAATCAGTGGTGGAAGCCAGCTTTGGGTGCAAACCCCTGGTTTCCCAGCGCTGAAATAAAAGCACCACATATAACTACGTCCGTGGTTATGTGTCCTGTTTGCTAACAACCTTTCTTACTGTGTTATCACTAGACATCTCCTGAGAGTCTTAATTGACTCCCAACTTCAGGCAGTTGATATGAGTTGAAAACAAGCCTTCCTCTAATGAATAATTCTTTTCACCAAATGGAAAACTTGCAAGCTACATTTTGCCAACCTGATTTTATTTGTCTATATTTACAGGGCTCCAGAGAGATGTCTAAAGTGCACAAAACTAATTATATGTCAGCATAAATACCTTTCACTGCATGGCTTTGCAGTTTATTGTGTGTTATCACCTCCTTCTGAAAGGTTTGGTGTTTAAAGATGTTACTTGAAACAGATATTAATATGCTTTTCATTAGCTTATAGCAGTCATTTATATGTGTATAGATACATGTTCATTCATACATATGTGGTATCAACCCATGTATATTCTGTAACTACTCTTTATGTTTTAGTCATGTAACTTCATACATTGTGTAGAGACATTGACAACTCATTCTGTAGGAGTGATTTATTAGGTGAAAATGAAGGACTTCCAAAGAAAATGCACATTAAGAGAATAAGTGCATTAGAACTGCCGGGCTTCACGAGAGTAGTGGCCATATCAAAACCAATCTGAAGATTAAATATTGCATGAAAAGGATCGAGTAGGACAGAAATGAAGAATGTCATGTTATCTGATTTCAGTAGAAACTGATTCAGACTTTAACTAATGTACAAAGTTAAAGTGTGGCTTGCAATTGGAATGTTTTTCACTGTCCAGGAGAGTTCATTACACAGTTTCGGAAAATGAGCCCTATTCTTGTTGTCCCAAAAACAGGGTTCTTTACCTGGTGTGCATACAAATGAGCCAAATTTAGCACACAGAGACAAGGTATTGTTTATTACAGAGTTGCACAAGTTTGGATGCACCAATAAAGCCAGCCTACCAGAAAGAAAAGTAACAGCCATTATACAAAACAGCCATTATATACAAAATCTTATCATCTTATCACTATGCTCACACCCTAAAGAGCCAATTGTTTTTACATTTGCATATTCCATTACATAATCCTTTTAGCGTATAATTGTTGATTTTCCATGCAAGAGACAGAACCTGACACACCAATGTGATGTTCACAGAGTTCACTTTATTGTCGGACCGGGCTAGCTTTATAGCAAAGCTGCCCTGTCCACGCGCCTTACAACAATGTGATTGGTTGTAACTCGTGCTATACAATAACATGATAGGCTGCATGTACTGTCCACGCGCTCTGCACGCGTGTGTCCGGCGATTGCTCACTCATTGTTACCTTCTCATGGTGCTCCTTTTGTTTCTTTTGTCTCTGGCTTCACCTCTCAGCCAGGCTGGGGACAACCCCATCCCCCCGGGGCAGGGGGGGAGCTCTGCCACTACATCTAATGAGCAATGTTCAGCTAAAGGACACTTTATCCAACATTCCCAAGATATGTGTTAAAGCAAGACTCAACTAATTGTGCGGACTTCAAAATGTTTAAAGCTGCAAGGTCAGTAGTGTCTGTAGTTCATGATTAGGTGCTTTGCAAGTCACTCTTTATTATATGAGCAGACTGACCTAAAATTGAAAGGATTTATATATCTTTAGATTAACAATTGCAGACAGGATTTATTCTTTTAAGTGATGACAACATTCTGATTGCAGACAGCTCCACTGTGCTGGAATCACCAAACTAACTGAGGCTTTTCACCCCAGTGCATAAGACACTTCTTCAGATTGTGTAGAACCAGTCCATGAAGATGAAAGCTAATATCATGATCTTGGCTCAGTATGTGGTGCAGCTGATAGTGTGGATCATATTTGTGGCATCTGATATTGCTGTGGGTAGATACTCAACACAGATCTCCATTTGCTGTGGCTTTTTGGGCAACAAAAGCTTCGTTTCAATGCATATTGCATTGCTGCAGGTCTTCTAGGTAGCAAAGAAGTTGTGAGTACTTGCAAGGGGTAAAAGTGAAACATTCCACAACACCTCAAAGCCATAGGTATGTCTACTTTTAACTAAAGGAGGACTAGATGGGCTGCAGGCTCTTTGAAACCCCCACTCAGATGTGATGTGAACCATTTGTCAAATACTGGCTTATTTTTGGTTCTTATTTATCAACCCTTGCTCCGATTGCTACCTTTTGTTTTTTGTTGCGTGCTTACAACATCCTTGTGGGGAATCAGGTAAAGGATTCTATCTATGCTGGTTATGGGAAACTACTTACTAGAGCCCTGAATCCTCTGTTCTCCTGTTTTGAAAATCACTGGGATTGTGCATCTTCATGCTTAAAGCATTTTTCATTGCCAAGAAGCTGTCTTAATGATGTGATGATCTATCTACCATCTTGGTTGGGTTATGGCGTTCTCTGACACATTCAGTCTATCTGAGCTGAAGACAGAGTTCAATGTAGGACTTAGGTGGTGAGACCACAGAAGCTTTTGACAGATGAGTGGAGACATGAGCTTTATACTCTTGGGCCTGTCAATTTGTACACTGAATTCTCTGATATGACTTTGTCCCCAGTGCCTACAAAATAGAAAGTGTAATCAATCGGATTAATCAAATACACATTTCACAAGAATGAATGTAAGGGCTTGAGACATCGGACCTCATTGGCCAGGAGAGTAGCTGAGGATGTTCCTTAAGTCATAGTGCTGAATTCCTCATACAACGATACTAAAATCTTGAGAACCACAAGAAATAAAAAAGGCCATTGCTTGCAAAAATAAACTAAAACGTGTTTTTCGGTTTTTTTGAGATGTTATTGATATGTAAGTGTTGTCATGTGTTTTGTTATGCCTCCTAGGTGGCCATATGGATAACAACATCAGCAGCTCATTTCAGTCAGAGTGATGGGAATGGGCCTGATTAAAATAGCCAAACAGCAGTTTAGTAAAAATTGCAAGTCTTTTGAAATGACATTGATTAAATAGGACTCCCTGCAGCATAACCCACTGCTGCTTCTCAGGAGCCGATGTTGTTTTATTACACTGACTGTGAAAGAAAAGAAACACCAGAATCTCCTGTAAAGTACAGGGTGTTTCAAAAAGATGGATTCAATTTGAAATCACTGTATCTTGCAACCACAAACAGCCCATGAATGAAACTCTTACAGTCTGTACAGCAGGTAGAAGGAACATAGAGCATTTATAAAAAGGTTACTAAAACTTGTTACCTCATTAAACTGTTTGTATTAATAAATTTTTGTGTAGTTGTAACATGTTGGGTCCATCTTTATGAAACACCCTATGCAATTGAATATACTCTCCAATAAATCATTCTGGGGGTGACACATTATAGGTCTGTTTCTGCTTTAGCTCCTGCTGTTGCACCCACAGCTGTTGCAGTAGAGCTGTGTTGGGTACTATATTAGTCCGAAGTTTTGGAGAGACTTAGGTCCCAAAGAAGTGAAGACATGAGAAGGGAACAATGTGGCATTGGCTAGAGTGGATGTTTGGTCAATTCACGCGGCTGACGTGGGCAGCAGAGCCAAGCAATCCCAAATGATCTGTGTGCCAAGGCATGAAGATGAGATCAAAATCAGAATGGCAGTGAGCAGCCAGCACCAGTTTGCCAGTAGCTTTCATAGTCATGATGAAAAACATATCCTGAGAGTATCACAGTTGTCATCTTAACTGTACAGATGTGTAAACTGTCTGGGAAGTCATAGCACCAGATCAAATAAGGAATCTGGAAAAGGGGCATCTCTGAGATATGACAGATGGATGTATGCACTTTTCTGAGGTTACTTGGGAAGTACGTAGAGCTATCAATGAAATGCTTTTAAAGGACAGAAATATAAATACCAGTCCTCTTCTGTGGAAGATCAAACTTATGGATCTAGGGATGGTTCATGGAAGTACTTCTGTGGGGTTTTTTTAGGGAAAAATCTTTAATTTGGAAGACAGGCAGGGAATCTTGGGAAACTGCCCTTGTCTTGGTGGATGGACATTTCTGATGCCATCTGTTATCAAAACCCAGAAAAACTTGCAATGCTGTAAGGAGACAAATCTAGCCAAACATTTCAAGATATCCTAGGTGGACGATCAGCAGATTCATGTTGGTCTCTTCTTCTACAGTGGATGATTCTTCATTCTCCCAGTCCCTGCCTTTGCCTTCTGCAACTTGGGCAGTCAGACCGGAGCACTTGCTGGTGAAGACTGAGGCAAAAAAGTCACGAAGTACCTCAGCCTTCTCCATATCCTGGGCAACCAGGTCTTTTGTTTACTTCCAGAGAGGGTTTGAATTTTCCCTAGTCTTCCTTTCATCACCAACCTACTTATAGAAGCTTTTCTTCTTGCCCTTGATGTCTCTGTCCAGATTTAACTCTATCAGGGCTTTAGCTTTCCTAACCTGATCCCCGGATGCTGTTTCTCTGTATTCCTCCCAGGCTTCCTGTCCTTGCTTCTACCCTCTGTAGGCTTCCTTTTTGTGTTTGAGTTTGTCCAGGAGCTCCTTGTTCATCCATGCAGCTTCCTGGTGTTTCCACCTGACATCCTCTTTGTTGGGATGCATCGCTCCTGAGCTTGGAGGAGGTGATCCTTGAATATTAACCAGCTCTCTTGGGCTCCTCTTCCCTCCAGGGCTTTGTCCCACAGTACTCTACCAAGCAGATCCCTGAAGAGGCCCAAGTCTGCTCTCCTGAAGTTCAGGGTAGCAAGCTTGCTGTGCGTCCTCCTCACTGCCCTAAGGATCTTGAACTTCACCATTTCATGGTCACTGCAGCCAAGGCTGCCCTTGAGCTTCCCATTCCCCACCAGCCCCTCCTTGTTGGTGAGAACAAGGTCTAACATTGGCTCCTCTATCACTTGGAGAAGGAAATGATTGTCAATGCATTCCAGCAACCTCCTGGATTGCTTCTGCCCTGCTGTGTTGTCCCTCCAACAGATATTGGGGTGGTTGCAGTACCCCATGAGGTCCCAGGCTTGTGAACATGAGGCTGCTCCTATCTGTTTATGGAAGGCTTCATCCATTTGGTCTTCCTGGTCAGGTGGCCTGTAGCAAACCTCCTCTATAATGTCACCTGTCCCCAATCTCCCTTTAGTCCTGACTCATAATCTCTCAGTTGGTGGCTCCTCCATCCCCAGGTGCAGGTCCATGCACTCCAGCTGGTCATTGACATAGAGGGTCACACCCACCCTCTTCTCTCCTGCCTGTCCTTCCTAAAGGTTCTGTATTCTTCCGTTCCAACACTCCAGTCACAGGAGACATCCCACCATGTCTCACAGTATCACAGTATGTTTGGGATTGGAAGGGACCTCAAAAGATCATCTAGTCCAATTCCTCTGCTGGAGCAGGAATGCCCAGGGGAGGTCGCACAGGAACATGTCCAGGCGGGTTTTGAATGTCTCCAGGGAAGGAGACTCCACACCCTCCCTGGGCAGCCTGTTCCAGTGCTCTGTCACCCTTACTGAGAAGAAGTTTTTTCTCAAATTTAAGTGGAACCTCTTGTGTTCCAGCTTGATCCCATTACCCCTTGTCCTATCATTGTTTGCCACCGAGAAGAGCCTGGCTCCATCCTCATGGCATTCACCCTTGATATATTTATAAACATTAATAAGGTCACCCCTCAGTCTCCTCTTCTCCAAACTAAAGAGACCCAGCTCCCTCAGCCTTTCCTCATAAGGGAGGTGCTCCGCTCCCTTAATCATCTTCGTTGCCCTACGCTGGACCCTCTCCAGCAGTTCCCTGTCCTTCTGGAACTGAGGGGCCCAGAACTGGACACAATATTCCAGATGTGGTCTCACCAGGGCAGAGTAGAGGGGAAGGAGGACCTCTCTCAATCTACTAACCACCCCCCTTCTAACCCACCCCGGGTACCATTGGCCTTCCTGGCCACAAGGGCACAGTGCTGGCTCATGGTCATTCTGTTGTCCACCAGGACCCCCAGGTCCCTTTCCCCTACACTGCTCTCTAATATGTAATTTCCCAACCTATACTGGAACCTGGGGTTGTTCCTGCCCAGATGCAGGACTCTGCACTTTCCCTTGTTAAATTTCATTAGGTTATTCCCTGCCCAACTCTCCAGCCTGTCCAGGTCTCTGGATGGCAGCACAGCCTTCTGGCGTGTCAGCCACTCCTCCCAGCTTAGTGTCATCAGCAAACTTGCTGATAGTGCACTCAATTCCCTCGTCCAAATCGTTAATGAATATATTGAATAATATTGGCCCCAGTACTGACCCCTGAGGCACTGCACTAGATACTGGCCTCCAACTAGACTCCGCACCATTGACTACCACTCTCTGGCTTCTCTCCTTAAGCCAGTTTGCTACCCACCTCACTACTCTATTGTCTAGACCACACCTCCTCAACTTAGCAACTAGGATGCTGTGGGAGACTGTGTCAAAGGCTTTACTGAAGTCAAGGTAGACCACATCCACGGCTCTGCCATCATCCATCCACCTTGTTACATTCTCATAGAAGGCTATGAGGTTGGTCAAGCATGACTTACCCTTGGTAAAGCCATGCTGGCTGCCCCTAATAACCCTCTTATCCCTGATATGCCTTGAGATGGCACCAAGGATAAGCTGTTCCATTACTTTCCCAGGGACAGAGGTGAGGCTGACCGGTCTATAATTACCCGGGTCCTCCTTCTTGCCCTTTTTGAAGACTGGAGTGACATTTGCTTTCCTCCAATCCTCGGGCATCTCTCCCGTTTCCCAAGAGTTGGCAAAGATGATGGAGAGCGGTCCAGCAATGACTTCAGTCAGCTCCCTCACCACCCGCGGGTGCATCCCATCTGGACCCATGGATTTATGGATGTCCAGACTATTTAATTGCTCCCTAACCCAGTCCTCATCGACTAAAGAAAACTCCTCCATTGACCTGGCTTCATCCGAGGTCTCAGGGGTACAGGGCTCCCCAGGACAGCGTCCGGCAGAGCAGACAGAGACAAAGAAGGCATTCAGTAATTCTGCCTTCTCTGTATCTTCCGCCACCAGGGCACCCACCCCATTCCTCAGTGGGCCTACATTGCCTCTGGTATTAGTTTTATCTGCTATGTATTTGAAAAAGTTCTTTTTGCTGTCCTTGACCCCTCTCACCAGCTGTCATTCTAAGAAGGCCTTAGCTATCCTAGCTGCCTTCCTACATCCTCTAACAGCAGCCTTATATTCCTCCCAAGTGGCCAGCCCCTGCTTCCATGACCTGTAAACTCTCCTCTTCTGCTTGAGCATACCCAACAGATCCCTATTCAACCACGCAGGCCTCCTGGCTCCCTTCCTTGACTCCCTACGTGTGGGGATGCTCTGATCCTGAGTGTGGAAGAAGCAATCTCTGAATGCAATCCAACTATCTTGGGTCCCTTTTCCTTCAAGCAGCCTTGCCCATGGGATTTCCCCCAGCAATTGCTTGAAAAGGCCAAAGTTAGCCCTGCTAAAGTCCAGGGTTGCAGCTCTACTTGCTGTTGTGTTCCTGCCACACAAGATGCTGAACTCCACCATCTCGTAGTCACTGCAATCCAGGCAGCCCCCAACCTTTACTGCTTCGACCAGATCCTCCTTGTTAGTGAGGATGAGATCCAGCAGTGCACCTCTCCTAGTCGGCTCCTCCACCATCTGCATGAGGAAGTTCTCGTCAAGGCACTGGAGGAACCTCCTGGACTGTGGCTGGCTGGCTGAATGGTCCTTCCAGCAGATATCAGGGAAGTTAAAATCCCCCACCACAACCAGGGCCTGTGCCTGTGAGGCCATTCTCAGCTGCCCATAGAAGGCCTCATCCACTTCCTCAGCCTGATCTGGTGGCCTGTAACAGACGCCCACAACAGTGTCACCCCTGCCAGCCTGCCCCTTGATCCTGACCCATACACTCTCAACCCGCTCCTCATCCACTCCTGGGCAGAATTTAGTACATTGTAGCTGCTCTCTCACATAGAGAGCAACTCCACCACCATGCCTGGCTGGCCTGTCTTTCCTGAAAAGGACACGGCCATCCATGACCACATTCCAGTCATGTGTGGTGTCCCACCATGTCTCTGTAATTGCCACCAGATCATAATCTCCCGACCAAACACAGGATTCTAACTCCTCCTGCTTATTCCCCATGCTGCGCGCATTGCTGTACAGGCATTTCAGGGAGCGAGTAGAGCACACCCATTTCTCCCTAGGGGCATAGGAGGCCACCCAGTCCTCATCAGTTTTAGAATGCTGCCCCACTGGGACAAGCCCAGCTACAACCCCTTTCCCCTTCGAGCCTAGTTTAAAGCTCTCCAAATGAACCCAGCTAATTCCTGTCCCAGCATCCTTTTGCCCCTGCGAGATAAACCTTTCCCACGTGACACTGTCCGGACTGGTGTCTTATAAAACCAACCATTATCAAAAAATCCAAAGCCCTGCCTGTAGCACCAGTCTTGGAGTCTCTGTGATACCTATAAGACCACAGCCCTGCTGGTATGCACATGTGTCTATCTATTTCCTCTGGTTTATTAGAATCATTCTGGTTAGAAGAGACCCTCAAGATCATTGAGCCCAACCCATGCTACATGTGTTTGCACAGAGGTGTTTAAGTTGGAACCCTGACGAAGCTGACATACAGGATGGAGTGGCTGGAATTCCTTTGTGTTGCTCTTCAGGTGTTCTCCTGCTGATCTGGTATCCTTCTCCAGGCCCTGGGCATCTACTGCTGGCACTGGCATCAAACTGGTAGGAGTGGGATGGATTGAGTTTCCTCTCCCCCAGCAACTTTAATTTCTAAAAAGAAAACCAGCCTTGAACTAAAGATGTCATTTTTATCTTAAACTTCCAGGCATTGGATGCTATTTTTCCTTGCTACGCTATATTGAAAGTGCTTCCTGGTGCAATGTCTCCCTACTCAGTCGCAGTATGTTTAGATTAAGCTTCATACACCTCTCATACTTCTTGGAACCCAGATAATTTCTGCAGGTCCTTTCGTAACTCTTGCTAGTGTCTCAGACCCTCAGACCAGAAATATCAGAACTGGATGCAGTAATTCAGAAGAGCTATTACCACATAATGTAGAATAAGATGTATGACCATCTTCTCTTGCTTATATATATATTTATTTTTTTTACATGACACAGTCTCCCCAGGGAAGTAGTCACATCCTCAAGCCTGACAGTATTCAAGAAATTATTGGATAACGCCCTCAGACACTTGGTGTGAATTTTGGGCTCGTCATATGCAGAGAGAGGAGTTGGACTCAATGATCCCTGTGGGTCCCTTCCAACTCAGGACATTCTATGATTCTATGATTATAATGACACCTTTTGTTCCTAATTACAGTCACATACTGAAAGTTCATGATAAGTTAGACATCTACGATATCTAGTAGCATTAGAGATGAAGATTGTAAAGGATTTAAAACAGTTAATACCAGTGACATTGGCATCAGCAGGTGCTAGCCAGGAGGAATGTGAATCATCTTTTTTTATATTTGTTGTCCCCAAGGAGGAGATAGTGAGATATTTTCATTAACCTGTATAAGAGAAGATGATTGCTTCTCCAGCCTCCTCCTTTGTGCCCACAGCTTCTCTCTCCGTTCAGTCTTTCAAGCACCATCATCCTGGTGTGGACAAGTCAACATAGGCTCTCAAATGGCAGAAACAACACATGCAGCAATGTGATTTTTTTGTGCCACAGCCCTAGTGAAGTGTGAATGAATCTAAGGGCATCAAACATTTCTGCTTCACTTGCCAAGTCTCAGAGTAGGGTGATCTCATTTAAATGCAATGGCCTCAAGTTGCATCAGAGGAGGTTTAGATTGAATAGCTGAAAAAATTCTTCCCGGAAAGGGTTGTTGGGCATTGGAACAGGCTGCCCAGGGAAGTGGTGGAGTCACCATCCCTGGAGATGTTTAAAAGACACGGAGATGAGGTTCTTAGGGACATGGTTTAGTGGTGACAGTGTTGGGTTAATGGTTGGACTCAATGATCTTGAAAGTATCTTCCAACCAAAATGGTTCTATGATTCTAACATCAGTATGTCCACAGGTGTTTTGTTAGGTGTAGTATGGAAGGTCATTATTATTTCCATCAACTTAAGGGGCTGTTCTTGTTCTTGGTGACAATTGTGTAGTCTAGGCAGCGTCTATGAGAGCAGAGCCCAAGGTCCCTGTTTTTGCCTGCCATGGACTTACTTGTCGATCAGCCTCTACATCAGCTCCTTTATCTGACAAACAGGGATCATGTCTTCCAAATGGGGTTAAAGTAAACTTAGGAGAATATGTCATGTGAAGTGGTAGAACACACTCTTTGAGGGAAAAAGTCACTGTATTGATGTCAGGCCCTTAAACCTTTTAACTGAATCTTCATGGAAGCATAGAATCATATTATAGAATCATTTTGGTTGGAGAAGACCTTTAAGATCATCCAGTACAACCCTTAACCTAACTGGCACTAACCCATGTCCCTAAGAACCTCATCTCTGTGTCTTTTAAACATCTCCAGGGATGGTGACTCCACCACTGCTCTGGGCAGCCTGTTCCAATGCCCAACAACCCTTTCCAGGAATAAATTTTTCCTCATATCTGATCTAAACCTCTCCTGGTGCAACTTGAGACTATTTCCTCTCATCCAATCACTTGTTACTTGACAGAACAGACCAATGGTGTTTCATATAAATATTAATAGCAGCAAAGGCCAGTGGGATTTGGTTGCTCACTCACAATGGACTCTCTGATGAAGTCAACACCTAGTTTGCTCTGCTCTGGATGAGTTTTCCAGAGCCCCTATAGCCATGATATCCTCCACCTCAGCAGTATTTTTGCTACAAGGGTCTGAAGATCCCATGCTGGCCCTGCCAGATGTTTTCAAGTCCCCATGTGCTTTAGGGAGTGTGCTCTGGAACCCTTGCAAGGTTCCTGAGTAGGGAAGGTGAATTTAGACCCAAGACTGGCTGTGGATCTGCCCATCCTGATGAGTGCAGGCACTGCTAATTGAACAGTTCTTTTAATAAGTGCTTAGTAGAAGCCTGCAGGGCTTGGTTAATTTATTCTCATTTCTTAGTCACTGGATGATGTATATTTTTTGAAAGATCTTTGTTTTTCCTGCAGGGTAGGTGGAATACTTCCCACAATACCCTGCTCTGTTGCAGTATAAGCACTGTAGCCTCACTGCAAACAGTGCAGAACCAGCACTGCAGAAGCGAGCAAACAAGGAGTTTTTTGCAGGAGAAAATGGCCTAGTTTAAAAGATGCCTGACAATTACACTCAATTATATTTTAAAACCTGTGTTCAGTATATCAGACAAATCAGTGCCTCAATCCAAGTGTCACATGAAGGCAGGATTGAAGTCTCAGGCTTTTTAATCCATGTAGCATGATCAAGAAAAACTGACTTTTGATCAAAGCAGGAGCAGCCCAACTGCAGATGACCTAAGATTTAGCTGGGGTACTGGGAAACCAAATCTGTCTCTCACTAGTGAGCTCAGCAAGCTGCTTGGCTGGAAGTGAGGCTGCGATAGGAGACATGAAGGCTACAAAAGAAGAAAGTCTCAGTTAATCAAAAATGGAAAATTACAGAGTGAATAGCATCTAGTTTCTGGGCATTCAGTACTGAGAGGCATAAAAAAAGAGTCCTCTCTGAGCACTTGCAGCTTGTGTGGAGTTCAGGTACAGGATTTGATCTGGGAAAAATGTAGATTTGAAAGCTACAATTGACCTGAAGGGACATAGAGCAGTGGGTCATGTGTAGTGCCTGGTACCCTGGAAAAATGTGATCCCGTGTGCAACTATGCATTTTGTTGTGATTCAGTTGTTGTTGTGTTCCCTGTGGTAAAGAATAATGACTTCCTCTGTTGGTTTTCCTGCAGACTTGTGACCTTTGAGGGATAAAAGTTTTTTCAATTTCAGAAAGGGAAGTGAAGGCAAAGCACGGAGAGAACATTCTAGCGGTGATGTATATCAACTCTCTTTTACGGATATAAAATATAGAATCATCAAAACATGGAATCATTTTGGTTGTAAGAGACACTCAAGATCATTGGGTCCAACCATAACCTAACACAGTCACTAAACTATGTCCCTATGAACCTCATCTCTGCATTTGTTAAACACTTCCAGGAATGGTGAAAAATGACCGTAATTCTTCTAAAGCTGAAACAGAGCACTTTTTCTGTAGCAAAATGAGTATCATAGTCAGGTGTGTCACTCTTCACTAATCAAGAGCATAAATCAAAATAAACTGCCCTACTGTCAAGGTTTAAGGCAAGGCGGCAATAAACCATGGCAGATGCTCCCTGTTACCCCCTCACTTCCCATCACCCCTTTTCTTTAGATTGGAAAGATGATAGGAAAGATAAGGGAAAAGGAAGAGAGACTTCAAGTTTTAAAGGGTTTTACTAATGCTACTAATAAGTAGAGAATATATATATAAAATATACAAAACCAATCTTGAATGCTCAATGTGGAGATGGCGCCACTCCAGCAGCAGGAGCTGGGTGTGTGGAGCTGGCGGCTCCAGCAGGTGCAGCTCAGGCCCCTGGAAGTCATGGGCGGGACTTCACAGCAAACGGAACCTGGTTGCAGGATGCAGGGCCTGAGGCATGTAGATCACAGGCAGACAGACAGGGCCCTCTCTAGATGCCAGCCATAGTCGAAGAGAGAGTGACCCTCGTGATCGCCCTCTTATATAGGGGATATGACGATTATGGGATGGAATACTCAGTTGGTCAGTTTTAGTCACCTGTTCCATCCACCCCTCCTCAAACACGCCCCTCTCACGACGGAACATGGGAAAACTTATCAGTCTTTCTTGGCTACCATAGTAATAAATCTAAACATGAACTTCTTCAGCATTCTGTTGGTCTCTTATCAGCACCAAGTACAGCATCCGAGGAAAAATATGCAGGCTAAAACTCAGAAAAGTACAGCCACCTGGAAGAACTGAGCTGAAAGAAAAAACACTAAAAGAGAACTGGTCTTGTTTTTAACAAAACCAGGACACCTACACCCTTGTTTCTTAGCTGGATATTAGACTGAGGAAGATGATGGGGAAGACGGTCTCCATTTGTGCTAAATAAGCTTTCCGACAGGCAAATATATCTTCATTCACAGGGAACTACATGGCATAGAGTGGGAGCTAATAGACAGAAGCAGCACTTAGAGCCCAGCGAGTGGGTGAGACATGCTTCCTCTGGAGAACATGGGGGGCACTCCAAGCACTCCCAGCAGGACCATTACTGGAGAGAGTCCAGCGGAGGGACACAAAGCTGATGAGGGGTCTGGAGCATCTTTCTTATGAGGAGAGACTGAGAGAGCTGAGGCTGTTCAGCCTGGAGAAAAGCTGAGAGGTGATTTTATCAATGCTGATAAACATCTGCAGGGTGGGTGTCAAGAGGATGGACCAGACTCTGTTCAGTGGTGCCCAGCAACAGGATGAGGGACAACGGGCACAGACTGAAACACAGGAGGTTCCATCTGAATATGATGAGAACCTGTTTTGACGTGCCAGAGCCCTGGAACAGGCTGCCCAGAGAGGTTCTGGAGTCTCCTTCTCTGGAGACATTTAAAACCTGCCTGGATGTGACCCTGTGTGATCTGCTCTGGTTGAACCTGCTTTAGCAGGTGGGTTGGGCTGGGGGATCTCCAGAGGTCCCTTCCAACCCCAACCAGTCTGTGATTCTGTGGCCAGGCCCTTCTGAGTGGAGGAACTGGGTTTAAAACACATATGGGGAGGGGTAGAGAGAACCAGTGTTGTATAAAGGCTGTATTCTGGAAAAGTACAATGTGAAGCACTTCTTTGGGAAGAGGATGGACAATGCTCCATGCAGTTGTCTTTGCTAATTTGCCTCAGTGTCTGAAGCAGGAGGGGGATCACTGTGAAGCAAATAAATAAATACATAGCATGAACACTCAGGCTAGACATGAAGAAGAAATTTTTTTACACTGAGGGTGGTGAGAGCCTGGCCCAGGTTGGCCAGAGAGATGGTGGATGAACCATCCCTGGAGACATCCCAGGCCAGGATGGATGGGGCTCTGAGCAACCTGAGCTGCTGAAGATGTCCCTGCTCATGGCAGGGTGACACTGGGGGAGCTGGGAAGGTCCCTTCAACCCAAACTATTCTGTGATTCTGTGATTCTCCCAGCAGAGAGAAAACTGGTTTTTTTAGTCTGTTGACCAGATACTGTCTTGAAAAGTCCTTAATGCTGTTTGTTGTAGCATCATTAATACTTGCAACCTAAGTGCATCAGTGGCATTTACACTTATGAGGCTTTAGTGTCTGACTACCTGCTTCAGATGTGGTTCAGGGCTTATGAATGACAGCAGCTCAGTTTGTTTCAGTTGAGTTCACCCCATGGCCAATAGCATCTTCTCCTCACTTGGTGCAAAAGTGACACTGCTGTCAGTGTCCCCTGCCTTTGCTGTGGGAGGTACATAGCTGTCCCACCAGCAGCATGTCACCCGGCATGTGTCACAGGTCCTCCAAGGTGCCAAATGGTGAATTCGCCACTCTCAGTGACTTTGATGGAAAAACTGGAGCTATCATGGGAGTCAGTGACTTGCAGGACAGTCCCGTGCTTTTTCAAGCTATAGGCTATCAACACAATGCTGCCTCATGGATTTCCTTTTTCCTTATTTTTTACCTAAACCTTTCCTCCTTGCCCTTCTGCCTCTTCAGTAATGCATCCTTTTTCATTTCTATTTTTCATTTGTGGATTGGGTAAATGGGCAACGATTAAAGGGATGGCTGGGTCTTGGGAATTTTCACCTCTGTTTCATCTTTGTCTCTAGTGCTACGGGCTGAAGCCAGCTCTCCCCTGCTGTGACGTTCCCACATTAGAACATGTGCTGTTTGACATCTGAGCTGCAGTTCTTTGACTTGGCAGCAGAGCCAAAAGCGCACAGGAAAGATAAAAATACCTGTTAATTTAGATTTTTGCCATTCTTGAGGCACATGCAAGGTACTGAAATCCAGTGTTAGGTAACAGGTAAGGATGAGGCTGATGGTCATTGCTATCCCCCTTCTTCCAGAGAGGTAGGAGTGGTATGTAACGTGCTGAGTGTTGCATGGGGATGTATTCCTGCCTCTAGCTATTGTGTGGAACATACACATTCATAGTCCCAGTCTCAAAGAAGCAAAGTAAAGAATGGATACTGCAAAATACAGTAAGAAAAAGGACTGTTGCAGAAGGATGAAAAAATTGGACTGATAGCTAGAGGGGACTCCTTCACCCCTGTAAAATTCTGTGACCAGTAATAAGTCCTGTGGTGTTGCCTCCACAGAGAGAGATTTCAGTTAAATTTGGGAAATTTACATCCACCCAGGGCTTTGGCCTGGTGCAACCAGGTGAGTTTGTAATCCAGTTGTATTTGGAGCAGCTTTCAAAATACACAAGTTGCTCATCTCCAGCTCAACAAGTCAAGGATGCAGGAGATGTGCCAGTGCAATGGATTTCAGCTGTTCTTTAAAAAGGCTGAATGTCCAGGTGAATGGTTGAGTTGGAAGGAGAGCCCAAGCCTTTGGTGAGAGACCAGATGAAGGTTCATGTTACATTAACTTTATCTCCCTTATGGAGGCTGAGGAAAGGAAGTGTTTTCACATGTTTGTCACTGATTATGAAGTGCTTTAAATACATAGTTTCTTCTACAAAACCCATGAAAATATATTTGTTGCCTTGAAGACTGTGCAAACACATTTCCAAATAGTCATATTTTTTCAAGATTGCTGAGCTATTTTTTTTTTTCTGACAGTAATCAGTTTACTTCTTTATTATGAATTTATGATGTTCTTCTAGGCATGGCCTTCTTTTCAGTCTCAAGGTTTGTGCCTCTCACTGGATCACAGAATTGGGATTTGGCAAAGCTGAGGTGGTGAAAACCTCAGGGAGAGCTGAAGGAAACACTTCTTAGAGCAGTGTTTGACAGCATAGGACCGTTCCCAGTTGGTAGCAGGTTGTTTTGGGAGGCTCTTGTTTTTTTTTCAGTCACATACTATAGCCCTTTTCTCCGTTCTATGGGTTTCTCTCTTCCCCACTTTGATTCATCTCTGCATGTGCTTAAATGGCAAAATTCAGAAGCTTCTGACTTTTAGATGCTTCTGGCCTTTGGAGGCACTTTTGAAGAAACCTGAGGATGTTTTTTGGACACTCTCACTTCCTACAGTTTCCCTGGGAGGTGTGAGCTCTTAGTACTTCTCCAGAACAGATCAAACTTTGGATCCCCCCAAATTTTGATATTAACTATAAACATGAACTACTATGAAAACTAACAAGGCTTTTCCTATTTAAGGATTATTTATTCAGAACTGAAGAGACATCGGGTCAAACATGAATGTTGATGTTATTTTAAAATGACACAAAACCAAAACATTATATTTCCAATGATGGTTTAAATAAAGTTCTCCCAGGAATCTTGTATTTTTCTTTCATATTGAAAATTCAAAAAATAGCTTGGAGTTACAGCCTTATGAATTCTGCGATTTTAAAGGATCCATCAAAATAACTTGCTCTAGCCTTTGTCATAATACCTATTCCTCCAGGTTGTCTACTAGTATTTCTTCATCATGCTCACAACTGCTGTGTATGGGTATGAGCAGTTATTAGGTGATAGGTTTTAATACAGACTTCTAATGATAAATACAAAGCTTGGTTTAAACCCCAAAATCTTTTTTGTCATTTCAATACAGTCTCGTTGAATTCCCTGGACAATCTGGGCTTTCTCTGGCCCCTAAACATAAGCCATAAGCCATTGTGTTTTGTTTCCCTTTCACTGCAGTCTGATGGTTAAGGCAAGGGAATTTAATGAAAAAAACCAAAACATTTATGTCTATATTTTAATTAAGAATAGCACTGCCACTTGTGATGTGTCTGAGCATTCAAATCCCTTCGTTGTCAAAACCATCTCATTTTTTTTTGAGAATAAAATTTGAATATACCAAAAGAGTAAATCCCAACAAAAAGCTCAGTTGTGTAGAGCTATCCAAGTCTCCACAGACAAGATGCAACCTCCAGGACTTTGTATTCTACCTCAGAGCAAAATTTAAGGAACTGGTTTTTAAACTCTCAGCACATCCAGGCACCCAGTGGATGGGAACAGTGTTCCTCAAGTGATCAGAGCTTTTCCCCTGACTTTCAGCTACGTGCTGACTGCTGGTAAAGGGAGCTAGTCCTTGTTGGTACCTACAAGATAGATGATCTCTATTAGGGATAGAAAAACTGGACATGGGTGGCAGTTCTACAATCAACAACCACATCTATGTTTTCCTGTGAAATTATAACCTGCCTATGGGCCAGACTAAGTGTAGACTTAAGTTAGGCAGAAATCATAAATGACAGTTTTAAGCAAATTTCTGTTGATGTGTAAGACAAGTATTCTAGTCTAAAGCTTTTTTATAATCTTTTTTCCTGTTCTTCTTCAGGTATTTTGAGTTTTATGAAGGGCCTTTGGAATACAACTCTACCAAATGCCTGGAATTATGGCAGGACATCATTGCGGTGAAGGTTTTATCTATGTAAGTATGAATGAATGTTTGATAAAAATCTACTTTTCAGGCAGGATGAAAATTATAACCTACAGTAAGATTGCCAAAGATGCAAGGCTCAAGAGATCCCATCAGTAGGGATGTCATCAGAGGTTCCTGAGGTTCTTTTTTATGCTCAAGTAGTGACATTTGAATTTCATCTGAGGTCCATTTGAAAAAACTGGAGGCTTTTCATATAGATGGAGGCATTTTGGTCAGTGTTTGGAATTAAATACAGTGTATGTAATATTATATGTAATATTATATTCCAAGTCCTCTCCTCACGGTAACTGAAGAGTAATAACAATCAAACTGACTCATAGCAAGTGTCCATCTAGCTTAAGGCTCTATCATTGACAGTGGTCAGTAGTGAAAGGCAAGAAATGAAGGAAAAAGGTTATTCCTTTCTGATAACAAATACTGGCGTGGGCACTTGGTGAGTGGTGGATGGTCACTAAGACTACAGTAATCAGAGTGGACAATAGACCTCTCTGTTAATTTGTTTAGATCTTTTCTGAGCCAATTGGTATTTTTGACCTCCTCAATTAGATGTGAGTTTCACAAGTTAATAACACTCAGTGAAAAGTAGGAAAACGTGATTCTGAGAAAAAATAGATTTTCTTTTGTGATCCTGTATGCACATCAGTAAGTTAATGAGTTGAATGAGATGTATCCATGAAGTCATAGAGATGGAATCAGGCAAAAAGGTGGGGCGAACTCAAAAGACAGAGCAAAGCAGGATTTTTTGTGTTGCCCTTTTGCATTTTCAGCGTTGCACTGAATTTGGGTGCTTAGATTGTGCCTAATCCCTTACCGTATCTAAAACCAGTGGTTTAGTGGTCTTACTGACAATCCGCAAGGCTTATTAAGGTCTGTAAAGTGCACTGAGAATCTCAAATGAAAGTGCAGCTGTACAAGTGCATACCATTAAGCAACCAAGCCTAGAGCAAATACAATTTTTTACTGTAGGCCTGCATTAATTTTGAGCATGTCTCCACTGCTCACTTTGTGCATAAAACAGTGTGGGCTATGTCCTTGTGTCCTGCATTTGGTATTGCATGAAGGATACACAAGTAACAACTTTGCACTGCTTGCTGGCTCGCAGTGCTTAAAAATAAATAGAAGGGGTGAGAATGCGACACTTCTGACAATGTTCTTCTGAAGATGGGGAGTTTTAAATTGCTTTTCTGCATACTTGTCAGATGGTACAGAGAATTACTAATTTCTTTACATCTTTTCCAATGGTACATGAAGGTAGTGGACTCCTGCTTAGCTGGATAAAGTTAGCCTTACTTTTACAATAGATGCCATTTGTCATTAAGCTCTTTTATTATGCTGGGTTCTTCTGATGTGCTTGCTCATAACATGCTATGTTTCCTAATTCAGCCTTTATAGTAATGGAAGATTTCCAAGTTAATGTGCTCTGGTGGGCTACATAAAGTGCATGACCTAATTCCTCCCTGTAACTTCCACAGCCTTAGAAATCCTAAGTTCTATTCACTTTAAAAATATAATTATATTAGAAATCTTTGCTTTATTCAAACATTCGAAGCCCTCAAGACTGAAAAGAACTCATTAAGACCTACCAATCTTGAAAAAAATCTCAGATTTCAATATTTCCTAAGCAAATTATGACATTGGTCCCTAGCTCTAGGTTGTCGCAAGGCCTTCATGATCTCCATTGTCCAAATACAGAAGAATATATATGAACTCTAAGGTAGAAGTGGTTGGAATTGATTATATCACCAAAAATGTGTCATCCTGTATCAGCCTAGTGGAAGTAAGAGTGTCATTTTTTGCTATAACTAAAAGTAGATTAACAGAGAGGGAGGGAGAGATCCTTATGTAAAGAGCATTTCATGTCCTTTTACGATCACAGATGCTAATCCATACACATATGCTCTTGCAGTTTATTAAATGGATTTACCAACAGTGCTGTTCTGTAGGATCTCATAGATCAAGATAACCTCCCCAAAATATAATGGTATCTGAAGAGAAAAAGAAGTAAAAATAATAAATTTTGCACAGGATAGACTGGTTTGCCCTGTGAAAAACCTACTGCATGGTACCCTGCCTGCAGGTGCTTTAGGAAACAAAGCCCTTGTAAGAAAATGAATTTTTATTTTCTTTCTTTTAATCTTTTAGGGTGAAACAAACAGAATTGTTTGAGAGATGGAAGAGCCTACAGATGTGCAAATGGGAGATGAATGTCACAGAAGCTAATTTATTCAAGTAAGAATGGTCCACATTAATAAGACTAAGATTTACTTTAACTTGAGTTTAGCTTCCTGTAGAGAAGTCAAACCTTCATATGGATAGAAAAAGTAAGCATCATAACACTGTTACTGTTAGGATACTATCCTTTTGAAACCATGTGGACTTTTCTTCTACTTTACAAAGGCAACAGCAAGAGGGAAAGAGAGCTCTTCCGGCATGTGGGACAGTATTCCAGGAAGGGCAGAGAATTGGGTACGGGAAAGACTTTTCCAGGTATGATTCTGTCGAGGGTTTAGATTGCAGGGTGACAATAAAACCCTGGCAAATGTATTGTTAACCTCCTCTCCTCCCCCACTTCCCGCTTTTGCCCCTCCCTCTCCCCCCTTCCCACTAAGGACAGGCGATTGGGAGGAAAAGAAGGACAGAGAGAAGAGAGTTGGAAAAATTAAAAATGTTTTACTAATGCTACTAATAAGAATAGAGAAAATAATACAAAATATACAAAACCAGTCTTGAAAGTCTCAGCAACTGCAGGGCCGGCAAGTGAAGTCCTGGACTGGACTCTACAGCCAACCGGAGCTGGATTCAGTCTCTCACTAGGCCTCAGTTCGCAGGGACGACTAGCAAGGTCCTCTCCTAATGTTGGCCATAAGGAAAAAGAGAAAAGGGTCGAGATCCTCATGATCTCCCACTTTTATATGAAGTATTCACGTGAATGGAATGTTATACACAGTTGGTCAGTTTCTTGGTCACTTGTTTCTCGTTGCCCCTCTCGCGAGATGTCCATCCATGCTTATCAATAACTTCACATTCCATTGCTATGTTTACCAAAACATGTATCTGGTTCTCCAGGAAAATGCAGCTAATATGAAGGCTTTAGCTGACAGGCAAAATTCACTGAAAGAGAAACTTGTTTTTTAACAAAACCAGGACATTCCACCCCTTATAATATGCCATTCACTGAATACTTAAACCTTATCAATACAATCTATCAACACAATCTAATTAATCACTACTACTATATGTATATATATATACATATGTACATATATACACACAAGTAATTTATGTTAATCAGTGGACCATCCTTTGAAAAGTTCATTAAGTTCATTTTGTCACAACAGTCTCCCAGGGCAGGAAAAATGGTACAAGTGCATCTCATGACCACTGTTTGTGGGTTAAAGACATCAACTTCGAAGAAGTTGTCAGGCGACAGTTGAAGAGGCTAGCTCAGGTTTCATCATCACTGTCTTGATCTGGAAGACACTTATTAAACACTGTTAGTATGGCAATTCACATCAAGCAGTTAAGTATTAAATATTTTCACCTAAACTCAAATCCCCTTGAGGTACACACCAGACTTCTCCATCCTTAAGCACCACCCACTAGGTGCTGCCAGGTCCCTGGGCAAAAACAATCCCATTAATAGGCTTGCCTTTGCCTGAGGCAGGAGTAACCGACTGCCCTTCCAAACGTTTTTCATGTGTACTACAGGGACTTTATATGATTTCACAGTACAAAGAATTTCTGATTGGGCAGGCCAGGCTCGATTGGTTGATGCCCTAGTATTGACCAACCAAGTAGCTTTTGCTAAATGTGATTCCCAGTTTTTAAAGGCTCCACCACCAAGTGCTTTTAGTGTAGTTTTTAACAAACCATTGTACCTTTCAATTTTCCCAGAGGCTGGTGCGTGATATGGAATATGATATACCCACTCAATACCGTGTTCTTTGGCCCAATTGTCCATAATACTGTTTTTGAAATGGGCATCATTGTCTGATTCAGTTCTTTCTGGCGTACCGTATCGCCAAAGGACTTGCTTTCCAAGGCCCAAGATAGTATTTCGGGCTGTAGCATGAGGTAAAGCATATGTTTCCAACCATCCTGTGGTTGCTTCCACCATTGTAAGTACATAATGCTTACCTTGACGTGTTTGTGGAAGTGTAATATAATCAATCTGCCAAGCTTCTCCATACTTATACTTTAACCATCGCCCCCCATACCAAACAGGCTTTAACCGTTTCACTTGTTTGATTTCGGCGCAAGTTTCACATTCATGAATAACCTGTGAAGTAGTGTCCATAGTTAAGTCCACTCCTCGATCGCGAGCCCATTTATATGTTGCATCTCTACCTTGATGCCCTGAAGCATCATGGGCCCACCGAGCTAGGAAAAGTTCACCTTTATGTTGCCAGTCCAAGTCCACCTCAGCTACTTTAATCTTAGCAGCTTGATCCGCTTGTTGGTTGTTTAGATTTTCCTCGGTGGCTCAACTTTTAGGCACATGAGCATCTACATGACGAACTTTCACAGGCAGGCTCTCTAGCCGAGCAGCAATGTCTTGCCACAGTGTGGCAGCCCAAATGGGTTTACCTCTGCGCTGCCGGTTGTTTTTCTTCCATTTCTGTAGCCACCCCCACAAGGCATTTGCTACCATCCATGAGTCAGTATAAAGTATTGGACACATTTCTCGTTCAGCAATGTCCAAAGCCAGCTGGATGACTTTCACTTCTGCAAATTAACTAGATTCACCTTGTCCTTCAGTGGCTTCTGTAACTTGTCATGTGGGACTCCACACAGCAGCTTTCCACCTTCGATGTTTTCCTACAAGGCGACAGGATCCATCTGTGAACAGTGCGTACTGCTTTTCAGTCTCTGAAAGAATATTATACGGTGGTGCTTCTTCAGCACGTTTTACTTCCTCCTCATCTGGAGACATCCCAGTCTTTGCTTTCTGACCAGTCTGTAATCACTTCTAAGATCCCTGGGTGATTGGGACTTCCAATTCGAGCTCGTTGCGTGATCAATGCAATCCATTTACTCCATTTAACATCAGGGGCATGATGTGTAGAGGGAATCGTCCCTTTGAACATCCGAAAGACCAGGAAAATCAGACAGCTGTTCAATTTTCTCAGTGTCCACAGCTGCTATACCAAATGCCCACCTATACCCTTTTGGGTCCTTAAAATACCCTCTCTTGAGGTAGTCTATGCCAAGGATGCATGGAGCATCTGGACCAGTCACAATGGGATGCTCTTGCCATTTTTTTCCAATTAGGCTCATTTCAGCCTCTACAACAGTCAGTTCCTGGGATCCCCCAAACAATATTGATGAATTGTGTTACTTTATAATTAGAAGGAATTATTGTGCACTGAGCACCAGTGTCCACTAAAGCTTTGTACTCCTGGGGGTGTGTTGTACCAGGCCATCGTATTTGTACAGTCCAATAAACTCTGTTATCCCTTTCCTCCACCTGGTTGGAGGTAGGGCACCTCTAATTTCTGTTTTGCACAGTCTCTGGGTGTGAATTAGAGGTTCCTTCAAGAGCATCAGAATCTCTTCTGCTCCTTTTGTAAACTGGAGCAGCCACCTTCCTAGGAGTTTTGCCTTTTATCTCACGTACTCGTTCTTGAAGTTCTGACGTAGGTCTTCCATGCCACTTATTCATGTTTTCTCCCTGCTCACGTAGGGAGAACCACAGTGAACCTCTTTTTGTGGGCTGCCTCTGTCCTCTCTCTCGAGATTGGAAACGCCTTCTCCTAATAGCTGAAACATAGGTTTGTGCAGGTCGTGAATGGTACGTGTCTTCTCTGAGTTCTTTGATTTCTTGCAACAGCTTTTCAAACTGGTCATCAGATTTTTCACACAGTTTCTCCACAGCAGAGACACAAGCCCGTAGGGAACCATCAAGGCTGTCCTCAAAGTTCCAGAGCTGCTCAATCACTTCAGTAATATCTTGTACACCTCCAGCTGACCAGACCATTCCTGCCAATGACTTAGCACATGCAGGTGGTGCACTTTGTACAAATCTGCGCCACAGAGGTCGTGTACAATTGATTCCATCTGGGTCTGTCCCCTCTTGGCTGTTTGGTCCAAAATAGATGACCTCTCGCACAGCTAATTCTCTCAGAAACTGGATAACTCTCTTCATAGTATTCAATTTCCCTAACTTGGATATACAATCTTCCTTGTAGGGAAATCTTACTTTCATAGCTGCCAGGAGTCGGGTCCAGAGACTAGTGGCATTAGACTCTCTTGAAATTGCCCTATCAATGGTGGAATCTTTTGACAGAGATCCCACCTGCCTGGCTTCACCACCTTCCAATTCAATTGTTTCTGCCCCATTGTCCCAGCATCGGAGCAGCCAGGTTAAAATATTCTCGCCTTCACGACGACTAAAGTCTTTTCACAGATCTCTCAGCTCACCTGGAGAAAAGGACCGTGTGGTGGTCCCTTCATGTCCTCCCTGTCCTGGTGATGCCCCTTGAGTTGATGTTGGTCCTGTGCCATCACCTGCTGCACGAGTAGTCTTTCTAGTGACTTTCTTACAACCAGCAACTGATGCTGATATGGGTTTACCATCATTTGATTCATTTCCAGAGTCTGAATGACTGTCACAGTGATCGCTATGGTTACAGCAGCAACAGTGACCAGTGTGTGAGGAAGGGGGGGCTGCCTTGTTAGCCTTTGAGGCTGGAGAAGTCATGTTATCTGCAGCGACCTTGGCAGAGGAACTCTGTGGAGGAGCTGTAACTTCAGTCTGCGAAGCCGCGGTTGGGGGGGCAGTGCCTGCAGTGGCAGCTTTTGCTGTTTTGCTTTTTCTCGAGTGGCCAGGAGTGCTTTTTGCTAAAGCTTCCGAAGATGCACTGCAAATCTCAGGATTAAAAAGAGACGCAAACCTCCTGTTGAACGCCATTTCTCTTAACAGAAGCACAAACTGACACACATTCAGCAAACCAGATAACACCATCACAGTTCTGTCAAAGCTCCAATGATATTCAAAGCTCTCTAAAACATTTGCAACTGTCCTAGCGAAAAAACGAAAGTATTGTTAGTCAGCCTTTCTAAAGATTCGCTCGACCAATTAGCAAACACAGAGCCGTACTGCTCTTTAATCTCTCCTGGAGGCTTTTCAAGGTAAAGCAGAAACGAGTAGAAATTCATTAGCGGCTGCAGCATAATGAAATAAACCAGTGCCAAACCACACGGTATCATCAGAACCATAGTCCAGTTTCTTGTTATTATATAATGAATGCTTTGATTCAGAAAGAAAGCCCAGCACAGATATGGGATCACTGAACACAATGTAGAAAATAACTGATACAACTTATGCCATAACATCTTTAAATCAGTGTAATTCACTTTGCCTTAATACCACTAAATAATATCCGAAGCAAACAGACGTGCGAGTACCACAACTCTATGAGTTGGCACGGTGCGAGCGGCGGAGGAACAATCCATGACGACTCAATGTGAGTGATAGAGCATTGTTCACTTTATTATCTTCAACGACACATATTTATACAGATTACAGTAATTATGCCTATTTGTCATTTACTAATTGACTTAAGCTCTAAAGATCACATTTGCATGGTCCTCCCACTTGCAGTTAGCTGGCTATGCAAGTTCCGTGTTTCTTCAGTTCTCACTTCTTCAAAGTTGTTTATGAAACTTGTCAAGGTCACAGTGCCCTTGCTGTTTCTTTTCTGATCAGCAATTTCTATTGAGGTCTAATTATGCTAAGCTCCTAAGCTATGTCAAGCTACTAGCTTATTTCTATCAGAACAAGCTCTGATCGTACAATTGTTCCATGGACCCATGTCCGTTATCTTTGAGCCATTTCCTGACAGCACCGTGCCAAGAAAATTGAAAGGTATGTCAGAGCAGTAGAAAAGCCAAAAATCTTCAAATTTAAACCTTTCTCTCACCCCACGTTGGGCGCCAATTATCTGTCGAGGGTTTAGATTGCGGGGTGACAATAAAACCCTGGCAGATGTATTGTTAACCTCCTCTCCTCCCCCACTTCCCACTTTTGCCCCCCCTTCTCCCCCCTTCCCACTAGGGACAGGCGATCGGGAGGAAAAGAAGGACAGAGAGAAGAGAGTTGGAAAAATTAAAAATGTTTTACTAATGCTACTAATAAGAATAGAGAAAATAATACAAAATATACAAAACCAATCTTGGAAGTCTCAGCAACTGCAGAGCCAGCACCCAAAGTCCTGGACTGGACTCTGCAGCCAACCAGAGCTGGATTCAGTCTCTCACTAGGCCTCAGTTCGCAGGGATGACTAGCAAGGTCCTCTCCTAATGTCGGCCATAAGCAGTAGGGAAAAGAAGGCAAAAGGGACGAGATCCTCATGATCTCCCACTTTTATATGAAGTATTCACGTGAATGGAATGTTATACACAGTTGGTCAGTTTCTTGGTCACCTGTTTCTCGTTGCCCCTCTCGCGAGATGTCCATTCATGCTTATCAATAACTTCACATTCCATTGCTATGTTTACCAAAACATGTATCTGGTTCTCCAGGAAAATGCAGCTCATATGAAGCTTTAACTGGCAGGCAATTTCACTAAAAGAGAAACTTGTTTTTTAACAAAATCAGGACAGATTCAGTCAGACTTATAAATAAAGCCAAGACTTAATGGTTGCACCTAATACATCAACCTAAGTCTCTGGTGGTATAAAATGTTAATACCATGGGTGACACCACAAATTTGGCCTACAAAATACTGAAACTGCATTTTTTCTGTGGTGTTATTATTTACTGTCTTACCTTGTTTATTAATTCCTCTTTTTTTAATGGCTTCTCAGCCATCACTCCCTGCCTATCTAGATATTTTTTCTGGTCTTTGCAGACATCTGCAGTCTGTTTCTGTTGTACTCTGTCTTTCTTCATGTGACTTCCTCTTCTCTGAAGGTCCTCCATGGCCCTTTCAAGATACAACTTTTGAAATTCATCTTGTGAAGGGAATAGTAGAATGAAGCCGAAACAATATTTGAGTGTTGTATATTAGTATATTCGAGGGCCATATTTGTGTAGGTCTAGGGAAAACACCATATTTCAGAGTAAGCGGAATCTAGACTGGTTGTCTGTAAGTCACTGGCATACTTTGGAGCTTTGGTTTAGAATAAGGCCCCAAAATTTTCTCCCAAATTCTCTTACATGATTCCAGCAAATGGCCACCACGAGTTAATGAGAAAATGTGGGAATGCATGTGTTAAGTTAGTCATTAACATCTTTAAAAATAAGTAATTGTTAGTCCCAGACTCATAGCAGTTTTTCCAACATAAGCTCCACACATAAGTTTTTTTAGGGCTTTTTTGTTCTTTTTTTTTTTTTTTCCCCTGGAAATTACTCGATGACAATTATCAGAGCCTGTTTTAAAGACAAGAGCCATTCGGGATTAGAGCCTACTATCTTAAAGACTACTTGGAGTAAGAGAACTAATCATACAATCGTTTTGGTTGGAAGAGACTCTTAAGATTGTTAGTAACAGAATCAGTTTTACAAAATGTTCCTGAAAGGATGAATCAGTTTTGTAAACTGTCCCTGAAAGGATGTTCAAGCATATCGTGTTCGAGTATACTCTTATCTTAACAACCTAGCTTTATCTTAACCTAAATACGCATAGAGTGAGGAGAAGTACATGCAGTATCTCCAGAGGTTGAGCAAGTCAGCAGTTATCTAGCTATAGAAGTAGTACGCCTGTGCAGTACCCAAAGGTGAAAGGGACAGAACTGATGAAGACTACTTACTTCATCCTGAAGACCCCCTGAAAGACCACCAGAGGACACTGCACATGATCAAAATAGTTCCAAGATGTTGCAATCGATGTTGCAATCAATGTTGAGTAACCGTTACATATCTTAATGAATATATGAATATGTATGTGAATGGACTGTATAAATACTGTGTAACTTAAACTGACCGGGGAAGCCAGCTTTGGGTGCGAACTCCTGGTTTCCCAGTGCTGAAATAAAGCACCGCATATAACTACACCCGTGGTTATGTGTCCTGATTGCTAACAAATCATCGAGTCCAACCATAACCTAAATCTAGCACTAAACCATGTCTCTGGCTGTACCCGCCTGACTGAAATATCACTGCTTAAAAACCTCCCACTGGCACTTAGATGTAATCTAACCTTTGTTAGCTGCTTCCAGGAACAATAATCATGCTAGTAATGAAAAAAAAAAAAAAAAAGTTGGAAGTCTGTTTCATTTTTACCTTATGGGACAGAGACTTCAGTGTGTGAGTGTGTGGGAAAACTGTGGTCTCGTAAAAGCAGAGCAAAGTCTCTGAGTTTGGACATAGACTAGCGGGAGGTTAAAATGAGGTGGCCTGACAACACTGAGTTGTGGGATTTTAAGCTTTGCCAGTTCTGGGCCATCAGGTGAGACAGGGAAAATCCAGCAAAAGTTAAACGGCAGCTGCTTAGGCAGCAGGGAGGGAGGAAGCACAAAAATCACACTAGCTTTTGTATCTGGAGACTGAGGAAAACAATTTCCTTGTCCATCTTCCTCCATCCGATACCAGATGTTTTTATTAAGGAACTTGCCTCTGCAAAAACAGTTAGACATTAGATGAAAAAACAACACTTTCCATTCCTTAATACAGAACTAATGAAGAGCTTTTTTCATATCTCAATTGAAACCCTCTACCTACTTGTAATTATTTAATGATTTTGCTATTAGAAATCATTCATTGACTTATTCAGTCTCAATTGCTGCCTTGGTCTGATCATTATCCTGTGTCATTCTGCATGGGTCAAGTATATAACAATAATTGGACATCACTGAAATATTTGCATAATTCTGTATTTGCTTTCTGGTGTTTGTAAAGAAGTGCATAAAGAAGACTGGCTTATTCTTCCAACTCATAATGAGACCACATACGCCAGAGGCAAGGTATTTAATCTAGGTTATTTGAGAGCCATTTGACTTTGTCTTCATGTTTGTGCATTTGCCATGACATGTATTTTTCATTAAAAGTATAAGATGCGTTGACTGAGAAACAAACTGGCTCTGGAGTAAGAGCAAGCTGAAGTCAGTAAAAGGACAAAAGCATTACAGGGAAAGATAGGAGCTAATAAATGGATGACAATTTTCCTATTTAAATTTCATATCAGAGCTGAATGGGTTTTCTCTCATGCCAAGAATCCAATTTCTGAGATTTCAAACCAGTTCTTGTTCACATGGAATACCTGCCATTTTGTCCCATCCACAAAGAAATTTTTGGCCGTTTGTCTTGAGATTTTGGAGCTGTAGCTGTGACCAGTCTGCTAGGACCACATCATTGTCCTGATGCACATGTGAAAGGTCAAAGGCAAAATTAAAGACCTTTAAAAGTTTGGGGTTTGTTTTGTTTGGTTTCTTTTTCTAATAAAACTATACTGTGCTCCACAATATTCTGGTAAGTGGGGTAGCGTCTTCCATATCCCCAGGTGAATACTTTAACCCCTGCATTTCCTGCCCAGTGATGAGTAAATAATTTACAAAAAGTAGAAGACATCAAAAGTAGAGAGGGATTAATTCATCAGGTTGGTTTCCCCAGGATACTGAAGGCAGAAGCTCAGCTTTGGGGTCTGGAGCAGGGCAGAATTTGCACATGTATTTCCTGCAGCTTGGAAGAGACAGGTACAGGGATCTCATTTCTTCTGTGTTTTTATTTTACTGTAAGTTCCTCAATCAAGGAAAATTTCACTGAATCTGAAATTTTCTAAAGAAAAATCCAGGGGTTTTTTTGTTTTGTTTTGTCTTTTTTTTTTGTTTGTTTGTTTTTGGTTTTGGTTTTGGTTTTGGTTTTGGTTTTTTTATTACCTGAAAAATGCCTTGTTAGGAGTAATAGTGATTGTAAATCCTAAATTATACTGTCAGGTCCTTGATCTTATTTCTCTCTTCTTCATTTTACAGGTCTACTTTGTCGAGGTGTTGCAATGCCCCTGCCTTTCTGTTCACCACCCAGAAAAATACACCCTTGGGAACTAAACTGAAGTACGAAGTGGATACTAGTGGAATCTTCCATATCAACCAAGAAATCTTCAAAATGTTTCCAAAGGTGCCTCTGTACATTTGCAGAATCAGCTTCATTCTACTTGCTGCATTAGATACTATTGTACAGCCAAGCATTTAGCAGTTGGCTGTTTGACATTTCTACAAACTTCACTGTTGTACTTTGAAAATGTTGATTTTTGATAAGATATTTTAGCTGATTATCCTATTTTCTAGTGGTCATGTGCTCTAGTATGCAATATATATATATATTTCTTCCTGCAGAATATTACAGACATAGCAGCAAAGTGGCTAAAGAAATAACTTGAGAATTCTGAATAAAAGAGGCATAACTTTTATAAAGTACAATACTAACATGCAATAAATCCAACATTTGCGGTAGGTCTCCTTTTTTAGGGGCATGATTATTTTATAATTCATATTCACGATAACTAATGATTTTTATGCTTGTTTCTGTTTGCAGCTTATCTGTGAACAGACTGCACAATTTTAAAATATATTATAATGATTATTCAAAACCCTTTCAGCAGATAATCCTTGACCTAATGGTCATTCAAAGTTATAACCAGTGGGCAATTCCCTTTGCACATACTGACTAATGTGCAGAAGTGGGCTTATGTGAGTACTGATTTATCATGGGGCACACCTCATGAATTTTAAATTGCATATTTGGAGAAGATAACTAAAATGTATCCCTGTCAGAAAGTCAGAAAAATATTCAAGTGAAGTACTTAGATTTGTGTCATTAATGTAATCCTTCAGGGTCTAACCACTTTTAATCCATTTACTTTTGGAACACTACTAAGAGTTACGGTAGTGCTGTTATCTAAATGTGCACAGGAGGAACCTAGGAGACCTAGGAAAGCACTTTGGCATCTGGAGATGTGCAAAGAATGGGTACATTTTAACCAGGAGTATTATCCTGAAAAAGCTGCCCAATTGCAGAGGTAAATGCATGGAAGACTAGACAACTATGCTTTCACAGAATCACAGACTGGTTGGGGTTGGAAGAGACCTCTGGAGATCATCTTGTCCAACCTACCTGCTAAAGCAGGTTCACCAGAGCAGATCACACAGGAATGTGTCCAGGCGGGTTTTGAATGTCTCCAGAGAAGGAGACTCCACAACAACTCTGGGCAGCCTGTTCCAGGGCTCTGGCACCTCAAAGGAAAGAAGTTTCTCCTCATGTTTAGATGGAACCTCCTGTGTTTCAGTCTGTACCCATTCCCTCTCATCCTATCGATGGGCACCACTGAAAGGAGTCTGGTCCCATCCTCTTGACACCCACCCTGGAGATAGTTATCAGCATTTACAAGATCCCCTCTCAGCTTCTCTTCTCCAGACTGAACAGCCCCAGCTCTCTCAGTGTCTCCTCATAAGAAAGATGCTCCCTCAGCATCTTTGTGTCCCTCCGCTGGACTTCCTCCAATAATTCCTTGTCCTTCTTAAACTGAGGAGCCCAGAACTGGACACAGAACTCCAGATGTGGCCTCACCAGGGCAGAGCAGAAGGGGAAGAACAATCTCCCTTGACCTGCTGCTCACACTCTTCCTAATGCACCCCAGGTACCATTGGCCTTCTTGGCCACAAGGGCACATTGCTGGCTCATGGTCAACCTGTTGTTCACCAGGACTCCCAGGTCCTTCTTTACAAAGCTGCTCTCCAGCAGGTCAACCCCTCACCTGTGCTGGTGCCTGGGATTATTCCTCCCCAGGTACAGGACCCTACACTTGCCTTTGTTGAATTTCATCAACAAACTGAATTTTGCTAGGAGTGTCCAATGCTGCTGTTGCATTTAACCAGGTGTGCTCTGAGGATGTTTTTCAGGCTCTGTCCCCCACCTAAGTACCTTTGGGATTCACTGGGCAGCACCTACACAGCCAATGCCACCCTCTGTCCAGGAGCAAGGCTGTAGCATGGCAAATGTAGGAGATAAAGAGCTGAGAGCATGGGAGCAGACTGTAAAGGCAAGAACCTTGTGCTGAGCACAGAGTCCTGGTTTCTGATCTCCCTGAAAGAGACTGCCAAGGCATTTTGTGTTAAGAAATTGCTGGATAAAGCACAGACAACTCTGTATTGCTTCTCTCTTAGCTGCTGCTTTTCTCAAACAGGTGTAATTGCCTCTCCTTTTGCCTCATGGCTTATGAATGCCATGGAAAGATCCTGGGAATAATCAGCTAGAAATGTCATGCCATTAATTGCATGTCTCTGTAGTTTGCAGTATGAAATTCTCGATAAAATATGTATGTACTGAAACAAGCTTATATAAGCTCATCTTTACATATTCATAAGGTGTAGTGCGGCTCAGTTCTGCATCACAACCCTCTCACACCCATGGCCAAATTCTCTTCTCGGAGACGTGATTTTTGCTCTCTGGCTTTGGCAACAGCTGCTTGTCTGCATATGAAGACAGAATATTGCCCAAAGATTACAGAAAGATGCACCCTACACACATCCAGAAAGGTGCCTGACCAAGCACTTTAGTAGTATGAGTGCTAATTAATAATCACAAATACTATGAGTACAATTAGTAGCAGCAAGCAACAACATTTGGGCTAGGTTCTGATAAATAGGTGTAATGTGCTTTCTGAGAGAGTTCCTGGACTTCAGTAGCTGCTCTGGAACTGTGCTCAGATGTCTCAAAAGCAGGACATCAGGACTGAGGAGCAAATAGTTTGCAGACAGCTCAGAAGACAACACCTGGAATATGCGGTTCATGCCCTCATGTGGCAATCAGAAAGGAAAGCAAGTTTCTAAAATGATTCTTCCATTATTAAGTCTGAACAAAAAGAGATTAATGCTTTTCTCTCTCAGAGTTAGCTGCCTATAACATCTCTAATTGCACAGAAAACAATCCTATGCGTTTATGTACGCCATGGGAATATTGCAGGCAAGAACGAGAGTCAAGTTCCTATGATTAGTGCATCTGCAGCAAGATGCAGCTGCACCAAAAAAAAAAAAAGGAAAAAGTAAAAGAGACTTGTTGCCTCCATATTTCAAGATATTTAACTGTTTTCTTGCCGTGATGTTGCAGGATATGCCGTACCACCGCTCCCAGTTTAAGAAATGTGCAGTGGTTGGGAATGGAGGAATTCTGAAGAACAGCAGATGTGGTCGGAAGATTGACAGTGCAAACTTTGTGTTTCGGTAATCACCACAGCGACGTTTTTCTTTTTGCCTATTTTAATGACAAATTAAGGAATGTAAAACTATTCTCTTTCCCATGGAAACATGGGACTTGCCACACTAGTCATATCAAGCCTGCTTTTTGCACAAGAAGTGATATTTCAAAAAAAACCCCACCTCATTGTATAATATTTATTTAAAAATTATACTTTTAGGAGTTATTTCTCCCTGACTCCATGTGGGTAGTCACTGACTTACTGACAAAGTTTGATGTCCTCAGGTTGTGGATTTATCCTTCCATGTATGTTACCTCAGGAGCAGTGTCCTGTGAAGGTAGCCAGGATTTTCTGGGGCAGTTCTGAACCAGAGGTAGAACCTCTATTACAAGATAAGCTGCTTGACAAGATATTAATAACTGTCCGCTATGCAGCTCACACCCCTTGAAGGGGTGTTTCTGAATTGGTGCAAATCTCCAAATCTCTGTTTCTGGATAATGGGAGTTACAGTCATCAGCACTGTAGACTCCAGGGTGTCTTCATATTTTGCTCCCCGCCATATGTGGAGTTATCCAGTTTTTGCATAGACTGGGATGTTCCACAACTTGCGTCTGTGAATAATGGAATTTATCATCACTTTTGCCATCCTTAATATATATGAGAAAGATTTTTTTTATTATTAATATGCATGACTAATCCCTCTCTAAATCCTGTTAAGCACTTTTCCTGGGTCACGGCGTATGACAGCTAGCTCAGAGATTCATGACCTGTTCTGCAGAAAAGAAAAAGCTTTTTACTTCTGTTGTCCTATTTTCTGATCTTGGTTATGTTGCTGTCAATTTAGAACAAGTCTGCATAAATCAATTAGTTTCTCTGATGTCATACCAGCAAAATTTAGATCAGATTTTGGCTCATTGAATCTGGTATCAAATGAGAAATAAAATTTTACTTGTCCTACCTTCACTATCCATTATTTTCAGACCCCTTATGTTTGCCTCTTGTGCCCACTTTATAGAAAAATATTACCTTGTTTTAACCTGTGAAACAGTCCAGGCTTCACATGATTTGCTTCTTAAAAGCCAAGTGTACCCCATATAGATTAAATAGTTATAGTAGATTCCCTTCTATTATGCTGGACCACAGCTATCAGTATGGTTGAAATGAAAGGTACATGTTATGCATGGAGGTGGCAAACTGGTCAGTGGAAGTGGAAATATGGGCAGCAAATGTCATAATTTATGTATGAGAACTTTCAGTGGAGGTCTCTTTTTACCACTTACTCTTCCTTGCCACAACCAATTCAAAAGGGCAGATCAGTATGTGACTTAGAAACTGGGTTGCTTTTGGTACCAGTAATTAATTAAAAAGAGGCTTAAATATAACTGAAATATGAATAAGTACATCAGCATTTGTGCAAAAAACCCCACCCTGGTTCACTGTCTCCAAAATTTATGGGACCAGTGTTATACACAAAAACCTGCTGGTGTTGAAGAGCTTAAGGTCCGCTGACATCAAATTGAAAGTAAAGCTTGTGTTTAAGGTCAGGTCTGAACACATCCACTTTCCACTCTGACACCAGTTCACCAAACTGTCAGGAATCACCATCTTGGTCACAAACACAAAAATGATTCAAAATACTTCAAAAACTACCTATAGAGCACTGCTAACATTCAGTGATGCCTTCAGGACACCCAAGAAAATCTCTTATTGTCAGGGAACTTGTGGCCAGCTGCATGAAACCAAGCTTCTTCTATTTAATAAATTCTGATAACAATTAATTATAGTATGACAGAACATAGAAAATACCCACACATGAATTGCATTTACTAGTTGTTATTGTCTATCTCCATCTACTGGCCAGAGTGCAGATTTGTGATGAAACATGGGGTGCATTTAGAAATGGGACTACTCTCTTTGCAGGCATGAAGTTTAAAACTATGTCCTATGACAAAGCACAGTTTATGCAAATGTCTTCATTTTTATAAGGAATTATCACTTTCAACAAATTCAGCCTTTCGTAATCTTGGTGGGAGTTTACTGTTTAAAAATATTGAAGCTGGATATTTGAAAACCTTTTTAATGAGTACAGTGCCCAGTGCTAGGTGGAACTGAGGATGCTAGAGGACTTCAGAAGGATGTTGCACGACCTGGAAGAGAAAAGTGCTGGAAATAACGTTGCCTATGAGAAGAACAAGGTGGTTAAAAAAAGTTCTCTGACCTGATAAAAAGGGACTCTATGGAAGGTTGATATGAACCTCCTGAGTCTGAGAAAAGAGTTTGAAGGATTTTTGTCTGTTCCTCTGCTCCCTCATTCACGCTCTCCCTGTCACTGAGAAGTTATGACAGCAGCTGAACTGTATGTAGTATTGTGAAAACACTGAGCATCACCCTAAATAAATTTATGGGTTTGTCCTGTTTAGCCCTGATCTTCAAATGTTTGGGAATTAGGCACAGCAGTATTTTTTGAGATGTGGGGATCTCAACAGTGATGGCTTTTATTGCAGCTTATAGATCACTTCAAAAAGATACCTAATGCTAGCTTAAACTGAGTGTAAGACTAATTGCAAGGCCACTTATCTTGCCTCAACACATGCTGAAGCTTTTTTTAAGCTGGGTTTTCTATTGGAAGCAAAGCTTATGTGATCGCTTGTGTGTATGTGTGTGTTTTTCAGTAACTTCAGCATCTCTTGAGGGACGGTCTCAATTTTTTGAGATGGTAAATCTAGGTCACAGAATCCCAGAATGTGAGGGGTTGGAAGGACCCTGGAAAGCTCATCCAGTTCAATCCCCCCATGGAGCAGGAACACCCAGATGAGGTTACACAGGAAGGTGTCCAGGCGAGTTGGAATGTCTGCAGAGAAGGAGACTCCACAACCTCCCTGGGCAGCCTGGGCCAGTGCTCATTGAGAAGTTTCTTCTCATATTTAAGTGGAACCTCCTGTGTTCCAGTTTTAAATTCTCAATCTGTTTCTAGATTTGTTGCTTGGAAGAAATCAATTCTACCTTTTAGTCCTGAAAAGGTGCAAGGAATTGTTTAACTTTCTTGCTATTTTCTTTCCTTTATAGATGCAATTTGCCTCCTATATCTGAGAAATACTTCACAGACGTTGGAGTAAAGACAGATGTCGTGACTGTCAATCCCAGTATAATTACTGAGAGGTCATTTCTTTTTTTTTTTTGTATTTTCATCTCCTATTGCTTTTCCAAATCCACCTTTCACTAAATTCTGTTACAGAGATTTTTTTTTTCCAATATTACTTTACCCTGACACTATAAATCATACATTTCATTCTGAATTGAAGTTATTCAGTGTATAGAATCTGTAACAACTTATATAAATGTGTTAAACACGTACACCTGCACATTGATAACAGAAAGTAGGAAGCTGATGAGCTAAAATCATAACAGCAGAGCCATCCTTTCCCTGGAAGTCCTGTACTGTGCTGGCAAGCCCCAGGCAAATGTATTAGACACATTAGGGTGGAAGCCACTGGTCCCCACCCTAAATGCTTAAATAAAGTAACCCATATATTCAGATTTTTTTTTTTTTTGAAGAAGCCAAGTAAACTTTGCAGTCAGATTTGACTGAGCGATTTTAATTTTAATTTTGTTGATCCTTTAATGTCACCTTGCTGACAGGTTGTCCCGTCTCAACAGATGGGATGAGGGATGAGTTAACTCTAGACGTGACACGCGCCCTGACTCAACAGATGAGACCAGGTGTGAGTTAACTCTGGGTTAATTCTGCGGGTTATGTGAAGTGAATGACAGACAGTCACCCCCGGGGTCCAATTCAATTGTGAGTTTTACTAAAAGTACTTGTTGGAATATTGGTTACAGTGAATGGTGACTTGGCAAAAGCATAACAGAACTTATCAACACATTAACAGCGAAAGTCCTACTACGAGCGATGTATTGGCAACCATCAGTAGCTATAATATGAAATTTAACCAGAAATCAACAGCAGAGCTTAAAGATGGCGTTATCCTTATATGTTCAAAAGGGAAAGAGAGAAAGAGATTGGTAGAGAGGTAAGAAAAACTAAGGTATAAAGGAGAGAGAAAGAGAGTAATATATATACAGAAGGAGAGACAAAGAAATGGGGTATAGAAAAAAAAGGAGAGAGAAGGAAAGAGCAGAGAGAAAGGAAGAAAGAAAAGAGTGAGGGATCCAGTCTTTTACATCCCCATAGTGTGGATGACAGGACTTGTACGATGATGTATGGCCTCGGTGTTCCACGGCGAGGATGCTGGGGTTCGCAGTTCAGGAGCGCAGTGTACTCCGATGTCTGGTTCAGAGTCCTGAGGGTGGATTCCCTTCAGTGAGGCCGGTAGGCTGAGGGTCCTCAGGGTGCTGGATTCCCTTGATGAGGCTGAGCTGGTATTCCCTTTGGTGAGGCTGGTAGGCTGGTATTCCCTAACCTGTGCTGTTTTTGGTGAGCTTTTTTATAGCTCCCGGAGTAGAGGAAAGTCTGGGGGAGTGTTATAGACGATCACAATAAATAGCACGCACTCGTCAGAATAAATTGCTTAGAATTTATTGCAGCAAGCGGCAAGTGGGCAAAACAGTTCTGGGCGATCCGGGGAGTCTCCTGCTCCACCACGGTGCACGTTTTCAGTAGCCGCAAGCCTGGTTAAATGTGGTAGAGGATTACATATTCATGGTTATTCCAGGAACGCCTATACATATTCATAACTTTTTCCTCGAAAAGGCCATCCTTATTAAAATGAGTTCCAATTAATTATATCTATAGTCTTCAGCTTTGGCTCTTTCCTGTTGCGCCTGCGCAGTGTCTCCGGGTGGTCACGGGCGGGGGCCTTTTGGATGAAGGCTGCAGTCTATCTTGTCGTGCACTTATCTTTGGCCTAGTACGCTGGGTTTGGCCAAGGCTCCAACAGCTTGAGCTGGTTTTCCTCACGCTTTGTGCTCAAGACCCCCGTTATCTCGTTCACACAAGGATGCAACTGGGCCCTTATCTCTGTCAGTCTCTTACTGAATGTTCTGCAGGGTACACTAAATTAGGCTTTTACACATATAAGTTTTTTACAAAGACTACATACAGGTTGCATTGTTTAATGGCAGCATGTACTAATATCATGTTATATGCTCAGGTTTCACAGCCACTGATAATATATCCATTTAGACCGGTTTGATTAACAAATATATTGTTAAGTCATTACAGGGGGGGAAGGGGTGATTGGGAAAGATGGACAAGTCTGGACAAGTCCTGGGCCACGTTGAAGGGTCTCAGCTTTTCCCCTTTGTTTGCCCAGCTGGGCATATCAGAAGATGGGGCTATATACCATCCAGCACATCGGTATTGGTCGGCCGGCCTGATCTGTGGCTCATTAGCTTGTTGTTGATATGTAGATCGCAGTTCCCCCTGCACTGAATGTGTCATCTCCTGGCTGAACTAATTTCGCCACAATGTTTTCAGCCATGATCCTTATCAATACACAACACAGATTTGGAACCATGGAGCTAATTACTGTTTTCTAGGAGGGGGAATGTGTTTATTTTCTCAAGCAACATAAAATCATTTGCTTGCATCGTGAATTTCTTTTAAATGTTGCAGTTAAGACATTTTAGAAATTTTTTGCTCTGCTTTGGTATTTGCCACTTTTTTATACAGTTCTGCAGTGCACAGTGCACTATACAGCTGACCAAACCTTGGAAAAATGACATACTTCTCGTAATGAAATGCAAAGTGAGACTTGTTCAGAAATGTCTATGAAGTTTGTCGACTGTTAAATGAATGTATTTCCAAAAGAGCGGAGAATATGTATTTTTTTTATCCCCTGCGTTTTTGCCCTACATTTTATACTGATGCTTTAGCTAAAAATTAAGATATATGCCCCTTGTTAACTGAAACGTCATTTCAATTATCTCTGTATCAGAAATGTTTTAGTAAAAGCTCATTGGAGGTATCCTGTCTGCTGGGTCCAGACTGAGTCCATGCTGATCTGACCATCACCTTAATCCTTTTCCCTTTAGATTCCATAAGCTGGAAAAATGGAGAAAACCCTTCTACGACATGCTCCAGGTCTACGAGAACACTTCCGTGCTGCTGCCAGCTTTCTACAACACTCGCAACACAGACATCTCAATTCGAGTCAAATATGTCCTGGATGATTTTGAATCCCAGCAAGCTGTTTATTACTTTCATCCCCAGTATCTCATCAACGTTTCGCGCTACTGGCTTGGCCAAGGGGTGCGGGCCAAGCGGGTTAGCACCAGACTGATCCTGGTGACTGCTGCCCTGGAGCTCTGTGAAGAGGTCCATCTTTTTGACTTTTGGACCTTCCCCATGAACCCCTCAGGGATTTTTATAACTCACCACTACTACGACAATGTGAAATCTCGCCCTGGTTTTCATTCCATGCCCTCAGAAATCTTCAACTTCCTCCACATGCACAGCAAGGGGATTCTGCAGGTTCACACAGGGACCTGTAGCTGCTCTTGACAGGGACAGTTCTTCCTCTGACACAAAAGTGTAACAGGAACTCGATGCCTATGTATGATGTAGGAGGTTTTATTACACCCTGAGATTATGCAATAATTATTTGATATAAATTTCCTCAAGGCATTGAATACCATAGGATCCAAGACACCAGCATCTTTCCTGCTATCAGAGTTGGGTCCATAATAGTGTAGGAGAAGCAAAACTCCCCTGTCCCAGGGTAGACTCTGCCTTGGAAAGCAAGTCAGATAAGAAGCACATTTCCAATAGATTTAGGGATAAACAGAGCACATTAATATAGTTATCATTTCACTACAAAGAAAAGCACCAAACGTTTGAGGAGAATCAGTGATAGAGAATTTTAGCATAGACTGACTTTACATAGGTTTCTGAATCGAGTATGTTGGGGCATTGTTAGATTTTATTGAAAGTACTGTTCTTTGACGTTTGGGTTTTTGAAAATACTCTTTAGCATTATAGTTTTAAGAGGAAGTATATAACTTGAGGTCTTTGTTCTGTAATGTCACAAAGTTTTTGTGAAAAATAGCAGATAGATGTGACAGGAATAAACAAGATTGCTTTATGAATTTTTTCAGCTGGGATAGAAGAGAATGTTAAAGTCCCGTTCACAGTAACAGGTAACTGTGTTGATCATGGTATGCAATTGTTTTAGAGCTTCTTTCTTCTTCCTTCTTGTGTCTTATATTTCTAGTCTCCTCTGCTGATCATGAGGTTTTTTTTCTCATTGTCTGTAAAGCAATACTCCTAGCTAATGCATGAGCAATCTATGTAGTTCCTCCTACAGTGACCATCTCAGCTTCAGATAGGAGTCCTTGTTGAAGAAATATACTCCTTCACACTTCTGCAAGCTTTTCTTGGGCTGAATAGCAAGGAGATTACATAATTCTATTTTCTGAGTTGATTTTTTTTGTTCAAGTATCACAACATTAAGATAGAGAAAAGCATGTCCTCATTGATTTTTATGAAAGACTTAGAGTGTTTGAATGTTGATTCGCTGTTGTGCAGGTCATGGTAAATACTTCCAGGTATCTGTGGTTAGTACTGGCAGGAAATTAATTTAAAATACAGTGGGTTGGATTATGATGTTTATTTTAAAACTAAGCATCTCAAGATGTCACATGTCTTAACGTGGCGTTTTTGTATGTTGAGAATGTTAATAGGATAATAGAAGGGCTGGTGTGTTCTTTAAAAAGTTACCAATGTAACTCTGTCAGTTATGTCAAGCTTAATTTTTCACCTGATAAAGTGAAAATGGCAAAATCCTGATGCAGAAAAGATGACACATCTTGCTGGAATTTATTTTGACTGCTGAACCATAGTATAGCAGGCTGCTGGTATATGAACTTGCATACTGGTATCACTGTGTACACAGGAGGGTGAGGTTTGCTGTTTCAGCTGGACTGGCGTAGTCAAATGAAGAGTTTCCTCATGTAAGTTTTTAGTCTGAAGCACTTGGGCTGTTGTCCAGTGCCTTGTCTTGTCTTAGATTACAAGATCTTTGGTCAATGATTTGGAGTTTAAAGTGCTAGTTCTATATGAAGGATACTTTTTTTATTTTTTTGAGATGGGGAGACAGTTTAAATCCAAATCTAGACTTGGATTTTCATTTTGTGATGCATAAATGCTCAAAGCTTCTTTTAAAAGCCTCTGTGCTATGTTGAGAGCTGTGAAAGTTGCTCATGCTACAGATAAAATGCTCCAAAAAGAAGTGAAGCACAATGGTCGCCGTTTCCAAAGTCCCCACTGACCAGCAGTGACCTGGATAGTACATGAGTGTATTTCCTTAACTTTACACTAGACTCCAGAGGTTGGATTAATTTAACAGCAACCCATATCCTTCATAAAGGTGTCAGAGCTCACTTGGGAAATACCAGCCAGGGGTAAGTAGGACCTGTGCTTAAGCTTTATATATTTGCATTGTTGTGTTTTTGGTCTTAGAGTTATAGCATGTATTAGTGAGCACCAGCTTGCATCAGCCAGCTGCTAAATATGCAGCACACTAAGAATGAACTTGTGGATGAAATGGTTTCCTTGATTTAATATGCAAAAGAGATCTTTGCCGTGTTTTGTAAATTTATGTGCAAAGGGCTTTGATAATGAAGTGCTGTCATGAAAGTGCTATTTAGAGAGCAATGTAACAGGAATGACGCTGAAGCCGGTACCTAGAGCTCTTACTCCTTATTCTACATGTGTACAGGACTAGTAGTGACTTCAGTACTGCTTTGCTGCTGCTTTGCTAAGGATATCGCCTTTAGTAAGGGATTTTTCTTTACTATGGTGATTGAAGTGAACAAAAGCAACTGAAAGGAGTCTGATATGTTGCAAAAGACACTTCAAAAAAGATGGGAAAGCACTTGAGAAGCATCTGTATGTTGGAAAGAAATGGTGGAAATCCCTCTTTTTAGTTGCAAAAATCCTTTTGGACTTTTTCGACAGACAAAAGGATAAGCAAAACTGTAATTACAACTAAACTGTAATTACAGGGTCACAGACATTTCCTTTGTTTGCTTCATATAAATGAACAATGTAAATTCACCTAGGCTATACTGTAATAAGTGCAGTTTTACTGCGTTTAGATTTTGATCAGTTGTAAATCTATAGCTACTATATTTTTTAATGATTTTTAAATGTATGCAGGATACTTGCACGTATGCACCAAAGATCCAGTTTTGCCATATTTATCTGAAAAGAGCTCCCATTCAAGTGGATGGGTATTTTATTTGTGTAGGGACTATGGAAACAGGCCCTGACATGTCTGTGAAGGTGTACATAGGTGTATAGTTAGAGATAAGGAGTGATCTGCAAACCAGAAAGATACTTAAATACATATAAAACAGTTGAGATGAAATGCATGTTGCAACATGTTTACTTTGTGATTAATTTTTCAAGTGTTGCTCAAAAAATGATTGAAAAACTATGGCATTTGTTAGAAATACCATATGCAGAAGCTTTTAGGTTATTTTTTTTTTGGCCTCATCTTGCACTGGGTGCTGGAAAATCAGATTGCTGCTGCCATACCATGATGTCCATGGGGCCGATTGGAAATGGCGTGGTAGCAGCTTGCTGGAGCAGGGGCTGAGGATGGATCTAACCTGCTGCTCTGTTCTCCATGGATAGCAAATAAATCTCCTGCCCAGGAGATTTTAGCTATGTGGAGGTCACTACCCGTGCAATATCATGGTGGGGTGGGTGAGCCAGCATTGACCAGCCTGAGCTTCTACCAGTCCTACTTTAATGGACGAAAAGAAGGGCTGTTGCAGAAAGAAGGACCCTCCTTGTTTTCTGCCATCATTCTATTGTCTATTGAGCATAAGAAAATACTCTTCTGACATAATTTTTTCTGAGTTTAAAGGTATTTTGTTTTCCCTTCTCCCATATGGTCAAATCTCCAAATGTCCAACTTTAACCTTCTTTGAACAATGGGATAACTGAGTGATAAGAAGTGATGGTCAGGAAGCTGGGTGTGTTTGTGGCACATTGTTATGGCAAGTAAAAGATGCACAGAGCATGTCGTGTTTTCCCACAGAAAAGACTGCAGGCCCCAGAGAAATCTCTCGATAAAAAAATCTGATCTGTCGGAGAAGAAATGCTGTCATCTCTCTGGTAGCACATCCTGAGCTCAGGCTGTAATCCCGGCTTGATGCTGAGGATGTGAAATCTGAGACAGGGAGAGAGAAAATTATAATATGATGATATAATCACCAACTCTCCATATTATTCAGGAGAATCTCTAAAGAAGTTCCTGACATCTGCATACACTGGCAATGCAAATTCACTTGGAAAAACATAGCTAGGACTGCTTCTCCTTTATTGTCAGGTCAACAGAGGAGGCTTATGAATCTACCAGAGCTTTCATCAAAGGGAAAGCAGTATTTAGTCAAAACAGTTTAGCTGCTTGCTTTTGATTTATGAAATCCAACTTTGCTGTTGGACAGGATGGATTAAATGGCGATGGGGCCATTATAATATTTTAGCATATTTTCTGTGATGTTGTCAAGGTTTAAGGCAAGGCGGCAATAAACTGTGGCAGACGCTCCCTGTTATCCCCTCACCTCCCACTACCCCTTTCCTTTAGATCGGAAAGATGATAGGAAAGATAAGGGAAAAGGAAGAGAGACTTAGACTTCAAGTTGGAGAGTTTTGAAGGGTTTACTAATACTACTAATAAATAGAGTATATATATACAAAATATACAAAACCAATATTGAGCACTCGATGTGGAGTTGGTGCCACTCCAGCAGCAGGAGCTGAGTGTGCGGAGCTGGTGGCTCCAGCAGGTGCAGCTCAGGCCCCCGGAAGTCATGGGCGGGACTGCACAGCAAACGGAACCTGGTTGCAGGATGCAGGGCCTGAGGCCTGTAGATCACAGGCAGACAGACAGGGCCCTCTCTAGATGCCAGCCATGGTCGAAGAGAGAGTGACCCTCGTGATCGTCCTCTTATATAGGGGGTATGACGATTATGGGATGGAATACTCAGTTGGTCAGTTCTAGTCACCTGTTCCATCCACCCCTCCTCAAACACGCCTCTCTCACAACAGAACGTGGGAAAACTTATCAGTCTTTCTTGGCTACCATAGTAATAAATCTAAAGATGAGCTTCTTCAGCATTCTGTTGGTCTTCTTATCAGCACCGAGTACAGCATCCCAGGAAAAATATGCAGGCTAAAACTCAGAAAAGTACAGCCACCTAGAAGAACTGAGCTGAAAGAAAAATCACTACAAGAGAACTGGTCTTGTTTTTAACAAAACCAGGACAGATGTCAATGGAGTTATCAAAGCTGGCTCATGAATTGCAAAGGGAGAGCAATTCTGTGGCATCTCCTCAGGGAGGAGAGACACCACAGTTCATGGTCGCCTGGAAAAGCAATGTAAAGTGAATGTAGGAAATTGCAACCATATCTCTGATCCAGAGCCTTTCTGCTGTGGAGTAACATGATGATGGTGATAGGTGTTTGGATTCAGAGAAGGGAAGGGAGCTGGTGAAGGGGCTGGAGCACAAGTGTGATGGAAGTGGCTGAGGAACCTGGGGGGTTCAGCTGGAGAACAGGAGCTGAGGGGAGACCTTCTCACTCTCTGCAACTGCCTGAAAGGAGCTTGGAGCCAGGGGGGTCAGGCTCTGCTCCCAAGGAACAAGCCACAGGCTGAGAAGAAATGGCCTTCAAGTTGTGCCAGGGGAGGTTGAGGTTGGATCTGGGGAACAATTTCTTCCTCAAAGGGCTGTGGGGCATTGGAACAGGCTGCCCAGGGCAGTGCTGGAGTCACCAGCCCTGGAGGGTTGGACAGACATGGAGATGAGGTTCTCAGGGTAGTGCCAGGGTTGGGTTATGGTTGGACTCTATCATCTTGAGGGTCTCTTCCAACCAAAACGATTCTATGATTCTATGAAGCTTCACAGCTTGCAGTGGCCAGGAACAGCTCCCCTAGTCCCTGACAAAAGCTACCTCCATGCAGGCTTGACTGATGACACAGGTGATGTTCACTTGAGGTGGTTAGGTGCAGCAGATGGAAAGAAATCAACCCTAAGTATAGTCCACTCTGTGGGGATTTGGTGAATCAGGAGAAATGTTGCTCTGATCTTGAAGGCAAAAATGCTGGTGGTGCTGCAGCTCTGTGGGCAGACTGACCATGCTCAGCTTTACATGGAGTGAAGGATCAGTCTCTGGTTTGCATGTGAGGGAAAACAGGGTGGATAAACACTGAAATGTCAAGTGAGAAGGAATCTGTCCTTTTTAATCTTCTGAGGCTTGGTGGCTTGTCCGCAAAGCTCTGATTGTAGATAGCACAAACTTGGTGGTGAAAATGGCCCTTTCCCCCATCTTGCTTGCATCTCAGCAAACTTTGGAGCTTTTACATGTATATGAAGAAGGAAACATAGCAAAATTCAGCAATCCCTAAGGGCCAAATTCCCTGGGAAGTTCAAGAGTGAGCTGAGGTTTTAGGAATAAAAGAGTTAGTATTTATGCTTAGGGCCTTTTCCAAAATCCAGTGAAGTCTGTGGAACGTTGGGTGTACTTCAGAGCAAGTCTCCAGAAATGGGCCCTGATCATGGGCAGAAAGAGCAGCCACTTGATTTCAGATACATTTTTTAATATATTGTAGGTACGGTGCAGTAGCAATACTGTGTTTTTAGTGGTGTGCATAAAGAACAAACTTATCTGGAAGCAGAAGTGTTGTGACTTGCGAGGGTGAATTATCATGGACTCCACACAATCCAATATGAATTCAAGCGAAGCCGTTTATTACAGAAACAAGCCTCCTTATATATGCAGTTGTTTCCTGATCACGCGTCCACGCTCCAAGCACACATTAGCTGATTGGATATTGTCCATGTTCACGAGCTGTCCATGTGCCCGAGTCTCACTGCTAATAGGTCTGTTGATTTACGTTGTGTTGCTGCAGCCACCGAACTGCCCCACTCCCACAGAAGATCCTATTTTCAGCTTGACGAGGTGGCCTTGAAATTCCTTTGGGCCTGGCTAGTTCAATAAATCTAATAGAAACCTATCCACACAACAACCTCAAGAAAATCCCTCAACTCTCCCACAGACTGTCACTCCCCCTTCCAGATTTCAGCATTTTTCATCTCTTCAAACTCATCTATGCAAAACATTTCATCGTGGTAGTGTAAATTGCCATATCAAGTGACAAACTAACCCTTTTGTACATAACTGTGTGTACTTGAATCACATGCCTCAAGAAAATAGGTGTTTTTCTGCTTGCTTTAAAATACCAGGGTGGAATTAATTGCTGATATGAATGTTCGAGTCAGGATTCATCCCATTCCCTTTGAAGCCAGCACGACATTCACATCTGGCTTCAATAGAAAAAAAAAATCATATCCAATGCTTGTAATCAAGCCAATAACCTGCATCTCCCAAAAAACCCTCCCAGACTATTATCATTTTATGTTTTATTACCATTTTATGTCTTATTATCATCCTGTCTAATGTGAATGAGGCTGCTGGGCGTCCCTGTGTTGTCTGTATTGTATTCAAAATCAACAAGCAATTGTACTTAGGTGCTTTTAAAAATAAATTTAAGGGAAATTCAAATGTGTGCTAGGCATTAGAGAGCTTGAGTCCCAGGCCATCAGCACCTCCAGTGCTCTTCAAAGCCCTGAGCATCTAAGAAACATCAGAAATATGAGACTGGGCCATACTGGGAAAATAAAGACAGATCTGCTCAGTGCTTCAGGGACTGAAAGCTGTAAATATATGTCCTGGTTTTGTTAAAAACAAGTTTCTCTTTCAGTGAATTTTGCCTGTCAGCTAAAGCCTTCATATTAACTGCATTTTCCTGGAGAACCAGACACATGTTTTGGTAAACCTAGCAATGGAATGCAAACATTGATAAGCATGGATGGACATCTCACGAGAGGGGCGACGAGAAACAAGTGACCAAGAAACTGACCAACTGTGTATAACAGTCCATTCACGTGAATACTTCATATAAAAGTGGGAGATCACGAGGATCTCGTTCCTTTTTCCTTGTTCTTATGGCCGACATTAGGAGAGGACCTTGCTAGTCGTCCCTGCGCACTGAGGCCTAGTGAGAGACTGAATCCAGCTCTGGTTGGCTGTGGAGTCTAATCCAGGACTTTGGGTGCCGGCTCTGCAGTTGCTGAGACTTTCAAGATTGGTTTTGTATATTTTGTATTATTTTATCGATTCTTATTAGTAGCATTAGTAAAATATCTTTAATTTTTTCCAACTCTCTTCTCTCTGTTCTTCTTTTCCTCCCAATCGCCTCTCCTTAGTGGAAAAGGGGGAGAGGGAGGGGCAAAAGGGGGAAGTGGGGGCAAAGAGGGGGTTAACAATACATCTGCCAGGGTTTTATTGTCACCCCGCAATCTTAACCCTCAAGAGATAATTGGCATCCAATGTGGGGCACGAGAAAGGGGTAAATCTGGAGAGTTTTTGGCTTTTCTACTGCTCTGACGTATCTTTCAATTTTCTTGGCACGGTGCCAACTCATAGAGTTGTGATACTCGCGCGTCTGTTTGCTTTGGATATTATTAAGTGGTAATAAGGCAAAGTGAATTACACTGATTTAAAGATGTTATGGCTTAAGTTGTATCAGTTATTTTCTACATGGTGCTCACTGATCCCATATCTGTGTTGGGCTTTCTTTTTAAATCAAAGTATTCATTATATAACAACAAGGAACTGGACAATGCTCATGATGATACTGTGTGGTTTGTCACTGGTTTATTTCATTATACTGCAGCGGCTAATGAATTTCTACTGGCTTCTGCTTTACCTTGAAAAGCCTCCAGGAGAGATTAAAGAGCAGTACGGCTCTGTGTTTGCTAATTGGTCAAACGAATCTTTAGAAAGGCTGACTAACAACACTTATGTTTTTTCGCTAGGACAGTTCGCAAATGTTTTAGAGAGCTTTGAATATCCTTGGAGTTTTGATAGAACTGTGATGGTGTTATCTGGTTTGCTGAATGTGTGTCAGTTTGTGCTTCTGTTAAGAGAAATGGCGTTTAACAGGAGGTTTGCGTCTCTTTTTAGTCCTGAGATTTGTGATGCGTCTTCGGAGGCTTTAGCAAAAAGCACTCCTGGCCGCTCGAGAAAGAGCAAAACAGCAAAAGCTGCCATTGCAGCTGCTGCTCCCCCCCACCGGCGCCTTCGCAGGCTGAAGCTACAGCTCCTCCACAGAGTTCCTCTGCCAAGGTCGCTTCTGATAACATTAATTCTGCAGCCTTAAAGGCAGCCCCCCCTTCTTCACACACTGGTCACTGTTGCTGCTGTAACCATAGCGATCACTGTGACAGTCATTCAGACTCTGGAAATGAATCAAATGATGGTAAACCCATATCAGCATCAGTTGCTGGTTGTAAGAAAGTCACTAGAAAGACTACCCGTGCAGCAGATGATGGCACAGGGCCAACATCAACCCAAGGGGCACCATTAGGACAGAGAGGAGATGAAGTGACCACTACTCGGTCCTTTTCTCCAGGTGAGCTGAGAGATCTGCAAAAAGACTTTAGTCGTCGTGAAGGCGAGAATATTTTAACCTGGTTGCTCCGATGCTGGGACAATGGGGCAGATACAATTGAACTGGAAGGTGGTGAAGCCAGGCAGCTGGGATCTCTGTCAAGAGATTCCACTATTGATAGGGCAATTTCAAGAGAGTCTAACGCCACTAGTCTCTGGACCCGACTCCTGGCAGCTATGAAAGGAAGATTTCCCTACAAGGAAGATTGTATATCCAAGTTAGGGAAATGGAATACTATGGAGAAAGGTATTCAGTTCCTGAGAGAAGTAGCTGTGCGAGAAGTCATCTATTTTGGACCAAACAGCCAAGAGGGAACAGACCCAGATAGAATTAATTGTTCACGACCTCTGTGGCGCAGATTTGTACAAAGTACATCACCTGCATATGCTAAGTCATTGGCAGGAATGCTCTGGTCATCTAGAGGTGGACAAGATATTACTGAAGTGATTGAGCAGCTCCGGAACTTTGAGGACAGCCTTGCTGGTTCCCTACGGGCTTGTGTGTCTGCCGTAGAGAGACTGTGTGAAAAATCTGATGACCGGTTTGAAAAGCTATTGCAAGAAATCAAAGATCTCAGAGAAGACACATACCATTCACGACCTGCACAAACCTATGTTTCAGCTGTTAGGAAAAGGCGTTTCCAATCTCGAGAGAGAGGACAGAGGCAGCCCACAAAAAGAGGTTCACTGTGGTTCTTCCTACATGAGCAGGGAGAAAACATGAATAAGTGGCATGGAAGACCTACGTCAGAACTTCAAGAACGAGTATGTGAGATCAAAGGAAAAACTCCTAGGAAGGTGGCTGCTCCAGTTTACAAAAGGAGCAGAAGAGATTCTGATGCTCTTGAAGGAACCTCTAATTCACACCCAGAGACTGTGCAAAACGGAAATTAGAGGTGCCCTGCCTCCAACCAGGTGGAGGAAAGGGATAACAGAGTTTATTGGACTGTACAAATACGATGGCCTGGTACAACACACTCCCAGGAGTACAAAGCTTTAGTGGACACTGGTGCTTAGTGCACAGTAATTCCTTCTAATTATAAAGGAACGCAATCCATCAATATTGTTGGAGTGACTGGGGGATCCCAGGAACTGACTATTGTAGAGGCTGAAATGAGCCTAACTGGAAAAAACTGGGAAAAGCATCCCATTGTGACTGGTCCAGATGCTCCATGCATCCTTGGCATAGACTACCTCAAGAGAGGGTATTTTAAGGACCCAAAAGGGTATAGGTGGGCATTTGGTATAGCAACTGTGGACAGCTGAGAAAATTGAACAGCTGTCTGATTTGCCTGGTCTTTCAGATGATCCTTCTGTTGTAGGACTGCTGATGGTTGACGATCACCAGGTGCCAACTGCTACCACGACAGTGCATCCCCGACAATATCGCACCAATCGAGACTCTTTGATTCCTATCCAGAAGTTGATCCGTCAATTGGAAAGCCAGGGTGTGATCAGTAAGACTCGCTCACCTTTTAACAGCCCAATCTGGCCAGTGCGTAAGTCTAGTGACGAGTGGAGACTAACTGTGGACTATCGTGGTCTGAATGAAGTTACGCCACCACTGAGTGCTGCTGTGCCTGACATGCTAGAACTGCAATTTGAACTGGAGTCAAAGGCAGCTAAGTGGTATGCTACAATTGACATTGCTAATGCATTTTTCTCTATTCCTTTAGCAGCAGAGTGCAGGCTGCAGTTTGCCTTCACCTGGAGAGGCATCCAGTACACATGGAATCTCTTGCCCCAGGGGTGGAAACACAGTCCTACCATCTGCCATGGACTGATCCAGACCACCCTGGAGCAAGATAAAGCTCCAGAACACTTGCAGTATATTGATGACATCATCGTATGGGGCAACACAGCGAAAGAAGTCTTCGAGAAAGGTGAGAGAATAATTCAGATTCTTTTGGATGCTGGTTTTGCCATAAAACGAAGCAAGGTCAAAGGACCTGCACGAGAGATCCAGTTTTTAGGAATAAAATGGCAAGATGGCCGTCGTCAGATCCCAATGGATGTGATCAACAAAATTGCTGCAATGTCTCCACCTACTAATAAAAAGGAGACACAGACTTTCTTGGGTGTTGTAGGTTTTTGGAGAATGCATATTCCTGACTACAGGCAGATTGTGAGCCCTCTCTATCAAGTGACTCGTAAAAAGAACCAATTTGAGTGGGGCCCTGAACAACGACAAGCCTTTGAACAAATGAAGCGTGAGATAACTCATGCGGTGGCCCTTGGACCAGTTCGGACTGGACTAGATGTTAAAAACGTGCTCTACACCGCAGCCGGAGATAATGGACTTACCTGGAGCCTCTGGCAGAAAGCACCAGGAGAAACCCAAGGTCGACCCTTAGGTTTTTGGAGTCGAGGATACAAAGGATCTGAGGCCAACTATACTCCAACTGAAAAAGAGATACTAGCAGCATATGAAGGAGTTCGAGCTGCTTCAGAAGTGATCGGTACTGAAGCACAGCTCCTCCTGGCACCTCGACTGCCGGTGCTGAGCTGGATGTTCAAAGGGACGGTTCCCTCTCTACATCATGCAACCGAAGTTACGTGGAGTAAATGGATTGCATTGATCACGCGACGAGCTCGAATTGGAAGTCCTAATCGCCCAGGGATCTTAGAAGTGATTACAGACTGGCCAGAAAGCAAAGACTTTGGGATGTCTCCAGATGAGGAGGAAGTAAAACGTGCTGAAGAAGCACCACCGTATAATACTCTTTCAGAGACTGATAAGCAGTATGCACTGTTCACAGATGGATCCTGTCATCTTGTAGGAAAACATCGAAGGTGGAAAGCTGCTGTGTGGAGTCCCACACGACAAGTTACAGAAGCCACTGAAGGACAAGGTGAATCTAGTCAATTTGCAGAAGTGAAAGCTATCCAGATGGCTTTGGACATTTCTGAACGAGAAATGTGTCCAATACTTTATCTCTATACTGACTCATGGATGGTAGCAAATGCCTTGTGGGAGTGGCTACAGAAATGGAAGAAAACCGACTGGCAGCACAGAGGTAAACCCATTTGGGCTGCCACACTGTGGCAAGACATTGCTGCTCGGCTAGAGAGCCTGCCTGTGAAAGTTCGTCATGTAGATGCTCATGTGCCTAAAAGTCGAGCCACCGAGGAAAATCTAAACAACCAACAAGCGGATCAAGCTGCTAAGATTAAAGTAGCTGAGGTGGACTTGGACTGGCAACATAAAGGTGAACTTTTCCTAGCTCGGTGGGCCCATGATGCTTCAGGGCATCAAGGTAGAGATGCAACATATAAATGGGCTTGCGATCGAGGGGTGGATTTAACTATGGACACTATTTCACAGGTTATTCATGAATGTGAAACTTGCGCCGAAATCAAACAAGCAAAACGGTTAAAGCCTGTATGGTATGGGGGGCGATGGTTGAAGTATAAGTATGGAGAAGCTTGGCAGATTGATTATATTACACTTCCATAAACACGTCAAGGTAAGCGTTATGTACTTACAATGGTGGAAGCAACCACTGGATGGTTGGAAACATATGCTGTACCTCATGCTACAGCCCGAAATACTATCTTGGGCCTTGAAAAGCAAATCCTTTGGCGACACGATATGCCAGAAAGAATTGAATCAGACAATGGTACTCATTTCAAAAACAGTCTTATAGACAATTGGGCCAAAGAACATGGTATTGAGTGGGTATATCATATTCCATATCATGCACCAGACTCTGGGAAAATTGAAAGGTACAATGGTTTGCTAAAAACTACACTAAAGGCACTTGGTGGTGGAACCTTTAAAAACTGGGATTCACATTTAGCAAAAGCCACTTGGTTGGTCAACACCAGGGGATCAACCAATCGAGCCAGGCCTGCCCAATCAGAAATTCTTCGGACTGTGGAAGGAGATAAAGTCCCTGTAGTACACATGAAAAACATGTTAGGAAAGGCAGTCTGGGTCACTCCTGCCTCAGGCAAAGGCAAACCCATTTGTGGGATTGTTTTTGCCCAGGGACCTGGCAGCACCTGGTGGGTGATGCTTAAGGATGGAGAAGTTCGGTGTGTACCTCAAGGGGATTTGAGCTTAGGTGAAAATATTTAATACTGAACTGCATGATGTGAATTGTCATACTAACAGTATTTAATAAGTGTCTTTCAGATCAAGACAGTGATGATGAAACCAGAGCTAGCCTTCTTTGAGTGGCGCCTGACAACTTCTTCGAAGTTGATGTCTTTAACCCACAAACAGTGGTCATGAGATGCACTTGTACCCTTTTTTCCTGCCCTGGGAGACTGTTGTGACAAAATGAACTTAATGAACTTTTCAAAGGATGGTCCACTGATTAAGATTAATTAGTCCTGTGTATATATGTACATATGTGTATATATATATATAGTAGTAGTGATTAATTAGATTGTGTTGATAGATTGTATTGATAAGGTTTAAGTATTCAGTGAATGGCATATTATAAGGGGTGGAATGTCCTGGTTTTGTTAAAAACAAGTTTCTCTTTCAGTGAATTTTGCCTGTCAGCTAAAGCCTTCATATTAACTGCATTTTCCTGGAGAACCAGACACATGTTTTGGTAAACCTAGCAATGGAATGTGAAGTTATTGATCAGCATGGATGGACATCTTGCGAGAGGGGCGATGAGAAACAAGTGACCAAGAAACTGACCAACTGTGTATAACATTCCATTCACGTGAATACTTCATATAAAATGGGAGATCAGGAGGATCTCTCTCTCTTGTTCTTATGGCCGACATTAGGAGAGGACCTTGCTAGTCGTCCCTGCGAACTGAGGCCTAGTGAGAGACTGAATCCAGCTCTGGTTGGCTGTGGAGTCTAATCCAGGACTTTGGGTGCTGGCTCTGCAGTTGCTGAGACTTTCAAGATTGGTTTTGTATATTTTGTATTATTTTATCTATTCTTATTAGTAGCATTAGTAAAACATCTTTAATTTTTTCCAACTCTCTTCTCTCTGTTCTTCTTTTCCTCCCAATCGCCTCTCTTTAGTGGAAAAGGGGGAGAGGGAGGGGCAAAAGGGGGAAGTGGGGGGGAAGAGGGGGTTAACAATACATCTGCCAGGGTTTTATTGTCACCCCGCAATCTTAACCCTCGACAACCAACCATCAAGGGAATGAAGAACTCAGCACATTGGTTCTCAGTGCTTTCAAAAAATTATTTTGTTTTGGAGTTCTTTTAAAGTTCTCAGACAAAAAGTTTTTTTAAGAAATTATAACGTTTGATTGATTACCTGCATTTTCCAACTAGAAAGACTTTGAACAAAAATGTGATCCAACTCTAAATTAGAACCATATAAATACTTCAGCTATAGCAGTAAAATCACAGAATCACAGAATGTTTAGGTTTGGAAGGGACCTCTGGAGATCATGTAGTCCAAACCATCTGCTAAAGCAGGTTCACCTAGAGTAGATTGCACAGGAATGTGTCCAGGCTGGTCTTGAATATCTCCAGAGAAGGAGACTGCAAAACATCTCTGGGCGGCCTGTTCCAGTGCTCTGGCACCTCAAAGTAAAGAAGTTTCTCCTCATATTCAGATGGAACCTCCTGTGCTTCAGTCTGTGCCTGGTGCCCCTCATCCTATCATTGGACACCACGGAAAAGAGTCCGGTCCCATCCTCTTGACATCCACCCTTGAGATATTTATAAGCAATGATAAGATCCCCTCTCAGCCTTCTCCAGGCTGAACAGCCTCAGCTCTCTCAGTTGCTTCTCATAAGAAAGGTGCTCTAGGCCCCTAAACATCTTTGTAGCCCGCCACTAGACTCCCTCCAGCAATTCCTTATTCTTCTTAAACTGGGGAGCCAAGAACTGGACACAGTACTCCAGATATGGCCTCACCAGGACAGAGTAGAGGGGGAGGAACAACCTCCCTTGACCTGCTGGTCACACTGTTCCTCATGCACCCCAGGTACCATTGACCTTCTTGGCTACAAGGGCACATTGCTGGCTCATGGCCAACCTATTGTTGACAAGAACTCCCAAGTCTTTCTCTGTAGTGCTGCTTTCCAGCAGGTCTGCCCCTAACCTGTGCTGGTGCATGGGGTTATTCCTCCCCAGGTGTAGGACCCTACATTTGCCCTTGTTAAACCCATTTAGGTTCTTCCCTGCCCAGTCCTCCAGCTGTCCAGATCTTGCTGAATGGCAGCACAGCTTTCTGGTGTGTCAGCCCTTCCTCCCAGTTTGGTATCATCAGCAAAATTGCTGAGGGTGCATTCAGTCTCTTCATCCAGGTTGTTGATGAACAGGTTGAACAGGACTGGACCTAACAGTGACCCCTGGGGAATTCCACCAACTACAGGCCTCCAAACAGACTTCGCACCATGGATCATAACCCTCTGAGCTCTGCTATCCAACCAGTTCATGATCCATCCCATTGTGCATTCATTCAGCCTGCACTTCTAGAGCTTGCCTACAAGGAGGCTGTGAGACATGGTGTCAAAAGCCTTGCTGAAGTCAAGGTAGACAACGTCCACTGCTCTTCCCTTGACTACCCAGCCAGTCATAACATCATAGAAGGCTATCAGGTTGGTCAAACATGATTTGCCCTTGGGGAATCCATGTTGACTACTCCTGATAACCTTCTTTTCCTCCACATGCTTAGAGATGATGTCCAGAATGAGTTGTGCCATCACTTTTCCAGGGATGGAGGTCAGGCTGATTGGCCTTTAGTTACCCAGGTCCTCCTTCTTGCCCTTTTTGAAGATTGGAGTGACGTTGGCTTTCCTCCAGTCCTCAGGCACCTCTCCTGTTCTCCATGACCTTTCAAAGATGAGGGGGAGTGGCTTTGCAATAACAAGTGCCAACTCTCTCAGCACTAGTGGGTGCATCCCATCGGGGCCCATGGATTTGTGGATGTCCAGTTTGTCTGAAGGATCTCTAACCTGTTCTTCCTCAATCAAGGGAAAGTCTTCCTTTTGCCTGACTCTTCTATCTCTAGGGTCTGGAATACCTGAGGGCCAGTTTTAGCAGTAAAGACAGAAGTGAAGAAGGTATTCAGTAACTCTGTCTTCTCTGTATCATCCATCACCAGGGCACCCTCCTCATTCAGCAGCAGACCTACATTTTCTCTAACCTTCCTTTTGCTGCTGATATACTTGAAGAAGCCCTTCTTGTCGTCTTTGACATCCCTGGCCAGAGTTGCTTCCAAGTGGAGCTTGGCCTTCCTCACTGCATCCCTGCACACTCTAACAGCCACCTTATATTTCATCCCAGGTGGTCAGGCTCTTTTTCCACATTACATAAACATCCTTCTTCCACCTGAGTTTTGACTGGAGCTCCTTATTCATCCATGCTGGCCTCTTACTCCCTTTACTTGATTTCTTCCTCATAGGGATGCATCAGTCTTGGGCTTGGAGGAAGTGATGTTTGAATATTAGCCAGCTCTCTTGGACCCCCCTACCTTCTAGAGCCCTATCCCATGGAATTCTTCCAAGCAGGACCTTGAAAAGGCCAAAGTTCACCTTGCTGAAGTCCATGGTTTTAGTCTTAGTTATTATCCTGCTTCCTCCATACAGGATCCTGAACTCCACCATCTCATGGTCGCTGCAGCCGAGGCTGCCCCCAACTATGACATCTCCAACCAGTTCTTCTTGGTTTGTTAGGGCAAGTTCCAGCAGCACGCTTCTCATTGAAATGAGTCACATATATCAGTCACATACATACACATTTTTAGAATCAAATTCCGAGACACGAAAATTTGCCAAGAGCTCTGAATTCTTTAGATGGAAAACACTCCAACTTTATGGAGGAATTCTTCTCTTATCATTCTCAAACTCAGAAAGAGTTATCTCTTTAGCGAAAGTATCTTGTTTCATAAACATCATACAGAATGTGGCTTCAAGATTTATTTTTGACAAAATATTAATAACATTTAATAATTAATAGAATTATGTAAGCTTAGTGAGTCATTCTGGGCTTAAATCAATTTGAAATATTTGGGGCACCAATTTCCACCTTACTGCTCCTCACTGGAAGTACAATACAGTTTTAGTGCAATTAAAACAGAGCAGGAAATATTTTTAGCTAATTGCACTGTGCATCTTGAAGGTAATTTGAAGCTTCAGGCAGAAAAATAAGATATTGTCGAGGGTTAAGATTGTGGGGTGACAATAAAACCCTGGCAGATGTATTGTTAACCCACTCTCCCCCTCCCCACTTCCCCCCTTTTTGCCCCTCCCTCTCCCCCCTTCCACTCAGGACAGGCGATCAGGAGGGAAAGAAGGACAGAGAGAAGAGAGTTGGAAAAATTAACAATGTTTTACTAATGCTACTAATAAGAATAGAGAAAATAATACAAAATATACAAAACCAATCTTGAAAGTCTCAGCAACTGCAGGGCCAGCACCCGAAGTCCTGGATTAGACTCTGCAGCCAACCAGAGCTGGATTTAGTCTCTCACTAGGCCTCAGTTCGCAGGGACGACTAGCAAGGTCCTCTCCTAATGTCGGCCATAAGAACAAGGAAAAAGGAACGAGATCCTCGTGATCCCCCACTTTTATATGAAGTATTCACGTGAATGGAATGTTATACACAGTTGGTCAGTTTCTTGGTCACTTGTTTCTCGTCACCCCTCTCGCGAGATGTCCATCCATGCTTATCAATAAGTTTGCATTCCATTGCTAGGTTTACCAAAACATGTGTCTGGTTCTCCAGGAAAATGCAGTTAATATGAAGGCTTTAGCTGACAGGCAAAATTCACTGAAAGAGAAACTTGTTTTTAACAAAACCAGGACAGATATCAGAAGCAGTAATTAAGTGTCGCAAGCTGGGAGTATGTGTTCCTGGCTGCATTCTGATTTAGAGGAATACAGAGGCTAGGCAAGGTGCTGAACAGGCTTGGCAAAAGAAGGGTGAAGTCTCAGCCTCGGGGAATGGTCCCATTATATATCACAGGGAAGCAGATCCACAAACTCAAAGCTTCACATGGGAGATGCTGCAAGGTACAAGTCCTGCCACGCAGGGCAGGAATGTGCATGGATGAATATTTGCTGCACTCAGGCAGTTTTGCATGATCATGGGGCACAGAGTGCCCCCACCACCCCAACTATGGGCAGGAGATGCTATTTTCTGGTGGGGAAAAGAAGGAGGGAGTGGGCATAGCATCCCAGTCTAACCTTCAGCAACAAGAACGTCAGAGTGAAGCATGGGGTTCAACAGTGTTTTGATAAGCTCTAGTCAATCTACAAAAGGAAAAAAGCAGAACCAGCGGTGACTGGACACAGAGGCTTGCTCACATCTTCCCAATCAGACTTGGTTCTCAACCATGTACATTTTTTTTAAATTAAGCTGTTGGTACAATGCTCAGGAGATAGCAAACTCCTTGAGGCCCCCCTTGTAATGAAGAACCTTTCATTATATGCAGAAAGGTAATTACCACAAAGCTTAATTTCCTCTCCCACCTAATGTTCACCAGGAGCAAAAGCAGGAATGGGTGCTCCACGAGGCAGGACACATGCTCCTCAGGGCACAGGACCAATTGAGCTGTCCAACAGGAATGAAAGAGGCTACAGGCTTTGCTGGAAAAGTAGCCACATAACGTAAATTTGACCTTTACCATCACTACTGCCCTACTCAGCCTTTATGCATTGCTCCCTACAGCAACCCTGGTGCTGGGAAGACTGGAGGCCTCTCTTGCACCAGACCACACAGCATCCCAGTTCTATCCCACCCCAGCCCCACTGTCCCTCCCACCATACTCCTCCACATCTCCTTCGGGGTGTCTCCATCACCCTGTGATTCCCCTTCACGCTGTGCCCACTGAGTTGTCACCACTTGGGGACAAGGTGAGTGTCGTGGTTTAACCTGAGCTAGCAATACAACCACGATAGCTGCTCATTCACTCCCTCTCCCCCTTCCTCCCCCAAATAGGGGAGAGAATCAAAAGGGAAGGGAGAAACTTGGATTGAGATCAACACAGTTTAATAAAATAACAAAATACTAATACACTACTAGTAAATATATATATAAAATAGAAATAAAAGATACTCAATACAATTCCTCACAAATACACTGAGCAGCCAGTACCAGGAAACGGCACCTGATCCCACAGTTGATCCCAGAGAGAGAAAAGAGAGGAAAAAGACAGAAAGGCTCAGAAGCCTCTGCAAAAAATGGCAAAAGGCCAGACGAAACATCCCAACTGAAATTCCCCTGTCTCAGACAAAAAGAGCAAAGAAGAAGAGATAGTGGAAGAGCCAACCGGAAAGTCCCAATTCCCCTTAGATACGAAGCATGGTGCTAATGGGATGGAATACTCTTATTGATCAATCTGGATGTCTGTCAAGCTCTACCCCATCTCTGCCCCCCTTCCTTGATGCCTCACACCTGTGGGCAGAGAGATCAGAATGTCCTTGTTTCTCAGACCAGAGCAATTAAAAACATGAACTCTGTGCTGGGGTGTTATCTGCTTGTTCTCAAATTAAGTCCAAATAATGAGCATGCTAGCTATGAAAAAGAAAGGTTTCTAACTGCACAAAGAAAATTAACCCATTTTCAGTCAAACCATAACAGTGAGAAAACGCAACATCGCATGGAGAACCAGTGACATTTTTTTCTAGCCATCCAGGCTGGCTTCTTCAGGAGTGGTTGCTCCATTGCAGTGCTTTTTCACCTGCTGTGGAGACTGATAGCTCTACAGGTGACACAGCTATTGTCGCTTGACCTTTTTTTGTCAAACTGGCTAAGGCAGCACATTTTCACCAAACTCGGTGTTTCTGCAGCAAATTTTCATTCTAGTAGATAAAAAAAATAAATAAATAAATAAATAAATGCCAACAGCACAAAAAACCAAAACTGTCTTGATTAAAAATGTTGGCCTTCAAAACACTAAATTCCTGTTAAAAATGGACTGGTTTTCAGATTGATTAAAACAAAAGACAAAAATTAATCTGTTCCTCTGGCTATCCCCCCAAACCCCAGATTTTCCTTGTTTTTTAACTAAAATATTCAGAGGAAAGAAAGTCAAAATAATGACAAGTTTCCCCTGGAAAATAATTGTCATTTTTCAACCAGCTCTTAATCACTTGCCCAGGGGGAAGCAAGGGCTCACTCAAGGATATATCCAGAAGAAAATAAACACTCACCGAGGAGAAGGTGAAGGCTCTTAGTCCTGGGAATTCTCTCTAGATGGCATCCCTGATCTAAGGAAAGGGCTCTGTTCACAGTCCTGCTGCTCTGAGAAGACCACTCAAAGGGGGTCTTCAGCAGGGGTCTCTCTGGTTAGATCTGGCTGTGGTCCATTATGAGCATGGTCCAGAACCTCCTCTGGGCCTGGGCACCTCATTGGCTGAGGACCCTGCCTGTTGACTGGGGGTCCTGCCTCTCCTGCTCCCCTAGCCAGAAGGGAGATGTACATGACTGGAGTCACCGGTGCCCTGGTGTGGGGGGACATGACGGTTGTAATCAACCAAGGTGCTTTCATGAGGACAGCCACAGTGCAGCACAAAAGGTGCTAAAGAACCATCAACTTTCATATTGAAAGCTCTGGACTTGATAGGGTTGTGTGCAACTGCCACACTGATGGAACAAATAATTGTTGCCTTTTCCATGCGAGAGATGGAACCTAACATATCAAGGTGATGTTCACAGAGTTCGCTTTATTGTCAGACCGGGCTAGCTTTATAGCAAAGCTGCCCTGTCCACGTGCCTTGGAACAATGTGATTGGTTGTAACTCGTGCTATACAATAACGTGATAGGCTGCACGTACTGTCCACGCGCTCTGCACGCGTGTGTCTGGCGATTGCTCACTCATTGTTACCTTCTCATGGTGCTCCTTTCCTTTCTTTTGTCTCTGGCTTCACCTCTCAGCCAGGCTGGCGACAACCCCATCCCCCCGGGGCAGGGGGGGGGCTCTGCCACTACATCTCCCCCTCTTTTATTTAATATAATATTAACAATACACCGTATCATGCTTTAAAGACAATGCGAAATACAGGGTAAGAACATTAAGGCTAATACAATTACAATTAACAAGAACGGACCTGTCTTCAATATTCCTTTTAACCAAACAAGGTATCCAACCCAAAAAACCCAACATCTTCTGTAATTTTCCTGTTCTGCAAATCTTTTATCTTTTTATCTTTTAAGTTCAAACATCACATACAATCAAACTCTTCATAACTGTGACTATGGCCAATAACAAAAAATGAATTGCTGCTCTGTTTTACAAAGTGGTATTCTCAACATTGGCTACATCCGTTGCTAAAAGTGATAACACCTCTGAGGTTAAGGGTTGTCATCATTGCAATCGGTTTCTTCTCTGTTAGCTAGCCAAAGTCTCACCCACTTTGCTGGGATCCATGAATTTTTGTGGTTACCTGTAGAAACACAAACAGGTGTTGTACCTTCCACTGGACGAGGAAGGTTGCAAGTGTGTCAGAATGGTATGCGGGACCATTGTCTGTTTTGATTTGTGTAGGAACTCCCATGACAGCAAAAGCTTGTAATAAATGACGCTTTACCACTTTTGCGTTTGCTGAGGTCAAAGCTGTAGCCCACAGCAGTCCTGAACAGGTATCTATGGACACATGAATGTACTTTTGTCAGCCAAATGGTGCAAATTCAGTAATATCAGTTTGCCATAACTGACCTGGCTGCAAGCCCCGAGGATTTACTCCCTTTTGTTGAAAAGGCACTATGCGAGTGCAATCAGGACAAGCTGCGATAATGGATCGAGCGCTTGTTCCTTGGTAAGGACAAACAGTTTTCGGAGTGATGCTGAGGACTGATGGAAGAACTCGTGAGCTTGTCTGGCTTGTTCAAAAGGAGATACATCTGTCACTGCCACGAGTTTGTCTATAATGTTGTTTCCCTCAACTAGACCACCTGGTAGGTGAGAGTGGCTTTTTATATGCATTATAAATACTGGCGCTGTCCTATAATCTAACACGTTCCACAAATCTAACAATGCTTCAAACAACAAGGAATTGGAAACTCGCTGCAAAAGCGCTCTATGTATTCTTTGTACAACTCCCACAACATAAAGAGAATCTGCTACCAGATTAACTGGGCAGTTATGCCATTTCTGTAATGCTGCTAAGCACATTTAGGGCAGTTTCTTTTAATATGTCCTGTCTGTCCGCAAGTAAAACATGCTAGGCCACAAGAAGAAGGGCTTCGGCCTTTCATTGCAGGCTTAAGTGCTGCAGCCAAGGCCGCAGCGTGAGCTTGAGCATGTATTTTTGCCTTTTCTACCTCCCGTTGCAAAATCGGTACCCGTGTACAAGCTTCCACCATCTCTGCCAGAGAAGCAGTTTTTCCCAAAATGGCTAATATCTGTTGGCATTGGGTGTTTGCATTCATCATGGCCAAATCTTTCCCCACAGCAGCTTTTACCTCTGGAGTCAGGTTAGGAGAAGCATCTATAGTTTCTTTTAAATGGTCCACAAACTTCGTATATGGCTCCCCAGGATCCTGCTTTATTGTAGAATAGGGTGGCACAGGGTTACCTATATTTGGCAATTCTTTCACTGCCGCCAGAGCAAGCCCTTGCGTTTGCTGCAAAATCCTTGGATGAAGCGCTGCCTGAGTGGCACCATCTGCATATTGCCCACGACCCAGTAATTGGTCCATGCTAGCTAATTGCAATGGATCATCAGCTGGTAAATGAACATTTTCTAATACTACCAATTCCACTTTCCCCTGCCACTTGTCCAAGAACAGTAAATACCCCGTTGGGGGAAGCAATAATTCCGTCAATGCCCTAATATCTGTTGGAGTTAGTACTTGCCCCTTGAAAAATGAATCGATTAGCTGCATCACATGCTTATTATCCATACCATATTGCATAACTGCACTTTGCAATTGCTTATCTGTTTTCCAATCAAAGGGCGACCACTGCCTTTGTCCTCTATTATCTATGTGCACTGGCATTGCTGTAATACTGCCAGGTAACATGATCCCTTCAAGGGTTGCATCCCTGATTACCCCTTGCCAGCGTTGCCCTGCATTATAAGAATGATCTCGAGGAATATCTCTACCCTGATGCACAGGGGCAGCACCCAAATTGTCATTACTATCACTGCTATACAATTCCCTTGTGTTTCCCTGTGGATCAGTAAGTCGACGCATATTTGCAAACCGATCTGCTAACCCAGTCTCCAGCCCTTTTCCATATCGCGCTCTCGAATATTCATCTGCTTCTCTTACAGACCACATCCCATCTTCAACACATTGTCTAGCCCATTTTTGTATTCGCTCCCTTTTAATATGGAGCTCCTCAGGAGTGAGGTCTAATTCCGCCAACTCCCTTTCCTGTTTTCCCTGTTTTTCACATTCCCTGCTACTTGCTTCCAACCCGTCCTTAATTGCATCTGACGCCTTTTTATATGCTATTAACCGTGAAGTTTTACTGTTACCGCCATCTAGTCGCTTCATAGCATTTAGAACTTCTTGCATCTGGCTCTCCTGCCGTCTCAGTAAGTCCTTCAGGCTCTGCACGTGGCTCTCCTCCTGGAAGTCAGGGCGATTCTGCGGTGCTCCATCCTGGTGCTCCATCGGGCCCTCCGGCAAAGGCACGTCAGCTGGATTCACTTGTCCTGGCTTGTTGAAACTTGCTGGTTGCTGCCATTCGTCGTCGGAGGCAGGCAATGGCTCAAAAGGTGCAGAGGGTATAATTTGCTCTCTGCCCCAGAACTCCAGATCTGATACGGGACATACCAGCGGTATTGATTTTTTGGAGTTCTCAGACGGGGGGCAGCTCGTGGCGGGCGGCTCCGGGGGGATGGCACACAGCTCCGGCTCCTCTGAGACTTCCTGCATCAGCTGCCTGACCTCCCGCCAGGGTCCGACGAGGTCGCAAGCCTCGCGGCTCCCCCTTGTGACCGCTTCCCATAGTTCAGTCCCTATGTCCTCCCTTGTACCGGGAGAAAAAAATTCGTCCCTCGATCGGACACACCTCTTCCGCTGGGCGAAAGGGAGCAGACACTTTAAGGCGTCTTTTTCAAAATACCTTCCTGTTCGTGCAGCCAGCTGCAGAATACTTTTCATAATTATTTTTTCTTCCGCGGATGCCGCGTTTCCCATGCCACCTGCTTCCCCGTAGGCCTACTTTCCGCTATTCTTCGAGCGCAGGGCTATCTTCACCCTCCAGGTGGCGTTTTTTCCTCGCATCTTCACTTCCAACGATCTTGCTTCCATACGAAGTATCACGTCGGGGTCACCAAAATGTTGCGAGAGACGGAACCTGATATACCAAGGTGATGTTCACAGAGTTCGCTTTATTGTCAGACCGGGCTAGCTTTATAGCAAAGCTGCCCTGTCCACGTGCCTTGGAACAATGTGATTGGTTGTAACTCGTGCTATACAATAACGTGATAGGCTGCACGTACTGTCCACGCTCTGCACGCGTGTGTCCGGCGATTGCTCATTAATTGTTACCTTCTCATGGTGCTCCTTTCCTTTCTTTTGTCTCTGGCTTCACCTCTCAGCCAGGCTGGCGGCAACCCCATCCTCCCGGGGCGGGGGGGGCTCTGCCACTACATCGGTGGAAAAGATCCTGTATGGTATTGTTGGTAACTAACACAGCTGTTAAACACAAAGGAGTCAGTTCCTGGATTCATCACAGTAGATTAAGTACAGAGACTGGGTAGAAATCAGAAGAGATCACTTCTTTAACACTAAAACATCATGAACTGCACTTGGACTGAAATAGAATCTTATACTGAATTTTATTGTATTCAAGGAGGTTTGCTAATATTCATTGTAACATTAATATTAGCCTGTTTTCTTTGTAGATATCTGTTTAAACATGTTTAGTTACATAAGTCTATGCCTGTTATATGGTATAGCAAGTTCACTGTTAAATCAGGAGAATCCATGGAGCTAAAATGTACATTTTATGATGATCCAGAAAACCATGCAGAGAGTTGGCAATACCAATTGCGTGTGATGTATCTTGGAAAAGAATTACGACTGAGTTAGAGGAGATTTGGAAACATACTACAGTCTTGCATGAGGTACAGAAAAGCAATACCTCTTATAGATTTCAAGAAGTTTGGACAGGTTTAGTGTCTTGGATTCCTGATTTACAGACATAGATTAAGAAATTTGTAGGAAGCAATTCTTTTGCAAATATAATAGGCCCAGGCAGGATCTCTCAGCAAAGCATATTTTAATAATGATTTTGCAAGACTGGGTGTTCTCCCTAAAGGCAGGCACACTGAATAGGGCAAAAAGCCCCTGCTTATATTTCCCCAAAATCCCAGCCGCAATTTCCCTCCCCTGTTCCCCATTGGTTGGGTACTGCAGGGTTTATAGACTATCCTGACGCACACAATATCCTTCCCCTTATCAGTCTATTTAAGATATGGATTCCTGGTACTTTGGCTACACTTCCCCCTAAATTAACTTATCAATACAGGTATCGGTATGTATACAGGTGTCAGTACATATTCCGGGAAGAGACTGTGTATTACATTAAGAATTCATAGTCCGATGTCTCTCGGTCCTTCCCCCCTGCTAGGGTCAGGCGCCAGGTCCTCAGTTACGTAAAAACAACAGTTCTTTGTTAAATGTTCCTTACAAAATTTATTGTCATTATTGTAATAGCAATTGTTATATCTGTATGTTTGTGTGTTATGTTGCAATATGTTGTGCTGCAGTCACTAAGAGTTTAGAAAAGGTGAGATTTATTTGATACATATATATAGTTGAATTGTTGTCATCACTTCAAAGAGTGAGCAAATTCTGTCTGCAACTGCTAACCTAAAGATATATAAATCCTTTCAGTTTTAGTGCTCATAGAACAAAGAGTGTCTTGCAAAACACTATCATGAACTATAGATACTATTGACCTTGCAGCTCAGACATTTTGAGGTCTACACAATTACTTGAGTCTTGCTTTAACACATATCCCAAGACTGTTGGATCAAGTGCCCTTTAACTGAATGTTGCTCATAGTAAACTTGGATTTTAATAAGGGTTGAAGACTAATGGCTACAAACCCTCAAGAAAAGAGGAGGGATTGATGATACCTAAGATCAGCAATTAGTAATAAAATAAGTCTATATGAATAAGGGTCATAGATTTTAGGCATTTATTAAGTTAATAAGAATAAGGTTCACCGATGTTTTGGTTTAGGCACTTAGGCGTTAAGTCACAAGAATGGTATTTGTTAAGATAAGCAGGAGAAGGTTAGGATATAATCTGTGTCTGGGAATTGTTCGGGGCCCCTCATTAAGTGGAGTCATCCCCATGAGAGTGCCCGACACATGTCAATAAATGGAATACTGCTTTTAAAACCTTAAACCCTGGTTTTAGAAGTTTCTTCAATTTGCCAATTTGACAGTATCAGACACATTTCAAATTAGTCTCCTGACATAATTTCGCTAATTGTCTTTTGATTGTCTGGTTCATTTTCTCTATTTTTCCACTAGATTTTGGTCTCCAAGGTGTATGCAAGTCCCATTTGAATTTGAGGAATTTTAATACCCTCTGTATCACTTCTGATATAAAGTGGAGCCTATTATATGAGGATAACTCTTCTGGTATTCCAAATCTAGGAAATATTTCCTTCAAGTAAAACCCTTGTTACCTCTCTAGTTCAATTGGTACAAGAAGGGAAAGCCTTCAGTCAACCTGAAAAAGTACCTACCAAAACAAATAAGTATTTATTATGTTCACATTAGGTAACTCAGATAAATCTATTTGCTGGTATTCCCCAGGGATGATTCCTCTTCTCACATCCCTTGCTGGTGGTTGCTTTTGAATCTTGGGGTTATTTATGCAACATGTCCAAGATTTCTTCACAGTGGTGTTAGCTAAAGTCTCCATTTTTTCCCCTATAGCAAATATCTTAATGCTATCTACCATGGCTTCTGCTCCTAGGTGAGTCTCACCATGTAATTTTTGCATGAGTCTCTCCATCATTCTCACAGATATCTATATGTGATGATTTGGGATTATTCACCACCCTTCTGAATTCTTTATACATTTCAATGTTTCAGCTAATTTGTCCTCCTTTTCTGTATACTTAGGCATCTTCTTAGGACCTCCCCGAGAATTCCTCGGTGCTGGCTGGAGATCTTTCGATCCCAGGAGTCAGTTGAAGATCAAGAGTGGTGTCCCTTCGCGGTTGCCAGAACTGATACCATAACTCGGCTAACTGAAGAAACTTAGAAAACCAAATAAATTTATGATTTTAGAAGCAAGCATCCTTTATTGATCCGTCAGCTCCCACGGGAATCATTTTCGCCTAGTGGGGGCCCTGAACAATTCCCAGACAAAGGTTATATCCACAGAGATCATACATATTCATTACACTTCTTGGAAATTCTTTGCATATGCATTACATTTCTTGGAAGTACTCAGCATATGTAAATGTCCCTTGTGCATGCGCAGTACAATATGTTGGTGGTCTTTCGAGGGTCCTGGGATGAAGTAAGAAGTCTTTCTCAAACTGTCCAATGCTTGATCCCAGGTTCTGGGCAGGTGCAGTCCCTTTGTTATTCGTCTTGTAACTGCAGAGGTTGTAGTAATCGGTCTCAAGCTGGTCTCTGCACTGGTTTCACCACCTTATCTTCTATGAGCAAGTGCATTGTCTCCTAACCTTCACCTGCTTATCTTAACAAGTACCATTCTTGTGAATGTCAAATTGCTCCATGAGCATGCAACACTCCAAAGCCATACTTGGAATCTGTCCATATGTTTACACGCTTCTCTTTGCTGAGTTGCAATGCTCGAGTCAAAGCTATTAGTTTTGCTTTTTGAGCAGATGTGCAGTCCAGTAGAGCTTTGGATTCGATTATTTGTGTAACAGTTGTCACTGCATATGTAGACATTCACTTGCCTCTTTGTATAAAACTACTACCATCAGTATACAGTTCCCAATTGGGGTCAGATAATGGCATGTTCTTCAAATCCAAGTGGCTAGAGAAAACTTCTTCAATAGTTTGAAGGCAATCGTGAGACAAAGTTCCTTCTTCCATTTTAGCAGACAAAAACATAGCTGTATTTACCAGATTTGTCATTTTAAGACTCACTTCATCTTGTTCTAACAGCACAGCTTGATATTTTACCATTCGGCTGGGGGACAATCAGTGACTCCCTTTCTGTTCCAAACTGTTGTCACCATGAGGAACAAATACAGTAATTTTCTGTCCAAGGGTAAATATACAGCCCCCTTCATTGAATAAAACAGTTGCTGCTACAGCTGTCAGGCATCCTGGCCATCCTTTGCTTACTGAATCAAGTTGTTTACAAAGATATGCGACAGGACTTTTAAATTCACCTAACTTCTGGGCCAAGACTCCCAAGACAACCACTTGTCTCTCATGAGTGAATAATCCAAATGGCTTTTCCAGATCGGGTAATCCCAATGCAGGGGCTTTCATCAATGCTCTTTTTAACTGCAAATAAGAATTTCAGTTATCAGCTGTCCATTGTAGAGAATTCACAGATGTTTTCGATAACTTATATGAAGGTTTAACTAAGAGTCCATAATTAGCAATCCACAGGCAACACCATCCAGTCATTCCTAGAAAGGTTCTCAGCTCACAAACAGTCCTGGGCTCCGTCAGCTGACAAATAGCTTCTTTCCTTTACCTGCTTAGTTGACAATGTCCTTTAAATATTTTAAACCCTAAATAAATCACCTTCTGCTGAACAACTTGTGTCTTTTCTGCCTTTTCTTTTGTTACTCTGTATCCACTCATTTCAAGAAAGTTAAGCAGTTTTATGGTCAGTTCAAGACAGTGCAAGTCTCTGCAGCCAGGACTATGTCATCTACATGTTGTAGCATCTTCATTTTCTGATCTCCACATTTCTAGTTCTTTTGCCAATTGATTACCAAAAATTGTTGGACTATTTTTAAATCCTTGCGGGAGCACTGTTCAAGTCAGTTGTGTTTTACGACCAGTTTCAGGATTTTCCCATTCAAAAGCAAAAAACTCTTGACTCCTTTCATCAAGAGGAATGCAGAAAAAGGCATCTTTTAAGTCTAAAACAGTAAACCATTCTTGTTCATCAGTAAGTGTTGTTAGTAATGTATAGGGGTTCGCCACTACAGGATGTATGTTTGGAACAATCCGATTTATTGCCCTTAGATCTTATACTAACCTGTAAGATTTCCCATCTGCCTTTTTCACAGGCAGTATGGAAGCATTATACTTAGATTCACTTCTCTTAAAATCTTAAATTCTAAAAAGTTTTGTATAATAAGTAAAAGTCCTACCTTAGATTCTGTCTTAATGGGCTATAGTTTAAACATCACTGGAGATGATCCAGGTTCAACATCAATTTTAAATGGTTTCACTCATTTTGATTTTCCTGGAACCTTTTCTGCCCAAACCACTGGAATCACTGCATCTTCCACTTCTGACAAACCATCTCTGTGGGATTCAGAGCTTGTTAAATCCTATAACGAGAACTGAAGCTTAAACATATTTAGATTCAGGAATCAAAACTTCAACCTCTCCATTTCGAAATTTGATTTCTGCTTCTGTTTTTTTCTAATAAATTCCTACCAATTAAGGGTTGAGGGGAGTTTGGCAAATATAAAAACTAATGTGTTACTCACTGCTTTCCAGTCTTAAATTTTAGAGGTTTGAAAAATGGCCAAACTTCTGATATCCCTGTCGCACAAAGAATCCTTATCATATTACGGCCTAAAGGATGATTCTCAGTATTTAAAACCGAATATGAAACTCCAGTATCTACCAGGCATTCAGTCTCTGATCCCTCCCCCAGCTTAATTTGGACCAAGGGTTCTGCTGGGGAAGATTTCCCCGGTCCCCATCATTCATTAAGCTCAGCAACATACACCAGATTTCGATTTTGAATTTTTCTCCTTAATTGAGGACAGTCTCCTTTCCAGTGTCCTTCTTGTTTACAAAATGTACATTGATTTTCTTGGAGCTTCTGGGGTCCAGTGCTAACACTCTGTCCTCTTCCTCTACTTCCTTCTCGAATCAGACCCTGACCACGACCTGCTCCCTGATTTTTACCAGAAATCCCCTCCAGAGTTGCAATCAATCGGGCTTCTCGCTTCTCTTTTTGCTGACCACTATTATGATACACAATCCAAGAAACATCTAACATTTTTGCCAAGTTCTTAGCATCATCCCCCTGCAATTTTTGCAATTTATATCTTATGCCATCTTCTGACTGCCCCATAAACAGTGTGGTCAACTGTAATTTCCCTTCTTCTGATTCAAGATCTAAAGCTGTATGTTTTCTGACTGCTTCCTTAAGCTTATTTAAAAAGTCAGTAGGGGTGTCTTTCCTGTCTTGTATAAACTCATATAATTTAGACCAATTAATTGCTTTAGGCACTGCATTTCATATCCTGTACAAAACTTTCTTCTGGTACTCTGTTATCACAAGCCTGCCCGCTGTAGTATTTGGATCCCAATGTGGATCCGTAAGGGGAAAATGGTCATCTATTGCTCCCTGCAATGTATTAGTTGCAATCTGACCCTCTACATGCTTCCAGGCTGGTCTCCATATCCTCCATTTCCCCTATTATTGCCTCTATATCATTCCAGTCAGTGTCCTGCATCTGAATCATAGTTGTAAAAGCCCTAGTCACCCTTTCGGGATCATCCCTATACCTTCCCACAGCCAACCTCCAATAATTCAAATCTCTGACTGAAAATGGTGCCTTAACCATTACCAGCTCCCCCCGCGGACCAACCGATTCTCTCAGTGGGGCTATCAAAACACCACCTTTCTGCTTGCTACGAGTTGTCCCCGCCACTGGAGCTTCTTTTTCTACCATAATTTCTTCCTTTTTTACCTCTTCCTTGTTAAAAATCCATCCTTTATTATCCTCCCCTCTCTCTCACTCCAAGTCCCTTTTGGGCACAGCTGCTCCTGCAACCCCCCTTTCTGTTCCCACTGTCCTTAACCTTTCTCAAGCTACTAATAACTCAAGATCTTCCTCTTCTGGTTCTCTCTGTCTCAACTTTAAACACAGTTGCCCTATGCTGAATGCCAAGCAACACTTTTCCAGACTTTTCATTCTTCTTTTCCCTTTTTCACATATATCCCTTTCCAAAGCCAACACGAACTGATTGCTTAAAAGCAAATTAATAACACATTCTTTCTGCCATTCTGAATTCCTGTGTAAACTAAAAAACATTTCTGCACACATGACTTCATCCCATTTCCCTTCTCACCTTAAAAACATCAACTGCAACAAAGTAGTATAATTCAAGGTTCCATTCTCTGGCCACTTCTCTCCATCATCTAACTTATACAGTGGCCACAGAATCACAGAATGGTTAGGGTTGGAAGGGACCTCTGGAGATCATCTGCATATACATTACATTTCTTGGAACTACTTAGCATATGTAAATGTCCCTTGCACATGCACAGTTCAATATGTTGGTGGTCTTTCAAGGGTCCTGGGATGAAGTAAAAAGTCTTTCTCAAACTGTCCACTGCTTGACCCCAGGTACTGGGCAGGCACAGTCCCTTTGTTATTCAGTTCGAAACTGCAGAGGTTGTAGTAACCAGTCTCTGCACTGATCTTGCCACCTTATCTTCTAGGAGCAAGCACATTGTCTCCTAACCTTCTCCTGCTTATCTTAACAAATACCATTCTTGTTACTTAATGCCTAACAAGTGTCTAACACCTAACATCTATGAACCTTATGAATTTAGCAAGTACTTAAAATCTACAACCCTTATTCTTATTAACTAATTTTATTAATATTATTGCTATTTATTACTAATTGTTAATTTTAGGTATCATGATCCACGTACTCCATGTAGCATCAGTTGCATGATGCATAGAGGGAACCTTCCCTTTGAATATCCAGCTCAGCACTGGCAGTCTTGGTGCCAGGAGAAGCTGTACTTTAGTACCAATCACTTCTGAAGCAGCTCGGACCCTTTCATATGCTGCTAGTATCTCTTTTTCAGTTGGAATACAGTTGGCTTCGGATCATCTGTATCCTTGACTCCAAAACTCTAAGGGTCAACCTTGTGTCTCGCCTGATGCTTTCTGCCAGAGACTCCAGGCAGGGCCATTATCTCTGGCTGCAAGAGCACATTTTTAACATCTAGGTCTGTCCGGACCAGCCAAAGGGCTACTGCATGAACTATCTCCTGTTTAATTTGTTCAAAGGATTGCCATTGTTCAAGGGCCCACTCAAAATTATTTTTCTTTTGAGTTACTCAATATAGAGGGCTGACAATCTGACTGTAGCCTGGAATGCGACTTCTCCAAAAACCTACAATGCCCAAGGAAGTCTGTGTCTCCTTAGTAGGTAGAGACATAGCTGCTATTTTGTTGATCACATCCATTGGGATCTGATGACACCCATCTTACCATTTTATTCCTCAAAACTGTATCTCTTGTGCAGGTCCCTTGACCTTGCTTCATTTTATGGCAAAACTGGCTTTCAAAGGAATTTGAATTATTCTCTCACCTTTCTCAAAAGCTTCTTTTGTTGTGTCACCCGGTGTGATGATGTCATCAGTGTTCTGGAGCTGTACTTTGTTCCAGCGTGGTTTGGATCAGTCCATGGCAGATGGTAGGGCTAGTTCCATGGCTCAGCACTAGATCGGGGTGGACATCTGTGGCGGATGCACTTGACCCCCCCCACCAAACCAGCAGCAGTTTGGTCCAGGCTCCAGAGGAGGAAAAGGCCTGAGCCGCAGCCAGGCCAAGAACTCCTTCCAGGGCATCTACAAGGAAGCAGAATAGCACACTGAACACCAGTAACTTGTGGGCGCAGGGAGTCTCATGCAGACTTTTCCTACTGTATGCAATTCGGCTACAAGTCAACCACTTCATTCTATAAACACGACAGCCTGGATGAGCCCACTGTGAGCTCTCCCTGCTACATAAGTGAGCTGTATGGTGATGGTTTTACTAGTCACAGGTCAGTGGATGAGCCCAATTCAAGTCCAATATTAATCATTTAGCTTAAGTAGATGCAGACCAAATGTAATGGATTATTTAGAGATATAAAGTTGTATGATTTTTAATATGCTCTTTGATTCATGTTACTTGGTAAGCTAGATTTTCTAAAATTTTAAGCTGTAAAGTCCTGCTCATATTTACCAAAAGCAACTACAAACTACACTGAACACTTGCAAGATAAGGTCTAGTTCACACTTTGCTGGGAAAAATGGAACTGACTGGGAAAACAACGATCCAAGGCTAATGCAAGGCATCTGCAAAATGGGGCCTATTTTGTACTTTGTTGAGAAGAAAGGATTTATCCAGACAAAACAGCACCTGCAAGGCTATGGACCATAAACAATGTCTACAGCTGAACAAAACAAAGGCCCACGTGGAATCCAATAAAAAAGATCTAATATGAAAAGCAAGAAGACCTATGTCGAGGGTTAAGATTGTGGAGTGACAATAAAACCCTGGCAGATGTATTGTTAACCTCCTCTCCCCCCACCTTCCCCCTTTTGCCCCTCCCTCTTCCCCCTTCCCACTCAGGACAGGTGATCGGGAGGAAAAGAAGGACAGAGAGAAGAGAGTTGGAAAAATTAAAAATGTTTTACTAATGCTACTAATAAGAATAGAGAAAATAATACAAAATATACAAAACCAATCTTGAAAGTCTCAGCAACTGCAGAGCCAGCACCCAAAGTCCTGGACTGGACTCTGCAGCCAACCGGAGCTGGATTCAGTCTGTCACTAGGCCTCAGTTCGCAGGGACGACTAGCAAGGTCCTCTCCTAATGTCAGCCATAAGCAAAAGGTAAAAGAAGGGACGAGATCCTCGTGATCTCCCACTTTTATATGAAGTATTCACGTTAATGGAATGTTATACACAGTTGGTCAGTTTCTTGGTCACCAGTTTCTTGTTGCTCCTCTTGCGAGATGTGAATCTGTCCTTATCAATAAGTTTGCCTGCATAAGGTGTGCACAGGCTGATGATGTGTTACATCAGGTGCCCGAGTTTCAGGAAACGGTTAAAAGGTTGCACATTATTAGTGGAGGTGAGATGGAGATAGGTGGTTTCAGAACTGTACTCCTATAGCAGACAGCACCGAGAATGAGACCCTGGCAACCCGCAAAAGCAGGGCTCCATCTCAGTCTCCACCCTCCAGTATCACTACCAAAAACAGATATGAAGCTTTAAAAGCTAAAGATACCAACGAGCAAGGTCTACAAGGAAAAACTACCAGCAGCACACAGTGGATACCATAAAAAGAAATGCAGGGTGCTCATAGTGGGTGACACTCTGTTAAAGGGCACTGAAGCACCCATCTGCCAGCTTGACAGAGAGTCACATGAGGTATGCTGCCTTCCAGGAGCTAAGATTCAAGATGTTGCCCAGATGATGGCACAACTTGTCAAGAGCACAGACTACTATCCACTGCTACTCTTTCACATGGGCAAGAATGACACTGCAAACCAGAACCTGGGCAGAATCAAGGAAGACTATAAAGCCTTGGGGGTAAGTGAAAAGTACTGGTGCTCAAGTCATCTTTTCCTCCATTCCTCCATTTTCCTCCAGTTGGAGGAAAGGGGGCAGCCAGAAATAAACGCATAATGCATGTTAATTCTTAGCTTCGTGGCTGGTGCCATCATGAGGGTTTCGGCTTTTATGACAATTGGACATTCATAGATGACTATAACTTGTTAGGGAGGGAGGGAATCCACCTGTCTAGAAGAGGCAAGGGAATCTCTGGCAGTAGGCTGGCCAACTTAGTAAGGCAGGCTTTAAAATGAAGGACTTAGGGGGGCAGAGTCCAAAGTGTCAGTGCTCATGGAATCACATCCAACTGGAGAATAAGCCAGGACAACCAGAGCAGTGGCAAATATTCCTTAGCTGCCTCCCAAGATGAGAACCAGAAGGCCAACCACCTCAAGGGTATGTATGGTTATAGTGGATCCTTATGCACTCCTCATGGGAAAACCACATGCTCGATTACTTCTCTGAAGTACCTGCACACCACCGCATGCAGAATGGCAGAATGGGGAATAAACGAGAAGAATTAGGGATCTATGTGCAGTTGCAGGGCCATGATCTCATTACTATTACAGAGACATGGTGAGACAGCTCACATGACTGGAATTTTGTCATGGAAAACTATGTACTTTTTAGGAAAGTTAGGCCAGCAAGGCAAGGTGGAGGAGTTGCACTTTATGTAAGAGAGCAACTGGAATCTATCAAACTTGGGGGGGGGGAATGAATGAGTCAAGAGTTTATGGGTAAAAATGAAGGGGCAGGCTAACAAGGGTGACACTGTTGTGGGAGTGTGTCCTGGTTTTGTTAAAAACAAGACCAGTTTCTCTTTCAGTGAATTTTCCTGTCGCGGTTGAGACGGACAAGCGACATGGACCAAATTCTTTCAAGATGAAAGTAATAGATGCCATTTATTGCTACAAGTGCATTTTTATACAATTCTGCCAGTTCATGTGTCTTTTCACTATTGGTTACAAGTTACAGCACTAACATCTCATTGGTTAAACTTGCTATCATCCATGTTATTCTTCTATCCCCTTCTCTCTCACGGGTACATCTCTCCTCTCTCCGGATACTCCTTTACTCCCATCCTTCTCAAGGGTAAATCTTAATATCTCAAGGCTGATCTCTACTCTCATATTTTCTGTCAAGGATTCCACAGACCCACTGCAGTTTCCCACAATTCCCCCTTTTTTCATTTGTGCTAAAAATGCTGCCCTCATTGTCCGCTGCAGGGCCCTTTGCAGCAGAGAAATCATGCATGGCAACATTAGTAACACAATCACAACAATCATCAAAATGATCAGTCCTGTTTTCACTATTGATAACAACCATCCTAAAAACTCTCAACCACTAAGCAATTTATTTAACAAATGCCATCAAAATCTTCATACCCATGTCCTTGAGCTAATAACAAAAAACTATCGTGGCCCTACTCTGCTATGTGGCATGTCTTACAGAATCTACATCTAACAAAAGTCCACTTAAAGCCTTTTAAGTTCTGTTAGTTTGCTTAACTAGCCAGCATCCTAATTTTCTAAAATATTTAAAGCTTTTAGCTGTGCCAACACCAGATACAAGAGATCCTAAAACCCTTAACCTTGATCCCCAAAAATCTACATTATCATCACATTTTGACTCATATACACACAAAAGCTGTTTTTCTCATCTTGCTCTTCTGTGATCTATTATCATAGATACATTGGGCATTAAGAGAGTTAATAGTCCCAAAATACGCAGTCCTCCAACAGCATTAGAAGGAATTCCTGGTCAGGCTCTATCTCCACAGATCAAGAATACACCATACAGGAGGTTTTTGGGTCGCTGTCCCACATTATCAATGACATCCCTTGGATTCTTCTGTGAGGCATTACACCATTGAGTTTCATTTCTATAGTCACCAATGGTAGCATTAACATTTTGCAGTCTTATCCATCCATGCTTTAGCATATTGTCCTGGCACTTTTCACAAACCAGCTGGATACAAGCATCCATGGGCACAGATCCCAGCAATTCCAGTTCCTGTGGTTCAATGTCTATTTCTGGGAGACAGTTAATCCAAAGTGCCATGTTAGTATTATTACAGTTTGTTGCAATGCCTTTGCACCGACCACTATTTTGAAACAGTTGTGTGCTGCTGCTGTAGTCATCAAGGGGGATGCCAACCAAGCATGTGTGGAACGGGTTTTCCGGAGATGCCATAGCTAGGCGTATGGAGTCCTGGTCAGTCATGTTGGCTAAAGTACTCCACATGTTAGTCTTTGTCTGTGCAGGCATCCAAAACACAGCAGCTGCAACAATCATTGTCAGGAAGGTAACACAGGTTTCACATTTCGCGCCAGCAACCATTGTGGCCCTTGATTTGTAAAGACACAAGCAGAACCTCTCCCCCAATTTATCAATTGATCTGGCCTTTTCCATTGACCATTAACTAGTGATTAATTGACCATTAACTAGTGAGACACAATAGCCACAGGTTGTTTCTATGTTGTAGTCATAAATAGACAAATCTGCAAGTCCAGTCAAATACAGTCAACCTGTAAGGTTGTCATAAATTCATTCCTCAAAGTTTCCAACTCCATTTTGGCTGTCATATTTATTGGATATTGTTTTCCCTTACCGGATCGAAGTCCTGTTTCAGATCTATCAGTGTAGTATTTGCTTTATCGAAACATTGGCTGTTAATACTAGTGGAAATACAGCATTTGAAATTTCCTTGGAGATTTCTCACTTGCAGCAAGCAGATCTGCACCATTCAAGCAGCTTCTTGTAGGCCATGCAAATAAATAGAATTCTCAGAAAACGATATTTGAGCTTACAATTTACTTAACAAATCTTAACCTAAGAGAGGTATAGGAGTTTCTAACAAGTATAAGAATTCACGTATTTAAACTTTGTTCCAAATTTGACATTCCATTGGTCTCAAAAAATGGCTTTTCTTTCGTTCTCTCTCATGATCTCAAAAACTAGCATGGTGAATTTACTGAGAAGTCACTTACAACTAATTACCACAGAATAAGTCTATTAAAAAAATTTTTGGTTTAATTTTCCAGTTTCATTAGAACTATGGATCCACTGGTGATGCCTTTAAATTTCACCCTCAGACTCCTTTATGCAGTATCACAACTCTCTAGCAGTAACATTGCTTGGGGGAGGGGCGCGGGGGGGAATAAAACTTCCCTCTCGCCCCCATCTGAGATGGCAAGACGTACAGCCCAGCATGAAAACACATCAGTTTGAACTCCACATCAAACCAACCTGACTCCACTCCACACTCAAATCAGTACCAGTCTGACCCAGAGAAGCACTGAACACTGTGACCCCCCAAAGCTGACCAGTGTGAAAAGACTGACTTCAGCAAGGAGGTAAAATTATGAGCTCTTTTCCCCAGATGTGCCAAAAACTAGGAAACAAGACAGAAGCAAAAATAAACAACACCAACAACCCCTGATTCAAAGTCGAAAAACAACACAGTGCCACAACAAAAAGGATGACAATACTTCAGGGAAAAAAAAGGACAGAGCGGGAGGAGTAAAGTCCCCCTTTCTCTGCTTAGCAGCGGGAAAACAGATTTCTCCATTTTTTTTTCTTTCTCTTCTTTCTGCAGTTCAGATACAGCCAAGGTCACGCAGCTGGTACGAGGTGGGAGGCTCTGGTAAACTCCTCAGTTACAATGAGCTGCACATAGGCCTGGAATATTTTGCTGTTTTGTTTTCCCATTTCATTCCAACCATAATACACTTTATATGCAATTTCAAGTAGCTCAGCAATAGTTACATTCCTTAGCTCCATTTACCTGTTACAATTTAGAGATGTCAAAAAACAGTATAAACCAGTATAATAAACATAAATCCATAATTCTATTTTCCTAAATCTAAATCAGTTAATATTCTAGCAACTTTTAAATACAACCTCTTCCAAATTCACAGCTATCATAGCATTTTAACAATTTAAATGCTTTTCTAACAATATAAGCAATTACTCTAATGTGTAAGGATGCATCCTAAGGGGGAGCAAGGTGGAATTTTAATGGTGGAACCGGTTCCCATTTTGTAATTATCTCCCCAAACAAGATTCTTTTAGTACCAAATATGAATATGCAAACTAAAATACTGAGCTCAGATATGAAAACCATATACCAAGTTCAAATATGCAGATGGATCACAGTTACACCAATTTAAGACAATATCTCAATTTTTTATATTGCACCTTTGGGCCGCTCACTGCTCAGCCAGGTGGAGGTACCTCTGGGTCTCCTTGACAAAAAAGGTCAGTTGCGCGCTGAAACCCATTCGCACCCACCGAGCCGGACCGAGCAAGGCCTTCTTTTGTTTTGTTTTGTTTTGATATTGTTTAGTGTCTCATCTGGTGCGCTACAGCTGTTATTCCAAAACCAGGATTCTTTACATGATGTGCATACGGAAAAACCAAATCCAGCACACCGAGATGAGACACAGCCTGTCACAGAGTTGTGCAAGTCTGAATGCTGGAATAAAGCTAGCATGCTAGAGAAAAAAAAATAACAGCTACTACACACAAAATTTACCATCACATTCACACAGTAAAGAACTAAATTACTCATGATCTTCTGTATTATCACAGAACGCACATTTTGAGTCAATGAATTCTCATGATTTAACAGACTGTGAAGTTATTGTACCATATAACAAAGACCTACCAAAATTACAACATGCGTAAACCGATACCCACAAAGAAAACAGGTTAATGAGGAAAGCATCTTGCAGACTTTAGCAAGTTTACTGTGACCTGTGTGTTATCAGTTAACTCTCTCTCAGCTTGTTAACGTTCAAACCCTTCCAGCTGTAAAACTGTCTGTAATGATTTAATGATCTCTTGGAGAGATTTATTTTGTCCTGCTCTTCTCACCTTAAAACCAACATTAATTGCAACAAAATTCTATTCTCCAGACACTTTTACCAGTCATTTAACGTAAACAGCACCGAACACTGATTTCAATATTTAACAAGATATTCCTTCCTTATAATTCTGAGTGCTTTCCTAAGTTTTAAAACACCTCCCAATATTGATTTTTAGGAACACAACTGAAAACAATTATTCCTGACCCCATCTCACAAGTAAAAACCTTGAGAAGGGGGAGGGAGGGAGGGGTGCTGCTTGCAGCATGACTGGGAAAAATAGGGAGAGAGTTTTACGGCGCACTTAAAACAACTAGTAAAACAATTAACTCACATTCCTACCAAGCTGCTTGGTTTTTCAGAGAGGCAATACACAGAAATGCATAATATGTACTGTAAAACTCGCAGATAGTAAACATGAACATATTCTACTGCTAATTTTAACACCAATGCTTCCTTAGCTTGTAAGTTTTCAACCTGCTTACTGATAGCCTCTTGAAGATGGTCAATAAATTGCATGTAATTCTCACCGGGACCCTGATTAACAGTTGTAAATGATTTGGCCGCACTGCTGGTCCCAGGCACCCCCATCACAGCTTGATATGTGAGGTCTGTTGACTGCTTCAGGATTTCAGAAAGTTATCGTGCCTGTATAGTGTCTCTTCCAGAAACGCACAGGGTCCTGTGGTTTAACTGTAATCGAAACTGAGGGTAAATCCCAGCTTTTTGGTAAGTTCGGTTTACGCTCTGAAACTCTATCCTCACCCTCAGGAATTCAGTGTGGGAGGGAGGAGGGGGCAGGTTGGAGGGCCCCAAATCTGTAGGAATTACGTTATTTGGCTCGGTCTGGCTCACCACAGGGGGGGTCCTCCCCACCTAAATCTCCAGTCAAGGGGGGATAGGAAAAAAAAATGTCCATTTTCTTCTTCCGCGACTGATAGCAGCGGGGCAGAGGGTTGAACTGTGATTAATGGCAGTGATGCAGACGGCGGAACCGCGGTTGCTGATGATAGAGGAGAGGTTTGAGCCATAATTGATGACAGTGGAGCGGTCGGCCGAACGCACCACTCCGACTGGTGCTCTGACTGGTTCTCTGAGGGCCCCTCCCGAGACCATAACGCTGTTTTTTCATGTGAGTCTTTCATAGCTTTTAACCGATCTCGGGGCCACACATATGTATACGACTCTTTCATAGTTTTTTTCTGATCTCGGGGCCACACATACGTGCGCTCCTCCTTTATTCCTTTTAACTTTCCAAGAAAGTGCCGCGGATCCTTGTCCGTGTCAGATAATATGGACTTGGGCAGTTTTGACGAATCTTTAGTAACAGGGGGGGTCGGGGTAGTACTTAATCTTGCTTTTTCCTCCGAATCTGGCCCAGAAGAGCCAAGAAGACCATCCCCCTCGGCCGCCTCTGCCTGTTGCTGTTTTAACTCTTTCAGAGTATCTAATAATAAGCACCACGTCGTTAACAGTTCAGTTGCTTCCTTGGACCCTTGGGTAGCACTATCAAACAATTTATCTCCCAAGTCCATCCATTGTGACACACTAAATGCTGTCACAGGATTAACCTCTAAACCTTGTGCTTTGCCCCATAGTAACATTTTTCTTAAAGTCAGTTCCAGAAGGCTAACACCCTACTTCTTCAGAAGCAGCTTCCATGTAGATAATATAGTACCCTCTTCTTTAGATAAGTTTCCCCCCATGTTCCCGGTAGCTCACCTCCTCCTTCGCGAGGTGTCTTTTCAATCGATCCGGATCTTCGGCAGCTCTCCAGGGCTGTTCTTATGAGCTGTACCGGGCTCCGTCTCCACAGCTCTTCGGCTGTTCACAGCTTTTCGCTGTCACCTTGTTAGGCGAGATCCTCTTCAGGTAGGATCACGTCGGAGTCACCACATGTCGCGGTTGAGACGGACAAGCGACATGGACCAAATTCTTTCAAGATGAAAGTAATAGATGCCATTTATTGCTACAAGTGCATTTTTATACAATTCTGCCAGTTCATGTGTCTTTTCACTATTGGTTACAAGTTACAGCACTAACATCTCATTGGTTAAACTTGCTATCATCCATGTTATTCTTCTATTCCCTTCTCTCTCACGGGTACATCTCTCCTCTCCCCGGATACTCCTTTACTCCCATCCTTCTCAAGGGTAAATCTTAATATCTCAAGGCTGATCTCTACTCTCATATTTTCTGTCAAGGATTCCACAGACCCGCTGCAGTTTCCCACATTTTCCTTTCAGTTAAGTGCCTTCTAAGTAACTGCACTTTTCTGAATTTTTTGCCTGCATGTTTTTCTCGGACACTGTGCTTGGTGCTGATGTCGCCAAGGTCAAGACCAATGGAATGCTGAAGAATCCTCATGTTTAGATTTATTGCTATGACAGCCAAGAATTCCACACATCTCATAATTGAGAGGGGTGTATTTGAAGAGGGGCGGACAGAACAGGTGACTAAAACTGACCAACTGAGTATTCCATCCCATAATCATCATACCCCCTTGTCATGGAGGCACCCCGAGGTTAGTTTAAGGGACAACAGGGTCCAAAACAACTTTTATTAAACCGGTGAGAAACAGGGTTTTAGCACTCCAAAAGTGACTTAAATAAAGGTTCGGATATCAGTTGAGGAAATTTATTAAGGGGCAGCAACTAATACAACAGGCGGTCCACAGAGTGCATGCACGTGGCTTCACCAAAACAATGCCGGAACCGTCCCTGAGTCTGGGAGGAGTACACACTTGCCTGAACACGACGTGGGATTATTTTAAAGAGATACACCTACTCGTAGTGAGTACGGAAAGTGTACACTTGTGTTTCTGCGAGGGTAAATTTATAATACACTCACAATCCTGCAAGGAGAAATACACATGCAAATGTGCACGGAATATTACACGTGCTTATGTGGAAGCATGGGAGGAAAATACACTCGTGATTGTGTGAGGAAATAATTTATACACGTGCTCATATTGAGCACAAAAGTTACACGTGCAAATGTGCACAGAATGTACACGTGCTTGTATTAAGCACGGAAAGTACGTGTGCAAACGTTCACGGAAAGTTACGCGTGCTTATGTGGAAGCACGGGAGGAAAATACACCCGTGATTATGCGAGGGTTAATTTTACATGTGCTCATATTGAGCACAGAAAGTTACACGTGCAAATGTGCATGGAAAGTATAAATACACTGGCAATCCTGCGAGGGTTATTTTACTCACACCCCTGGCGGCAAGGCAAGCGGAGTCTCCATCCCGGGCGGGCTCTCGGCGGCAGCATCTCGCTCGTGCTCCGAGAGATCCACACAATGGGCGGAGTCTCGACGAGAGTCCCGTTTTTATAGGCTGATCAGATCTGACTGTAGGCATTCCAGAAGCTTATCTGCACCCCCACCCTGGCTGTTTCATGCCACCAGTCCCGGGACAGTCACCGGCACCCGCGGGGTGGGGCTTTGCTATGCCAGACCCCTCGAGTTGCCGGTACGAGGAGGGGGCCGTCTGGACACCGCGGCTAATTATTTGCCTTTCTTCAAGATCATTAACAACCTCCGTAGTGCCCCGTTTTGCTGCATTTAGCAGGGGGGAACGTGGGGTACAGGTTATTGTAGATGTGGGTGGAGCAGGAGCAAGTTGCAAGGGTGCAGAGGTAAATGGCAATATTTTAATACAGGCTACCTCTGCCCTGTGACTTCCAAAGCTCCAAATCTCCCCATTAGGTAAGCACCATCGTCTACCTGCCAAAATATCGAATCCCAATATGTTCGCTTTATAAGGACTCAGGGCAACTTCCACAGCCGTTGTCCGCTTTTCCCCAGGCAGTAAAAGGTGGATTCGAGCTAAAGGACATCTCTCTGCTACACCCGTTACCCCAACTATACTGATGGCCTTCCTTGATGGTTTAATCCCGAGTTTGTCAGCTTGCCGCCTGTTCAAAACACTGATTTGTGCGCCCGTGTCAATTAAAAATTTCACACTTATTCGCCTTGGACCAACGGGAATATGTATGTATGGTTCTTTATCACTGGACCATTGGCAGGAGAATACCAAGCGGGTGGGGCGGTCCCGGTTCCCATCCGCCTTTACTAGTTTTTTGATTCCCTTTGTGAGGATGCGAAAGGGTTAGTGTTTCGCTTGTCCTCGGGGGGGGGGCGGTTGCCGGTGCCTTCTCTTTGTTCTCTGATCTTCCCTCTAAGTATTCCACTAGCTCCTGTAAATGCTCAGTGGAGAGCTTGTGCACCAGTGTTCGAGGCACGCCCAAAGCGGTTGCACGGTGCCAGAGGTCGCTCCGCTGCAAACTGCTACTCTGATTTGACTGGCAGCCAAAACGCTCCGGTTTCTGTGACGGGGTGGGGCGGCCTGGTGGGGGGGGGTCCCTGAAGAGGCTCGGCTCGGCTCATCTTCCGGACCCGGCTTCTATACGGGCTGCCGCTCGGGTCTACCCACCCCATCTCGCGCCCATGTGTAACCACATTGTGTAAAATTTCCGCCCAGGTTAATATATGTTCAGGAGGACTTCGGGGATTTTGCTTATTGCGATCAATAGCCCCCTGAACTTAAACTGGTGAAAACAGGGTTTTAATATTCCAAAAGTGACTTAAATACAGGTTCGAATATCAGCTGAGGAAACTTATTTAGGGGCGGCAACCACTACAGCAGACGGTCCACAGAGTGCATGCACGTGGCTTCACTCAAAACAATGCCGGAGTCGCCCCTGAGTCCCGGAGAAGCACACACTTGCCCAAGCCTATCCGTAATTATTTTAAAGAGATACGCGTACTTGTAATGAGTACGGAAAGTGTACGCTCGCGATTGTGCGAGGAAATAATTTAAAGTATGTGTGCAAACGTGCACAGAAAGTATAAATATACTCGCAATCCTGCGAGAAGTTTTACTCACGGCCGTGGCGGTGAGGCAAGTGGAGACTCCGTTCCGGGGAGCTGGGAGGGGGCCGTGGCTCCTGGCGGCAGTGGCTAAGCTCGTTCTCCGAGAAAACTCCAGGGCCAAAGGGAAGTTTTCGACGAGAGTCCCGTTTTTTAAGAGCTTGACCTGACTGCAGTCATTCCTCCTATTCCCGGAAGCCCCCCAAAAACATCCCCCACCCTGGGTGTGGGCGCCCAGCGGCTTTTGCCCCTAACGACTCTGGTATGGGTGCTCTGGGGCCAGACAAAGAAGCTGTTAGGCCCACGGCAGCCAGGAGAGAGGGGGATGTGCCCACTCCTCCATACTGAAGGAGGGAGGGGGAGAGTGGGGGCAGAAGAGGGGGGAGAGAGGCGGGGGGGGGTTGCATTCTGCCACACTGTCTGTCCACATGGGTTATAAAGTAGATCTGGTATTAACGTATGAAGAGACACAACAGATGAACAAAGCAGCCAAATGGGGCAATGAGGACAAAAAAATAATGTAAGAGACATTAAGCAAATTGTAATAACTAGTATCTAGAGTTTATAACAGAATTTGAATAATAAATAGAACTCTGTTCTGTTGGAGCGATAAAGGACTCAGCAAACAATTCGATTCAATGTGAATCACGTTAAAGCCATTTATTACAGAAACAAGCCTCCTTATACATGCAACTATATTCTAATCATGCGTCCATGCTCCAAGCATGGATTCGCTAAGTGAGTATCATGGGCTGTCCATGTTCTGGAGTCTCGCTGATGATACGTCTGATGATTCACGCCACGCCAGGGCCCCGCTGATTGAGGAATGCCCCTCTTTCTCACAGCAGATTCTGTTCTCAGCTTCTCAAAGCGGCCTTGAGATTCCTTTGAGCCTGACTAATTCAGCAACAAATATTTATCTATCAAAACCCCTCCACACTTCCCCCTTTCTGTTCTTGAATTAGTCAGGCCCCTTTAGCTGCACGGTGAATCATTTTTGAAATATACTGCAACATAGAACAAGTGATTAACAACATAATTACAATTACATATAATGCAGTTAAACCTTACTTAATAAGATCAAACAACTACCTGCCTATTCTTAAAACCTTAATTCTATTATGACAACCTTATTAACACACTATTTTAATAAATTCAAAATAACCAGACAAGTTAATACAATATATTCTCTTAAATTCCTAAAAAATCTATAACTGTGCAGTTTATAGGGTATCATACTTAATACCATCAGTATATACAAATAATTGAATTAATATCTTAAAAGTTATATTAACCTATTTAAAAGATCAATAGCTTAACCTTAATATCCCTTCCAAAACTTTATCAGTTGCTGAACTTAGATTACTATGATAGAGATATCTCATAATTTTACCTTATCTATGCATTAACTATCTAATCATAATATCACACTTTTGGATCTCTTGCTGATAGTTCAAATTGCCATTCTCCACAGAAGGTGCACCACCTGCTTGCTAATAGGCTTCTAGACCACCAGGTCTGAGAGCATCTATAACACTGAATTGGGATCCATGGTTTACATCTGAAACAGTCCTCACAACTTATCTCCCTCCAGTCCATCTGCATCCGTTGAATCTTTGTTGAATCCACTTCAATCCTTGGCCTGTAATGACACAAACATAACCTTTTCCCCAGGTTATCAATTGATGTGGCCTTTTTAATTGACTAGTGATTTGACCATAACTAATGTAGGTTCTTTCTGATTTAGCATGGTTTTGGGTCATACTTGCAAAGTATTTCATCAAATACAATGCTTTTGACAATTGGTTTTGTGGTGTTTCCCCTACTTCCCCTCCTTTTTATAAAAACAAACAAACAAACAAACAAACAAAAAAAGTTCAGAACCAGATATGTGCGTTGGATCTTGACTACGTACTCAGAATCATAAATCAAATTTAGAGGTTCCTCCTTAAAAAGCTCTAAGTAATTTAAAGCTGTGCCAAGTTCTGCTAATTGGGTTGAACCTTAAATAATTTTTACAGAATGATGCCAATTGTAATCTTCACACCAAATCACTACAGCTTTATGAGACTTCCCAGAACCATCAACAAAAGCTTTGCAAGTATGTAGGATCAGACCAAATACAAGTATGGCCTATGACCTGATGTTAAAGACTTGCAGGTTCTGCAGCAATTTACATTTAGGTATCCCAAAAGCTGTGCTGTTAAGAAAACGAGCTAGTGCAATTTATAGAGACATAGAGTACAAATAATAAAAAAAATCAGAATTAAATTTCACAAATGGTACATATATGACAAAAAGATCATGGCCTATTAAGACTTAAATTCATTCCCTGCATTTTCTTGATCAGAGTGACAATTGGTATATAATAGTCGGTATATCAGTTTGCTAGCAATCTCATCATACTGTCCCACAATAGCCACAGGTTGTTTCTATATCGTAGCTATAAATAAACAAATCTGCAAATCCAATTGAATGCAGTCAACCTGTAAGGCTGTAATAAATTTATTCCTCAAAGTTTCTAACTCCATTTTGGTTGTCATATTTATTGGATATTGTTTTCCCTTACCAGATCGAAGTCCTGTTTCAGATCTATCAGTGTAGCATTTGCTTTATCAAAACATTGGCTGTTAATACCAGTGGAAATACAGCATTTGAAATTTCCTTGGAGATTTCTCAGTTGCAGCAAGCAGATCTGTACCATCCAAGCAGCTTCTTGTAGGCCATGCAACTAAACAGAATTCTCAGAAAATGTTATTTGAGCTTACAATTTACTTAACAAATCTTAACCTAAGAGAGGTATAGGACTTTCTGGCAACTACAAGAATTCATGTATTAAAACTTTGTTCCAAATTTGGCATTCCATTGGTCTCAAAAAGTGGCCTTTCTTTCGTTCTCTCCCATGACCTCAAAAACTAGTATGGTGAATTTACTAAGAAGTCTCTTACAACTAATTACCACAGAATAAGTCTATCAACAAATTTTTGGTTTGATTTTCCAGTTTCATTAGAACTATGGGTCTGCTAAGCATGCCTTTAAACTTCACCCTCGGACTGCTCCATTCAGTATTACATCGCTGCAGTGGGGGGGAGAGAGAACCCCCCTTTCACTGCTTTAAAAGCGGGCAGCCAGGTTTTTCCATTTTTTTTTTTTTTCTTTCTCTTCTTGCTGCAGTTTAGATATAACCAAGGTCACGCAGCTGGCATAATGGCTGGTACGAAGTAGGAGGCTCTGGGAAACTTCTCAGTTACAATGAGCTGCACACAGGCCTGGAATATTTTGGTCTTTTGTTTTCCCATTTCATTCCAACCATAATACACTTTATATGCAATTTCAAGTAGCTCAGCAATAGTTACATTCCTTAGCTCCATTTACCTTTTACAATTTAGAGATGTCAAAAAACAGTATAAACCAGTGTAATAAACATAAATCCATTATTCCATTTTCCTAGATCCAAATCAGTTAATATTCTAGCAACTTTTAAATACAACCTCTTCCAAATTCACAGCTATCATAGCATTTTAACAATTTAAATGCTTTTCTAACAATATAAGCGATTACTCTAATGTGTAAGGATGCATCCTAAGGGGGGGCAAGGTGGAATTTTAACAGTGGAACCGGTTCCAATTTGTAATTATCTCCCCAAACAAGATTCTTTTGGTACCAAATATGAATATGCAAACTAAAATACTGAGCTCAGATATGAAAACCAAATACCAAGTTCAAAAATGCAGATGGATCACAGTCACACTAATTTAAGACAATATCTCAATTTTTGCATTGCACCTGTGGGCCGCTTACTGCTCAGCCAGGTGGAGGTACCTCTGGATCTCCCTGACAAAAAAAAAATCAGTGCGCGCTGAAACCCATCCGCACCTGCCCAGCCGGACTGGGCAAGGCCATTTTTTGTTTTGTTTTGTTTTGTTTTTTAGTGTCTCATATGAATGCTGGAATAAAGCTAGCATGCTGGAGAAAAAAAAATAACAGCCACTACACGCAAAATTTTACCATCACATTCACACAGTAAAGAACTAAATCACTTATGATCTTCTGTATTATCATAAAACGCACATTTTGAGTCAGTGAATTCTCATGATTTAACAGACTGTGAACTTATCGTACCATATAACAAAGACCTACCAAAATTGCAACATGCTTAAACCGATACCCACAAAGAAAACAGGTTAATGAGGAAAGCATCTTGCAGACTTTAGCAAGTTTACTGTGACCTGTGTGTTAACTCTCTCTCAGCTTGTTGACGTTCAAACCGTTCCAACTGTAAAACTGTCTGCAATGATCTAATGATGTCTTGGAGAGATTTATTTTGTCCTGCTCTTCTCACCTTAAAAACAACATTATTTGCAACAAAATTCTATTCTCCGGACATTTTACCCAATCATTTAACGTAAACAGCAGCCAGCACTGATTTCAATATTTAACAAGATCTTCCTTCCTTATAATTCCGAGTGCTTTCCTAAGTTTTAAAACACCTCCCAATACTGATTTTTTAGGAACACAACTGAAAACAATTATTCCTGACCCCATCTTGCAAGTAAAAACCTTGAGAACGGGGAGGAAGGGAGGGGTGCTGCTTGCAGACCACAGACCCGCTGCAGTTTCCCACAGTCCACCAATGTAGTTACTCCACTGTAGAAAGCCACTACTTTGGCCGGGTGGAATGTGCCCTTGGTGAAGCCATGTTAACTGTCCTGATTCACCTCCCTGTCCTCCATGTACATTAGCATAGCTTCTAGGAGGATCTGTTCCATGATCTTCCCAGTCCCAGAGGTGAGGCTGACAGGTCAGTAGTTCCCAGGGTCCTCCTTTCTACCCTTTTTAAAAACGAGTGTGATGTTTCCCTTTTTCCAGTCACCAGGGACTTCACTTGACTGCCATGACTTCTCAAACATCATGGAAAGTGGCTTGGCAACTACGTCAGCCAAGTCCCTCAGGACTCTGGGATGCATCTCATCAGGTCCTATAGACTTATGTATGTTCAGATTCCTCAAGTGGTCATGAACTAAATCGTCGCTTAAAATGGGAGGGACTTTGCTCCCCCAGTCCCCATCTCATAGTTCATTTACTCGAAAAGTGTGGGAAGAGACTGGGGCAAAGAACTTGTTGAGTACCTCAGCCTTCTCCTTGCCCGTTTACGAGTCTTGCTCATTGGGGAGGCATGCTCCCTTTGACCTTCCTTTTCTGGTTACCATAACTGTAGAAGGCCATCTTGTTATTTTTGGCATCCCTTGCCAAGTTCAGCTCCAGCTGTGCCTTGGCCTTCCTTAGCCCAGCTCTTCACAACCAGGCAGTGTCCCTATATTCTTCCCAGGGTACCTGTCCCTGCTTCCACTGCCTGTGCATTTCCGTCTTGCCCTTTAGTTTGACCAGCAGGTCTTGACTCAGCCATGCTGGCCTCTTGCCTTCCTTACTCTATTTCTTATACTTGGGGATTACAAGCTCATGTGCTGTATGGAAAGTGTCCTTTAAGATCTTCCAGCTCTGTTCTGCTCCCTTGTCCCTGAGGGCAGTTTCCCAGGGGTTCCTGTTGACTAACTCCTTGAATAGCTGGAAGTTTGCTTTCCTAAAATTCAGGGTCCTGACTTGACTCTTTGCCTGTCCCACATCCTTCAGGACTGTGAACTCCATGAGCATGTGATCACTGCAGCCCAAGCTGCCTCCAGTCTTGATGTCACCAATTAGCTCACTTGCATTGATGACCATCAAATCCAGCATTGCATCCCCCCTCTTAGGGCTGTCTATTACCTGTCTGAGGAAGTTATCCTCAATGCACTCCAGGAGTCTCCTGGATTGCCTACAGCTCACTGTGCTAATTTTCCAGCAGATGTCAGGGTGGTTGAATATATTATAAAAGGTTTAATTTCTCTTTCTCTTTCTCTTACTCTTTCTTTCTCTTTCTCTTTATTTTTTTAAATTATTATTATTTTTATATTTCAGAAATAATTTCTAATGGCAACAGTGATATTTCAGTCTTAAAACTCCAACTCGTAAGTTTTTCAGAATAATCTGGAAAAGAAGGAACATTGGCATGAGTTACGTATGTTAAATTCTTTGCATCCTCAGAGAGGCTAAGTGTATGGGAAGACATGATATATTTTGTTAAAATAACTGATACACACATATTTGAAAAAAGAAGTTTTGGACTCATAGGTTTTGGCATGCTGCTGATTATAAAGACAATTTTAAGAGAAAAAAATAAAGGGCTTAACATATATCAAATAAAGTTTCCATTAGTTGGTTCGGTAAATTAAATACATATTGTGGTTTTCTTTACACCAGATTCAAGACAAAACCCCCTCGATACAGCAACTTCACTACTGCCTGCATTACTTCCTGCTTTACTCATTTATACATCAGAGCAGCCAATTAATAAGAATATAAACAGTCAAGAACTCAATGAAACAACGAAAACTGAATAAAAAAATTTGAGTCTTACAGGAAGAGTGCTATATAGTGCTATGTAGCTTGCATCTGTGATGTTATGGAGAGGCTGCTGAGCCTCGTAAAGCCTGTGGACTATCACTTGTTCCTGCTATTCCAAGTAGGGTTGAATGATGCTGCAACAAGGCAACTCAGGGACATCAAAAGAGACTTTATGTCCCTTGGAACAATGTTAAAGGGATTTGGAGCATAGGTGGCATTATCTTCTATCCTCCCAGTTGGAGAAGGGTGTTTGAGGAAAAGGAGATGAATTGAACAGATGAATGACTGCCTGCATTTGATACTGTCCCACACAATGTCCTTGATTTGATGGGTGGACCATTCAGTAGATAAGGAATTGGCTGGATGATCACACTCTTAGTGTTGTAGTCAGTGGCTTGAAGTCCCTCAGTGGGTCGTATTGGGACCAGTATTATATAAACATCTTTGTTGGAGACATGGACAGTGGAATTGAGTGCACTCTCAGCAAGTTTGTGGATGATACCAAGCTGAGTGGTCTGGGGAGGGATGCCATCCAGGCAGGCCAGGGAGATGGGCCCATGCAAACCTCATGAAGTTCAACAAGGCTGAGTGCAAGCTCCTGTACCTGGGTCAGGGCGATCCCAAACAGGGATACAGGCTGGGCAATGAGTGGACTGAAAGCAGCCCTGCAGAGAAGCACTTGAGAGTATTGGTGGATGAAAAACTGAATATGAGTCTGAGCCAGCAATGTGCGCTCACAGCCCCAGCATAAGAAAGACATGGACCTGCTCGAGTGGGTCCAGAGGAGTGCCACAAAGATGATCAGGGAGCTGGAACACCTCATCTATGAGGACAGACTGAGAGAGTTTGGATTGTTTAGCCTAGAGAAGAGAAGGCTCTGGGAGACCTTATAGTGGCCTTCCAATACTTGAAGGGGGCCTACAGGAAAAATGGGGAGGAGGAACTCTTTATCAGGGAGTATAGTTATAGGACAAGGGGTAATGGTTTTAAACTGAAAGAGGGTAGATTTAGATTAGATATTAGGAAGAAATTATTTTCTGTGAGAGTGGTGAGACACTGGAACAGATTGCCCAGAGAAGTTGTGGATGCTCCCTCCCTGAAAATGTTCAAGGCCAGGTTGGATGGGGCTTTGAGCAACCTGATCTAGTGGAAGGTATCCCTGCCCATGGCAGGAGGGTTTTCCCTCAGGAAAAAAATGTGATCCAGAATGGGTTCTCTGCAGGCTACAACATGAATATCTACTCCAGCATGGTCTCTTGCACAGGCTGCAGGGGAATATCAGCTCCAGTGGCAAGGAACACCACCTTCTTCACTCCCCTCCTTCTCTGACCTTGATGTTTGCACTGTTGTTTCTCACTCTTTTTTTCCCTTCTCCTCTCTCTGTGTGGCATTTTTGCCCTTTCTTAAATGTTTTCACAGATGTACCACAAACTTTGTTGATTGGCTCAACTTTAGCCAGCCATGGGTCTGTTGTGGAGCTGGCTGTGACTGACACAGTGTAGCCCCTGACCTCTGCTCACAGAAGCCACCCCTGCAATTCCCCTGCTACCAAAACTTTGCCACATACACTCAATACAACTACTATCAAAAATTTCCACTGCCAAAATCTCCCACACCAAACCTAGTCATGAAACACAAAATCTTGAATTAAAAACATTGGTATGCATGCCAGAAAACATTTAGGGTAATTTTTACTCATGGTTAAGACTTTTCTCCATGTACCAGCTTATTTTAGGTCATTAAAACCAGAATACATATTTGACTCAAGAACATCAGGAAGTAAAAGGGAAGGGTAGCCATTTATAATTACCTGAAATATAATAATAGAGACATTGCCACTACTGTGCACAGAAATTAAGTTTGCTCTTTCTGGTAAGCACTGAATTAATTCCTATAGCATGTCTCATGTTTTTTTTCAAGCAAGTGTCTACTTTATTACAGATTACCACAAAGACCACAGACTTCACCACTAGCAAGTATACTACCACAAAAATCACCATTAGCAAGTATACATATGATTAATAAAGTGAATATATATATATATATAAGGTGCTGCATTAAAAGGATTAATTTGGCAGAAACTAAACCTTCTTGAGTTCCAGCTTGTCCTCAGATATTACTTGGGGCTGGGGGCAGCTGAGCTTAGCTTCTGAGTGATGCCCAATTAAAGTCAAGTCAGCACTGTAAGTGCTGTAAGCACTGTAAGTCCGATTGTGCTCAACAGCCAGTCCAGCATTGTGTTGAATTTACACAATTACAGATTCACCAATAGTGCAAGGTCAGGTCATTGAATTTATTCACTTACACAGATTCACAAATAGTATAATATATACTGTAAGTCTGAGCACATGCATTGAGAGTTTGTCATGACTAGGTCCACAGATAATGAGGTTTATTAAAGCAACAGGTACAAGTTCTTTTAGATTGCCACTGATAAAATACACTTTAGTTGCAAAAATACACTTTGGTACCAAATATATGCATCCTAAAGTGACTATATAGTGCTACTAATATGATTACAAATACAAACTTGAAGTCTAAGTTTCCTAGGGTATAACCAAGTGTGCTAGTCTTACCCAAAGGCATCCCTTATGGGTAGGAAGATAGGTTCAGCCCAATGACTGATCCCAGAAGTCTGCAATGCTGTCTCTTTGACTTCTTAGTGATGATGTCTCCCCTAACTTTCCCCTGTTGTATTTTATACAATTTTCTATGTTTAGGTGGAGCTTGAGTGACTCTAGTCATACATACCTTTGTTGTTGATTCATGTAAAATTACCTCGCATCAATTTTAAAGGTTTAGACTTAAAAGAAATCAGAGACCATGCTTGAGCGAGAATGGAGGTGGATAACTTTTGGGATGGAGGTGTGTTTTGGTATTATGATGAGATTATAATGAACAAAGTTCATCCACAGGACAGATTTTGCCACAACTGCTATCTCAGTAACCTGCATTTTGGATGGAATGGAATATTATCATTTATCACTTGACAGCAACTATGTGCACAGTACCATCTAGTTCCTGTACACAGAGCCTGGTCCTAGTATCTCCACACTGCTCCACCCTCCGTTCTCCTAGGTGCCAGCACACTGAGCTCCCCTCGTGTGCAAACATCTAAGGATGCAGGACAGGTTGGGGGGGGGACCATCGCAGAACAGATTCCTTGCGTGACGAGCAGATGTCTTATGTGCTGAGAATGTGAATATAACTTTACTCTCAATAAGTGTGCCTTCAATAATTAGTTTCAATAATTTGCCTCCTCAGTAATTATTCCACATAAGGCTATCACAAATTATCAGTTGCTATTAATAGCAACTGATAGTATAGCAGCAATCAATGGTATAGCAACAATCAATTTTACCAACAACCAATAACAGCAACAAACAAGTATACACTATTACAGGTTACTAGAAGCTTATCATTAGTGATGCAAACTGGAAATACAGCATCCTGAGTGCCTGCTTCATTGTTATACTCACACCAGAGTAATAAATAGTTTTTATTCAAATGTGTATTTAAACCATCTTAGCACACTATACAGCACTCTATATATGTCCAAAGCATCATTTTGTAAGTGTTGAAAAGTTTCTTTTCTCTTAGTCTCTTCAGACAAATGAAACCAGTCATGTTTTTCCACTAAAGAATTTCCATAATTCTTTTGAGTATTATTATAGATTTACCAATATTCATTCTTTTCCTTAAGAGAACATGATCTATATTCAGTGTCAGAGGAATTCGGTCAATTGACAGTAATCACTGTAATACTATAGTTAGCTGTGCATCTCAGGCATGAAAATTTTTCAATTTCTACCTGTGTTCAGGTTCAGAAATCATCTCATACTGGTTTAGGTAACATACTAACTGGCTATCTCTAATATAAATGGAGGTTTACAATACAACTCACATTTTTCTTCAAGTATCCAACTGCCTCACTTCCTGCATATACCAAATGGAAGCCAACTATGTTCTATTGCTCTCTGATTTTTCTCACTATTTTAAATAGACTTGTAGGAATCATATTTTTCTCAAGCATTTCTGATGGCCTTATATAAGACTTATGGAGGACCATTTATTCTTAGCATACCATGCATTTTAATAGATTCTCACATGAAGATAGAAAGATATCTCCATTGTTACTATATTTCTATTTAGAGGAAGATATTACAAACAGGGGGAGCTGGAAGCCATCATGCAGCAGAAAAACTATGATATAGTTGCTATCACAGAAACATGGTGGGATGACTCTCATAAGTGGAGTGCTGCAATGGACGACTATAAACTCTTCAGAAGGGATAGGTGAGGAAGGAGAGAAGATGGGGTAGTCCTGTATGTTAGGGAGTGGTTTGATTGTCTAGAGCTTGATGAGGATGACAATAGGGTTGAGTGTTTATGGGTAAGAATCAGGGGGAAGGGCAACAAGGCAGATATCCTGGTGAGAATCTGTTACAGACACCCAACCAGGATGAAGAGGCAGATGAAATATTCTGCAGGCATCTGGGAGAAGTCTCCTGATCGTTAACTCTTGTTCTCGTGGGGACTTCAATTTATCAGATGTCTGTTGGAAATACAGCACAGCAGAGAAGCAGCAGTCTAGAAGGCTCCTGGAGTCTATGGAAGACAACTTCCTGACACAGCTGGTCAGTAAGCCAACTAGGTGCCTCACTGGATCTGTTGTTTGCAAACAGAGAAGGATTTGTGGGCAATGTGACAGATGGAGGCTGCCTTGGGCACAGCAATCATGAAATGAGAGAGATTTCAATTATCGTAGAAGAAAGGAGGATGTTTAGCAGAAGTGCTACTGTGGCGGATGCACTCGACACCCCCCCCCCCACCAGCCAAACCAGCAGCAGTTTGGTCCAGGCTCCAGAGGAGGTAAAGACCTGAGCCACAGCCAGGACAAGAACTCCTTCCAGGAGACCCACAAGGAAGCAGAATGGCACAATGAATGCCGGTGGCTTGTGGGTGCAGGGAGTCTCGTGCAGACTTTTCCTACTGTATGCAATTTGACTATCAGTCAACCACTTCATTCTATAAATATGACAGCCTGGATGAGCCCACTGTGAGCTCTCGCTGCTAAATAAGTGAGCCGTATGGCAATGGTTTTACTTCTCAGAGGTCAGTGGATGAGCTAAATTCAAGTTCAATATTAATCATTTAGCTAAAGTAGATGCACACCAAATGTGGTGGATTATTTAGAGATATAAGGTTGTATGATTTTTAATATACTCTTTGATTCATGTTACTTAGTAGACTAGATTTGCTAAAATTTTAAGCTGTAAAGTCCTGCTCGTATTTACCAAAGGCAAATGCAGGCTACACTAAATGTCTGCAAGATAAAGTCTAGCTTGCATTTTGCTGGGAAGGATTGAACTGACTGGGAAAACGACAATCCAAAGCTAACATAGAGACATTACAGACATCTGCAGAGTGGGGCCTATTTTGCACTTTGCTGAGAAGAAAGGTTTTATCCAGACAAAATGGCACTTTCAAGGATATGGACCAAAAACAGTGTTAACAACTGAACAAAACGAAGGCCCACATCGAGTCAGAGAAAAGAGGTCCAATGGGGAACAAAAGGACCTGGTGGTGAAATATTGCTATTGGACTGAATCACAGTGTGGATGGTCTGTAGAGATATAAAAGTTTGTAGTTTTCTATGCTTGGGGTGGACCGCTGCACAGGTACTCAGCTTGAGCCAGACCTTCTGCTATTCTACTCCATTAAATTTTTGATTTTCTAAGAATTTTGTCTCCTGAAAGTCTGTTCTGCATACGGTTATCAGGCCTTGCCTGAAAGTTTGCCTCTGGAGTTCTAAAATACAGACTCCAGAGCGAACGGTTATCAGGGAGAGAAGAATCCTGAAAGTTTGCACCAGGACAGATATAGGCCTTGCCTGAAAGTTTGTCTCCGGAGCTCCAAGACACAGTCCATGGAGCAAATGGTTATCAGGGAGGGAAGGTGCCTGAAAGTTTGCTTTGTGAACAGGTACGGGCATCTGGAGAGAAGGTCAGCAGCATTTGGCTTGGCATATTTCGCCCATGCAGTAAATAATAGAGTGAACCTGCCACCGAACTCTTTAAGTCGCGCTTCTCTTTAAGAAATCTAAACAGTGTTCTGTTGGGCCTTCTTTCTGAATCGAAGTATTCATTATATAACAACAAGAAACTGGACAATGGTTATGATGATTCTGTGTGGTTTGGCACTGGTTTATTTCATTATACTGCAGCCGCTAATGATTTTTTACTCATTTCTGCTTTACCTTGAAAAGCCTCCAGGAGAGATAAGAGAGCAGTACAGCTATGTGTTTGCTAATTGGTCAAGTGAATCTTTAGAAAGGCTGACTAACAATACTTTCGTTTTTTCGCTAGGACAGTTTGCAAATGTTTTTGAGAGCTTTGAATATCCTTGGAGCTTTGATAGAACTGTGATGGTTTTATCTGGTTTACTGAATGCGTGTCAGTTTGCATTACTGTTAAGAGAAATGAGGTTCAATAGGAGGTTTGCGTCTCTTTTCAGTCCTGAGATTTGCGGTGTGTCTTCGGAAGCTTTAGCAAAAAGCACTCCTAGCTGCTCGAGGAAAAGCAAAACAGCAAAAGCTGCCGCTGCAGCCACTGCCCCCCCAATCACAGCTAACAAGGCAGCCCCTCCTTCTTCACGCACATAGAAAGAGGCAGTTGACTCCACACCTCAAGACTGCCTCTGATAAGAAAGAAAGAAGGGCAATTGTAGTAGGCAATTCCCTTCTGAGAGGGACGGAGGGCCCAATACACAGAGTTGTGTTGGAAAGTAAAATGTGGGAAAGCAAGATGTGTGGTTCCAGCCACCTGGATGATAAAGGAAGATCAATACTAACATGGCCATCCGGACTGTCGAAGACATAATACTAACATAATAATATATAAAGGGCCTTGGACAGATTACTTTGAAGTATGTTTCTCATAATTGTAAAAAGTTATAGCCCAGACTCCTGAGAATGGTATCTCAGGCTGGATAACCGCCCCCAAGTTCTTAGTCCATCTTAGTCCATGCCCGTACTTGTAAATCCTATAAATTGTCAATGGTGAATAAAGAAGGCAGCCTAGGCCTAGGTCATCTGTCTGCTTGGCCAGGCTCTGCGCTCCTTCCTGAACAAGATCTCTGCCTCTGCGTGAATTTCTGCCTGCGGCCTGGTATGCGTTGTTCCTAATTGCCGCAGAGTTGACCCTCATCATAGGGAAGAATGTAGTCTACCTGGAGCCCAAATCAGAGGTATCACCAGGGCACTCCCCAATCTGATGCACCCAACAGACTACTACCCACTGCTGATCTTCCAGACAGATGGGGAGGAAGCTGCCTCCTGTAGTCTAAGTGGAATGAAGAAAGATTTCAAGGCCTTGGGATGGATGGTGAAAAAGTCTGGGGCTCAAGTGATTTTTCTCTTCCCTCCTTCCAGTTTTGGGTGATGACATGGGATGTAATAGAAAAATTCAGTCCATAAATGATTGGCTACAAGACTGGTGCTACAGGCAGGGCTTTGGATTCTTTGATAACAGCTGGTTCTATAAGACACCAGTCCGGACGGTGAATGGGGAATGGTTTATCTCGCAGGGGCAAAAGGATGCTGGGACAGGAATTAGCAGGGCTCATTTGGAGAACTTTAAACCAGGCTCGAAGGGGGATGGGGTTGTAGCTGGGCTTGCACCAGTGGGCCAGCACTCTAGAACTGATGAAGACTGGGAGGCCTCCCAGACCCCCTAGGGTGAAATTAGCATGCTCAGCTCGCTCCCTGAAATGCCTGTACACCAATGCGTGCAACATGGGAAATAAGCAGGAGGAGTTAGAAACCTGTGTTCGGTTAGGAGATTATGATCTGGTGGCAATTACAGAAACATGGTGGGGCAGCACACATGACTGGAATGTGGTCATGGATGGCTAGGTCCTTTTCAGGAAAGACAGGCCAGCCAGGCGTGGTGGTGGAGTTGCCCTTTATGTGAGAGAGCAACTACAATGTATTTAGTATTGTCCAGGCCCGGATGAGGAGCGAGTTGAGAGTCTGTGGGTGAGAATGAAGGGGCAGGCTGGCAAGGGTGATACTGTTGTGGGTGTCTATTACAGGCCACCAGATCAGGGTGAGGAAGTTGATGAGGCCTCTACAGGCAGCTGAGAGCAGCCTTGCAATCACAGGCGCTGGTTGTGGTGGGGGATTTTAATTTCTATGATGTTTGCTGGAAGGACTATTTGGCTAGCCAGCCACAGTCTAGGAGGTTCCTCCAGTGCATTGATGATAACTTTCTGATGCAAAGGGTGGATGAGCTGTGGGAAACTGCAGCGGGTCTGTGGAATCCTTGACAGAAAATATGAGGTAGAGATCAGCCTTGAGATATTAAGATTTACCCTTGTAAAGGATAAAGATCCGCGGCACTTAATTGAAAAGTTAAAAGGAATAAGGGAGGAGCGTACGTATTCCCGAGATCAGGAAAAAATTGTGAAAGAGTCATATACATATGTGTGGCCCTGAGATCAGATAAAAGCTATGAAAGACTCACATGAAAAAACAGCGTTATGGTCTCGGGAGGGGCCCTCAGAGAATAAGTCAGAGCACCAGTCGGAGCACCAGTCGGAGCAGTGTGTTCGGCCGACCGCTCCGCTGTCATCAATTACGGCTCAAACCTCTCCTCTATCATCAGCAACCGCGGTTCCGCCGTCTGCGTCACCGCCACTGATCACAGTTCAACCCTTCTGCTATCAGTCGCAGAAGAAAAAAAAAAAATGGACATTTTTTTTTCCTATCCTCCCTTGCCTGGAGATTTAGGTGGGGAGGACCCCCCTGTGGTGAGCCAGACCGAGCCAAATAACGTAATTTCTACAGATTTGGGTCCTCCCAACCTGCCCCCGCCTCCCTCCCACGCTGTTCCTGAGGGTGGAGATGGAGTTTCAGAGCGTAAACCGAACTTACCAAAAAGCTGGGATTTACCCACAGTTTCGATTACAGTTAAACCACGGGACCCTGTGCGTTTCTGGAACAGACACTATACAGGCACGATAACTTTCTGAAATCCTGAAGCAGTCAACAGATCTCGCATATCAAGCTGTGATGGGGGTGCCTGGGACCAGCAGTGCGGCCAAATCATTTGCAACTATTAATCAGGGTCCCAGTGAGAATTACATGCAATTTATTGACCATCTCCAAGAGGCCATCAATGAGCAGGTTGAAAACTTAGAAGCTAAGGAAGCATTGGTGTTGAAATTAGCAGTAGAGAATGCTCATGTTTGCTATCTGCGAGTTTTACAGTACATATTATGCGTTTCTGTGTATTGCCTCTCTGAAAAATCAAGTAGCTTGTTAGGAATGTGAGTTAATTGTTTTACTAGTTGTTTTAAGTGCGCCGTAAAACTCTCTCCCCATTTTTCCCAGTCGTGCTGCAAGCAGCACCCCTCCCTCCCCCTTCTCAAGGTTTTTACTTGTGAGATGGGGTCAGGAATAATTGTTTTCAGTCGTGTTCATAAAGAATCGGTATTGGGAGGTGTTTTATAACATAGGAAAGCACTTGGAAATACGAAGAAGGAAGATCTTGTAAAATATTGTAATTAATGGTGGCTGTGGTATAAGTTAAATGATTGGGAAAAATGTCCGGAGAATAGAATTTTGTTGCAATTAATGTTGTTTTTAAGGTGAGAAGAGCAGGACAAAATAAATCTTTCCAAGAGATCATTAGATCATTGCAGACAGTTTTACAGCTGGAACGGTTTGAATGTCAACAAGCTGAGAGACAGTTAACTGGTAACACACAGGTCACAGTAAACTTGATAAAGTCTGCAGGATGCTTTCCTTATTAACCTGTTTTCTTTGTGGGTATCGGTTTAAGTATGTTGCAATTTTGGTAGGTCTTTGTTATATGGTACGATAAGTTTACAGTCTGTTAAATCATGAGAATTCATTGACTCAAAATGTGCGTTTTGTGATAATACAGAAGATCATGAGTAATTTAGTTCTTTACTGTGTGAATGTGATGGTAAATTTTGTGTGTAGTAGCTGTTTTTTTTTTTTTTTCTCTAGCATGCTAGCTTTATTCCAGCATTCAGACTTGCGCAACTCTGTGACAGGCTGTGGCTCCTCTCGGTGTGCTGGATTTGATTTTTCCGTATACACATCATGTAAAGAATCCTGGTTTTGGAATAACAGCTGTAGCGCACCAGATGAGACACTAATACAAAAACAAAACAAAACAAAACACAAAAAGGCCTTGCCCGGTCCAGCTTGGCGGGTGCGGATGAGTTTCAGCGCGCACTGATTTTTTTTTTGTCAGGGAGACCCAGAGGTACCTCCACCTGGCTGAGCAGTGAGCGGCCCAAAGGTGCAATATAAAAAATCGAGATATTGTCTTAAATTGGTGTAACTGTGATCCATCTGCATATTTGAACTTGGTATATGGTTTTCATATCTGAGCTCAGTATTTTAGTTTGTATATTCATATTTGGTACCAAAAGAATCTTGTTTGGGGAGATAATTACAAATTGGAACCGGTTCCACTGCTAAAATTCCACCTTGCCTCCCCTTAGGATGCATCCTTACACATTAGAGTAATTGCTTATATGGTTAGAAAAGCATTTAAATTGTTAAAATGCTATGATAGCTGTGAATTTGGAAGAGGTTGTATTTAAAAGTTGCTAGAATATTAACTGATTTAGATTTAGGAAAATAGAATAATGGATTTATGTTTATTGTACTGGTTTATACTGTTTTTTGATGTCTCTAAATTGTGACAGGTGAATGGAGCTAAGGAATGTAACTATTGCTGAGCTACTTGAAATTGCATATAAAGTGTATTATGGTTGGAATGAAATGGGAAAACAAAACAGCAAAATATTCCAGGCCTATGTGCAGCTCATTGTAACTGAGGAGTTTACCAGAGTCTCCCACCTCGTACCAGCTGCGTGACCTTGACTATATCTGAACTGCAGGAAGAAGAGAACGAAAAAAAATGGAGAAACCTGTTTTCCCGCTGCTAAGCAGAGAAAGGGGGACTTTACTCCCCCCGCTCTGTCCTTTTTTTTCCCTGAAGTATTGTCATCCATTTTTGTTGTGGCACTGTGTTGTTTTTCGACTTTGAATCAGGGGTTGTTGGTGTTGTTTATTTTTACTTCTGTCTTGTTTCCTAGGTTTTGGCACATCTGGGGAAAAGAGCTCATAATTTTACCCCCTTGCTGAAGTCAGTCTTTTCACACTGGTCAGCTTTGGAGGGTCACAGTGTTCAGTGCTTCTCTGGGTCAGACTGGTTCTGATTTGAGTGTGGAGTGGAGCCAGACTGGTTTGATGTGGAGTTCAAACTGATGTGTTTTCATGCTGGACTGTACGTCTTGCCATCTCAGATGGGGGCGAGAGGGAAGTTTTATTCCCCCCCGCGCCCCTCCCCCAAGCAATGTTACTGCTAGAGAGCTGTAATATTGCATGAAGGAGTCTGAGGGTGAAATTTAAAGGCATCACCAGTGGATCCATAGTTCTAATGAAACTGGAAAATTAAACCAAAAATTTGTTAATAGACTTATTCTGTGGTAATTAGTTGTAAGTGACTTCTTAGTAAATTCACCATGCTAGTTTTTGAGATCATGGGAGAGAATGAAAGAAAGGCTGTTTTTTGAGACCAATGGAATGCCAAATTTGGAACAAAGTTTAAATACATGAATTCTTGTAGTTGTTAGAAACTCCTATACCTCTCTTAGGTTAAGATTTGTTAAGTAAATTGTAAGCTCAAATAACATTTTCTGAGACTTCTGTTAAGTTGCATAGCCTACAAGAAGCTGCTTGGATGGTGCAGATCTGCTTGCTGCAACTGAGAAATCTCCAAGGAAATTTCAGATGCTGGCTTTCCACTAGTATTAACAGCCAATGTTTTGATAAACCAAATACTACACTGATTTATCTGAAACAGGACTTCAATCTGGTAAGGGAAAACAATATCCAATAAATATGACAGCCAAAATGGAGTTGGAAACTTTGAGGAATAAATTTATGACAACCTTACAGGTTGGCTGTATTTGATTGGACTTGCAGATTTGTCTATTTATGGCTACAACATAGAAACAACCTGTGGCTATTGTGGGACAGTATGATGAGATTGCTAGCAAACTGATATACTGACTGTTATATACCAATTGTCACTCTACTCAAGAAAATGCAGGGAATTAATTTAAGTTTCAATAGGCCATGATCCTTTTGTCATATATGTATGGGTCATGTTAGTTTTAAGCAATCATAAAGGCTCCAAAAAAAACTTGCTTCTTTGTCCATGTCAGCTATGTCACCATTACTGATGGAGATGAAAATCCTGTCCTCTCTTTTCAGCTGAAACATGCCACCTTGGTAGATGGAGTAAAGTCCATATTCTGCCTTTTTAGACAAGCAGCTTGTTCTTGCACTTTTCATGAGCAAAATGGGCTCTGGGTAATTAGTCAGTTTGTAAACATATTGGACGAGCTGTTTGGGGTTCCTGACTTGTGCTAACAAATCTGAATCCTCGTTCTCGTTTTCACAGAAATGAAAATAAATTTGTGAGTAGATGTAATAAAAGCCTGTCTGGGGTATCACTAACTTGCCATTTCTCTGTTCCACATTGTAAAGGAAAGAGTGGCCTTTTCTTGACGATTCCCAGTTTTGTTTTGTTTTGGTTTTTTGGTTTTTTTTTTGTTTTTTTGTTTTTTTTTTTGTTTTTGGTTTTGGTTTTGGTTTTGGTTTTTTTCTTTCTTATTCCCTCTCCTGGGTGAGGAATCTCTGCGTGGGGACAGGGAATTATTCCTGTTGCTGTCGCCCATCAGATGTGCCACAATCCTGTTGATGGGACCACGCGGCTGCTGCCCATTGGTCTGTGACAGCGCCAGCACTCTGTCAGTGTTGACTGCAGATATGTTTTCCTCATAGCTTTTCGACATCCTTTAAATTACCTTTCCCAGGTGCCACTTTACTTGCCAGCAGGGGTCAGTCGCTCTGTCTTCACTTTCAATTAGATCCAAGTTTTGGATGAAATTTCCCATTTCCTCCCTAGTGAGACAAGCGATGCTGCTTTTGGAGTACATGTCCCGGAGCTGTTTGAGCCCGTTGGTGAGGTAGAGGAAGGTGACGGCCACGCAGACAGACTGCAGGAACACGATGACGACCAGCATGGCCATACAGGTCTGCCCAGGGCTGGGACCGGCCGCGGGCAGCATCATGGCTGGGCAGGGCTGGTCCCCACGCAGTGCTGCACTGTTCCCTCTGGTGATGGAGCGGGCTGGGCTGGGGTTCACCCACTGCTGTCCCGCTGTCAGCAAACGAAACACGTAATTATATAAATTCTGATTACCCTTTACATACACACTTGGATTTGGATCAGGTGCTTCATATGGTTTGCCATACAAAATTTTGTATGGGCTATGGGAAACTGCAGCGGGTCTGTGGAATCCTTAACAGAAAACATGAGAGTAGAGATTAGCCTTGAGATATTAAGATTTACCCTTGAGAAGGACGGGAGTAAAGGAGTACCCGGAGAGAGGAGAGATGTACCCGTGAGAGAGAAGGGAATAGAAGAATAACATGGATGATAGAAAAATTAACCAATGAGATGTTAGTGCTGTAACTTGTAACCAATAGCGAAAAGACACATGAACTGGTAGAATTGTATAAAAATGCACTTGTAGCAATAAATGGCACTCTATTACTTTCATCTTGAAAGAACCTGGTCCATGTCGTTTGTCCATCTCCATCATGACATATGGTGACCCCGACGTGATCCTGCCTTAAGAGGATCTCGCCTAACAAGGTGACAGCATAAAGCTGTGAACAGCCGAAGAAGAGCTGTGGAGATGGAGCCCAGTACAGCTGATAAGAGCAGCCAAGGAGAGCTGCCGAAGATCCGGATCGATTGAAAAGACACCTCGCTAAGGAGTAGGTGAGCTACCGGGAACATGGGGGGGTGAAACTTATCTAAAGAGAGTACTATATTATCCACAAGGAAGCTGCTTCTGAAGAAGTAGGGTGTTAGCCTTCTGGAACTGACTTTAAGAAAAATGTTACTATGGGGCAAAGCACAAGGTTTAGAGGTTAATCCTGTGACAGCATGTAGTGTGTCACAATGGATGGACTTGGGATATAAATTGTTTGATAGTGCTACCCAAGGGTCCAAGGAAGCAACTGAACTGTTAACGATGTGGCGCTTGTTATTAGATACTCTGAAAGAGTTAAAACAGCAACAGGCAGAGGCGGTGAAGGGGGATGGTCTTCCTGACTCTCCTGGGCCAGATTCGGAGAAAAAAGCAAGATTAAGTACTACTCCGACACCCCCTGTTACTAAGGACTCGTCAAAACCACCCAAGTCCATATTATCTGACACGGACAAGGATACGCAGCACTTCCTTGGAAAGTTAAAAGGAATAAAGGAGGAGTGTACATATGTGTGGCCCCGAGATCAGAAAAAAATTATGAAAGAGTCGTATACATATGTGTGGCCCCGAGATCAGATAAAAGCTATGAAAGACTCACATGAAAAAAAAAAACAGCGTTGGGGGCCCTCGGAGCACCGGTCGGAGCACCGGTCAGAGCGGTGTGTTCGGCCGACCGCTCCGCCGTCATCGATCGTGGCTTGAGCCTCTCCTCTACCATCATCAACCGCGGTTCCGCCATCTGCGTCACCGCCATTAATCACAGTTCAACCCTCTGCCCCGCCGCTATCAGTCGTGGAAGGAAAAAATGAACATTTTCTTTTTCCTATTCCCCCTTGCCTGGAGTTTTAGGTGAGGAGGACCCCCCTGTGGTGAGCCAGACCGAGTCAAATAATGTAATTCCTATAGATTTGAGCCCCGCCAACCTGCCCCCACCTCCCTCCCACACTGAATTCCTGAGGGTGAGGGTAGAGTTTCAGAGCGTAAACCGAACTTACCAAAAAGCTGGGATTTACCCACAGTTTCGATTACAGTTAAACCACGGGACCCTGTGCGTTTCTGGAACAGACATTAATTAACAGACCCCAACTACAGGCACGATAACTTTCTGAAATCCTGAGGCAGTCAACAGACCTCGCATATCAAGCTATGATAAAGGTGCCTGAAACCAACAATGCAGCCAAATCATTTGCAACTATTAATCAGGGTCCCAGTGAGAATTACATGCAATTTATTGACCACCTTCAAGAGGCCATCAGTAAGCAGGTTGAAAACTTAGAAGCTAAGGAAGCATTGGTGTTGAAATTAGCAGTAGAGAATGCTAATGTTTGCTATCAACATGTTATCTGCAAGTTTTCCAGTACATATTATGTGCTCCTGTGTATTGCCTCTCTGAAAATCAAGCAGCTTGTTAAGAATGTGAGTTAATTGTTTTACTAGTTGTTTTTAAGTGCGCCGTAGAACTCTCTCCCCATTTTTCCCAGTCGTGCTGCAAGCAGCACCCCTCCCTTCCTCCCCGTTCTCAAGGTTTTTACTTGCAAGATGGGGTCAGGAATAATTGTTTTCAGTTGTGTTCCTAAAAAATCAGTATTGGGAGGTGTTTTAAAACTTAGGAAAGCACTCGGAATTATAAGGAAGGAAGATCTTGTTAAATATTGAAATCAATGTTGGCTGCTGTTTACGTTAAATGATTGGGTAAAATGTCCGGAGAATAGAATTTTGTTGCAAATAATGTTGTTTTTAAGGTGAGAAGAGCAGGACAAAATAAATCTCTCCAAGACATCATTAGATCATTGCAGACAGTTTTACAGTTGGAACGGTTTGAACGTCAACAAGCTGAGAGAGAGTTAACTGATAACACACAGGTCACAGTAAACTTGCTAAAGTCTGCAAGATGCTTTCCTCATTAACCTTTGTGGGTATCGGTTTAAGCATGTTGCAATTTTGGTAGGTCTTTGTTATATGGTACGATAAGTTCACAGTCTGTTAAATCATGAGAATTCACTGACTCAAAATGTGCGTTTTATGATAATACAGAAGATCATAAGTGATTTAGTTCTTTACTGCGTGAATGTGATGGTAAAATTTTGCGTGTAGTGGCTGTTATTTTTTTTTCTCTAGCATGCTAGCTTTATTCCAGCATTCATATGAGACACTAAAAAACAAAACAAAACAAAACAAAAAAAGGACTTGTCCTGTCCGGCTGGGCAGGTGCGGATGGGTTTCAGCGCGCACTGATTTTTTTTTGTCAGGGAGATCCAGATGTACCTCCACCTGGCTGAGCAGTGAGCGGCCCACAGGTGCAATGCAAAAATTGAGATATTGTCTTAAATCAGTGTAACTGTGATCCATCTGCATATTTGAACTTGGTATATGGTTTTCATACCTGAGCTCAGTATTTTAGTTTGCATATTCATATGTGGTACCAAAAGAATCTTGTTTGGGGAGATAATTACAAAATGGGAACCGGTTCCACTGCTAAAATTCCACCTTGCCTCCCCTTAGCATGCATCCTTGAACATTAGAGTAATTGCTTATATTGTTAGAAAAGCATTTCAATTGTTAAAATGCTATGATAGATGTGCATTTAGAAGAGGTTGTATTTAAAAGTTGCTAGAATATTAACTGATTTAGATTTAGGAAAATAGAATAATGGATTGATGTTTATTATACTGGTTTATACTGTATTTTGACATCTCTAAATTGTAAAAGGTAAATGGAGCTAAGGAATGTAACTATTGCTGAGCTACTTGAAATTGCATAAAAAGTGTAGTTGGAATGAAATGGGAAAACAAAACAGCAAAATATCCCAGGCCTATGTGCAGCTCATTGTAACTGAGGAGTTTGCCGGCGCCTCCCACTTCGTATCAGCTGCGTGACCTTGACTATATCTGAACTGCAGTAAAAAGAGAATGAAAAAAAAAAAACCAAGGAAAAAACCTGTTTTCCCGCTGCTAAGCAGAGAAAGGGGGGCTTTACTCCCCCCGCTCTGTCCTTTTTTCTTTCCCTGAAGTATTGTCATCCATTTTTGTTGTGGCACTGTGTTGTTTTTCGGCTTTGAATCAGGGCTTGTTGGTGTTGTTTATTTTTGCTTCTGTCTTGTTTCCTAGGTTTTGGCACATCTGGGGAAAAGAGCTCATAATTTTACCTCCTTGCTGAAGTCAGTCTTTTCACACTGGTCAGCTTTGGAGGGTCACAGTGTTCAGTGCTTCTCTGGGTCAGACTGGTTCTGATTTGAGTGTGGAGTGGAGCCAGACTGGTTTGATGTGGAGTTCAAACTGATGTGTTTTCATGCTGGGCTGTACGTCTTGCCGTCTCAGATGGGGGCGAGAGGGAAGTTTTATTCCCCCCCGCGCCCCTCCCCCAAGCAATGTTACTGCTAGAGAGCTGTAATACGGCATGAAGGAGTCTGAGGGTGAAATTTAAAGGCATCACCAGTGGATCCATAGTTCTAATGAAACTGGAAAATTAAACCAAAAATTTGTTAATAGACTTATTCTGTGGTAATTAGTTGTAAGTGACTTCTTAGTAAATTCACCATGCTAGTTTTTGAGGTCATGAGAGAGAACGAAAGAAAGGCCGTTTTTTGAGACAAATGGAATGTCGAATTTGGAACAAAGTTTTAATACATGAATTCTTGTAGTTACCAGAAAGTCCTATACCTCTCTTAGGTTAAGATTTGTTAAGTAAATTGTAAGCTCAAATAACGTTTTCTGAGAATTCTGTTTAGTTGCATGGCCTACAAGAAGCTGCTTGTATGGTGCAGATCTGCTTGCTGCAAGTGAGAAATCTCCAAGGAAATTTCAAATGCTGTATTTCCACTACTATTAACAGCCAATGTTTTGATAAAGCAAATACTACACTGATAGATCTGAAACAGGACTTCGATCTGGTAAGGGAAAACAATATCCAATAAATATGACAACAAAAATGGACTTAGAGATTTTGAGGAATGAATTTATGACAACCTTACAGGCTGACTGCATTCGATTGGACTTGCAGATTTGTCTATTTATAGCTACAACATAGAAACAACCTGTGGCTATTGTGGGACAGTATGATGAGATTGCTAGCAGACTGATATACTGCTTGTTACTCTGATCCAGAAAAGCAGGGAATGAATTTAAGTTTCAATAGGCCATGATCCTTTTGTCATATATGTACCATTTGTGAAATTTAATTCTGATTTTTTTTTTTATTTGTAATCTATGTCTCTATAAATTGCACTAGCTGGTTTTCTTAACAGCACAACTTTTGGCACGCATAAATGTAAAATGTAAATTGCTGTAGAACCTGCAAGTCTTTAACATCAGGCCATAGGCCATACTTGTATTTGGTCTGATCCTACATACTTGCAAAGTTTTTGTCGATGGTCTTGGGAAGTCTCATAAAGCTGTAGTGGTTTGGTGTGAAGATAACAATTGGCATCATTCTGTAAAAATTATTTAAGGTTCAACCCAATTAGCAGAACTTGGCACAGCTTTAAATTACATAGAGCTTTTTAAGGAGGAACCTGTACATTTGATTTGTGATTCTGAGTATATAGTCAAGGTCCAACACACGTATCTGATTCTGAACTGTGTTTTTTGTTTTGGTTTTGTTCTTTTTTTAAAAAAAAGGGGAGAGAAGTAGGGAAAACACCACAAAATCAATTGTCAAAAGCATTGTATTTGATGAAATACTTTGCAAGTGTGATCCAAAACCATGCTACATCAGAAAGAACTTACATTAGTTATGGTCAAATCACTAGTTAATGGTCAATGGAAAAGGCCAGATCAATTGATAAATTGGGGGAGAGGTTCTGCTTGTGTCTTTACAAATCAAGGGCCACAATGGTTGCTGGCGCGAAATGTGAAACCTGTGTTACCTTCCTGACAATGATTGTTGCAGCTGCTGTGTTTTGGATGCCTGCACAGACAAAGACTAACATGTGGAGTACTTTAGCCAACATGACTGACCAGGACTCCATACGCCTAGCTATGGCATCTCCGGAAAACCCGTTCCACACATGCTTGGTTGGCATCCCCCTTGATGACTACAGCAGCAGCACACAACTGTTTCAAAATAGTGGTCGGTGCAAAGGCATTGCAACAAACTGTAATAATACTAACATGGCACTTTGGATTAACTGTCTCCCAGAAATAGACATTGAACCACAGGAACTGGAATTGCTGGGATCTGTGCCCATGGATGCTTGTATCCAGCTGGTTTGTGAAAAGTGCCAGGACAATATGCTAAAGCATGGATGGATAAGACTGCAAAATGTTAATGCTACCATTGGTGACTATAGAAATGAAACTCAATGGTGTAATGCCTCACAGAAGAATCCAAGGGATGTCATTGATAATGTGGGACAGCGACCCAAAAACCTCCTGTATGGTGTATTCTTGATCTGTGGAGATAGAGCCTGACCAGGAATTCCTTCTAATGCTGTTGGAGGACTGCGTATTTTGGGACTATTAACTCTCTTAATGCCCAATGTATCTATGATAATAGATCACAGAAGAGCAAGACGAGAAAAACACTTTTTGCGTGTATATGAGTCAAAAAGTGATGATAATGTAGATTTTTGGGGATCAAGGTTAAGGGTTTTAGGATCTCTTGTATCTGGTGTTGGCACAGCTAAAAGCTTTAAATATTTTAGAAAATTAGGATGCTGGCTAGTTAAGCAAACTAACAGAACTTAAAAGGCTTTAAGTGGACTTTTGTTAGATGTAGATTCTGTAAGACACGCCACACGGCAGAGTAGAGCCATGATAGATTTTTTGTTATTAGCTCAAGGACATGCGTGTGAAGATTTTGATGTGATTTGTTAAATAAATTGCTTAGTGGTTGAGGGGTTTTAGGATGGTTGTTATCAGTAGTGAAAACAGGACTGATCGTTTTGATGATTGTTGTGGTTGTGTTACTAATGTTGCCATGCATGATTTCTCTGCTGCAAAGGGCCCTGCAGCGGACAATGAGGGCAGCATTTTTAGCACAAATGAAAAAAAGGGGGAATTGTGGGAAACTGCAGTGGGTCTGTGGAATCCTTGACAGAAAATATGAGAGTAGAGATCAGCCTTGAGATATTAAGATTTACCCTTGAGAAGGATGGGAGTAAAGGAGTACCCGGAGAGAGGAGAGATGTACCCGTGAGAGAGAAGGGGATAGAAGAATAACATGGATGTTTGAAAAATTAACCAATGAGATGTTAGTGCTGTAACTTGTAACCAATAGCGAAAAGACACATGAACTGACAGAATTGTATAAAAATGCACTTGTAGCAATAAATGGCACTCTATTACTTTCATCTTGAAAGAACCTGGTCCATGTCGTTTGTCCGTCTCAACTGCGACAATGGGCTTACCAACATTCCGCTCCTAGGTTTAATCCTAATACACAACGGCTTCAGCGTTATCGAATTTTTGGTTCCTGACAAATCTTGCTAAGTTGCCTTTTTAGGTTTTTTTATTATTATTATTTTTTTCTTCCTTTCTCTCCACCTGTCCACTAGACTGGGGTCTCCATGCATGGGGTATGTAATTCCCATTTAATTCCCAAACTGTGTTACCACTTGAGCAACAAAGTGTGGTCCCCTATCAGATCATTTCCCTTAGTAACCATTTTACAGTTTGTGTCTGGTTGGTACGACAAGGGAAGGCTTCCGGCCATCCTGAAAAGGTATCTACTCCAACTAATACATATCTGAATCCTCGAGTTCTGGGGAGTTCCACCTAATCTATTTGCCAATAATCTCCTGGTTGTACTCCTGTCTTAATTTTCCCCATATCTATCTTTCTTTTTACTAAAGGATTATTTTTCAAGCAAATTTCACACTTAACTGTGATAGACTTTGCCATTGTTAACATCTGGACTGAGATAATCCATTTTCTCAGATATGTTACCAATGCTTCTGCACCCCAATGACACCTCTGGTGTTCCTCCTGAAGTATTCCTCTCATAGTCGTAATTGGCACCACAACTTGTTCATTGTACGGTTACATACCACCCAGAATCATCCTTGCTGGCTTTTTCTAAATTTGTCAATCTCTCATCTTCTGTAGAATATTTAGGTGCCTCTGAAGGTAATAAATCAATTGCTCTTACCTTCTGGGAGACAAGACCCACCATTGTCCAAACTTGTTGTGCCACTGATCGAGCTGTCTGATCGGCAAGTCGATTTCCTTCAATAATTTTCGATGTTCCACTCTGATGAGCTTTACAGTGCATAATGGCAACTCGCAATGGCTTTTGAATGGCATTAATCAAGTTTAATATTTCCTTCTGGTATTTGATGTTTGTTCCCTGAGAGGAAAGTAGTCCACGCTCTTTCCAGAGGGCTCCATGCACATGAACAACACCGAACACATATTTTGAATCAGTCCAAACATTGACTCTTTTGTCCTCACTGAGCTCTAATGCCCTAGTTAGGGCAATCAGCTCAGCTTTCTGTGCTGATGTGTTTGGTGGTAGGGATTTGGCTTTGATTACTGTTTTGACAGTAGTAATCACATATCCTGTGTACCGCACTCCGCTTTCCACAAAACTACTGCCATCAGTAAAAAGTTCCCAATCCATCTCTTCCAATGGGATATCCTTCAGATCGAGACAACTTGCATGGGTGTATTCGATGACCTCCACACAATCATGTTCCAGATCTTCTTCTTCAGTTTCTGCATTTAAAAACACAGCTGGATTCATTAGGTTAGTTGTTTTAAAATAACATCATCTTGTTCTGTCAGGATCGCTTGATATTTCATCATTCTGCTTGGGGAAAGCCAATGGCCCCCCTTTTTTAAAGCTTGTTTCAATTTTTGGAAAGCTTCTTGTTGCGGCTTTCCCCACACTAAGGTCTTATTCTTCTGCGCCTCATATAAAGGTTTGGCAATAAGCCCATAGTCCATGATCCAGAGCCTGCACCATCCTGTCATTCCTAGAAAAGATCTTAATTCATGTAAGTTTCGTGGTTCTGAGATAGCACAGATAGTATGCACACGGTTTATACCTAGTCTTCGTTCTCCTTGAGAAAACTCGCATCCTAGATAGATCACAGTCATGGATGCAATCTGAGCTTTATTTTTTGACACTTTATATCCATTCACTCCTAATTGGTTCAATATTTCAATTGTTACCTGGATGCAGAGTTCTTGGGTCTCAGCAGCAATCAGAATATCATCCACATATTGCAGCAACAAATACCATTGTCGGGGAATTCCGATATGCCGATATGGCCTCTTGTAGTCCACTCCTCGAGCTCTTTGGCTAGTTGATTCCCAAAGGTAGTCGGACTATTCTTAAATCCTTGTGGAAGGCGCGTCCAGGTTAATCGGGTCTTTCTTCCGTTATGTGGTTTTTCCCACTCGAAAGCAAATAACTTTTTGCTTTCCTGGTCAAGGGGTATGCAGAAGAAGGCATCTTTTAAATCAAGTACTGTAAACCATTTATATTCCTCTTTCACATATGTTAACAAGGTATATGGATTTGCAACTACCGGCTGTATATCCTTAGTGATCTGGTTTATTGCCCGTAAGTCCTGGACTAATCAATAGCTATCATCAGCGTTCTTTACTGGAAAATTGGAGTATTATATTCTGATTCACATTCTTCTAGAATTCCATATTTCAAAAATTACTCAATCAAAGATGCTATTCCTAATTTAGCTTCTAATTTCAACAGGTACTGCTTCAACTGTACTGGTTTTGCACCTTCCTTCAGCTCCACTTTCACAGGTTTAGCTGTTTTTGACCTCCCGGGTATGTCAGTTTCCCATATTGTGGGAATCACTGCATCTTCTACTACCTGTGGTATTTTACAATTGGATTTTCCTTTAATAGTAAAATTTGTCCTACCTTTGACTCCGGAATTTTCATTACCAAATCTCCATCCTCAAATGGTATTATGGCATCTAATTTAGTCAGCAAATCTCGTCCTAAAAGAGAAACTGGACAATCTGGAACATATAAGAACTCGTGGGTTAATTCCTTTTCTCCAAAACACAAATCCAAGGGTTGTAGAAATGGCCATACTTCCTCCTTCCCTGTGGCAGCAACAGTTGTTGTAGCTCTGTGACCTACCGCCCCCTGTAAGGAATTCAGTATAGAGTAGGTAGCCCCTGTGTCTACTAAAAATTTTACATCCCGGTTTTGGCAGCTTCTTTTAATCTTTCTAAAAGGGCCGAGGGAGACTCATTCTTTTCCTGCCTTACATTATACAATTTTGACCAATTCATTTGCTTTGGCATAGCAGTTTGAACGCCAATCAATAACCAATCCTGATACCTCTGGAGACGGCATAACCCGCCTCCTGTATTATAATTCCATCGGGGATCTTCTTTTGAAAAGTTCTCATCAACGTTAGCCTCTACTTTCCCATTCCGAATATCTTGTCTCACTTTATCCCTCGCAACCTGTATAACCATATCTTTTTCTGTAGAGTCCATTAACGTATCCAAAATCACTTGTAAATCATCCCAATCAGGATTCTGCATTTTAATTATCATCTTAATTACTCCTGCAACCTTATCTGGATTTTCCCGATAAGGACCAGCCGATTGTTTCCAGATTACTAAATCCCCCCGCGAAAACGGAACTTTTACATAGACTGGTTCCCCCCCACATCTACTGCCTGCCGCAGGGGTGCTATTACGTTTGATGATCCCCCCCCCCCCGCTTCATCCCCCGTGGGCGGCAAGCCCGGAGGAGAGGAGCTGCAGCCTCTGCAGCCTCAGCTCTAGCAGTCTAGCAGCCGCCGCTCCCCCCCACCTTTTTCACCGCTTTAGCAGACAGTCAGCTTTTCACCCTTTTTTTTTTTTTTTTTTTTCCCGCAGCTTATCAAGGAGAAGCTGCTGAGCCTTTTGCCCTTTTTCTCTCTTCATTTAATTCCTGCGATTATAAACTTTATATGTAATTCCAATTAGTTGAAAAATAGTTACATCTCTCAGCTCCTACCTTTTGTAACTTCTTACAGATGTCAATAAACAGCATATTAAGCATTAAGCATCAATCCCTGACATTAATTTTAGATCCAAATCAGTCTATCCACAGAACAACACTAACTGCAATACAGCTAACTCAATTTACTTTCATGTGTACAGATGCATCTGAAGGAGGAGCAAAGTGGTACTTTAGTAACGGAACCGGTTCTTATTTTGTAATTATTTCCCCAAACAAATTGTTTTGGTACCAAATATAAACATACAAACTAAAATACTGAGCTCAGACATGCAAACCGAATACCGAGTTCAAATATGCAAACAGATCACAATTACACTTCTTTTTATGCATAAACTGTCCAAACCCAGCCTCCTTCTAATGTTTCCGTAAGCAATTTAACGGCGATATGTTTGAATTGGACATATCAACAAACAAACACAAATACAGGAATCAAACCAGACCAGAACAAGTACAGAAACAAATGCAAGAACCAGACCAAATACAGGAAGAAATACAGGAACCAATACAGGAAGAAATACAGGAACCAGACCAGAACAAATTCAGAAACCAGGATTCAGGAACCAGACTGGAATGAATTCAGTAACCAGGATTCAGGAACCAGACCAAATGCCAAACCTGCAGAGGTTGCCCTCTGTCTGACGGACGGCGCCTATAGGCTTTACCGATCGGGAGCTCCCTGCCCAACTGAGCATGGCTTTTGCCGCGTCTGACTGGCAGGCTACCAGGATTCAGGAACCAGATGTTGGGTACCCAAATAATAATAAAAGCACCTTCTTACCAATCAGAGGTCCGTCGAAAGCAGTGGAGGGTCGGTTGCGTCCGATGCGCTCCCCAAGAATACCTCGGTGCTAGCCGGAGCAGGATCAAGACGCGATCCGCCTCAGCAGTGCCCATGAGGTCGCACTTGGGTCACCAAAATGTTAACAAACGAGACACATAACCACGGACGTAGTTATATGCGGTACTTTAATTTCAGCGCTGGGAAACCAGGGGTTCGCACCCAAAGCTGGCTTCGACCACTGATTCGAACACCACTACATTTATACAATTTGGTTGCATACATATTCATTAGGGTTACAATGTATGTATTGCATATTCATCAGATTACACAACTATTTCACAATATCAGTTGCAACACCTTGGAACTACTCTAAGCATGCGCAGTGTCCTCTGGTGGTCGTTCAGGGGGTCTTCAGGATGAAGTAAGGAGTCTTCTTCACTTGTGTACTTTTCACCTTTTGTCACCGCACATGCACACTATTCCTATATTCATTGTGAAATCATGTAAAATTCTTGGATTTCTTAGATGTGCATTCTCAGCACATCCTATCCTTTCAAGATAAGATAAGGACTAACTGAGGACTAACTTTCAGTTGTCTTTTTGTATACAACCTGCAAAGCCTCAAGATAAGGTAAGAATCTTGGATATAGTTTACAAAACTTAGTTACAACTGTAACAATCAGGGCAGAGTAGAGGATGAGGAGAATCTCTCTCGACCTACTAACCACCTCCCTTCTAACACACCCCAGGATGCCAGTTGCCTTCTTGGCCACAAGGGCACAGTACTGGCTCATGGATATCCTGCTGTCCACCAGGACCCCCAAGTCCCTTTCCCCTATGTTGCTCTCTAATAGGTCATGACCCAACTTATACTGGAACCTGGGGTCGTTCCTGCCCAGATGCAATACTCTACACTTTCCCTTGTGCCCTGGTTTTGTTAAAAACAAGTTTCTCTTTTAGTGAATTTGCCTGTCAGCTAAAGCCTTCTTATTAGTTGCTTTCCTGAAAACCAGATACATTTTTTGGTAGACATAGCAATGATATGCAAGGTCTCTGGACTGATAAGGATGGATGCACATCTTGTGAGAGGGGCAACGAGAAACAGGTGACCAAAAACTGACTAACTGAGTATAACATCCCATTCACGTGAATACTTCATATAAAAGTAGGAGATCATGAGGATCTCGTCCCTTTTGCTTATGGCCGACATTAGGAGAGGACCTTGCGAGTCTTCCCTGCAAACTGAGGCCTAGTGGCAGACTGAATCCAGTTCTGGTTGGCTACAGAGGCCAGTCCAGTACTTTGGGTGCTGGCCCTGCAGTTGCTGGGACTTTCAAGATTGGTATTGTGTATTTTGTATTATTTTCTTTATTTTTATTGGTAGCATTAGTAAAACATTTTTAATTTTTCCAACTCTCTTCTCTCTGTCTTTCTTTCCCTCCCAATCACCTGTCCTTAGTGGGAAGGAGGGAGAAGGAGGGGCTGAAGGAGGAAAAGCGGGGGAGAGAGGGGGTTAACAATACAGCTATGTGTTTGCTAATTGGTCGAGCGAATCTTTAGAAAGGCTGACTAACAATACTTTTGCTTTCTCGCTAGGACAGTTTGCAGATGTTTTCGAGAGCTTTGAATATCCTTGAAGCTTTGATAGAACTGTGATGGTGCTATTTGGTTTGCTGAATGTGGGTCAGTTTGTGTTACTGTTAAGAGAAATGAGGTTAAAGGAGGTTTGCATCTCTTTTTAATCCTGAGATTTGTGTTGCGTCTTCTCATTCTTAGGCAAAAGGCACAAGCCGTTCGAGACGAAGCAAAACAGCGAAAGTTGCCTGCTGCTGCTCCCCAAATCGCAGACACCATGGATTCCCAGGCTAAAGCCCCAGCTCCTCACAGTATCACAGTATCACAGTATGTTTGGGATTGGAAGCGACCTCAAAAGATCATCTAGTCCAATCCTCCTGCTGGAGCAGGAACGCCCAGGTGAGGTTGCACAGGAACATGTCCAGGTGGGTCTTGAATGTCTCCAGAGAAGGAGACTCCACAACCCCCCTGGGTAGCCTGTTCCAGTGCTCTGTCACCCTCACTGAGAAGAAGTTTTTTCTCAAATTTAAGTGGAACCTCTTGTGTTCCAGCTTGATCCCATTGTCCCTTGTCCTATCATTGTTTGCCAACGAGAAGAGCCTGGCTCCATCCTCATGGCACTCACCCTTTATATATTTATAAACATTAATAAGGTCACCCCTCAGTCTCCTCTTCTCCAAACTAAAGAGACCCAGCTCCCTCAGCCTTTCCTCATAAGGGAGGTGCTCCACTCCCTTAATCATCTTCGTTGCCCTACGCTGGACCCTCTCCAGCAGTTCCCTGTCCTTCTGGAACTGAGGGGCCCAGAACTGGACACAATATTCCAGATGGGGTCTCACCAGGGCAGAGTAGAGGGGAAGGAGGACCTCTCTTGATCTACTAACCACCCCCCTTCTAATACATCCCAGGATGCCATTGGCCTTCCTGGCCACAAGGGCACAGTGCTGGCTCATGGTCATCCTGTTGTCCATCAGGACCCCCAGGTCCCTTTCCCCTACACTGCTCTCTAATATGTACTTTCCCAACCTATACTGGAACCTGGGGTTGTTCCTGCCCAGATGCAGGACTCTACCCTTTTCCTTGTTAAATTTCATTAGGTTATTCCCCGCCCAACTCTCCAGCCTGTCTAGGTCTCGCTGGATGGCAGCACAGCCTTCTGGCGTGTCAGCCACTCCTCCCAGCTTAGTGTCATCAGCAAACTTGCTGACAGTACACTCAATTCCCTCGTCTAAATCGTTAATGAATATATTGAATAATATTGGCCCCAGTACAGACCTCTGAGGTACTCCACTAGATACTGGCCTCCAACTAGACTCCGCACCATTGACTACCACTCTCTGGCTTCTCTCCTTAAGCCAGTTTGTAACCCACCTCACTACTCTATTGTCTAGACCACACCTCCGCAACTTAGCAACTAGGATGCTGTGGGAGACTGTGTCAAAGGCTTTACTGAAGTCAAGGTAGACCACATCCACCGCTCTGCCATCATCCACCCACCTTGTTACATTCTCATAAAAGGCTATGAGGTTGGTCAAGCATGACTTACCCTTGGTAAAGCCATGTTGACTGCCCCTAATAACCCTCTTATCCTTGATATGCCTTGAGATAGCACCAAGGACAGGTTGTTCCATTACTTTCCCAGGGACAGAGGTGAGGCTGACCGGTCTATAGTTACCCGGGTCCTCCTTCTTGCCCTTTTTGAAGATTGGAGTGATATTTGCTTTCCTCCAATCCTCGGGCACCTCTCCCGTTTCCCAAGACTTGGCAAAGATGATGGAGAGCGGTCCAGCAATGACCTCAGCCAGCTCCCTCAGCACCCGCGGGTGCATCCCATCTGGACCCATGGATTTATGGATGTCCAGACTATTTAATTGCTCCTTAACCCAGTCCTCATCAACTAAAGCAAGCTCCTCCATTGACCTGGCTTCATCCGGGGTCTCAGGGGTACAGGGCTCCCCAGGACAGCCTCCGGCAGAGTAGACAGAGACAAAGAAGGCATTCAGTAATTCTGCCTTCTCTGTATCTTCTGCCACCAGGGCACCCACCCCATTCCTCAGTGGGCCTACATTGCCTCTGGTATTAGTTTTATCCACTATGTATTTGAAAAAGTTCTTTTTACTGTCCTTGACTCCTCTCGCCAGCTGTAATTCTAAGGAGGCCTTGGCTATCCTAGCTGCCTTCCTACATCCTCTAACAGCAGCCTTATATTCTTCCCAAGTGGCCAGCCCCTGCTTCCATGACCTGTAAACTCTCCTCTTCTGCTTGAGCATACCCAAGAGATCCCTATTCAACCACGCAGGCCTCCTGGCTCCCTTCCTTGACTTCCTACGTGTGGGGATGCTCTGATCCTGAGCGTGGAAGAAGCAATCTCTGAATGCAATCCAGCTCTCTTGGGCCCCTTTTCCTTCAAGCAGCCTTGCCCATGGGATTTCCCCCAGCAATTGCTTGAAAAGGCCAAAGTTAGCCCTGCTAAAGTCCAGGGTTGCAATTCTACTTGCTATTCTGTTCCTGCCACACAAGATGCTGAACTCCACCATCTCGTGGTCACTGCAACCCAGGCAGCCCTCAACCTTTACTGCTTCGACCAGATCCTCCTTGTTAGTGAGGATGAGATCCAGCAGTGCACCTCTCCTAGTCGGCTCCTCCACCATCTGCATGAGGAAGTTCTCGTCAATGCACTGGAGGAACCTCCTGGACTGTGGCTGGCTGGCTGAATGGTCCTTCCAGCAAACATCAGGGAAGTTAAAATCACCCACAACAACCAGGGCCTGTGACTGTGAGGCCACTCTCAGCTGCCCATAGAAGGCCTCATCAACTTCCTCAGCCTGATCTGGTGGCCTGTAACAGACACCCACAACAGTGTCACCCCTGCCAGCCTGCCCCTTGATCCTGACCCATACACTCTCAACTCGCTCGTCATCCACTCCTGGGCAGAATTTAGTACATTGTAGTTGCTCTCTCACATAGAGACTCCGCAAAGCCCAGCTGCCACGGTCACTGCCTCCTCAACTGCAGATAATGTTGCTTCTCCACCCTCAAAGGGTAACAAGGCAGCCCCTCCTTCCTCATACACTGGACGCTGTTAATGTTGTAACCATAACAACCACTGTGATTATGCCAGTGCCAGTGATAGTCATTCAGATTCTGGAAATGAATCAAAAGATGGTGAGCCCATATCGGCATCAGTTGCCGGTTGTAAGAAAGTCACAAGAAAAACTACTCGTGCTGCAGATGATGGCACAGGGGCCACAGGGCCAACATCAACCCAAGGGCATCAACAGCTCAGGGAGGAGAGGAAGCGACCACCACTCAGTCCTTTTCTCCAGGTGAGCTGAAAGATTTGCGAAAAGACTTCAGTCGTCGTGAAGGTGAGAATATTGTAACCTGGCTGCTCCGATGTTGGGACAATGAGGGAGAAACCATCAAATTGGAAGGTGGCAAAGCCAGGCAGATGGGATCTCTGTCAAAAGATTGCACCATCGATAGGGCAATTTCAAGAGAACCTAACACCATTACCCTCTGGACCCGACTACTGACAGCTATGAGAGTAAGATTTCCCTACAAGAAAGATTGTATATGCACATTAGGGAAATGGAATACTATGGAGAGAGGTATCCAGTTCCTGAGAGAATTAGCTGTGTGATAAATCATCTATTTTGGATCAAACAAACAAGAGGGGACAGACCTGGACAGAATCAATTGTATATGACCTCTGTGGTGCAGAGTGTACAAAGTGCACCACCCGCATATTCACACAGAATCACAGAATCACACAATGTTAGGGATTGGAAGGGACCTTGAAAGATCATCTAGTCCAACCCCTCTGCCAGAGCAGGAACACCTAGCTGAGGTTACACAGGAAGGCATCCAGGCAGGTCTTGAATGCCTCCAGAGTAGGAGACTCCACAACCTCCCTGGGCAGCCTGTTCCAGTGCTCTGTCACCCTCACTGAGAAGAAGTTTCTTCTCAAATTTAAGTGGAACCTTTTGTGTTCCAGTTTGAACCCATTACCCCTTGTCCTATCATTGGTTGTCACCGAGAAGAGCCTGGCTCCATCCTCCTGACACTCACCCTTTATATATCTGTAAACATGAAGGAGGTCACCCCTCAGTCTCCTCTTCTCCAAACTGAAGAGCCCCAGCTCCCTCAGCCTTTCCTCACATGGGAGATGCTCCACTCCATTATCTTCATGACTCTGCACTGGACTCTCTCCAGCAGTTCCCTGTCATTCTGGAACTGAGGGGCCCAGAAATGGACACAATATTCCAGATGGGGTCTCACCAGGGCAGAGTAGAGGGGAAGGAGAACCTCTCTCAACCTACTAACCACCCCCCTTCTAAAACACCCCAGGATGCCATTGGCCTTCCTGGCCACAAGGGCACAGTGCTGGCTCATGGATATCCTGCTGTCCACCAGGACCCCCAGGTCCCTTTCCCCTACACTGCTCTCTAATAGGTCATTCCCCAACTTATACTGGAACCTGGGGTTGTTCCTGCCCAGATGCAAGACTCTACACTTGCCCTTGTTATATTTCATTAAATTTTTCCCCGGCCAACTCTCCAGCCTGTCCAGGTCCCGCTGGATGGCAGCACAGCATTCTGGCGTATCAGCCACTCCTCCCAGCTTGGTGTCATCAGCAAACTTGCTAATAGTGCACTCGATTTCCTCGTCTAAATCATTTATGAATATATTGAATAATACAGGCCTCAGTACTGACCCTTGAGGCACTCCACTAGATACAGGCCTCCAACTAGACTCTGCCCCACTGACCACAACTCTCTGGCTTCTTCCCTTCAGCCAGTTCGCAGTCCACCTCACTACCTGATCATCCAGACCACTTTCCCTCAATTTAGCTGTGAGGATGCTGTGGGAGACTGTGTCAAATGCCTTACTCAGGTCAAGGTAGACCACGTCCACTGCTCTGCCATTATCCATCCATCTTGTTATGTCCTCATAAAAGTCAATGAGGTTGGTCAAGTATGACTTCCCTTTGGTGAAGCCATGTTGACTGCCCCTAATAACCCTCTTATCCCTGAAATGCCTTGAGATGGCACCAAGGAGAAGTCATTCCATCACTTTCCCAGGGATGGAGGTGAGGCTGACTGGTCTATAGTTACCCAGTCCTCCTTCTTGCCCTTTTTGAAGACTGGAGTGACATTTGCTTTCCTGCAGTCCTCAGGCACCTCTCTCGTTTCCCAAGACTTGGCAAAAATGATGGAGAGCGGTCCAGCAACGACCTCAGCCAGCTTCCTCAGCACCCACGGGTGCATCCCATCTGGACCCATGGATTTATGGATGTCCAGATTGCCTAACTGCTCCCTAACCCAGTCCTCATCAACCCAGGCAAACTCCTCCATTTTCCTGCCTTCCTCTGGGGCCTTAGTGGTATGGGGCTCCTAAGGACAGCTTCCAGCAGAGTAGACAGAGACAAAGAAGGCACTCGGTAACTCTGCCTTCTATCTTCTGTCACCAGGGCACCCACCTCGTTCATCAGTGGGCCTACATTGCCTCTAGTGGTAGTTTTATCTGCTACGTATTTGAAAAAGCTTTTCCTGCTGTCCTTGAACCCTCTCGCCAGATTTAATTCTAAGGAAGCCTTAGCTTTCCTAGTTGCCTCCCTACACCCTCTGACGACAGCCTTATATTCTCCCCAAGTGACCAGCCCCTCCTTCCATGATCTATAAACTCTCCTCTTCCACTTGAGCTTACCCAGCAGCTCCTTATTCAACCACGCAGGCCTCCTGGCTCCCTTCCTTGACTTCCTACGTTTCGGGATGCTCCTATCTTGTGCCCGGTAGAAGCAGTCCCTGAACACTAACCAACTATCTTGGGCTCCTTTACCTTCAAGCAGCCTTGCCCATGGGATTTCCCCTACCAATTGCCTGAAAAGGCCAAAGTTTGCCTTGCTGAAATTCAGGGTTGCAATTCTGCTTGCTATCCTGCTCCTGCCACATGAGATACTGAACTCCACCATCTCATGGTCGCTGCAACCAAGGCAGCCCTCAACCTTTACTATTTCAACCAGACCCTCCTTGTTAGTGAGGATGAGGTCCAGCAATGCACCTCTTCTAGTCAGCTTCTTCACCCTTTGCATCAGAAAGTTATCATCAAAGCATTGGAGGAACCTCCTGGACTGTGGTTGGCTGGCTGAGTAGTCCTTCCAGCAGACATCAGGGAAGTTAAAATCCCCCACCACAACCAGTGCCTGTGATTGTGAGGCTGCTCCCAGCTGTCTGTAGAAAGCCTCATCAACTTCCTCACCCTGATCTGGTGGCCTGTAATAGACGCCCACAATAGTATATTCTAAGTCATTGGCAGGAATGGTCTGGTCAGCTGGAGGTAGGCAAAGGATTTCTCACCTAATTGAGCAGCTCCGGGACTTTGAGGACAGCCTTGCTGGTTCTCTACGGGCTTCTGTCTCTGCTGTGGAGAAACTGTGTGAAAAATCTGATGACGAGTTTGAAAAGCTGTTGCAAGAACTCAGAGAAGACATGTACCGTTCATGACCTGTATGAACCAATGTTTCAGCTATTAGGAGAAGGCATTTCCAATCTCAAGAGAGAGGACAGAGGCAGCCCACAAAAAGAGGTTCACTGTGGTTCTTCCTACATGAGCAGGGAGAAAACATGAATAGATGGCATGGGAGACCTACCTCAGAAGTTCAAGAATGAGAATGTGAGTTAAAAGGAAAAACTTCTAGGGAAATTTCTGCTCCAGTTTACAAAAGGGGCAGAAGAGATTCTGATGCTCTTGAAGGAACCTCTACTTCACATCCAGAGACCGTACAAAACAAAAATTAGAGGTGCCTTGCCTCCAGCCAGGAGGAGGAAAGGGATAACAGAGTTTATTGGACTGTACAAATACAATGGCCTGTTACAACACACCCCCAGGAGTACAAAGCTTTGGTGGACACTGGTGCTCAGTGCACAATAATTCCTTCAAAATATAAAGGAACACAATCCATCAATATTGCTGGAGTGACTGGGAGATCCCAGGAAGTGACTGTTGTAGAGGCTGAAATGAGCCTAACTGGAAAAAAATGGCAAAATCGTCCCATTGTGACTGGCCAAGATGCTCCGTGCATCGTTGGCATAGACTACCACAGGAGAGGGCATTTTAAGGACCCATAAGGATATAGGTGGGCATTTGGTATAGCAGTTGTGGACACTGAGGAAATTGAACAGCTGTCTGATTTGCCTGGTCTTTCAGACGACCCTTTTGTTGTAGGACTGCTGATGGTTGATGATCAGTAGGTGCCAATTCCTACCATGACGGTGCATCGCCGACAATATCGTACCAGTCGATTCTGGTTTTGCCATAAAACGAAGCAAGGTCAAGGGACCTGCACGAGAGATCCACTTTTTAGGAATAAAATGGCAAGATGTGTGTGGCAGTGCACTCTCCCCCTACCCCCTCCTCTGCTGAGAACTGACGTGACAGCTGCATGTGTGCACAGCCTCCTCTTCCCCAACACCTCCTCCCTCTCCTGCAATGGGGCAAGTTAATGGCTCTTATTATGAGACCCAGGCCAGAGTCGTTAGGAGAGAGGAGGGGCTGCACCTAGCCACAGTAGTGGGGTGCAGAGGTGCACGTAGCCACACTAGGGGGTGCAGAGAAGCCACAGAAGCTTCTAGACTGCACATAGCCAGATCTGACAAGACTATATAAAATGGGGTCCCGCCAACGACCCTTTGTCGTCTTCTCAGAGCTGCGGGTCTGTATGCCAGAAGCCTCCCCTTAGGCAGGATCACTGCCTAAGGTAGCCTCCTGGGATTGGGACAGCCTCGTCGCCTCGCTTGAGTGATAACTTACTAGGTATAACTTAGATATTTCCTCACCATATCAGCGAGTGTATTAAATAATTCCTTGCCACTTGGGCGGGTGTTTTCCTCACTAGACACTTGAGTGTATTCTGTGCTCAAATATAAGCCCATGTATTTTCTTTAATAATTCCTTTCCAGATTCAAGAAAGTGTATATCCTTAATATAATTTCTCACTAGACACGTGGGTGTATTTTTCCTGGCATCAGGGATGGCTCTGGCATTGTTTTTGGTGAGCCACGTGTATGCACACTGTGGACCTCCATTATTCTTATTTGATGTACCCCAATAATCTCCTCAAAGTTGATATCCGAATCTGTATTTTATGTTGCTGGAGTAACTGATTGTATAAACCCTGTTTCTAACTGGCTGTTTTTCCGGACTTTCCCAGACAGAATAAAAGCCTGTTTTGGACCTGATTGTCTACCTAAAATTAACTTTGGGGTCCCTCTGTGACATTTAATTGGTGTAGTCGGTAGGATATCAGATATGGAGGAATTATTTCGGAGTTATAATAATTCTTCTGCAGCAGTCTGGGGCCCGCAAGTGACCGTAACCTCATACACCACGCTATGCTCCGTGCTAAGTATTGTCCTGTGCATATGCTTAAAGCAAGCCCGGGACCAGTGCAACATGACGATTCAGTTGGAAGAATCCAGTTGTGATTCTAAAATGGAATTTTATATAAATTGCTTGGATGCCGAGATATATATGTAGAAAAAGCACATGCGTTCCTTAGAACAGACTCTTGAACTTTTGTTAACTAACGCAAGAGCTCCCCCTAGCATCCCCCAAGTTCGAGTGAGCACAGACCTGGAATACAGGGACAAAGATATAGATTCTGAAAACAGTGTTGATGAAGAGGGAGTGGAAATAAAGGATGTGCGATCCCTTATTAAAACTGAAATGCATACAGGACCTCGGGGCGGGAATCCGCATACTGCTATTCGTAGCACCCCATACTCAGGAATTGAACTCGGGGACTTGCGAGCTAGATTCTCACACAAGCCAGGCGAAACAGAAACCGAATATCTTTGGTGTGTTTCACTTACCGGGGGCGACCTGATATTATTGAATAATGAGGAAGCTATGGGCTTCTGGGTATCAGATGTGTTTTTAAGTGATGGTCCGGACGGTAATCAGTCCATAACATCTCGTGTGGCTTATTGGGCTGGCAGCTTGGATCCTAGGGAACGTGGGCAGCCCGTCACAATTGACATAAAGGACTTATCGGAACTAGCTGAAGGCATACAGAAGGCGGCTTGTATACAAGCAATGTATGAGAGAGGTCCTCAGTCCCCTCCCATGGTTGCGCCGGCAGATCCGACCCACCTTCAGCCACTCATTAAGGGACTTCCGGATGCATTAAAAATACATGTCCAGTCCCTTAGGAAGAAAATTCAAGGGGCTATAGAACATAATAAACAGAACCCCTGAAACCATCCTGAACATGTGTTGGAGCGATAAAGGACTCAGCAAACATTTCGATTCAATGTGAATCACGCAAAGCCATTTATTACAGAAACAAGCCTCCTTATATATGCAACTATTTTCTAATCACGCGTCCACGCTCCAAGCATGGATTCGCTAAATGAGTATCAAGGGCTGTCCATGCACTGGAGTCTCACTGATGATACGTCCGATGATTCACGCCACGCCAGGACCCCGCTGATTGAGGAACGCCCCTCTTTCTCACAGCAGATTCTGTTCTCAGCTTCTCAAAGCAGCCTTGAGATTCCTTTGAGTCTGACTAATTCAGCAACAGATCTTTATCTATCAAAACCCCTCCACATTTCCCCCTTTATGTTCTTGAATTAGTCAGGCCCCTTTAACCGCACGGTGAATCATTTTTGAAATATACTGCAACATAGAACACGTGATTAACAACATAATTACAATTACATATAATGCAGTTAAACCTTACTTAATAAGATCAAACATCTGCCTGCCTATTCTTAAAACCTTAATTCTACTATGACAACCTTATTAACACACTATTTTAATAAATTCAAAATAACCAGACAAGTTAATACAATATATTCTCTTAAATTCCTAAAAGATTTCTAACTGTGCAGTTTATAGGGTAACATACTTAATACCATCAGTATATACAAATAATTGAATTAATATCTTAAAAGTTATATTAACCTATTTAAAAGATCAATAGCTTAACCTTAATATCCCTTCTAAAACTTTATCAGTTGCTAAACTTAGATTACTATGGTAGAGATATCTCATAATTTTACCTTATCTATGCATTGACTATCTAATCATAATATCACCTTTTTGGATCTCCTGTTGATTGTTCAAATTGCCATTCTCCACAGAAGGTACACCACCTGCTTGCTAATAGGCTTCTAGACCACCAGGTCTGTGAGCATCTATAACATTGAATTGGGATCCATGGTTTATATCTGAAACAGTCCTCACAACTTATCTCCCTCTTGTCCATCTGCATCCATTGAATCTTTGTTGAATCCACTTCAACCCTCGGCCTGTAATGACACAAACATAACCTTTTCTCCAGGTTATCAATTGATGTGGCCTTTTTAATTGACTAGTGATTTGACCATAAATAATGTAGGTTCTTTCTGATTTAGCATGGTTTTGGGTCATACTTGCAAAGTATTTCATCACATACAATGCTTTTGACAACTGTTTTTGTGGTGTTTCCCCTACTTTCCCCCCTTTTTCTAAAAAACAAACAAACAAACAAACAAACAAACAAAAGTTCAGAACCAGATATGTGTGTTGGATCTTGACTACGTACTCAAAATCACAAATCAAATTTAGAGGTTCCTCCTTAAAAAGCTCTAAGTAATGTAAAGCTGCGCCAAGTTCTGCTAATTGGGTTGAACCTTCAATAATTTTTACAGAATGATGCCAATTGTTATCTTCACACCAGACCACTACAGCTTTATGAGACTGCCCAGAACCATCAAAAAAAACTTTGCAAGTATGTAGGATCAGACCAAATACAAGTATGGCCTATGACCTGATGTTAAAGACTTGCCAGTTCTGCAGTAATTTACATTTATGCATGTCAAAAGCTGTGCTGTTAAGAAAAACAGCTAGTGCAATTTATAAAGACATAGATTACAAATAATAAAAAAATCAGAATTAAATTTCACAAAAGGTACATATATGACAAAAGGATCATGGCCTATTAAGACTTAAATTCATTCCCTGCATTTTCTTGATCAGAGTGACAACTGGTATATAACAGTCGGTATATCAGTTTACTAGCAATCTCGTCATACTGTCCCACAATAGCCACAGGTTGTTTCTATATTGTAGCTATAAATAGACAAATCTGCAAGTCCAATCGAATGCAGTCAGCCTGTAAGGTTGTGTCACGGAGGCATCCCGAGGTTAGTTTAAGGGACAACAGGGTCCAAAACAACTTTTATTAAACCAGTGAGAAACAGGGTTTTAGCACTCCAAAAGTGACTTAAATAAAGGTTCGGATATCAGTTGAGGAAAATTATTAAGGGGCAGCAACTAATACAACAGGCGGTCCACAGTGTACATGCACGCGGCTTCACTCAAAACAATGCCGGAGCCGGCCCTGAGTCCCGGAGAAGTACACACTTGCCTAAACACGGTGCGGGATTATTTTTAAAGAGATACACGTACTCGTAGTGAGTACGGGAAGTGTACACTCGCGATTGTGCGAGGGTAAGTTTATAATACACTCGCAATCCTGCGAGGGTTAGTTTATAATACACTCGCAATCCTGCGAGGGTTAATTTACTTACACGTGCAAATGTGCAAGGAATGTTGCACATGCTTATGTGGAAGCATGGGAGGAAAATACACTCGCGATTGTGCGAGGAAAATAATTTAAAGTACATGTGCAAATGTGCACGGAATATTACACGTGCTTATGTGTAATCACGGGAGGAAAATACACTCGCGATTCTGCGAGGATTAATTTTACACGTGCTCATATGGAGCACGGAAAGTTATACGTGCATATGTGCACGAAAAGTATAAATACACTCGCAATCCTGCGAGAAGTTTTACTCACACCCGTGGCGGCAAGGCAAGCGAAGTCTCCATCCCAGGGAGGGGGGCTCTCGGTGGCAGCATCTTGCTCGTGCTCCGAGAGACCCGCGAATGGGCGGAGTCTCGATGAGAGTCACATTTTTATGATGTTGTCTGATCAGATCTGACTGTAGGCATTCTAGAATCTTCTCTGCACCCTCACACTGGCTGTGGGTGCCCCTGAAGCCTCCAAACATCCCCCACACTGGCCGCAGGTGCCCAGCGGCTCAGTGGCGCCTCGGCACTCCCTTCTCCTAATGGCCCTGGCCAGGGTGCTCTGGGGTCAAACAAAAGAAGCTGTTAGCCTCAAGTAGCAGAGAGAGAGGGAGATGTGCCCACTCCTTCCATACTGAAGGAGGGAGGGGGAGAGAGGGGGGGTTGCATTCTGCCACAATCCCATTCGCGGGTCTCTCGGAGCATGAGCAAGATGTTGCCGCCGAGAGCCCCCCTCCCCGGGATGGAGACTCCGCTTGTCTCACCGTCACAGGTGTGAGTAAAACTTCTCGCAGAATTGCGAGTATATTTATACTTTCCGTGCAAATATGCACGTATAACTTTCCGTGCTCCATATGAGCACGTGTAAAATTAATCCTCGCAGAATCGCGGGTGTATTTTCCTTCCATGCACATCTGCATGTGTAACTTTCCATGCACATTTGTACGCATACTCTCCGTGCTTAATACAAGCACCTGTACTTTCCGTGCTCAATACGAGCACGTGTATAAATTATTTCCTCGCACAATCGCGAGTGTATTTTCCTCCCGTGTTTCCACGTAAGCACGTGTAATATTCATTGCACGTTTGCACGTGTAAGTAAATTAACCCTCGCAGGATTGTGAGTGTAATATAAATTTACCCTCGCGGAATCGCAAGTGTACACTTTCCGTACTCACTACGAGCACATGTATCTCTTTTAAAATAATCCCACACCATGTTTAGGCAAGTGTGTACTTCTCCAGGACTCAGAGACGGCTCCGGCATTGTTCTGAGTGAAGACGCGTGCATGCACACTGTGGACCGCCTGTTGTACTAGTTGCTGCCCCTTAATAATTCTCCTCAACTGATACCCGAACCTTTATTTAAGTCACTTTTGGAGTGCTAAAACCCTGTTTCTCACCGGTTTAATAAAAGTTGTTTTGGACCCTGTTGTCCCTTATATTAACCTACGGGGTGCCTCCATGACAGGTTGTCATAAATTTATTCCTCAAAGTTTCCAACTCCATTTTGGCTGTCATATTTATTGGATATTGTTTTCCCTTACCGGATCGAAGTCCTGTTTCAGATCTATCAGTGTAGCATTTGCTTTATCAAAACATTGGCTGTTAATACTAGTGGAAATACAGCATTTGAAATTTCCTTGGAGATTTCTCACTTGCAGCAAGCAGATCTGCGCCATCCAAGCAGCTTCTTGTAGGCCATGCAACTAAACAGAATTCTCAGAAAACGTTATTTGAGCTTACAATTTACTTAACAAATCTTAACCTAAGAGAGGTATAGGACTTTCTGGCAACTACAAGAATTCATGTATTAAAACTTTGTTCCAAATTTGGCATTCCATTTGTCTCAAAAAACGGCCTTTCTTTCGTTCTCTCCCATGACCTCAAAAACTAGCATGGTGAATTTACCAAGAAGTCTCTTACAACTAATTACCACTGAATAAGTCTGTCAAAAAATTTTTGGTTTAATTTTCCAGTTTCATTAGAACTATGGGTCTGCTAAGGATGCCCTTAAATTCACCCTCGGACTGCTCCATTCAGTATTACATCGCCGCAGTGGGGGGGGAGAGACAACCCCCCTTTCACTGCTTTAAAAGCAGGAAGCCAGGTTTTTCCATTTTTTTTTTTTTTCTTTCTCTTCTTGCTGCAGTTTAGATATAACCAAGGTCACGCAGCTGGCATAATGGCTGGTACGAAGTAGGAGGCTCTGGGAAACTTCTCAGTTACAATGAGCTGTACACAGGCCTGGGATATTTTGCTCTTTTGTTTTCCCATTTCATTCCAACCATAATACACTTTATATGCAATTTCAAGTAGCTCAGCAATAGTTACACTCCTTAGCCCCATTTGCCTTTTACAATTTACAGATGTCAAAAACCAGTGTAATAAACATAAATCCATTATTCCATTTTCCTAGATCCAAATCAGTTAATATTCTAGCAACTTTTAAATACAACCTCTTCCAAATTCACAGCTATCATACCATTTAGGTGTTGTGGATTTTTTTGGGGTTTCTTTGATTGTTGTTGTTGTTGTTGTTGTTTTTTTGGTTTTTGATGCAGAGTTTAACAATTTAAATTCTTTTCTGGTCTCAAAATTACTAGATAACAATATAAGCAATTACTCTAATGTGTAAGGATGCATCCTAAGGGGGAGCAAGGTGGAATTTTAGCAGTGGAACCGATTCCCATTTTGTAATTATCTCCCCAAACAAGATTCTTTTGGTACCAAATATGAATATGCAAACTAAAATACTGAGCTCAGATGTGAAAACCAAATATCCAGTTCAAAAATGCAGATGGGTCACAGTCACACTAATTTAAGACAATATCTCAATTTTTGCATTGCACCTTTGGGCCACTTACTGCTCAGCCAGGTGAAGGTACCTCTGGGTCTCCCTGACAAAACAGGTCAGTGCACGCTGGAGCCCCATTGGCACCCGCCCCCCTGCCGCCGCAGCAAGCTGGACTGGGCAAGGCCTTTTTTTTTGTTTTGTTTTGTTTTGTTTTAGTGTCTCATCTGGTGCGCTACAGCTGTTATTCCAAAACCAGGATTCTTTGCATGGTGTGCATATGGAAAAGCCAAATCCACCACACAGCCTGTCACAGAGTTGCGCAAGTCTGAATGCTGCAATAAAGGTAGCATGCTAGAAAGAAAAATAACAGCTACTATACGCAAAATTTTACCATCACATTCACGCAGTAAAGAACTAAATTACTCATGATCTTCTGTATTATCACAAAATGCACATTTTGAGTCAATGGATTCTCATGATTTAACAGACTGTGAACTTATCGTACCATATAGCACAGACCTACCAAAATTGCCACATGCTTAAACAGATACCCACAAAGAAAATAGGTTAATAAGGAAAGCATCTTGCAGACTTTAACAAGTTTTCTGATCTGTGTGTTATCAGTTAACTCTCTCTCAGCTTGTTGAAGTTCAAACTGTTCTGCCTGTAAAACTGTCTGAAATGATTTAATTATTTCCTGTAGAGATTTATTTTGTCCTGCTCTTCTGGCCTCAAAAACAACATTAATCGCAACAAGATACTGTTCTCCAGACATTTTCCCAATCATTTAACTTAAACAGCAGCCAACACTGATTTCAACATTTAACAAGATCTTCCTTCCTTATAATTCTGAATGCTTTCCTAAGTTTTAAAACACCTCCCAATACCAATTTTTTAGGAACACAACTGAAAACAATTATTCCTGACCCCATCTTGCAAGTAAAAACCTTGAGAAGAGGGAGGGAGGAAGGGGGAGGAGGGGAGGAAGACACAGGGTTGCTTGCAGCGTGAATGGGAACAGCGGGGAGAAGGTTATACGGCGCACTTAAAAACAACTAGTAAAACAATTAACTCACATTCCTGATAAGCTGCTTGATTTTCAGAGAGGCAATACACAGGAGCACATAATATGTACTGGAAAACTCGCAAATAACATGTTGATAGCAAACATTAGCATTCTCTACTGCTAATCTCAACACTAGTACTTCCTTAGCTTCTAAGTTTTCAACCTGCTTACTGATGGCCTCTTGAAGATGGTCAATAAATTGCATGTAATTCTCGTTGGGACCCTGATTTATAGTTGTAAATGTTTTGGCTGCTTTGTTGGTTTCAGGCACCTCTCTCAAAGCTTGATATGCAAGATCTGTTGACTGCCTCAGGATTTCAGAAACTTATCGTGTCTGTAGTTGTGGTGTGTCAATTAGTGTCTCTTCCAGGAGTTGTGGGATACCTGCCCCTTTCAATGAATCCCCATTGTTCTGTCCTAAGTGATCTATAGCTGTTACATTGGATAGGTCTAATTTTGCTTGAGTTTTTCATGGTTCTTATCTGATCTCGAGGCAACTTGTACACATACTTAACTTTTCAAGAAAAATGCTTCAAACCCTCATCCTCTTCCGAGTCATCAGCTAACACGGACTTGAATGGTGCTGGAGAATCATTAGTAACAGGGGGGTTCGGAACAGTGCACATTCTCGCCAATACTTTCTAGCATCATAATTATTCGTATAACCTGAGTCCCCAAGCACATCCCCTTTCCCATCACGATCAGCATGACCGCATTGCTGACTGTTGGATTCACTCGCTAATAGCTGATCTGATCTTTCGCACAGTTCTTTTGCCCAGTTCTTATCTGGCGACTCCTTCTGCTCTGGTGTAGGAGTTAGAGGGGTAGAAGGAGGTAAAGGTGGACACGAATCAGTAAAAGGATTGATATTACACTTATTTACGACTTTAGCATTCTCAGCTTTCAACAGTTCTTTTGACAAATTATCTGACTCCAGTTCCTTGGACTGCTTGGTCTCTTTAGGGTCGTGTGATGGTATAGGAGGCCATCTACTGAGTGATTTTCCTCCCCCCGCCTCAGACTGTTGTATCATCGGGGGTGCCGATGGCACAATAGGGGTTGGGGCAGGAAGGGAATCAAAGACACGAACTGGGTAAGCTTCACAGTTATTTTTAGAGTTCTTATCAGGCTGCAACGCTGTAAAAATTCCAGTAACCGCAGCCCGTTCAGCCTTAAGTTCTATTAAGGTGGTAATTATAAGCTTCCATGTAGTCGCTAGTGATTTAGCTTCTTTATCTCCGTTGCTAATCTTATCCCATAATTTCTGCCCTATATCGTCCCAAAGTTCAATTTTTAAAGCTTTTTCAGCTTCTGTCGGGTAGCCGTTAGTTCTACACCAAACCAACAGTCTACGGATGTTACTTTCTTCATATTTAAGTCCTCTCATAGAGAGAATATGCAGGAGGAGTTTAACTATAGCTTCTTCCTCAGAGGATATATTTTGCCCCATAACTTCACTTTTCCCTCCTCCTGCTCCCAGCCGCTCACCTTTTCCGGTGATTTCTTCAACAAAATTAATGCAGAACGTCCGCACGCCTCCGCCCGGTTCTCAGTCCAGCTGATCTGCCTCTGGCTGGGCTGCTCCAGGCTTTTCCCCAACCTCAGTGGTACGCCGTTCAGAGTATCACGTCGGGGTCACCATTTGTTGGAGTGATAAAGGACTCAGCAAACATTTCGATTCAATGTGAATCACGCAAAGCCATTTATTACAGAAACAAGCCTCCTTATATATGCAACTATTTTCTAATCACGCGTCCACGCTCCAAGTATGGATTCACTAAATGAGTATCATGGGCTGTCCATGCACTGGAGTCTCACTGATGATATGTCCGATGATTCACGCCATGCCAGGACCCTGCTGATTGAGGAACGCCCCTCTTTCTCACAGCAGATTCTGTTCTCAGCTTCTCGAAGAAGCCTTGAGATTCCTTTGAGCCTGACTAATTCAGCAACAAATCTTTATCTATCAAAACCCCTCCACAGAAGGTGGTGCTTACCTGATGGTGAGATTTGGAGCTTCGGAAGCCATGGAGCGGAGGAAGCTCATATTAGGATTTTGCAACTTACCTCTGCACCGTTGCAGCTCAAGGGAGCTGCTGGCATTAGGATTTTTGCAAATTGCTCCTGCTCTGCCTATATCTAAAATAACCTGTACTCCACAATACTCCCTGCCGAATGCGTCAAAACGGGGCATTATGGAGGTCATTAAGGATCTTGAAAAAGACAAATAATCAGCTGTACCAATTCTTCCTATAATTCTCTAGTTTGGCCCGTTCGCAAGTCTGATGGGCAGTGGCGCCTAACTACTAATTATCGAAAATTTAATAACAACACCGCACCCCTAACGGCTGCCGTCCCAAATATATCCTCCGTGGTGACTGCAATGCAAGCAGCAGCCCACCCATGGATGGCTGCCTTAGATGTCAAAGATATGTTCTTCATGATTCCTCTAAGGGAGGAAGACAAAGCACAATTTGCTTTTACCTGGGAAGGGAAGCAATACACTTTTAATCGGCTTTCTCAGAGGTACAAGCACTCTCATACCATTGCCCACAATGCACTTGTTGCACTCATTGACACTGTGAAGATGCCCTTGGGCATTGGCATGTATCAATATATAGATGACATCTTAGTGGGCGGAGACAATAAGGATCAGGTTGGACAAGTAGCAGAGGCTATTGGGAACCTATTAACACAGAATGGATTGGATATTCCACCTTCCAAATGCCAGGGTCCTGGGCAGGAAGTTAAATTCCTAGGGGCTTGGTGGATAGTGGGAGCTATAGCAGTGCCTGATGATGCCCTAGCTACTATAGAAAAAGGGCAAACCCCAAACAGCAAAGCAGACTTGCAATGCCTAATTGGGTACATTAGGGTATTGGAGAAAACATATTCCAGGATTTTCAGTGATTGCTCGTCCCCTATATGACCTAATCCAGAAAAACAAGAATTGAGATTGGACCTTACAGCATACAGAGGCCCTTAATGTTCTAAAAGATGAACTTAAAACCTATCAGAAATTGGGCCCACTGCATGCACAAGACCCATTAAGGGTGGAATGGGGGGTTGCAGAACATGCTTCCTATTGTGGTATATTCCAAAGGGGGCCAATAGGGCCAGCCAGACCTTTGTTGTTTTCTTCCACCACATTTAAGAAAACTGAACAACGATATTCAGAGTGAGAAAAGGGGCTTCTCTCACTTACCCGAGCAGTTAAGGAGGTAGAGAAACTGCATATGTCACAAGACGTTATTGTGCAAGGCCCTTTCCTTCTGCTAAATTCAATCCTCAAAGGATCACCCCCCCCACCGAGGGGGTGGCGCACAAAGCAACAGTATGAAAGTGGTACGCTTACTTAGAGGGAGTTAGTCAGTTGTTGCTACTGAAAGAGGGTTCTGTAAAAATTTCAAAATTCCAACAACCTGTGAATGCTGAACCAGTCCTGCTGAGTCTGCCTTATAAGCCCTCCCCAATTAAAGAAGCAACTGAGTTAAATCAGGACTCAGACATACAAGGGGTCTGGTTCACTGATGCATCAGCTCATCGCGTAGGGACAAAGTGGCAGTATAAGGTAGCAGCATTGGAGATTGCTACAGGAAAAACAATAACAGAAGAGGGGGAAAGTAGTGCTCAAGCAGGAGAGCTGCATGCTCTCTTATTAGCAGCAGAAGGAGGAGCCTTAACGATTTACACTGATTCCTATGCAACTTATAAGGGTGCCACTGAATGGATATGCCGATGGGAATCCAACCAGTGGGAAGTAGGTAGCACCAGAGTGTGGAGAGCTGAAGATTGGCAAAGACTATTAGAGATAGGCAGGTCACGGCCCTTGAGTGTGGGCTGGGCAAAAGGACATGCAAAAGATGGAACCCCAGCTGCCAAATGGAACCAACAGGCTGACCATCTAGCCCAAATTAGAATGGCTTAAGACATACCAGAGGATTGGGCACGGTTAGCTGAATGGCTGCACATTAAGTGAGGTCATTCTGGGAAAGCAGATCTGTATTATGAATGCTGGTCTCGGGGATGGCCAGTGTCCATGGGAACGTGTGAAGCAGTTCTTACAGCTTGTCCACAATGTAGAATAAGACTTAAAGCTGATCACCTGTGGAGGGGTTTCTGTTAGATGGAGATTTGTTACTGAACCAGCCAGGAATTTCAAGGCCAACTCAGATGCTGAGAACAGGACCTGCTGTGGGAGAGAAGCATTTCTACGATAACAGGTCCTCAACATGACGTGGATCAGCGGACCTATCATCAGTGACACTCCAGCGCGTGGACAGCTCGTGAACATAGATGATATCCAATCAGTGAATGCATGCTTGGAGTGTGGAAGCGTGATCAGAGAATAGTTGCATATATAAGGAGGCTTGTTTCTGTAATAAATGGCTTTGCGTGATTCACATTGAATCGGAATGCTGAGTCCTTTATTGTTCCAACAAGTGGTGACCCCGATGTGATACTCTGAATGGCGTCTCACTACGATCGGGGAAAAGCCTGGAGCAGCCCAGCCAGAGGCGGTTCAGCTGGACTGAAGACCGGACGGTGGTGTATGGGCGCCCCGGGATTAAATTTGTTGACGGATCATCGGAAAAGGTGAGCAGCTGGGGGCAGGAGGAGGGAAGAGCGAAGTTATGGAGCAAAATGTATTTTCTGAAGAACAAGCTGTAGTTAAGCTCCTCCTGCATATTCTCTCTGTGAGAGGACTTAAATAGGAAAAAAGTAACATACGTAGACTGTTAATTTGGTGTAGAATTGACGGCTACCGGGAAGAAACCGAGAAGTCTTTTAAACGTTAACTTTGGGACGATATAGGGCAGAAATTATGGGATAAGGTCAGCAACGGGCATAAAGAAGCTAAATCATTAGCAACTACATGGAAGCTTATAAAAGATTTTAAGGCTGAACGGTCTGCTGCTGCTGGAGTTTTTGTAGCATTGCAGCCTGATAAGAATCCTGAAAGTTGCTGTGAAGTTTACCCGGTTCCTGTCTTTGATATCCTCCCTACTCCATCCCCTGCTGTGCTTTCGGCACCCCCAATAGTTCAGCAGTCCGGGGCGGGGGGAGGAAAAATGCCGAGCGGGTGTCCTCCTACACTATTACCCAACCCTGATGAGAACAGCAAGTCCAAAGGATTGGAATCAGACAACTTGCCCAAAGAACCTGTGAAAGCTGAGAATGCTAAAGTAGTAAACAAGTCCTTTTGGCAATTTGTATCTACTTTTACTGCCTTTTAATTCTCCAACTTCCATGAGAGAGCAGGAGGAGCCAGATAAGAACTGGGCAAAAGAACTGTGTGAAAGATCAGATCAGCTATTAGCGAGTGAATCCAACAGTAAGCAATGCAGTCATGCTGATTGTGTCAGGAAAGGGGATGTGCCTGGGAACTCAGGTTATACGAATAATTATGATGCTAGAAAGTATTGGCAAGAATGTGCACTGTTCTGAACCCCCCTGTTACTAATGATTCTCCAGCACCGTTCAAGTCTGTGTTATCTGATTGATACAGGGAATTGACAATTAACTAATTAACACTTAAAAAATAACACTTGACACTTAAGGAACTAACCCTACCCCACATCATTAAAGACACTTAGAGAGCTCACCCTTTAACCCACATCACTATTGCCTAGCCTTGCTTAACTCTGTGTAAATTATTGTATGAAAAACAGGACTTCACTGATGCCTTGCAAAAATAGTAATCCTTGGGTGCATCCTTGGTGCATCCTTGGGTGAACTAGATTACAGAAACTTGGGCACAGGACAGGAGATACGCCAGTTTTAACCAACTCAGCAGTCTGAGACCTAACCAACTCATCACACTGGACCAAAGGTGACCGTGTACAGAGAAAGAGGACCTGGGTTCACAATCACTGCGCAGTTGCAACCAGGAGGAGCCAGAGGAGGAGACTATGGAAATGATCTCCCAAACTCATTGTAATAAGAACCACCTTCTCGGGGACAGGTTATGAATATGTATAGGGGTTCCTAAAACTTTCATGAATATGTAACACTTTACTGCATTTAACCAAGCTCACAGCTACTGTAATTTTACACACGTATTAGGTGAAATGATTCCCTGTGTGTCCGGCGTCGTAAATAAATACATATCTTCTTTATAACCTCAAAGGTTGTAAGGTCATTCCGCGTCTCATGATGACTCGGAAGAGGATGAGGGTTTGCAGCATTTTCTTAAAAAGTTAAAGGAGTATGTGTACTAGTTGCCCTGAGATCAGATAAAAACCATGAAAGACTCAAGCAAAATTAGACCTGTGCAATGTAACAGCTATAGATCATTTAGGACGGAACGATGGGGATTAATTGAAAGGGGCGGGTATCCCCCAACTCTTGGAACAGACACTAATTGGCACACCACAATTACAGGCTCTATTAGTTTCTGAAATCCTGAGGCAATCAACAGACCTCACATATCAAGCTACGAGAGAGGTGCCTGAAACCAACAAAGCAGCCAAATTATTTACAACTATTAATCAGGGTCCCAATGAGAATTACGTGCAATTTATTGACCATCTTCAAGAGGCCATCAAAAAGCAGGTTGAAAACTTAGAAGCTAAGGAAGCACTGGTGTTGAGATTAGCAGTAGAGAATGCTAATGTTTGCTATCAATATGTTATTTGCGAGTTTTACAGTACATATTACATGCTTCTGTGTATTGCCTCTCTGAAAATCAAGCAGCTTGTCGGGAATGTGAGTTAATTGTTTTACTAGTTATTTTTAAGTGCTCCATAAAACCTCCCCACTTTTCCCACTCACGCTGTAAGCAGCCCTGTGCTTCCCCCCTCCCTCCCTCTTCTCAAGGTTTTTACTTGCAAGATGGGGTCAGGAATGATTGTTTTCAGTTGTTTTCCTAAAAAATTGGTATTGGGAGGTGTTTTAAAACTTAGGAAAGCATTCAGAATTATAAGGAAGGAATATCTTGTTAAATATTGAAATCAGTGTTGGCTACTGTATAAGTTAAGTGATTGGGAAAAGTGTCTGGAGGATAGAATCTTGAAGTATAACACTGTTGCAATTAATGGTGTTTTTAAGGTGAGAAGAGCAGGACGAAATAAATCTCTACAAGAGATCATTAAATCATTTCAGACAATTTTACAGGCAGAATGATTTGAACTTCAACAAGCTGTGAGAGAGTTAACTGGTAACACACAGGTCAGAAAACTTGTTGAAGTCTGCAAGATGCTTTCCTTATTAACCTTTATTTGTGGGTATCTGTTTAAGTATGTTGCAATTTTGGTAGGTCTTTGTTATATGGTACAATAAGTTCACAAACTGTTAAATCATGAGAATCTGTTGACTCAAAATGTGCGTTTTGTGATAATACAGAAGACCATGAGTAATTTAGTTCTTTACTGCATGAATGTGATGGTAAAATTTTTGTGTGTAGTAGCTGTTATTTTTCTTTCTAGCATGCTAGCTTTATTCCAGCATTCAGACTTGCGCAACTCTGTGATAGGCTGTGTCTCATCTCGATGTGCTGGATTTGGCTTTTTTGTATGCACACCAGGTAAAGAATCCTGGTTTTGGGATAACAGTTGTAGCGCACCAGATGAGACACTAATAAAAACCTTGACCGGTCCAGCTTGCTGCAGCGGTGGGGGGGCGGGTGCTGATTGGGCTCCAGCCGCACTGACCTGTTTTGTCAGGGAGACCCAGGGGTACCTCTGCCTGGTTGAGCAGTAAGCAGTTCAAAGGTGCAATGCAAAAATCGAGATATTGTCTTGAATAAGTGGAACTGTGATCCATCTGCATATTTGAACTGGATATTTGGTTTTCATATCTGAGCTCAGTATTTTAATTTGCATATTTGTATTTGGTACCAAAAAGAACTTTGTTTGGGGAGATAATTACAAAATGGGAACTGGTTCCACTACTAAAATACCACCTTGTTCCCCCTTCGGTTGCATCCATACACATTAGAGTAATTGCTCATATTGTTATTTAATAATTTTGAGACCAGAAAAGAATTGAAGTTGTTAAACTTTGATTCCCATTGAAAAAAAAAAAAAAAAACTAACAAAAAAACAACAACAAAAAACCAAACAAACAAAAAAACTCCAACCAACAAAACACCTAAATGCTATGATGGATGAGAACTTGAAGAAGGTTGTATTTAAAAGTTGCTAGAAGATGAACTGATTTGCATCTAGGAAAATGGAATAATGGATTGATGTTTAATATACTGTATTTTGACATCTGTAAATTGTGAAAGGTAAATAGGGCTGAGTAATGTAACAACTGTTGAGCTAATGGAAATTGTGTATAAAATTCGGCTCATGGTAACCGAGGAGTTTGCCAGAGCCTCCCACTTCGTACCAGCGATTACGTCACCTGCATGGCCTTGGTACAGCTGAACTGCAGCAAGAAGAGAAAGAAGAAAAAAAAAATGGAAAAATTTGTTTGCCCGCTGCTAAGCGGAGAAAGGGGGGCTTTACTCCCCCCACTCTGTCTTTTTATTTTCCTGGAGTATTGCCATCCATCCTTGTTGTGGCACTGCGTTGCTTCTCGGCTTTGAATCAGGGGTTGTTGGTGCTGTTTCTTTTTACTTCTGTCTTGTCTCCTAGGTTTTGGCACATCTGGGGAGAGAGCTCATCATTTTACCTCCTTGTTGAGGTCGGTCTTTTCACACTGGTCAGCTTTGGGGGTTCAGAGTGCTCAGTGCTTCTCTGGGTCAGACTGGTACTAATTTGGGTGTAGAGTCCCGCCAGGTTGGTTTGATGTGGAGTTCGAACTGATTTCTTTTCGTGCTGGGCTGGAGATTCTGCCATCCCAGATGGGGGCAAGAGGGAGGTTTTATTCCCTCCCCCCAGCAATGTTACTGCTAGAGAGTTGTGATACTGCATGAAGGACTCTGAGGGTTGAAATTTAAAGGCATTGTCAGTGGGTCCATAGTTCTAATGAAGCTGGAAAATTAAACCAAAAATTTTTTTTAGTAGACTTATTCTGTGGTAACTGGTTGTAAGAGACTTCTTAGTGAATTCACCATGCTAGTTTTTGAGGTCATGGGAGAGAATGAAAGAAAGGCCGTTTTTTGAGACCAGTAGAATGCCAAATTTGGAACAAAGTTTTAATACATGAATTCTTGTATTTGCCAGAAAGTCCTGCACCTCTCTTGGGTCAAGATTTGTTAAGTAAATTGTAAGCTCAAATAACATTTTCTGAGAATTCTGTTTAGTTGCATGGCCTACAAGAAGCTGCTTGGATGACGCAGATCTGCTTGCTGCAAGTGAGAAATCTCCAAGGAAATTTTGAATGCTGTATTTCCACTAGTATTAACAGCCAATGTTTTGATAAAGCAAATGCTACACTGATAGATCTGAAACAGGACTTCGATCCGGTAAGGGAAAACAATATCCAATAAATATGACAGCCAAAATGGAGTTGGAAACTTTGAGGAATAAATTTATGACAACCTGTCATGGAGGCACCCCGTAGGTTAATATAAGGGACAACAGGGTCCAAAACAACTTTTATTAAACCGGTGAGAAGTAGAGTTTTAGCACTCCAAAAGTGGACTTGCAGATTTGTCTGTTTATAGCTACAACATAGAAACAACCTGTGGCTATTGTGAGACAGTTTGATGAGATTGCTAACAGACTGATATACTGATTGTTACTCTGATCAAGAAAAGCAGGGAATGAATTTAAGTCTCAATAGGCCATGATCCTTTTGTCATATATGTAGCATTTGTGAATTTTAATTCTGATTTTTTTATTTGCAATCTACATCCTTGTAAATTGCACTAGCTGGTTTTCTTACCAGCACATCTTTTGGCATGCCTAAATGTAAATTGCTGCAGAACTTACAAGTCTTTAACATCAGGTCACAGACCATACTTGCATTTGGTCTGATCCTACATACTTGCACAGTTTTTGTTAATGGTTCTGGGCAGTCTCATAAAGCTGTAGTGGTCTGGCATGAAGATAACAATTGGCATCATTCTGTAAAAATTATTGAATGTTCAACTCAAGTAGCAGAACTTGGTGCAGCTTTACATTACTTAGAGCTTTTTAAGGAGGAACCTCTAAATTTGATTTGTGATTCTGAGTATGTAGTCAAGGTCCAACTCACGTATCTGATTCCGAACTGTTTTTTGGTTGTTTTGTTTTCTTTAAAACAAACAAAGAAAAAGGGGGAAGTGACTGCACTACTCCACATGACAGACTGAGCAAAGCATTATATTTTTTGAACTTTTTACACCTCCCACAAGTGTTTGATATTCCACCTATGATTTGCCATGGAACAAGTTTAAAAGGCCATCTGGCAGACCTTAGGGACAATCAGTGTCAGGTCAAAGTGCACAATGGTGTTACTGGTGAATGGGAAGGTCCTTTCCAATTAACTTGGGGAAAGGGTTATGCTTGTGTCATTACAGGCCAAGGATCAAAGTGGATTCCCGCAAAATGGGTCAAGACATGGCTGAATAAAGACAACAAAGATTCAATTAATGTAGATGGACAGGAGGGAGATAAGTTGTGAGGACTGTTTCAGATGTAAACCGTGGATCCTAATTCAGTGTTATAGATGCTCACAGACCTGGTGGTCTAGAAGCCTATTAGCAAGCAGGTGGTGTACCTTCTGTGGAGAATGGCAACTTGAACAATTAGCAGGAGAGCCAAAAGGGTGATATTACACTTAGATAGTCAATGCAAAAATGAGGTAAAATTATGAGACATTCCTACAAAATCTACAAAATCACGCAGTTATAAATGTTCTACTTTTAACATTAGGATTATGGTTGTGCTGTATTGTTTGATTATTCTGAATCTATTAATAAGTGCTTTAGACAAACTAGAACAGTACATTAATAAGATTGCCGTAGTAAAGTCAAGGTTTGACATATATCTTATAAGTTTTGGAATAAGTGGGTAGTTGTTTGATCTTATTAGATAAGGCATAACTGCATTATATGTAACTGTAATTATTCTGTTAATCATGTGCTGTGTATTGCAGTGTATTTCAAAGATGATTCAGTGCACTGTAAAAGGGGCCTGGCTGGTTCAAGAACAAAAAGGGGGAATTGTGGAGGGGTTTCTGTTAGATGGAGATTTGTTACTGAACCAGCCAGGAATTTCAAGGCCAACTCAGATGCTGAGAACAGGACCTGCTGTGGGAGAGAAGTATTTCTACGATAACAGGGCCTCAACATGACATGGATCGGCGGACCTATCATCAGTGAGACTCCAGCGCGTGGACAGCTCCTTGTCCTGGTTTTCTTAAAAACAAGTTTCTGTTTTAGTGATTTTGCCTGTCAGCTAAAGCCTTCATATTAACTGCATTTTCTTGGAGAACTAGACACATGTTTTGGTAAACCTAGCAATGGAATGCAAACTTATTGATAAGCACGGATGGACATCTCGCAAGAGGGGCGGCGAGAAACAAGTGACCAAGAAACTGACCAACTGTGTATAACATTCCATTCTGGTGAACACTTCATATAAAAGTGGGAGATCACGAGGATCTCGTCCTTTTTTCCCTTTGTCTTTTCCCTTCTGCTTATGGCCGACATTAGGAGAGGACCTTGCTAGTCGTCCCTGCGAACTGAGGCCTAGTGAGAGACTGAATCCAGCTCTGGTTGACTGCAGAGTCTAATCCAGGACTTTGGGTGCCGGCTCTGCAGTTGCTGAAACTTTCAAGATTGGTTTTGTATATTTTGTATTATTTTCTCTATTCTTATTAGTAGCATTAGTAAAACATTTTTAATTTTTCCAACTCTCTTCTCTCTGTCCTTCTTTTCCTCCCAATCACCTGTCCTTAGTGGGAAGGGGGGAGAGGGAGGGGCAAAAGGGAGAAGTGGGTGGGAGAGGAGGTTAACAATACATCTGCCAGGGTTTTTGTTGTCACCCCGCGATCTAAACCCTCTACATTCGTGAACATAGATGATATCCAATCAGTGGATGCATGCTTGGAGTGTGGACGCATGATCAGAGAATAGTTGCATATATAAGGAGGCTTGTTTCTGTAATAAATGGCTTTGCGTCATTCACATTGAATCGGAATGCTGAGTCCTTTATCGTTCCAACAATCACCCAAATCAGGCCCCAGCCCAGCATATCAGACAGGGCAAGTCTCTCTGGAGTACGTGGCAAGTTGACTACGTCGGGCCATTAAAACCCTCTCATGGAAAGAAATACATCTTGGTGGGAGCAGAGGTAGTATCATAACTATCAATGGCTACAGCTGTCAGCACTGCCACTGCAGATCAAACAGTGGGAGCACTGTGTGGGTGGTTTAGTGTTCTCCCCACCCCTGAGAATATCCGAAGTGATAATGGTACACATTTTTCAGCTGCTGTGTTTCAGAATTGGGCTGGGGGGAAGGTATTAAGTGGGTGTTTCATACACCATATTACCCCCAAAACAATGGGATTGTGGAATGAACCAATGGTTTGATTAAAAAACATGCAGATGTCTCACGACATAGCCAGGACAAATGATTGACACAAGCTGTCTTCATTGTTGATAACCACTGGGGGAGCTACGGAAGCCCCAAAATCAGGGCATTTTGCCCTGAGAGGCCACTAACAGACAGCAGCTCTATAACAAACAAAGGGAAAGACCAGCCCCCAAGAACATAAGTGGGCCAGCCTGTCATGGTGAAACTACCTTCCACTGGTATTGTGTCCATGACTTTAGCAAAACCTAGAGGGTTATGTGCTTGGGAAGCCTTTGATGAAAGTGGGAAAACCCACCACATTAGTGTCCGGTGGATAGTCCCAGACTTCTAACTGTAAAAGTTCAGTTCCAAAGGGACCGAGGTCTGTCTTTGTGTTTTCTTGCAGGACAAAAGGAAGATGATGGGGTGGAAGACACTCCAGCTGAAATTAGTGGGATGAGAGTCAGTCCTTGGAAATGAGAGCTACACCAGGGCAACACCAACAGGCCATTCAGGAGACAGGCCTGCAACTGGAAACACTAATGAACTGTATGCCTTACATCGCATAGACTCCCTGAAACAGGATGACTGTCCAAAGCCAGGCCATATTACACCCGATCCTATTGAAAAAAAAGGGTGTATACAGGACGCTGTGTCATTACAAGGACAAATAACAGAGGACTCAGGGGCAATTGTTGCTGTACTGGGGACCAACTGGTGATGTATTTGTTCTCATTATCAGGATGGCTAACCAGTCTCCTCCAACATTGGTTAATAATTGTAATTGTTGTAATTTGCACTATTCTATTGTTTATTAGTAAGTTGATTTGTAATGATAATATGACACATAAGGTATGGTGATCCAGAGCGGACATCAAACTCACCAACAGAAATGCCCCCTTTTGACTTTGGAGGCACAAGGTGACTGCATGACAACTCCAAAGTGTCTGTCAGACCATGACTGTGGTCACGGGGTGGATTGTGTAGCACTACACTCTCCCCCTACCCCCTCCTCCACTGAGAACTGACGTGGCAGCTGCATGTGTGCACACCCCCCCTTTTCCCCAACACCTTCCCCTTCTCCTGCAATGGGGCAAGTTAATGGCTCTTATTGTGAGACCAAGCTTAGAGTCATTAGGAAAGAGGAGAGAGGAGAGAGGAGAGGCCACACCTAGCCACACTAGAGGGTGCAGAGAAGCCACGAAGCTTCTACACTGCCCACAGACAGATCTGACAAGACTATATAAAATGGGGTCCCGCCAACGACCCTTTGTGGTCTTCTCGGAGCTGTGGGTCTGTATGCCAGAAGCCTCCCCTTAGGCAGAATCACTGCCTAAGGTAGCCTCCTGGGATTGGGACAGCCTCGTCGCCTCGCTTGAGTGATAACTTACTAGGTATAACTTAGATATTTCCTCACCATATCAGCGAGTGTATTAAATAATTCCTTGCCACTTGGGCGGGTGTTTTCCTCACTAGACACTTGAGTGTATTCCGTGCTTAAATATAAGCCCGTGTATTTTCTTTAATAATTCCTTTCCAGATTCAAGCAAGTGTATATCCTTAATATAATTTCTCACTAGACACATGGGTGTATTTTTCCTGGGATCAGGGATGGCTCTGGCGTTGTTTTTGGTGAGACACATGTATGCACACTGAGGACCTCCATTATTCTTATTTGATGTACCCCAATAATCTCCTCAAAGTTGATATCCGAATCTGTATTTTATGTTGCTGGAGTAACTGATTGTATAAACCCTGTTTCTAATTGGTTGTTTTCCCAGACATTCCTGGACAGAATAAAAGCCTGTTTTGGACCTGGTTGTCCACCTAAAACTAACTTCGGGGTCCTTCCGTGACAATGGGCATCGTCAGATCCCAATGGATATGATCAACAAAATTGCAGCAATGTCTCCACCTACTAATAAAAAGGAGACTCAGACTTTATTGGGCATTGTAGGTTTTTGGAGAATGCATATTCCTGACTACAGGCAGATTGTGAGCCCTCTCTATCAAGTGACTCGTAAAAAGAACCAATTTGAGTGGGGCCCTGAACAATGACAAGCCTTTGAAAAAAATTAAGCATGAGATAACTCATGTGGAGGCCATTGGACCAGTTTGGACTGGACTAGATGTTAAAAATGTGCTCTACACCACAGTCGGAAATAATGGACTTACCTGGAGCCTCTGGCAGAAAGCACCAGGAGAAACCTGCTGTCAAGGACAGCAAAAAGAACTTTTTCAAATACATAACAGATAAAACTAATACCAGAGGCAATGTAGGCCCACTGATGAACAAGGTGGGTGCCCTGGTGGTAGAAGATACAGAGAAGGCAGAATTACTGAATGCCTTCTTTGTCTCTGTCTACTCTGCCGGAGGCTGTCCTGGGGAGCCCTGTACCCCTGAGACCCCGGATGAAGCCAGGTCAATGGAGGAGTTTGCTTTAGTTGATGAGGACTGGGTTAGGGAGCAATTAAATAGTCTGGACATCCATAAATCCATGGGTCCAGATGGGATGCATCCGCGTGTGCTGAGGGAGCTGGCTGAAGTAATTGCTGGACCGCTCTCTATCATCTTTGCCAAGTCTTGGGAAACGGAAGAAGAGCCCGAGGATTGGAGGAAAACAAATGTCACTCCAGTCTTCAAAAAGGGCAAGAAGGAGGACCCGGGTAATTATAGACCGGTCAGCCTCACCTCTGTCCCTGGGAAAGTAATGGAACAGCTTATCCTTGGTGCCATCTCAAGGCATATCAAGGATAAGAGGGTTATTAGGGGTAGCCAGCATGGCTTTACCAAGGGTAAGTCATGCTTGACCAACCTCATAGCCTTTTATGAGAATGTAACAAGGTGGATGGATGATGGCAGAGTGCTGGATGTGGTCAATCTTGATTTCAGTAAAGCCTTTGACACAGTCTCCCACAGCATCCTCACAGCTAAGTTGAGGAGGTGTGGTCTAGACAATAGAGTAGTGAGGTGGGTTACAAACTGGCTTAAGGAGAGAAGTCAGAGAGTGGTAGTCAATGGTGCGGAGTCTAGTTGGAGGCCAGTATCTAGTGGAGTACCTCAGGGGTCAGTACTGGGGCCAGTATTATTCAATATATTCATTAACGATTTAGACGAGGGAATAAAGTGTTCTATCAGCAAGTTTGCTGATGACACTAAGCTGGGAGGAGTGGCTGACACGCCAGAAGGCTGTGCTGCCATCCAGCGAGACCTGGACAAACTGGAGAGTTGGGCGGGGAATAACCTAATGAAATTTAGCAAGGAAAAGTGTAGAGTCCTGCATCTGGGCAGGAACAACCCCAGGTTCCAGTATAGGTTGGGAAATTACATATTAGAGAGCAGTGTAGGGGAAAGGGACCTGGGGGTCCTGGTGGACAACAGGATGACCATGAGCCAGCACTGTGCCCTTGTGGCCAGGAAGGCCAATGGCATCCTGGGATGTATTAGAAGGGGGGTGGTTAGTAGATCAAGAGAGGTCCTCCTTCCCCTCTACTCTGCCCTGGTGAGACCCCATCTGGAATATTGTGTCCAGTTCTGGGCCCCTCAGTTCAAGAAGGACAGGGAACTGCTGGAGAGGGTCCAGCATAGGGCAACAAAGATGATTAAGGGAGTGGAGTATCTCCCTTATGAGGAAAGGCTGAGGGAGCTGGGTCTCTTTAGTTTGGACAAGAGGAGACTGGGGGGTGACCTTATTAATGTTTATAAATATGTAAAGTGTGAGTGCCATGAGGATGGAGCCAGGCTCTTCTCGTTGGCAAACAATGATAGGACAAGGGGTAATGGAATCAAGCTGGAACACAAGAGGTTCCACTTAAATTTGAGAAAAAACTTCTCAGTAAGGGTGACAGAGCACTGGAACAGGCTGCCCAGGGAGGTTGTGGAGTCTCCTTCTCTGGAGACATTCAAAACCCACCTGGACATGTTCCTGTGCGACCTCACCTACGTGTTCCTGCTCCAGCAGGGGGATTGGACTAGATGATCTTTTGAGGTCCCTTCCAAGTCTTTTGGAGTCGAGGATACAAAGAATCTGAGGCCAACTATTCTCCAACTGAAAAAGAGATACTAGCAGCGTATGAAGGAGCTCGAGCTGCTTCAGAAGTGATTGGTACTGAAGCACAGCTCCTCCTAGCACCTCGACTGCTGGTGCTGAGCTGGATGTTCAAAGGGACAGTTCCCTCTACACATCATGCAATCAGCATTACGTGGAGTAAATGGATTGCATTGATCATGCAACGAACTTGAATTGGAAGTCCCAGTCGCCCAGGGATCTTAGAAGTGATTACAGACTGGCCAGAAAATACTTTGGGATGTCTCCAGATGAGGAGGAAGTAACATGTGCTGAAGAAGCACCACCGTATAATACTCTTTCAGAGACTGATAAGCAGTATGCACTGTTCACAGATGGATCCTGCTGTCTTGTAGGAAAACACTGAAGGTGGAAAGCTGCTGTGTGGAGTCCCACACGACAAGTTACAGAAGCCACTGAAGGACATCCAAATGGCTTTGGACATTGCTGAACGAGAAAAGTGGCCAGTACTTTATCATCTCTATACTGACTCATGGATGGTAGCAAATGCCTTGTGGAGGTGGCTATAACAATGGAAGAAAAGCAACTGGCACTACAGAGGTAAACCCATTTGGGCTGCCACACTGTGGCAAGACATTGCTGCTCGGCTGCTCGGCTAGAGAGTTTGTCATGTAGATGCTCATGTGCCTAAAAGTCGAGACACTGAGGAACATCGAAACAACCATCAAGTGGATCAAGCTGCTAAGATTAAAGTAGCTGAGGTGGACTTGGACTGACAACATAAAGGTGAACTTTTCTTAGCTCCGTGGGCCCATGGTGCTTCAGGGCATCAAGGTAGAGATGCAACATATAAATGGGCTTGTGATCGAGGGGTGGACTTAACTATGGACATTATTTCACAGGTTATTCATGATTGTGAAACTTGCGCTGAAATCAAACAAGTTGAACGGTTAAAGCCTGTATGGTATGGGGGGGTGATGATTAAAGTACAAGTATGGAGAAGCTTGGCAAATTGATTATATCACACTTCCACAAACACGTCAAGGTAAGCGGTATGTACTTACAATGGTGGAAGTAACCACTGGATGGTTGGAAAAATATGCTGTACCCCATGGTACAGCCCGGAATACTATCTTGGGCTTTGAAAAGCAAGTCCTTTGGTGACATTCTACACCAGAAAGAATTGAGTCAGATAATGGTACTCATTTCAAAAACAGTCTTACAGACAATTGGGCCAAAGAACATGGTTTTGAGTGAGTATATTATATTCCATATCATGCACCAATTTCTGGGAAAATTGAAAGGTACAATGATTTGTTAAAAACTACACTAAAGGCAGTGGGTGGTGGAACCTTTAAAAACTGGGATTCACATTTAGCAAAAGCAACTTGGTTGGTCAACACTAGGGGATCAACTAATCGAGCCGGGCCTGCCCAATCAGAAATTCTTCGTACTGTAGAAGGAGATAAAGTCCCTGTAGTACACATGAAAAATATGTTAGGAAAAGCAGTCTGGGTTACTCCTGCCTCAGGCAAAGGCAAGCCCATTAATGGGATTGGTTTTGCCCAAGGACCTAGCAGCACCTGGCAGGTGATGCTTAAGGATGGAGAAGTCCGGTGTGTACCTCAAGGGGATTTGAGTTTAGGTGAAAATATGCAATACTGAACTGCATGATGTTAACTGCCATACTAACAGTGTTTAATAAGTGTCTTTCAGATCAAGGCAGTGATGATGAAACCAGAGCTAGCTTCTTCGAGTGGCGCCTGACAACTTCTTCGAAGTTGATGTCTTTAACCCACAAACAGTGGTCATGAGATGCACTAGATGTAGCATTTTTCCTGCCCTGGGAGACTGTAGTGATAAATGAACTTAATGAATTTTTCGAAGGATGGTCCACGAACTAAGAGAAAGATGAATTACTCCTGTGTATATATGTACGTATGTACATATATATATATATATATATATATCAGTACTGATTAATTAGATTGTATTGATAAGGTCTAAGTATGCCGTGAATGGCATGTTATAAGGGGTGGAATGTCCTGGTTTTGTTAAAAACAAGTTTCTCTTTTAGTGAATTTGCCTGTCAGCTAAAGCCTTCTTATTAGCTGCTTTCCTGAAAACCAGATACATGTTTTGGTAGACATAGCAATGGTATGCAAGGTCTCTGGACTGATAAGGATGGATGCACATCTTGTGAGAGGGGCAACAAGAAACAGGGGACCAAAAACTGACTGAGTATAACATCCCATTCATGTGAATACTTCATATAAAAAGGAGAGATCATGAGGATCTCGTCCCTTTTGCTTATGGCTGACATTAGGAGAGGACCTTGCGAGTCTTCCCTGCAAACTGAGGCCTAGTGGCAGACTGAATCCAGTTCTGGTTGGCTGCAGAGGCCAGTCCAGTACTTTGGGTGCTGGTCCTGCAGTTGCTGGGACTTTCAAGATTGGTATTGTGTATTTTGTATTATTTTCTCTATTTTTATTGGTAGCATTAGTAAAACATTTTTAATTTTTCCAACTCTCTTCTCTCTGTCCTTCTTTCCCTCCCAATCACCTGTCCTTATTAGGAAGGGGGGAGAGGGAAGGGCTGAAGGGGGAAAAGGGGGGAGAGAGAGGGTTAACAATACATCTGCCACGGTTTTATTGTCTCCCCGCAATGAAACCCTCAACACCTTTTTATATTTCATTAAATTTTTCCCCACCCAACTCTTGAGCCTGTCCAGGTCTCGCTGTGTTGGAGTGAATAAAGGACTCAGCATTCCGATTCAATGTGAATCACACAAAGCCATTAATTACAGAAACAAGTCTCCTTATATATGCAACTATTCTCTGATCACGCGTCCATGCTCCAAGCATGCATTCGCTAATTGGATATCATCTATGTTTACAAGCTGTCCACGCGCTGGAGTCTCACTGCTGATATGTCCGTTGATTTGTCTCATGTTGGGGCCTCGTTATTACGCAGTTGCTTCTCTCCCACAGCAGGTCCTGTTCTCAGCATCTGAGTTGGCCTTGAAATTCCTGGCTGGTTCAGTAACAAATCTCCATCTAACAGAAACCCCTCCACAATTCCCCCTTTTTGTTCTTGAACCAGCCAGGCCCCATTTATAGCGCACTGAATCATCTTTGAAATACACTGCAATACACAGCACATGATTAACAGAATAATTACATGTTACATATAATGCAATTAAGCCTTATTTAATAAGATCAAACAACTACCCACTTATTCCAAAACTTACAAGCTATATGTCAAACCTTGACTTTACTATGGCAATCTTAGTAATGTACTGTTCTAGTTTGTCTAAAGCACTTATTAATAGATTCAGAATAATCAAACAAGTTAATACAGCACAACCATAATCCTAATGTTAAAAGTAGAACATTTATAACTACGTGATTTTGTAGAATAAAATGTCTAATACTATCAACATCTATTATTAGTCTTTCAAGAGTTAAATGAACCTATTTAAAAGAACAATAGCTTAACTTTAATATGTCTCCTAAAGCTTTACCAGCTGCTATACTAGAGAAAAAGAATACAGTAGATGCTATGGTAAGGATATCCCACATCTTTACTTCAGTTCTATCTAAATATAATATTACCCTTTTGGCTAATTCTACTGTTTGTTCAAATTGTCATTCTCTACAGAAGGTACGCTATCTACTTGCTAATGGCTTCTATATCACCAGATCCATAAGCATCTATAACACTGAATTAAGATCCATGGTTCACATCTGAAACAGTCCTCACAACTTATCTCCCTCCTGTCCATGTGCATTCATTGAATCTTTGTTGCCTTTATTCAGCCATGGCTTGACCCATTTCGAGGGAATCAACTTCGATCCTTGGCCTGTAATGACACAAACATAACCTTTTCCCCGGCTTATTAATTAATGTGGCCTTTTCCATTGACAAGTGATTTGACCATAACTAATGTAGGTTCTTTCTGATTTAGCATGGTTTTGGGTCATACTTGCAAAGTGTTTTATCACATACAATGCTTTTGACAATTGGTTTTGCGGTGTTTCCCCTACTTCACTCCCTCCCACCCTTTTTTTTTTTTATTTTTTTTTAAAAAAGTTCGGAATTTGAAACGTGCGTTGGACCTTGACTACGTACTCAAAATCACAAATCAAATTTGGAGGTTCCTTCTTAAAAAGCTCTAAGTAATGTAAAGCTGCGCCAAGTTCTGCTAATTGGGTTGAACCTTCAATAATTTTTACAGAATGATGCCAATTGTTATCTTTACACCAGACCACTACAGCTTTATGAGACTGCCCAGAACCATTAACAAAAACTTTGCAAGTATGTAGGATCAGACCAGATATATGTATGGTCTGAGACTTGATGTTAAAGACTTGTAGGTTCTGCAGCAATTTGCATTTAGGCATGCCAAAAGATGTGCTGGTAAGAAAACCAGCTAGTGCAATTTACAAGGACATAGATTGCAAATAAAAAAATCAGAATTAAAATTCACAAATGCTACATATATGACAAAAGGATCATGGCCTATTGAGACTTAAATTCATTCCCTGCTTTTCTTGATCAGAGTAACAATCAGTATATCATTCTGTTAGCAATCTCATCATACTGTCCCACAATAGCCACAGGTTGTTTCTATGTTGTAGCTATAAATAGACAAATCTGCAAGTCCAACTGAATGCAGTCAGCCTGTAAGGTTGTCATAAACTTATTCCTCAAAGTTTCTAACTCCATTTTAGCTGTCATATTTATTGGATATTGTTTTCCCTTACCGGATCGAAGTCCTGTTTCAGATCTATCAGTGTAGTATTTGCTTTATTAAAACATTGGCTGTTAATACTAGTGGAAATACAGCATTCAAAATTTCCTTGGAGATTTGTCACTTGCAGCAAGCAGATCTGCACCATCCAAGCAGCTTTTTGTAGGCCATGCAACTAAACAGAATTCTCAGAAAATGTTATTTGAGCTTACAATTTACCTAACAAAACTTGACCCAAGAAAGGTACAGGGCTTTCTGGCAAATACAAGAATTCATGTAGTAAAATTTTGTTCCAAATTTGGCACTCCACTGGTCTCAAAAAAAATGATCTGTCCTTCCTTTCTTTCTTTCTTTCTTTCTTTCTTTCTTTCTTTCTTTCTTTCTTTCTTTCTTTCTTTCTTTCTTTCCCACGATCTCAAAAACTATCACGGTGAATTTACTAAGAAGTCTTTTACAACTAGTTACCAGAGAATAAGTCTATTAACAAATATTTGCAATATTTAACAAATTTTTGGTTTAATTTTCGAGTTTCATTAGAACTACGGGTCTGCTAGGGATGCCTTTAAACTTCACCCTCAGACTGCTCCATTCAGTATTACAACATTGCTGCAGTGAGGGGGAGAGAAAATCCCCCTTTCACTGCCTTGAAAGCAGGCAGCCAGGTTTTTCTGGGTTTTTTTTGTTTGTTTGTTTGTTTTTTCTTGCTGCAATTTAGACATAGCCAAGGCCACGCAGCTGTTGTAATCGCTGGTACAAAGTAGGAGGCTCTGGCAAACTCCTCAGTTACAATGAGCTGCACATAGGCCTGGGATATTTTGCTCTTTTGTTTTCCCATTTCATTCCAACCATGATACACTTTATATGCAATTCCAGGTAGTTCAGCAATAGTTACACTCCTTAGCTCCATTTACCTTTTACAATTTACAGATGTCAAAAAGAAACCAGCATAATAAATATAAATCCACTATTCTATTTTCCTAGATCCAAATCAGTTAATATTCTAGCAACTTTTAAATACAACCTCTTCCAAATTCACATCTATCATAGCATTTAGTTTTAGTTCCCATAACTCCAACAAACACATAAATTCAATGTGAATCAAAGTTTAACAACTTAAATTATTTTCTGGTCTCAAAATTATTAGAAAACAATATAAGCAATTACTCTAGTTTGTAAGGATGCATCCTAAGGGGGAACAAGGTGGTATTTTAGTAGTGGAACTGGTTCCCATTTTGTAATTATCTCCCCAAACAAAATTCTTTTGGTACCGAATATATATATGGAAATTAAAATACTGAGCTCAGATATAAAAACCAAATACCTAGTTCAAATATGCAGATGGATCACGGTTATACCTGCCGCCCCACCGCCGCAGCAGGTTGGACGAGGCAAGGCTTTTTTTTTTTTAGTGTCTCATCTGGTGCACTACAACTGTTATTCCAAAACCAGGATTCTTTACTTTACTTGATATGCATGCAAAAAAGCCAAATCCAGCACACTGAGATGAGAGACAGCCTATCACAGAGTTGCGCAAGTCTGAATATTGGAATAAAGCTAGCATGCTAGAAAAAAAAATAAGAGATACTATACACAAAAATTTTACCATCACATTCATGCAGTAAAGGACTAAATTACTCACGGTCTTCTGTAGTATCGCAAAACGCACATTTTGAGTCAATGGATTCTCATGATTTAACAGTCTATGAACTTATTGTACCATATAACAAAGACCTACCAAAATTGCAACATGCTTAAACAGATACCCACAAAGAAAACAGGTTAATAAGGAAAGCATCTTGCAGACTTCAGCAAGTTTTCTGACCTGTGTGTTATCAGTTAACTCTCTCAGCTTATTGAAGTTCAAATTGTTCCGCCTCTAAAACTGTCTGAAATGATTTAATGATCTCTTGTAGGGATTTATTTTTGTCCTGCTCTTCTGGCCTCAAAAACAACATTAATTGCAACAAGGTGTTATACTTCAAGATTCTATTCTCTGGACACTTTTCCCAATCATTTAACTTATACAGCAGCCAACACTGATTTCAATATTTAACAAGATCTGCCTTCCTCATAATTCCGATTGCTTTCCTATTTTCTAAAAATCTCCCAATACCGATTACTTAGGAAGATGACTGAAAACAGTAATTTCTGACCCCATTTCATAAGTAAAAACCATGAGAAGAGGGAGGGAGGAGGGAAGCGCAGAGCTGCTTGCAGCGCAAGTGGGAAAAGTGGGGAGAAGGTTTTACAGCGCACTTAAAAAAAACTAGTAAAACAATTAACTCACATTCCTGACAAGCTGCTTGATTTTCAGAGAGGCAATACACAGGAGCACATAATATGTACTGTAAAACTCACAGATAACACGTTGATAGCAAACATTAGCATTCTCTACTGCGAATTTCAACACTGGTGCTTCCTTAGCTTCTAAGTTTTCAACCTGCTTTTTGATGGCCTCTTGAAGATGGTCAATAAATTGCATGTAATTCTCACTGGAACTCTGATAGTAGTTATAAAAGATTTTGCTGCTTTGTTGGTTTCAGACACTTCTATCATAGCTTGATATGCAAGATCTGTTGACTGCCTCAGGATTTCAGAAACTAATAGCGCCTGTAATTGTGGTGTGTCAATTAGTGTCTGTTCCAGGAGTTGTGGGATATCTGCCCCTTTCAACGAGTCCCCATCGTTCCGTCCTAAATGATCTATAGCTGTTATATTGCATAGGTCTAATTTTACTTGAGTCTTTCATAGTTTTTATCTGATCTTGGGGCAACACGTACACATACTCTTTTTCCTGTTAACTTTTGAAGAAAATGCTGCAAAGCCCCATCCTTATCCAAATCATCAGCTAACACGGACTTGAATGGTGCTGGAGAATCATTAGTAACAGGGGCTTCTGAACAGTGCACATTTTCGCCAATACTTTCTAGCATCATAATTATTTGTATAACCTGAGTCCCCAGGAGCACCCCCTTTCCCGTCACGATCAGCATGACCACATTGCTGACTGTTGGATTCACTCGCTAATAGCTGATCTAATCCTTCACACAGTTCTTTTGTCCAGTTCTTATCCGGCGACTCCTTCTGCTGTCTCGTGGAAGTTGGAGGGTTAAAAGGCGGTAAAGGCAGACACAAATCAGTAAAAGGACTGATAGTACACTTTTTTATGACTTTAGCATTCTCAGCTTTCACAGGTTCTTTAGGCAAGTTGACTCCAACTCTTTGGACTTGCTGTTCTCATCAGGGTTAGGTAATAGTGTAGGAGGACACTCGCTCGGCATTTTTCCTCCCCCTGCCCCAGACTGCTGAGCCAACAGGGGCGCCGAAGCCACAACAGAGGATGGAGTAGGGAGGGTGTCAAAGACACGAAACGGGTAAACTTTCAGGTTTCTTATCAGGCTGCAAAAACTCTGGCAGCAGCAGACCGTTCAGCCTTAAGATCTTTTAAGGCAGTAATTATAACCTTCCATGTAGTTGCTAACGATTTAGCTTCTTTATCCCCTTTGCTGACCTTATCTCATAATTTCTGCCCTATATCGTCCCAAAGTAAAAGTTTAAAAGTCTTCTCGGTTTCTGCCGGGTAGCCGTTAGTTCTACACCAAATTAACAGTCTACATATGTTACTTTCTTAATATTTAAGTCCTCTCACAGAGAGAATATGCAGGAGGAGCTTCACTCTTCCCTCCTCTTGCCCCACCTTTTCTGGTGATTTCTTCGACAAATTTTTCTGCAGAATGTTCGTACACCTCCGCCTGGTTCTCAGTCCAGCTGATCCGCCTCCGGCTGGGCCACTCCAGGCCTTTCCCCGATCGTAGTGGTACGCTGTTCAGAGCATCACGTCGGGGTCACCATTTGTTGGAGTGAATAAAGGACTCAGCATTCCCATTCAATGTAAATCACACAAAGCCATTAATTACAGAAACAAGTCTCCTTATATATGCAACTATTCTCTGATCACGTGTCCATGCTCCAAGCATGCATTCGCTAATTGGATATCATCTATGTTTACAAGCTGTCCATGCGCTGGAGTCTCACTGCTGATATGTCCGTTGATTTACCCCACATTGGGGCCTCGTTATTACAAAGTTGCTTCTTTCTCACAGCCGATCCTGTTTACTGCCTCTGAGTTGTCCTTGAAATTCCTGGCTGGTTCAGTAACAAGTCTCCATCTAACAGCAACCCCTCCACATTGCTGGATGGCAACACATCCTTCTGACGTGTCAGCCACTCCTCCCAGATTGGCATCATCAGCAAACTTGCTGACAGTGCACTCTATTCCCTCATCCAAATCGTTCATGAATATATTGAATAATACTGGCCCCAGTACTGACCCCTCAGGCACTCCACTAGATACAGGCCTCCAACTAGACTCTGTCCCATTGACCACAACTCTCTGGCTTCTTTCCTTCAGCCAGTTCAAAGTCCATCTCACTACCTGATTGTCCAGACCACACTTCCTCAGTTTAGCTGTGAGGATGCTGTGGGAGACTGTGTCAAATGCCTTACTCAAATCAAGGTAGACCACATCCACCACTCTGCTATCATCTATCCACCTCGCTATGTCCTCATAAAAGTCTGTGAGGTTGGTCAAGCACAACTTCCCCTTGGTGAAGCCATGCTGACTGCCCCTAATGACCCTCTCATCCTTGATATGCCTTGAGATGGTACCAAGGATAAGTTGTTCCGTCACCTTCCCAGGGATGGAGGTGAGGCTGACCGGTCTATAGTTACCCGGGTCCTCCTTCTTGCCCTTTTTGAAGACTAGAGTGACATTTGCTTTCTTCCAGTCCTCAGGCACCTCTCCTGTTTCCCAAGACTTGGCAAAGATGATGAAGACTGGTCCAGCAACGACCTCAGCCAGCTTCCTCAGCACCCACGGGTGCATTCCATCTGGATCCATGGATTTATGGATGTCCAGATTACCTAATTGCTCTCTAACTCAGTCCTCATCAACTAAGGCAAACTCCTCCATTGTCCTGATTTTTTCTGGGGCCTCAGGGATAAGGGGCTCCTCAGGACAGCTTCCGGCAGAGTAGACAGAGACAAAGAAGGCATTCAGTAACTCTGCCTTGTCTGTATCTTCTGTCACCAGGGCACCCACCTTGTTCATCAGTGGGATTACATTGCCTCTGGTGTTAGTTTTGTCTGCCATGTATTTGAAAAAGCTCTTCCTGTTATCCTTGACCCCTCTCGCCAGGTTTAATTCTAAGGAGGCCTTAGTTTTCCTTGTTATCATGGTGACGGCTGGAGATTTAAAAGTGGTTACAACTCAATACTAGCACTCAGTTCCGATCTTGGGCCCCTATACCTTCAAGTAACCTTGCCCATGGGATTTACCCTAGTAATTGTTTGAAAAGGCCAAAGTACTATTTGAATCACTAACTCCTAAACATGCAAAAATCTGTCAGTAAGGACTGCTACAGGAACCTTGTTCCAGTCTTTGACCATCCTCATTGTGAAGACTTTTTTTTTCTTAAATCTGATCAGAATTTCCCTTACTGTAACCTGTGTCCATGGCCTCTTATCCTTTCATTGTGTACCTCTGAGAAGAGTCTGGCTCTCTCTTGTCTATAACTACCCACTAAGTAGTCAAAATAATCAGTTAGGTCCCCTTTCATTAGCCTTCCCTTCTCCAACTAAGCTGAAGAAATATAATGGATGATTAAGTTGCTTCTGGCCTGCACCAAAGTTTGTAAATGAGATAGTAATTAAGTGCTGAGCTCATTCTTCTGCTCATCTGCCTCACTGTAACCTATACAGTCATGCTACTGACAGCTGAAACCCATTGGATAGAACATTTATTATTGTGTCAGCTTTCTTAGTCCTAGATGAAGCCATGTGAGCCTGTATCTCTAGACAGGTGTCATTCTTTCTGAGATTTTGCATATGGATGGGTGTCTTTCTTTGCAATTGTCATTCAGTGTATCTGTCTCCATTACAGAGTGATAGGAAATGTGTGCTCGTTTCCATAAAGGAAACAAACAGAAAGTATGCAGTAACTATATGGAATCTGATATGGCCTTGAAATTACTATTTATTTTTGCTTCTGACAGTAAGATAATTTCATTCTGAACTACCTATGTGTATTGATCCTGACTGCAAGACCATTATACATTGAGGAGTTAGTGATCCATGTAACAGTTAACCTGAATATGTCGAAGCCTGTGTTGTACTGTGCTATGTTGCACATACAGCTTGGCCTTCAGGCCTATGTTGTGCTATGCATATCCTTTGGCCTCAGGATAAACTTATCTGGTTGATTGTAATAGAGGATCCTACAGGCAGCTCACTTGGTACTGGTGATTATCCCACCCATGTGTCCTTGCCTTTATCTGAAAGTGTAGCAAGAAGTTCTCATGTGAACATGCTTTCTCTTTGACAGTAGAAATGATGAATAGATTTGTTTTCCTGTAAGAATATCCTATAATAGCTCAAATGACCAAAATGGTGTAACTCTACCACAGACAGGATATGCGCAGCATGCTGTGCACTGACTGGGGCCCATTCAATTTGGCACAGCTCAGGGTTCCCAGCATTTAAAGGATGTAAGATTATCTACACTATTGTCTCATTTTTATAGTGTCAGTTCTAATAAATAGCATTTTAAAATATACTTTACAGAGTCTGAATGATTTTCTTTGATATGGTTCCCCATGGCCTCCTCCTAGGGAAACTGACACGTTACGGTCTAGACAAGTGGTCTCTGCGGTGGGTGGGGAAACTGGCTGACAGGATGAACCCAGAGGGTGGTGGTAAATGATTCCTTTTCAAACTGGCAACCTGCAATGAATGGGGTCCCCCAGGGATCAATATTGAGCCCAACACTGTTTAATATCTTCATAAGTGATCCAGATGATAAAAACAAGTGTTCCCTTATGAAGTTTGCCAATGACACTAAAATAAGTGGGGAAGTGGACACTTTGGAAGGGAGAGGCACCCTGCAGGAAGACCTGAATAGGCTAGAAGAGTGGGTTAACAAGAACCTTACAAAGTTCAACAAAGACAAATTTAAGGTCTTGCACCTGGGAAAACATAATCAAGGAGGGCAGCACAGGCTGGGATCTACCTGGCTGGGGAACAGCTCTGTGAAAAGGGTCCTGGTGGACAACAAGCTCAATATGAGTGAACAGTGTGCTGCTGCATTGAAGAAAGCAAACAGGATGATGGGCTGCATTAGCAAGGGCATAACCAGCAGAGACAAAGAAGTCATTATCCCAATCTACTCAGCAGTTGTCAGACACCACCTGGAATACTGTATTCAGTTTTGGTCCCCACTATACAAAAAAGATGTGGATAGGCTGTAGAGGGTCCAGAGAATGACCACAAAGATTGACCAAAGGACTGGGAAACATTATCCCTTGTCCTATTGCAACAGGTCCTGCTAAAATGTCTGTCTCCATCTTCCCTGTAGGCCCTTTTTAAGTACTGAAAGGCCTCAATAAGGTCTCCCCAGAGCCTTCTCTTCTCCAGGCTGAACAACCCCAACTCTCTCAACCTGTCCTCATAGCAGAGGTATTCTAGCCCTCTGATCATTTCTGTTTCCCTCCTCTGGATCCTCTCCAGCAGGTCCATGTCTTTCCTGTACTGAGGGCTCCAGAGCTGGAGGCAGTACTCCATGTGGGGTTTCACTAAAGCAGAGTGGAGGGGCAGAATCACCTCCCTCGACCTGATGACCACTCTCCTTTTGATGCAGCCAGAGCAAGCGCACACTGCAGGTTCATGTCCAATCTTTCATCCACTAATACCCCCAAGCCCTTCTCTGCAGGGCTGCTCTCAATCCTTTCATTCCCCAGCCTGTATTGATACTGGGGGTTGCCCCAACCCAGGTGCAGTATCTTGAACCTTGTTGAACCTCATAAGGTCCACATGGGCCCACTTCTCAAGCTTGTCCAGGTCCCTCTGGATGGCATCCCGTCCCTCAGTCATGTCAACTGCACCACTTAGCTTGGTGTCATCCACAAACTTGCTGAGGGTGCACTCGATCCCACCGTCTATGTCATTGAAGTTGTTAAACAGTATTGGTCGCAGTACGGATCATTGAGGGACTCCACTTGTCACCGGTGTCCATCCAGACACTGAGCCATTGACCACTACTCTCTGGATGGAACTATCCAGCTGGTTCCTCATCCACTGAACAGTCCAACCATCAAATCCGTACCTCTCCAATTTAGAGAAAAAGGATGTTGTGGGGAACCATGTCAAAGGCTTGACAGAAGTCCATATAGACTGCATCTGCAGCCCTTCCTTTGTCCACTGATGTAGTTACTCCATTGTAGAAAGCCACTAAGTTGGTCAGGCACAACTGCCTTTGGTGAAGCTGTGATGGTTGCTGGTTGTCTCAAATCACCTTTGTGTCCTCCATGTGCCTTAGCATAGCTTCTAGGAAGATCTTTTCCATGATCTTCCCAGGCACAGATGTGAGGCTGACATGTCAGTAGTTCCTGGGGTCCTCCTTTCTACCTTTTTTAAAAAAACTGAGTGTGATATTTCCCTTTTTCCAGTTACCTTTTTTTTTTTTTTCTCCAGTCATTGCCACCCACTGTTCTGCTTACCTCTTATGAGCTCACTGTGATACTAAGCCCTTTGTTCTCCTTTGTGCCTGTTCTACTTTTCCTTCTTTCCCTTGCTGTGAAGATAACATTTCTTAATTCCCACTGCATATACTTTCTGAACTGAAAAGTCATAAAGGACATAGGGGAATAATTTCTGAAAAGGTAAGCTATAGTGTGAAGAGCATCATAAGAGTTCAGGAATTTGTGGGGAGAGGAAATTATATTATTTCCTCTTTCTTATTTGATTTCTTTCTCTCCATGTTGCTTCTCAGTATTGAGGGCGTGTCCCAAAATTTATCCTTTTCATCTGAAAACACACATTACCTTGTGTTTCTTTATTGCTTTATCAATCCCATTTATTTTGCTGTAATAATACAATCATAGAATGTCCTGTGTTGGAAGGAACATACAAGGATCATCAAGTCCAACTCCCTCAGCCTTTCCTCATAAGGGAGATGCTCCACTCCATCATCTTTGTTGCCCTGCACTGGACTCTCTCCAGCAATTCCCTATCCTTCCTGAACTGAGGGGCCCAGAACTGGACACAATATTCCACGTCTTGAAGCATGGGGTCAACTGCCTCTTTCTATGTGACCTCGTAGGCCTCGTGGGCCTTGCACCACATCCTCACCTACCTCCTCTTCAAGATCCAGGGCCTCAAACCTATTACAGAGGGGCACCTGAGGAAGCAAAGGAGGTAGGTAGGGGGGTTGCCCACGGCCCTGAACTGGAACTAGCTTCCAACCCTCGTCATCTCTTCTGTCCCCTACCTCTGCCCAACAGCAACAGTGACATCTTCCTCCTTTTTGTCTCCTCCAGGCTGAACAAACCAAGTGACTTTAGCAGCTCCTCATACAGCTTCCCCTCCAAACCTTTCACCAACTTTGTGGCCCTCTTCTGGACTCTCTCCAGTAGCTTTATACCCTTTTTATACTGTGGGGCCCAGAACTACACACAGTACTCCAGGTGAGGCTGCACCAGTGCAGAGTAGAGTGGGAGCATCAAAGAACATCAAAGGCTTTACTGAAATCCAAAAAGATCACCTTGACAGGCTTCCCTTGGTTAACTAGGTGGGTAACCTTGCTGTAGAAAGAAATCAAGTTGGTCAAGCAAGACTTTCCCCTCATGAACTCATGCTGGCTGGGACCAATGACTGTGTTGTCTTTCAGGTGTTTTTCAGTAACTCCCAGAATAATCTTCTCCGCAATTTTGTCAGACACAGAAGTGAGTCTGATGGGCCTGTAGTTGCCAGGGTCATCCCTGTTGCCCTTCTTGTAGTTTGGGACAACATTTGCCAACTTCCAGTCAACTGGGACCTCTCCAGATTCCCAGGAGCATTGAAAAATCACAGAGAGAAGTCTCGCTATGACATCAGCCAGATCTTTAAGTACCCTTGCATGAATCCTATAAGGCCCCATCGACTTGTAGGGATGTAGATGGAGTACCAAATCCTGTACAAGATCCGGATTGATTTGGAGTTTGTCTTTCTCACAGTCACGGCTCTCTAACCCAGGGGTATGGGCCCCCCCCAATTCCATCATCGGTGTTGAAGACCAAGTTGAAGAAAGCATTAAATTTCGTGGCTTTGTGAGGGATTGATGACACAGACTCCTGGTGTGGGTGAACCAAGAGACCCTTTATTTTGGCAAGGCATTTACATTTATAGCTAGTAGCTGTTGTACACATGTCACGGAGGCACTCCGAGGTTAGTTTAAGGGACAACAGAGTCCAAAACAACTTTTATTAAACCCATGAGAAACAGGGTTTTAGCACTCCAAAAGTGACTTAAATAAAGGTTCGGATATCAGTTGGGGAAAATTATTAAGGGGCAGTAACTAATACAAAAGGCGGTCCACAGAGTGCATGCACATGGCTTCACCAAAACAATGCCGGAGCCGTCTCTGAGTCCGGGAGGAGTACACACTTGCCTGTACACGGTGTGGGATTATTTTAAAGAGATACACGTACTCGTAGTGAGTACAGGAAGTGTACACTCACGATTCTGCGAGGGTAAATTTATAATACACTTGCAATCCTGCGAGGGTTAATACACGTGCAAATGTGGATGGAATATTACACGTGCTTATGTGGAAGCACGGGAGGAAAATACACCCGCAATTATGCGAGGATTAATTCTGCACATGCTCATATTGAGCACAGAAAGTTACACGTGCATATGTGCATGGAAAGTATAAATACACTCGCAATCCTGTGAAGAGAAATTTTACTCACACACGTGGCAGCACGGCAAGCGGAGTCTCCATCCCGGGGGGGCTCTCGGCGGCAGCATCTCGCTCGTGCTCCAAGAGACCCGCGACAATTGGTGGAGTCTCAACGAGAGTCCCGTTTTTATAGGCTGATCAGATCTGACTGTAGGCATTCCAGAAGCTTCTCTGCACCTCCCACACTGGCCGCGGGCGCCCAGCAGCTCACTGGCGCCTCAGCACTCCCTTCTCCTAATGGCCCTGGCCAGGGTGCTCTGGGGCCAAACAAAAGAAGCTGTTAGCCTCAAGCAGCAGAGAGAGAGAGGGAGATGTGCCTACTCCTTCCATACTGAAGGAGGGAGGGGGAGAGAGGGGGGTTTTCATCCTGCCACAATCCACCCCGTGACTACAGTCATGATCTGATACTTTGGAGTTGTGTAGCAGTCACCTCTTGCCTCCAAAGTAAAAAGCAGACACTTCTGCCGGTGAGCCTTAATGTCCACTGTGGATCACCATATCTCATGCGTTGACTTACCCCTGCAAAACAGTAATTAATAAAAATCAACAGTAGAATTGAAGTAATTACAACAATGAACAATTGCCCAAGGTAATTATTGAGTCCAAAAATCAGTCACAGTTCGTTAGTGTTTCCATTCCTGTGACTGCCTTCCTTCTGAATGGCTTGCTGGTGTTAGCTGGATCCTTTTCCACCCCGTCATCTTCCTTCGCCCTGCAAGAAAACACAAAAACAGACCTAGGTCCCTTCAGGCTTTCATAGTTAACATGTTGAACTAGATCAGAAGGTTCTGAGCAGAAAACCTCTTGGACCTTTTGTTTTAGGGGCAGGTCTTTATCGAGTTGTTGCCTGTTATTGACTCTTTATCAAAGTCATAAATGGTCTCCATAATGCCCCATTTAGCTGCAGTGGAGCGCCGGTTAATTTTTTGATAGCAAGTAATGTTAGCAGCTACTTTTAGTAAGCAGCAGTGCTGAGGCATATTGTCGGGTCCTAATGCGAGCTGCCTCTGAACCTCAGAGAGAGCACTGAGCCTGGGCGGGATTGCTGGTCCCAAGCCACGGCTTTTTTTTTTTCTTCAGTTTAAAGAGTGGGGGTGTTAGCAATCAGGACACATAACCATGGGCGTAGTTATATGCGGTGCTTTATTTCAGCCCTGGGAAACCAGGGGTTCGCACCCAAAGCTGGCTTCGCTGGTCAGTTTAAGTTACACAGTATTTATACAGTCCATTCACATACATATTCATATATTCATTAAGATACGTAACGGTTACTCAACATTGATTGCAACATTGAGTGCAACATCTTGGAACTATTTTGATCATGTGCAGTGTCCTCTGGTGGTCCTTCGGGGGGTCTTCAGGGTATTGCACAGGCGTACTATTTCTATAGCTGGATAACTGCTGACTTGCTCAATCTCCGGAAATACTGTATGTACTTCTCCTCACTCTATGCGTATAAAGCTAGGTTGTTAAGATAAGAGTGTACTCGAACACGATATGCTTGAACATCCTTTCAGGGACAGTTTACAAAACTGATTCATCCTTTCAGGAACATTTTGTAAAACTGGTTCTGTTACTAACATTTCCCCCCTTTGAAAATGCTTTTCTATTCTTAGACAATGCATTTTCACCTCAATCAATTTCTTCGATTATTGATTCATTTGCTATTATTGATTGGTAATTCCCTTCAGGTGTGATAGTTCCAGTCATGCCTCCTCATAAGCTGGAGGGTTATCAAATATAGGATTAGCATAATTCCTACTCAGGATACTGAAAATGCGATTATTTCTAGCATTTGTTTGGCTAATTATGTGCTTAATACCTACATACAACAAACAAAGAAGAACAATCACAATTGCAAGTACAACTACACTTTCTAGTAGTGAATGTACCCATCCTCCCAAATTTAAATCGAATTTATTCAACAGAGCTCCTATCCAGCTCTGTTCTGCATCTTGTCTTTCCTTTTGCAGCTCCACTTGTGTTTGGGTCAGTTCGGAAATGTCTTTCTCAACCTCTGAAGTTACGTCTGGAATATGGATGCAGCAGTGATCGATTCTGTCTTTCAAATATCCACAGACGCCATTTTCTTTCAATAACATTATGTCGAGTGCCATTCTATTCTGCAAGGTCATTTTAGTCGTAGCTTGTAATTGTATATTGAGATCCCGAAAACCTTTTTTAGTTATTCTAGCCAATCGATCCATTTGCCCGATCAATTTATCAATCATTTCTCTATTCCTATAGGCTGCAATTGGTGCAAAGAAAGATTCTAGTGCCCAGCCAAATTTAACACTGCTTGATGGTTCATGCCACACATCATCCTCGTTTATTTCTCATTATGTCTGACCTGTAAAAGTTCTTGCCTATTTTTCAAAGGTGACCTTTTCCAAATGGGACATAGTGTTGGCAACCCCAAAGTAATTTCTCTAATTGGTCCTCCCATTGGCAAATGTGTAGTCCAGGTCCCATCACTTAAGGCCCAAACTAAATGTCCCATACTGCCTATAACTCCTTTACAGTCAATTTTGTCTTTATCAATGCCAATTTTAAAGGCTGCCTGTGAGTCTAATTGTTTCTGACAAATGCAGCCTGTAATCACTGCTACTTTGACAATGGACAAAGGTATCTCTTTAATGTCTGTTTGACAAGTTATCACCCGTGAGCAATTCCACCATGGTACTGTCATTCCTTCTGTTACATCGGACCACCGTATGCACCATGGAATTGCTTCACTGTATTGGTATTGTTGTACAATACTTAATGTCCACATATTGTTCCACAATTCAGTTATGTTTTTGTTATCCGATCTTTGCATTCCCAGTAGGTCTGTTCAGCCTTTTGATTCACTATTTTAGTGGTCCACTTGTCATAGAAGCATCATCCTACATCGTGGAATCGTCCTATTGTAATATACCTCGCTTTAGGTAATTTTAAACTATCTGCCCTGTGTCCTGGCGTTTTCCATTTTTGTCGTTCTCTTATCCTTTGTTCAGTTGGGACTTCTTCTATTCTAGTGTGGGATTCACATGCTATCTTACCAGTTCTGTTTATTTCTGGTAAGGTAGTAGCGATTATTCCCCACTGTACTGGGTCCTCAGCTGATTTTGGTATGGGAAGGCAGGCAGTGATGCTACTGATATTTTGTGTTCGTGCAAAGTCTTGGATTAATCCTATCATTAGGTTCTCTGCCTGATTTTGTACACTTTGTACTATCTGTGGTACCTGGGTACTTACATTACTATCTACTGCTCTTCGTGGCCTAATTTGCAATTCCATTCGAATAGTCTCATTTTTGCATTTATAAATTTTCCATGCATCGGGCGAGCTTTCCCACTGTCTATCAGGGGCCTTGTGGAATAGAGTGGCACTTCCCTCTCCAATTTTCAAAAGCACAAAAACTCAGGGTATAATCAAAACCAAAGCTTGGTAATGCAAATCAGGCATTATTGCGATGTAATCTTGAGTGTGGTTGGACCTAGGATATGTGATGACCACGCTCTTGGAACCTTCTTCACACAGGTGTAATGTATCCAGGAGTCTACTCCAGCAACTTTAACTGCGGTAAACGTGGTCAAGAGTACTTGGTAGGGTCCATCCCAATGTTCCCTCAAAGGCTCTTCGTTCCAGTTTTTCGCATATACAGTGTCCCCAGGTTCTATATTATGTACTGGATTTTCAAGTGCCAGTGGTCGATTCCACACTAATGCAGATCGGAGTTGATTCAGTGTCCTGCCAAGAGACAACACATAATTGTACAAGTCCTGATTACCCTTTATGTGGACCTCTGGATTTGGGTTTGGTGCTTCATAGGGTTTGCCATACAGAATTTCGTACGGACTTACTGACATTCCGCTCTTAGGTTTTATCCTGATACGCAACAATGCTATTGGTAAGGCCTGTGGCCATTGAATCTTTGCCTCCTGACAGACCTTACTAAGTTGTCTTTTTAAAGTTTGGTTCATTTTCTCTACCTGTCCACTGGACTGGGGCCTCCAGGGAGTATGCAGATCCCACTGAATCCCTAAACATCTGCTAACCTCCTTTACCAGTTGTGCCACAAAATGGGGCCCCCTATCGGATGATATTCCTATTGGTACCCCAAATATAGGGATTATCTCTTTTAATAACCATTTCACAGTTTCTTTTGCTTGGTTGGTGCGACAAGGGAAGGCTTCTGGCCATCCAGAAAAGGTATCCACCACAATGAGTAGATATCTATATCCACGAGTTCTGGGGAGTTCCATGTAATCTATTTGCCAATAATCCCCGGGTTGCATGCCTGTCTTAATTTTCCCCATTTCTATTTTTCTTTTTACTAGAAGATTATTTTTTTAAGCAAATTTCACACTTAGCTGTAATAGACTTCGCCATTGTTAACATCTGGACCGACATAATTTGTTTTCTTAGATAAGTTACCAATGCTTCTGCACCCCAGTGACACTTCTGGTGTTCCGTCTGAAGTATTCATCTTCTATGGAATATTTAGGTGGCTCTGAAGGTAATAAATCAATTTCTCTTACCTTCTGGGAGACAAGACCCACCATTGTTCTCACTTGCCGTGCCACCGACTGAGCTGTTTGATCAGCAAGCCGATTTCCCCCAATAATTTTCGATGTTCCACTTTGATGAGCTTTACAGTGCATTATAGCAACTTGCGATGGTTTCTGAATGGCATTAATCAAGTTCAGTATTTCCTTCTGGTATTTAATGTTTGTTCCTTGTGAAGAGAGCAGTCCCCGCTCTTTCCAAAGGGCTCCATGCACATGAACAACTCCGAAAGCATATTTTGAGTCAGTCCATATGTTAACTTTCTTGTTCTCGCTGAGTTCCAATGCCCTGGTTAAGGCGATCAATTCCGCTTTTTGTGCTGAGGTGTTTGGTGGTAAGGGTTTGGCCTCAATTACTGTCTTGACAGTAGTGATCGCATATCCTGCATACCGTACTCCACTTTCCACAAAGCTACTGCAGTCAGTAAAGAGTTCCCAGTCAGTTTCTGCCAGCAGGGTGTCTCTCAAATCAGGATGACTTGCATGGGTGTATTCGATAACTTCCACACAATCATGTTCCAGGTCTCCTTCTTCTGTACCTGCACCCAAAAACTCAGCAGGATTCATTAGGTTAGTAGTTTTTAGAACAACATCATCTTGTTCTGTCAGAATTACCTGGTATTTCATCATTCTGCTTGGGGAAAGACAATGGCCCCCCTTTTGTTGACCTTTTGTAGTCCATTCCTCGAGTTCCTTGGCTAGCTGATTTCCAAAGATGGTTGGGCTATTCTTGAACCCTTGTGGAAGGCGTGTCCAGGTTAATTGAGTTTTCCTCCCATTGTGTGGATTTTCCATTCAAAGGCAAATAGCTTTTTGCTTTCATGGTCAAGGGGCATGCAGAAGAAGGCATCTTTTAAATCAAGTACAGTAAACCATTTATATTTCTCTTTCACAGATGTTAACAAGGTATATGGATTTGCAACTACCGGATAAATGTCCTTAGTGATATGGTTTACAGCCCGCAAATCTTGGACTAATTGATAACTACCATCAGGTTTCTTTACTGGAAAAATTGGAGTATTATATTCTGATTCACATTTCTCTAGAATACCATATTTCAAGAATTTTTCAATTAGAGGTACTATTCCTAACCTAGCTTCTAGTTTCAGTGGGTACTGCCTCAACTGTACTGGCTTGGCATCTTCCTTCAGTTCCACTTTTACGGGCTGGGCTGTTTTTGATTTCCCAGGTATGTCAGTCTCCCATACCATAGGAATCACAGCCTCCTCCACTGCTTGCGGTATTTTCACTACCAGATTTTCTTTTAATAACAGAATTTGTCCTACCTTAGATTCTGTAATTTTCATTACCAGGTTTCCATCCTCAAATGTTATCCATCCAATTTGATCAATAAATCCCGTCCTAAAAGGGAAACTGGACAGTCTGGAACATATAAGAACTTGTGGGTTAGTTCCTTTTCTCCAAAACACAAATCCAAGGGTTGTAGGAATGGCCATACTTCCTCCTTCCCTGTGGCACCAACAGTTGTTGTAGCTCTGTGACCTACCGTCCCCTGTAAGGAATTCAGTACAGACTAAGTAGCCCCTGTGTCTACTAAAAATTTTACATCCCGGTTTTGGCAGCTTCTTTTAATCTTTCTAAAAGGCCGAGGGAGACACATTCTTTTCCTGCATCACATTATACAATTTTGACCAATTCATTTGCTTTTTCACCGCTTTAGCAGACAGTCAGCTTTTCACCTTTTTTTTTTTTTTTTTTTTCTCGGCAATTTATCAAGGAGAAGCTGCCGGGCACAGGTTTAGGCTCCTTTTGCCCTTTTCTCTCTTCATTTAATTCCTGCAATTATAAACTTTATATGTAATTCCAATTAGCTGAACAATAGTTACATCTCTCAGCTCCTACCTTTTGTAACTTCTTACAGATGTCAATAAACAGCATATTAAGCATCAATCCCTGACATTAATTTTAGATCCAAATCAGTCTATCCACAGAACAACACTAACTGCAATACAGCTAACTCAATTTACTTTCATGTGTACAGATGCATCTGAAGGGGGAGCAAGGTGGCACTTTAGTAATGGAACCGGTTCTTATTTTGTAATTATTTCCCCAAACAAATTCTTTTGGTACCAAATATAAACATACAAACTAAAATACTGAGCTCAGACACGCAAACCGAATACCGAGTTCAAATATGCAAACAGATCACAATTACACTTCTTTTTATGCATAAACTGTCCAAACCCAGCCTCCTTCTAATGTTTCAGAAAGCAATTTGACGGCGATACGTTTGAATTGGACATATCAACACAGAAGGATACAGATAACTAACACAGAAAGATAACACAGGTAACTTTACCAGAACAACAGTAAACAGGATCAAATCATCAGTTTCAACAGTAAATACAGATTAAATCACCAGAACTACAGACCAGGTGCTGAGCAGCACAAATAACCAGATCAACTGCCGAGTCTGCGGCACAAATAACCAGACCAGGTGCCGAGCCTGCAGAGGTTTTCCTCTGTCTGACGGACGGCTGCCTAGGCAATACCCCGGGAGCTCCCTGCCCAACCGAGCGTGGCTTTCACCGCGTCTGACCGGCAGGCTACCAGATGCCTGACCAGCAGGCTACCAGACCAGGTGGGTACCCAATAATCCAGATAAAGCACCTTCTTACCAGTCAGAGGTCCGTCGTGAGCAGCAGAGGGTCGGTCACGTCCGATGCACTCCCCAAGAATACCTCAGTGCTAGCCGGAGCAGCATCGAGACGCGACCCGCCTCAGCAGCCCACGAGGTCCCATCTGGACCCATCTGCCAAAATGTTAGCAATCAGGACACATAACCAGGGGCGTAGTTATATGCGGTGCTTTATTTCAGCCCTGGGAAACCAGGGGTTAGCACCCAAAGCTGGTTTCCCTGGTCAGTTTAAGTTACACAGTATTTTGTAAAACTGGTTCTGTTACTAACAGGGGGGCACTCCCGCCTGCAGCGAGTGGGGGGAGGCAGCCAACCCGGGGAAGGTGGTTGCCTGCCAGCGCCCGCGAGGCTGGGCTGCCCCGCCCCACACCACCAGGACTTAGATGCCAGGAACGGTGGGGGGAGGGCAGCCGGGAGGAGGTGCGCGGACAGGCGGTAGAAGCTTTACGGGGGGAAGTTTGCCTCCGTTTTTTGGGTCACACCTTTTCTGGACATGTATTTCTAGCGGCCCTTTCAGGCTGCCCCGTTTCGCGCTGCCAGTCCCGGGACAGTTGCCGGCACTTGCGAGGTAGGGCTTTGCTATGCTGGACCCTCCGAGTTGCCAATACGAGGCAGGGACCGTCTGGACACTGCGGCTAGGGACAGGTCGCAGTCTCGACTGCGATGGGCAATCGGGACCGACTGGTGGAGAGGAGAGCGGCCAGCTATAGTGAATGTACCAAGGCTCCCACGAACTGGTCGCAGCGCCACCAGTACCGGATCCCTCGGCAGGGGGTGAGGAAGTGTCTGAACTACCACTCAACAATATCCGATCACCCTCAGCACACGGGGCAACACAAAGCAAGCACATACACGTCTCCGTTTCAGTGAGAAGGCACACATCCTCTCTTTCTATTTCATCAACACTGTTTTCAGTGTCGAGAAGCAGGGGGGGTGCGGCGATTAGGAATGACGCATACCAGGATGCAGACAGAAATTCACGCAGAGGCAGAGATCTTGTTCAGGAAGGAATGCAGAGCCTGGCCAAGTCGAGAGCTGACCTAGGCCTAGGCTGCTTTCTTTATTCACCATTGACAATTTATAGGATTTACAGATACGGGCATGAACTAAGATGTTTACAAAAAGGTGTTTTTCCACTAACTGCTATTAAGAACACACTAAACTCATGTGATGTTTGTCTCACTTGTTTTTCCACTCATTCACAGACCAGGCCCAAGGACATTCACACATCCCATGCACTTGGAGGCAGTTATCTGGCCCGAGATACCATTCTCACAAGTCTGAGCTATAACTTTTTACAATTACAAGAAACGTACTTCAAAGCAATCTCTCCAAGGCCCTTATATATTATTATGTTAGTATTATGTCTTTGACCGTCCAGATGGTCATGTTAGTATTGATCTTTCTTTATCATCCAGGTGGCTGGAACCACACATCTTGCTTTCCCACATTTTACTTTCCAACATTTCCCCCTTTTTTGTTTTAAACTTGTTGCCTTCTACGAAGGCAGTGACGACCTGGTTCAGAGGCAGCACGGCGACCACGCTCGGGTCGCTCGGTCCATCAGCTCGCAGACACCAATGTGGTGGACGGCAAATGGCATTTATTGGCAGGTAACACAGGTTTATATACCTTGAGTTTACAACGTCACTTCCGTTTGCTTACATCACACACTTCTACCTGTCTAGGGAGGGGCTACTACCTTTCCGTACAGCGCGAGATCTTCCGGTCGCCTGACCTTAACTACCTACATTTCCCCCCTCCCTATGCACAACTAAAATAGCTAAAATATAACAGTCTTAAAAAATTTATACTTCTACCTTAGTGCAATACTATGTGATTAACGTGAACAGGGCACTATAAATTGGTGAAAACTAAGGGTGACGGTGTGCAATACTGTGTAAACCATCTTTAGAGGTAGACTTCATAACGTGAACGATAAGGCACTACAAACTGGTGAGGACTAAGAGGGTGACGGTTAGTAATGGGGTATAACTAGGGATAACTAGGGATAACACTGGGTAAATACCCTTTTAAAGTAGTTGCTGGCGTTCAATCATCATGATGTTGACTCACTCTAGCCAGCTTTTAACAAACGACACAAGCTTATTTAGTATGCAGGGTCCGAAGATCAGTGCTAATATGACCGTAATGATTGGCCCTGCCAAGGTAGATATCAGGGCGGTTAACCATGGTGAGTAGCTAAACCATGACTCAAACCATCCCTGTAGGGCTTCTCTATCTCTTTTCCTTTTTTCTAGACCCTCCCTAAGTTTGGCCATTGTGTTTCTGACAATCCCTGTGTTGTCTGCATATACACAACATTCCTCCCCCAGTGCTGCACAGAGCCCGCCTCGTTGTAAAAGCAAGAGATCCAGTCCTCTACGATTTTGTAAAACTACTTTGGACAGTGATCTCAAGGAATTTTCCAAAGTGGTGATCGATTGTTCAATTCGAACTAAATCTTCATCTACTGCTACTCTGAGGGATTGAAACTTTTGATTTTGTTCCACTAGTGCTGCTATTCCTGTTCCTGCCCCCGCGGCTCCTATGGCTAGTAGGGTAGCTATAGTCAGGGCAGTAATGGGTTCTCGCTTTTGTATGTGACCAAGAGTTGAGGGGGATTGATGATTATACATGAATTCTTCAGGATGGTACATGATTCTCGGAATAATCATTACTTGTATACAAAACTCACTGTTTTGATCAAACACACTAAGAGACACACATGGCATAACTCCAGTTTTTGAACATATCCATTTGGTATTGCTGGCAGGAACTAGACATTTGGCTTTCGATTCCTTTTCTAGCGTGAACTTATTTGCACACAATGCTTTTTTCTCAGGAGGTACTTTACCGACACAAGTGCCTTGCCCTGATACATATTGCATTGTTATATCTGGGTTGTTCATGGAGTTCCACAGACATTGTTGTGAATTAGGCCCGTCTGCCAGTCCTGGTTTAGAGGGTATACCTACTGCTTCATAAAAGGGGGGCCTTACGTCGTAGCAAAGCCAGCAGTTTGCTGTCATATTTGGATTGGTAGAATTCAGGAGCTGGTATGTTGAGTTCAGCAAATTCCATAGCGGGGGCATTTCAAGTTTCAAAGTACTGAATGTCTTGGTACTGCCTACTAAGGGCCTGGATGCTTGTGGGCTAAGAATTGGGTTAGGCCCGAGTGCCCAGGGCGTTTGTGGCCTGACCTTGATGATTTGTATTAGTGTTCCTGAATCTTTAAAAGTGGTGCGAAGAAATACTGACCACATTTTCCCCACAACCCAACCCGCATTGGTCAGGTTTCGGATTTTTAAGTTTAGATGGGTGCAGTCACCTTTTTGATCTAGCATTGTATTGAATGCAAATATGGGAGGGAAACACCCTTGTGGTCCCCATCTTACTTGCAGAAATTCATCCTCTTTTTCTGGTCTCCATCTATTGCTTGTTACAATGGTCTCACATCCCCAATACCCGCAAAACATATATCCTGGATAGTTGCAATAGCTTTTTCCTGGGTTTGAACTAGGGCACCAATATGTTCCCCATAATGATTTGGATGTGGGAAACAAGTCATTGAATGTAATTGTGAAAGTCGGAGCACCTGCTCTTATGTTTTCCCTTATCACTCGATCGTTTGAAGCGTCCCGTAGGAGCCACTTGAATGGCTGATGGTGACTGTAATCTGGTTCTGTTTTACCTGTAGCAACAAACCCTAGAATCAAGATCACACACAAGTGTCGCAGCTTCCCTCCACGGAGGCCGCTTCGCTGTTGTCTGGATTCTGTCAGTGCGGGACTCTCAGGCTCAGACAGGATGCTTGCCGACTTGTTGACTTCTCTTGTCACTGGGGTACACGGATTACGAGGGCGCCCGATGATCCAGTCCTGAAAACAGAAACTCAGCTTTCATTAGTTTTGGTCTGAAGATCCGATTTAATGGACTTAAGCGGACACCATCTGACTCTACCATCTTTTTTGACCGCGGCATACCCTCGCCCTGTCAGAACTAATTTCCATCCCGGTTCCCATTCTCCTAACTCATTTCTGACAACAACTGACGGGCCCTCTTCTAGCGCTCGAGTGGCTCAATGTTTTTGGACAGGGCTATTCACCTCCTCCCCCCTGGGGAATTGATTTAGTGCTAGCAAAGCAGTCGCTAGCAAGCGTGCCTGGTCTCCTGAGGGAACGGTGGTGGTAAAACCTTCTGTGTTTGCTAATACTTCTAACAGATTTCAGAGTTTGATTTGCTCGTTCGACTATAGCTTGTCCTGTACTATTATACGGGATACCGTGTATTAGAGTAATACCCCATTTCTGAGAGAATGACTGGACTGATTTGGACACGAAATGCGAGCCATTGTCTGTTTTGACCTGATTAGGGATGCCAAGCCACGCCATGGCTGTCAGTCAATGTTGGATGGTTGCTTTGGAGTCGGCCTTAAGATGCTGTGTAGCTACGATCACCCCGCTATATGTGTCCACGGTTACTGCTAGCCACGCTCGAGGTCTCAGCAACTGACAGAGCGTAAAGTCCGACTGCCACACCTCGGAGGCTTTGAGACCTCTGGGGTTGACTCCACTGGACCACAGTGGTGCTTTTTGACAGTGGGGACACGTAGCTACTATGTGTTTTGTATCGGCAGTCGAAATCCCACATCTCTTTGCTAGGGCCCTAGTTCCAATGTGGAGGGACTCGTATAGCTGACGGGCATCTCTTAGTGTCCATAACCCTTTTGCAGCAGCGTCTGCTTTATCATTACCGATTTGGTAAAACCCTTTGATTGGGTCATGGCTGTTGACGTGGATAACCGATATGGTTCCTTTTCGGGAGAAAAGAGCTTCTTCTAGCATTAGAGCAGCTGTGGATGTCAACACGCCAGGCCTCAACATGGCCAAGCAAAGTTTGGCTACGAACATTGAATCGGTCACTATGTTGAGGTGTTCCATTGGGAACAGTCCACATGCTAGCACCATGGCTGTCGCTTCTAATAGCTGGACTGAAAGCGTACTGTCGGTCATTTTAACGTGGTGCCATTCTTCTCCCGACTGCCATACCACTGCTGCGGTTGAGGTCACTGAAGATGCATCTGTGAAGACTGTTGGTCCCTGCTGGGGTCGATCCATGATCTTCTGTGGGAGGTCGATGTTGGCAATTTTCAGCATTTGAGCCCAAGGGGGCTTGATAGCGTGATGGACTTCTCCGCGGAATCCGGCAAGGGCCACGGCCAGAGATTCCGACCGCCACTGATTGCGTTAACAGCTGTTTGCGCAAGGGTAAATATATCCTGGCAGGTTCGATACCTAGGTGCCTTAGGGAGAGTTTTCGGCCTTTCATGATGAGGTTACCGAGGCACTCGACTCCTGGAGAGAATGCGTGTGACGGTTTTCCCAGGACTATCCACTGTATTGGTTGAGCTTTTTCATGGGGGCCCTGGGCTAGTGCCCCTACTCCCCCTCCTTCTGTGAAGGATACATACAGATCGAGTGGCTCGTGTGGGTTCCACCTGGCAAGCGTGCTTGATGATATTTGTTGCTCGATAAAATCAAGAGAGTCCATTGCTTCTGATGTCAGGGTCTTCTGCTCCCACAGGTTCTTTCCTTTTAAAAGATCGTGCAGGGAAGCCATGGTCTCGGGAGGAATCAGGACGATGTTGCAGAGACATTGTAAGGATCCCACTAATTGTTGCACATCATGAAGCATCTTGACACCCTGACGGATTTTTATCTGGGGAGGGGTTATGTAAGAACTTGTGATCCCCACTTCCAAAAAACTTACACATGGTCCCTTTTTAATTTTTGCACTCACGATTTCGAATCCATTTGTTTTTAGGGTTTCCGAAATCGTTGACACCAGCTGGTCTACCTGACTCCCTGACGGTGCGGCGATAAGGATGTCGTCCATGTATTGGATAATTGTCGCGGTCGGGTCACTGCGCCGAACTGGTTCCAGCACCCGATCCACCATGATCTGGCAGATGGTAGGCGAGTTGATCATTCCTTGAGGCAGCACGTTCCACTGGAAGTGTAGGTTAGGACGTTGGCTGTTTGGGAACACGATGGAGAAAGCAAACCACTCCTTGTCTTCTTCATGTAAAGGTATTGAGAGAAAAGAGTCTTTAATATCAAGAACGGCGCAAGGTTGCCCCTCTGGTATCATAGAGTTCATGGGCAGCAATGTTTGAACAGGACCCATTGGTTGAATTGTCTTGTTTACTTCACGCAGATCATGGAGGAGACGAAACCCTTCACCGGTTCGCTTGGGTATTACAAAAACAGGAGTGTTCCAAGGGCTGGTAGAAGGCTCTATGTGACCTCGTTGCAGTTTGCCGTCGACTAACTCGAGAAGGGCATCCATTCGAGGCTTTGATAGGAGCCACTGCTTGACCCACACTGGATCGGACGATTTCCCTGTCAGTTTGATCAGTGGAAGTGGGTATGCGGCAGTGGCCCTCACGGTAAATTTGTCACCCTGGTTTTCAATAGGGCTAAAGCGTCCCTTCCCAACAGGGATGGGACTCCTGGCAAGACATACGGGAAGAGAATAATGGTTTTTTCCAGTCCCTTTTCTGTGTGAATTGTGATTGCAACCAATTGAACACTCTTCCGAGCTCGAGTTACTCCCCCAACTCCACCCACCATGGGAGCATCTTCCAGTTCCCAGCACAGAGGCCAGTTCGCCTCAGGGATAACTGTAACGTCTGCTCCGGTATCGATCAAGAAGGGGACACTAATGGTGGTGCTATTTGGGGTATCATAAAGGGAGCAGATCCCCCACACCACTGGCAGGCTATCACACATTATGGCCAGAGCCACCCTGGGGTCTCGCCCCCAGGGGGTGGTGCTTGCTGTCCCTGAGATGAAGGCGGGTTTGGCTGGACAGTCGGTTGTGCTGTAAGGTTGGTCACCTCTTGAGGGGGCAGTGGATTCGGGGGGACCGGTTTTTGAGGCACCGGGTTTGGAGGCACCGGATTCAGGAGCACTGCGCTCCATGTGGGGTTGGCATAATTGGGCCGCCTCATATCCCAAGTGGGAGAGGGCTGTGCACGGCTCGACTGCCCTCTCCCCGACCTGTTTCCCTCGGTCTTAGATCTGCATTCCCTGGCTAAGTGCCCTTTCTTTCCGCAGGCCCAGCACGGTCCTTTGGGTCGGTTTTGGTGTGGGGGGAGCGCTGTTGATGGACCCCCCAACTGAGGGCAATTTGCTGTGACATGGCCTGCCTGGCCACATTTTAAACATACCATCATGTTAGTTATTGCGGTGCGAACAGCTGCCTGGATCAGGGCCAGGTGCTCTTCTTTCACAACATGCTTAATCATGTCCGCGATGCTGGACCCTACTGGCAGTGACCGTAAAATATCTTTGGTCATCGAATTGCACTGCTGGCGCATTCCGCTGCGACTGGGCCCTTTGCCTCCGCAGGCAGTGTCGAGGAGTCGATCGCTGCCTGGAGGCGATCTGCAAATTGTGTGAAGCTCTCGCTTTCACTTTGTTTTATTGTTGACCATGGCGATGGTTTGGCAATAATTCTACAGGCTGTGCGAATAGCTTCTCTGGCTGCACGTGTAGTTGCCATGACTTCTTGGGCCCGCAAGCCCTGGGCCTGTAACTGGGGGGTGATCATTGCTGGATCCGAGCCCATTAGCCGCTGCAGGTTAGAACCATGAAGCGGGTGATCCGCCCCAGTTACTTGGGCCAGTTGTTTTGCACAGTTATTCTCCCATTCTTGTTTAAAAACGATCATCCTTGCCCCGTCAAAGATCAGCCTACAGGTTTGTTTAATATCAAACGGGAGCATGTCATCTCCCCCGAAAACGCCATCTATGAGGGTGGAGACCATGGCAGAATTAAGCCCTTTATCCGCGATGGCTTTAACAATCGCTTGTATATCCTTAGGGTTTATCGGTGTGTGAACCCTTTGTCCCCCGTCCGCCACCCGGACCGGGAACGCCAGCACGGCCGATGGGGCCCAGTTGGCGCACGCTATCTTAATCTTCCTCCAATCCATGAGAGGAATTTTTTTCCTTTCGCGGTTCCGCTTCGTATCGGAAGGAGAAACTTTTGCTTTTAATTCTGTTTGTTCCCATTTCCTCCTCCGAATATGAATCGGTATCTGAATCGGAGTCGGAACTCGACTGATCAGTTACTTCCGTATCTGATCCGGAACCGGATCTTGACTGGTCGGTTACTTCCGAGTTCCGGCCCCGCCCACCACCCTTGCGGGCGGGCCGCTCTCTGCTCCGGCCCCGCCCACTACCCTTGTGAGCGTGCCATTCCCTCCCTCTTGGCTCGCCCCGCCTCCTGCTCGGGGAGGTGTCCGCCCCCCACTGGCACCTCTCCGGATGAACACCTTGATCGGCTCTCCGCCCCTTGTCCACGCCTCCGCCGCCCCCAAAGCTCCGCCCTCTATTGTTCTCTTCCACCCCCTCGCACGCGCCAGCTAGGTTCAAAGTCCCCTCCACATTCCCGCCGAGAGCATCTTCGTCCCGCCCCCCACTCACGCGCTGGGGGCCATCTTGGGGGGCATATGGCGGGGGTCTCGTCCAGACTTCCTCAGATCCTGGTTTCTCAGCGGTGCGCCTGGCTTCCTCAACTAACCCGCCCCAAAAGGATTTAGCTCGCTCCTGCGCCTCCGGGAGCGGGTCGGGGTTTGGGGACTGAGGGGGGGTTTCGCCCTCTCGCGGATCTCTGGGCTCGGCAGGATCGTCACTATCTGGGGCGTGCGGGGTCTGCGTAGCCGCCCCGACCCCCAGTTGCGGGGTGGCCCACAAGCAAGCCTGTGCTGCCTTCCAGGTCCCCTGCACCTGCATAGCCTTCCGCAGGGCCTGTACAACTTTCCCCCACGACTTAAGGTTTTTCCCACAGCCCGAGGACATCGTTTCCTCGGCAAGCGCTTTAGTGCACTTGTCCCACGCCTCAGGGTGGAGAATTTCCACTGGCTGGTCAATGACCCCGATTTGCAAAAGCCTCACAACTGCGAGAGTAAAATCTTTAGGCTTACAATCAATACCCCATTGCTTATGTAATTGAGATACGACCTTCACGAGGGCTTCCATCCTCCTCGTGGCTCCGGGAGCGTCCTCCCCGCCGGTCTGGTCCTACCACTCCGGCCACTGTTCACCTGAGTCCAGGCGATTCTTCCCGGGTTTTGGCACCACTTGTTGCCTTCTACGAAGGCAGTGACAACCTGGTTCAGAGACAGCACGGCGACCACGCTCGCGTCGCTCGGTCCATCAGCTCGCAGACACCAATGTGGTGGACGGCAAATGGCGTTTATTGGCAGGTAACACAGGTTTATATACCTTGAGTTTGCAACGTCACTTCTGTTTACTTACATCACATCGCGAGATCTTCGGTCGCCAGGCCTTAACTACCTACAAAACATCAGGTTCTCAGTGAGTGCAGTAAGGACCCTGGCTTTATTCTTCTTTGCATTCTGTATCATTCTCCAGATGATTAGGAGGACTACAAGAAAACATTACACAAGCATATCCAATTCCCACAAAAACCCATATATGCAGATTGAGAGCTGAAAATGAAGTTTTAGGGTCTAATCACTTTATGCTATTAGATAATGTTAGCCATTTTGTCTTACAGTCCTAATTTTTACAAACTATGTAATTATTTTGCAGGGTACTGGCTAAATCCTAAATCAGGCCTTGCACATTAGCTAAGACTGTTATTTTACTTCATATCACTCATAAACACTATAATTCAATTTCAACGGTATTATACATATTTAGCACTATGATGACAGAAAATACAGGTTCAGATATCAGCTAAGGAGATTATTTAAATACAATATCATAAAAATAATGAGGATCCACAACATGCATGTAGTCACTCACAAGAAACAAAACTAGAGGCCTTTTACTTCAGGGTACTCACAAGAAATAGTCACTCACTGAAATGAGGTGTCATTAATCCCAGGAAGTTTCCTTAGATGGTGTTCCTGTCTAAGGAAAGGACTCCAGTTTAGAGACCTGCAGCTCCGAGAAGACCACTCAAAGGGTGTCTTCGGTGGGAACCCCATTTCATTGTTTGGCCAGATGTGGCCGTGGGCATTACAACATAGTCCAGAAGCTTCTCAGCTAGTCTGGGCACCTCCTTTGTTAAGGACCCTGTCAATTGACTGAGGGTTCTACCCCTCCTGACCCATCAGTTGGTAGAGGTGAAGTTTATTGACAACACCTTGGTACCATTCTAGGTGTATATATGTGGGGACAGGCATAGTGGGGCACAGAAGGTGCTAAAGAGCCATCAACCTCCTCATTGAAGGCTCCAGATTTCAGGGGAATGTGTACTGCCTCACAATCCAGCCTGTGACCACAGTCATCTGACAAACTACTTTGGAGTGGTAAAACAGTCACCTCTTGCCTCCAAAGTCAAAAGGGGGCATTCTGTTGGTGAGTTTGAATGCCCACTGTGGATCATCATACCTTATGTGTCATTTTCTTGTTGCAAATCAACCTACAATAGAACAGAATAATACAAATTACAACAATTACAGTTATTAACAAATATTGGAGAAAGCTGGTTAGCCATACTAATAAGGAAAACAAATGCATTGAAAGTTTTTCGTCAGTTAGTCCCCAGTCCAAATAATGTAAATCTGTATCATTCTGATATGCTAGTGCCTCTTCCTTTGGTCTCTTCTGTTTCTTTGTTGCCCTCTGCTGCAGGGACAGATGCTTTATCTCTGGCATTAGGTCCTACATCATGTTTGTCCAACTTGTAGAAAGGTTTAACATATTTCGCAGGAAGCCACTTTGGTCCTGTTGGAAGAAGAACACAACCATACCCCCTTCCACAGGTGTTTAACTCTACAGGCCCTTGCCACTGACTGTTGTGCAGGGGATCCGGGTATAAAACCTTTGGTCTCTAAGACAGTGAATCTGGAACATGGAAGTGTTTTTCCACTGCTGCGATAGAGGAGGGAGGCATAGTACGATTCAAAAAAATTAAAGTATATGTTGCATTGTCTAATTGTTCTTGAGGCATCATATTCCCCCTTTTTTGTTTTAATAACATTTGTTTCAGTGTGGAATGTGCTCGTTCAATGATAGTCTGTCCAGTGGGAGAATGTGGAATACCTGTGACATGTGAAACACCCCATTGCTGTAAAAAATATTGCGTGGATCTAGCAGTGTATCCAGGACTGTTGTCAGTTTTAATCTGTTGTGGTATTCCCAGTATAGCAAAACAACGGGTCCAAAGACGCTGAACATCTCTGCTTTTCTCACTTTTATGTGCAGATGCACAAAGCATACCTGAAAAAGTATCTATAGAAACATGTACATATTTCAAACGGCCAAAAGATGAAATGTGTAACATCAGACTGCCAAATGTCATTAGCTGAGAGTCCACGAGGGTTAACTCCAAGGGAGGGTGAGCTTGTAATCAGACCTTGACATTCCGGGCAAGAGCGCACCATGTCTCTCACTTGCTCAAGAGTGAGACCAAATACCTTTTTTAAGGCAGCAGCATTCTGATGGAAAAAAGCATGTGAAGTCCTGGCAGACTGGAAACCGACTGTAGCTACAGTATAAGAATCCACAATTGCATTGCCTTCAGTTATGGGACCTGGTAAAGTTGTATGAGAGCGTATATGAGTAACAAACAGTGGGTGTTTGCGAAATTGTATTGCAGTTTGCAATAATACAAACATATCAAAGAGCTGCTGTTGTGAGATTTCTTTAAGAAACGTGGAGGAGATGCACTGTAGGACCTTGATTACGTACTCAGAATCACAAAACAAATTTAGAGGTTCCTCACTAGAAAGCTCTAAGGCATGCAAAACTGCACCAAGTTCCACTAATTGGGTTGAACCTTCAACAATTTTAACAGAATGATGCCAATCGTTATCTTCACGCCAGACCACTACAGCTTTATGAGACTTTCCTGAACCATCAACAAAAACTGTGCGAGCATTTGGGTTAGGACCGAATACAAGTACAGTCTGTGGTCTGATATCAAAGATACGCAGATTTTGAAGCAATTTACATTTAGGCATGCCAAAAGCTATGCTGTTAAGAAAATCAGCTAGCACAATTTGCAAGGACAGAGATTGTGAATAAAAAAATCAAAATCTGCTTTCACAAAAAGTACATATATGACAGATGGATCACAGCCTACTAAAGCCTGAATCCATTCTCTGCCTTTTTTGATCAGAGTAACAATCAGTTCCAGGGGCTCAGTATTAGTTTTATGAAAAGAATTGGGAAAAAAAATCCATTCCAAGTATATCAGTCTGTTTGTATTCTCATCATACTGTCCCGCAATAGCCACAGGTTGTTTCTATGTTGTAGCTACAAACAGACAAATCTGCAAGTCCAATCAAATGCAGTTAGTTTGTAAGGTTGTCATAAATTTATTCATCAAAGTTTCTAACTCCATTTTGGCTGTCATATTTATTGGATATTGTTTTCCCTTACCGGATCAAAGTCCTGTTTCAGATCTATCAGTGTAGTGTTTGCTTTACCGATACTTTGGTTGCCCATACTAGTGGAAATACAGCATTTGAAATTTCCTTGGAGATTTCTCACTTGCAGCAAGCAGATCTGCACCATCCAAGCAGCTTCTTGTGGGACATGCAACTAAACAGAATTCTCAGAAAATGTTATTTGAGATTACAATTTACTTAACAAATCTTGACTCAAAAGAGATATAGGGCTTTCTGTCAAATAGAAGAATTCAGCTGTTAAAACTCAGTTCCAAATTTAGCATTCCATTGGTTTCAAAAAATAGTCTTTCTTTCTTTCTCACAATCTCAAAAACTATCATGGTGAATTTACTAAGAAGTCTTTTACAACTAGTTTCCACAAGATAAGTCTATTAAAAGATTTTTGGTTTAATTTCTCAGTTTCATTAGAACTATGAATCCGCTAGGGATGCCTTTAAATTCCACCCTCAGACTGCCCTATTCAGTATTACAACATTGCTGCAGTGAGGGGGAGAGAAAACCCCCCCTTTTCACTTGTGGGGGTGGCTACAGCAATGGAAGAAAAGCAACTGGCAGCGCAGAGGTAAACCCATTTGGGCTGCCACACTGTGGCAATACATTGCTGCTCGGCTAGAGAGCCTGCCTGTGAAAGTTCGTAATGTAGATGCTCATGTGCCTAAAAGTCGAGTCACCAAGGAACATCTAAACAACCAACAAGCAGATCAAGCTGCTAAGATTAAAGTAGCTGAGGTGGACTTGGACTGGCAACATAAAGGTGAACTTTTCCTAGCTCAATGGGCCCATGATGCTTCAGGGCATCAAGGTAGAGATGCAACATATAAATGGGCTCGCGATCAAGGGGTGGATTTAACTATGGACACTATTTCACAGGTTATTCATGAATGTGAAACTTGCACCGAAATCAAACAAGCAAAACGGTTAAAGCCTGTATGGTATGGGGGGCAATGGTTAAAGTATAAGTATGGAGAAGCTTGGCAGATTGATTATATTACACTTCCACAAACATGTCAAGGTAAGCGGTATGTACTTACAATGGTGGAAGCAACCACTGGATGGTTGGAAACATATGCTGTACCTCATGCTACAGCCCGAAATACTATCTTGGGCCTTGAAAAGCAAGTCCTTTGGCGACACAGTATGCCAGAAAGAATTGAATCAGACAATGGTACTCATTTCAAAAACAGTCTTATAGAGAATTGGGCCAAAGAACATGGTATTGAGTGGGTATATCATATTCCATATCATGCACCAGACTCTGGGAAAACTGAAAGGTACAATGGTTTGCTAAAAACTACACAAAAGGCACTTGGTGGTGGTACCTTTAAAAACTGAGATTCACATTTAGCAAAAGCCACTTGGTCAACACTAGGGGATCAACCAATCGAGCCGGGCCTGCCCAATCAGAAATTCTTCGTACTGTAGAAGGAGATAAAGTCCCTGTAGTACACATGAAAAACTTGTTAGGAAAGGCAGTCTGGGTTACTCCTGCCTCAGGCAAAGGTAAGCCCATTCGTGGGATTGTTTTTGCCCAGGGACCTGGCAGCACCTGGTGAGTGATGCTTAAGGATGGAGAAGTTCGGTGTGTACCTCAAGGGGATTTGAGCTTAGGTGAAAATATTCAATACTGAACTGCATGATGTGAATTGTCATACTAACAGTATTTAATAAGTGTCTTTCAGATCAAGACAGTGATGATGAAACCAGAGCTAGCCTTCTTCGAGTGTCGCCTGACAACTTCTTCGAAGTTGATGTCTTTAACCCACAAACAGTGGTCATGAAATGCACTTGTACCATTTTTCCTGCCCTGGGAGACTGTTGTGACAAAATGAACTTAATGAACTTTTCAAAGGATGGTCCACTGATTAAGATTAATTACTCCTGTGTATATATGTACATATGTGTATATATATATAGTAGTAGTGATTAATTAGATTGTGTTGATAGATTGTATTGATAAGGTTTAAGTATTCAGTGAATGGCATATTATAAGGGGTGGAATGTCCTGGTTTTGTTAAAAACAATTTTCTCTTTCAGTGAATTTTGCCTGTCAGCTAAAGCCTTCATATTAACTGCATTTTCCTCGAGAACCAGACACATGTTTTGGTAAACCTAGCAATGGAATGCAAACTTATCGATAAGCATGGATGGACATCTCACGAGAGGGGCGACGAGAAACAACTGACCAACTGTGTATAACATTCCATTCACGTGAATACTTCATATAAAATGGGAGATCACAAGGATCTCGTTCTCTTTTTCCCTTCTGCTTATGGCCGACATTAGGAGAGGACCTTGCTAGTCGTCCCTGCGAACTGAGGCCTAGTGAGAGACTGAATCCAGCTCTGGTTGGCTGTGGAGTCTAATCCAGGACTTTGGTTGCCGGCTCTGCAGTTGCTGAAACTTTCAAGATTGGTTTTGTATATTTTGTATTATTTTCTCTATTCTTATTACTAACATTAGTAAAACATCTTTAATTTTTTCCAACTCTCTTCCATCTGTTCTTCTTTTTCCTCCCAATCGCCTCTCCTTAGTGGAAAGGGGGGAGAGGGAGGGGCAAAAGGGGAAGTGGGGGAGCAAGAGGGGGTTAACAATACATCTGCCAGGGTTTTATTGTCACCCCGCAATCTTAACCCTCGACAGTGTGTTATCAGTTAATTCTCTCCCAGCTTGTTGAAGTTCAAACCATTCTGCCTGTAAAATTGTCTGAAATGATTCAATGATCTCTTGTAGAGTTTTATTTTTGTCCTGCTCTTCTCGCTTTCGAAACAACAAAGTGTTATACTTCAAGGTTCTATTCTCCAGACACTTTTCGCAATCTTCAAACTTATACAGCAGCCACCATTACAATATTTCACAAGATCTTCCTTCCTCATATTTCCACGTACTTTCCTATGTTCTAAAACACCTCCCAATACCAATTTCTTAGGAACATGACTGAAAACAGTCATTCCCGACCCCATCTCATAAGTAAAAACCATGAGAAGTGGGGGGGGGGGGGGGGGGGAAGCACGGAGTGGCTTGCGGTGCGAGTGGAAAAAGTGGGGAGAAGGCTTACAGTGTACTTATACAAACAATATCACAAAGAAACAACTGTAACAACAACCAAGAAAACAATTAACTCACATTCCCGACAAGCTGCTTGATTTTCAGAAAGGCATTACACAGAAGCAGGTATTCCGTCATGTTCTGGTGGTTGTTATGGTTTGTAACTGGAAAGGCGAAAGAAAATCGCTGTGCTCCATAGCCTTTTCATGGCATTTTGCATCACCCCTCTGTGTTCTGCTGTCTTAGTCATGAGACTAAGACACCATCACATCTTGAATGAGCTGTGTTAATTTCTGCTCATCTATACCCGGGAAACCAAAAGAGCAGTTTAGTTGCAAGTAGAGCTGATTTGCAATGACAGTTTTAACACCACCTTATTAAGATCTGTTTGTTGAATGCTACTAGAGATGGATGGTCATCTGATGGGATGCACCTCTCATAGAAGGGGAGAAGGGTGTTTGCTCAGGGGCTAGCAGGGTTCATTGATAGGGCTTTAAACTAGATTGGAAAGGGGTAAAGGGCAGTACCAGGCCAATCAGTGATGAGCAACGGGATGTCACGACAAAGCTCAAGGAGCTTTGTGATAGTCAGTTTCTTCAGACTGTGCCATGCGGTGAAGGGCACAATCAACCACACTTGAAATGCTTCTACACTTATGTGCGCAGCATGAGGAAAAAGCTGGGAGGGGGGGCATTGTATGTAGCGGAGGGGCTGGAATGCATGGAGCTGGCAGTTGGCGATGGCAAAGTTGATAGCCTCTGGGTAAGGATTAAAGGACAGACAAATAAAGCAGATATTGTCAGGGGAGTCTGCTATAAGCCATCGAGCCAGAATGATGACACTGATGAGTTATTCTTTAAGGAATAAATTAAACCTCCAAGTCATCTGCCCTTGTCTTTATAGGGGACTTCAGCTTGCCAGATGTCAACTGAGAATATCATACAGATGGTACAAACAGGTCCAGAAAATTCCTAAAGCATCTGGAAAATAACTTCTTGATACAGGTAGTAAGGGTGGTGGTGGAAACCCGAAACTAGCACTCAGTCCCCAAGGTCAGCTGATCAGAGCCAGCTCAGCTGGAGCCACATCAGAGGATCCCGTGGTACAGGGGGGGTTTTCATTTTTTGGGTTTCGATTTAATGACCCAGAAGCACCTGGCAGTCCTTATGAGAGTGGCTGACATTGTGTGGGCATTACCACACCTTGAAAAAAGCCTCAGAGAGGGCAGTGACGCATCGCTGCCACCAGGTGCTAGGAGGGGTGACCAGCTTGCGAAGCGAGTACCACCCACACTGTGCTGCAGAAGTAGGTGTGGTAGCTTGTGCAACAGGGTGCAGAGGTTGTCACTCCTTGCTTGTTAGACCCTCTCACCTATTGCCAGTGTCCCAGACTGCTGCTGACCATGGTCTCCTCCAGAAAGAGAGCTTGTCACAAAAAGACTATGGCGTCCCAGACGGAGGTCCTGCCCTGAATCATGGCTGTTCAGGTCTCTGGCTGCAGGGAGTGCAAGAGCCTGTTGCTGCCGGGGGAGGAAGGCCAGTATTCTACCTGTGTGAAGTGTGAGCAGGTGGAATATCTGCTCAGCATGGTGGTGAAACTTAAGGAGGAGATCAAGAGACTGAGGACCATCAGGGAGTATGAAAAGGAGATCAACTGGTGGAGTAACTCCCTGGCATGCCAGTCAGAAAGGTCCCAGTGAGATACTCCCCAAAAAGTGATGGACCCTCTGCCCTGTTGGGCAGAGGGGGAAGACCCGAGACAGCCCCTGCCCTGTCGCTGTCAGGCAGAGGTAGTGGACCAAACAGATGAGGAGGGTTGAAAGCAAGTTCCAGTTCAGCGACGTGGGCACCCCCCCTCCCTACCTGCTTTGCTTCCCCAGGTGCCCCTCCTTAATAGGTTTGAGGTCCTGGATCTTGAAGAAGAGGTAGGTGAGGATGTGGTGCAAGGCCCGTCTACAAGGTCACACAGGAAGAGGCAGTTGACTCCACACCTCAAGACTGTCTCTGATAAGAAAGAAAGAACGGTAACTGTAGTAGGCGATTCCCTTCTGAGAGGGACAGAGGGCCAAATATGCAGAGTCGACCCTCATCATAGGGAAGAATGTAGTCTACCTGGAGCCCAAATCAGGGATATCACCAGGGCACTCCCCAACCTGGTGCACCCAACAGACTGCTACCCACTGCTGATCTTCCAGACAGATGGGGAGGAAACTGCATCCCATAGTCTGAGGGGAATGAAGAAAGATATCAAGGCCTTGGGACAGTTGGTGAAAGAGTCTGGGGCACAAGTTATTTTCTCTTCCCTCCTTCCATTTTTGGGTGACGACGTGGGATGGAATAGAAGAATTAAGTCCATAAATGATTGGCTACAAGACTGATGCTACAGGCAGGGCTTTGGATTCCTTGATAATGGCTGTTTTTATAAGACACCAGTCCAGACAGTGATACGTGGGAAAGGTTTATCTTGCAGGGGCAAAAGAATGCTGGGGCAGGAATTAGAAGGGCTCATTTGGAGATTCGAAGGGGGATGGGGTTGTAGCTGGGCTTGCACCAATGGGTGAATTCCTTCAGCATTGTGGTGAACAGTTATCAAAGTTTTCTGTCCATTTACTTGAACCTCTTCCAAGATCTTGATCAAGTCTTGATGCTGCAACAATTGCTTTACCAACATGAGATTCATCTTGATAGATGTAGGCAGTAATTCATGAATCAGTGTGTAATCTGATTGTATAAGTTGATGAGATATGACTGGTGAGAGATAAGAAAATCACATCCAGTAATTTTGACAAAATTACAAACACAAAAATTTGAATGATTTCTAATATTTACCATCACTGTATCTACTAATATAGAGTTACAAGCAGTCCTCAAGCACACACAACCTTTGCCAATATACACTAATACCATTTCTCGATTGTCAGTGGCACTGTCCCAAACAATTTTCCAAATTTTTGTTGGGAAAATGCCTTCTTCACCTTCTCTTATGATTGAGGTGGCCACTGATTACATCCACGGTTGTGCCTGAATACAACTGAGGGCCAAAGAAAGGTTATTTTGGACCACACCAAGTGCGTCTATTATCAATTCATGGTCTTTTACATTTACGTTTTCCCATTTTGGTAACACTTTTGATAACAGCCACTGGTTAGTAACCAAAACTAATAGGGAAGACCGCAAGGGCAGTTGCAATTTTGCCAAATCACTAGTTGTAGTAGCCAATTTATTCATTAATATCTCTGAATCAGTAACATTTAGAACTCCCAATCCTGTCTCCAACACACCAGTTAGGTCTCTCTGTGTTCTATTAGGAATTAGTTTCCTGAGCCAGGTTGTCCACCCTTTGAAGGGGGTCCTTAAGAAAGGAGAGCAGGCTGGATGGATCTCAGAAACGTTATTTTGCATTAACAACTCAACACGCTTAAGAGACCATTCTGGGTTGAACAACACAGGTTGTTGGCCTATATTTTTGATCACATATGACCCAGTTTCAAAAATTTCCAGACTAGGTACAGCTATTGGTTGGGTGGTAGGTGTCATTACCTCTATCCTGAGTTCCCCCCAATGTTTGGTATTATTTTACTACACATGACTTTATGAGTATTTTGTATTGCAGTCAAGTTTAGCCAACAATTTTGGTTTTGCTTTTCATGTGATAAAGCCATGTAGTCCAATTCCATAGCTGTTTACTGGTTCGGTGAGGGACTTAGTAATCAGTCTACATTGCACAGAGAGGTCATCATCCTGAACTACCATAAAAGAGCGTGAAGCTTTATTTTTGTCATTTAGTGTGAAAACGCTGTCTTTGTTGTGACTATTGCAACAAGTGTCACTGGAGGTTCAGCAACAGCATTTATTTTAAATTTGTAGTTTAAGCCTAGTAGTCCCACTCAGTTGGCGTGATTGTTTCGCCAATTACACACCACCCGGATGGTCCTTGTTAAAGTGAAGTTGTACCAACAATCAGTTTCTTCATTCTTGCAGAATTTAGTAATCTCAACATTGTTGGTACTTGGGTCCAAGGTGATATAGTTGCCAATGTACTTTTGGTGACAACACAAGATGAGAGAATTTTGTTTATTACATTTTCATTCTGCAGTGGGACAGAGTTTTGCTGAGATGTTAGGGTGAATTTTGGTTGTCGAATTTAGATCTAAAAGGTTTCCAGTAGCTGTAATTGAAGAGGGTTTCTCATGGTTAGATCCTTCTACCTTTCTACATCCTATTTTAATTTTTTCTCCAATTATACTATTCAGGACTCTAACCCAATCCTTCCTATCCCATTTTCATTCATTTGGGCGATACAGTTTATCATCATGTATTACTACAGTAGCTAAACTTGGAAAGTGGTCTTCGGGATACGGTCCTAGAGAACTAGCGTATCTAACAGTAGTTTTGGACCAAGGCCATTTAGCATACTTTTGGTTATGGGTAGGTGAGAAGATGCAGAAAAGTATTAGTAGCCCAATTATACTATTGGTCATTTTGACAAATTAGGCCTTCAGATTAGATTCTTGAATGTTTCACGTTATTCTCTGTGTCCCTCAGAGTTCTTCTGCAAAAGGAAAACAAACAGAGCTCGCCTCCTTGAGGCAAAAACAATTAAAACGATGGAATTATCCAGCGGGGATTTATCTGATGTTCCTTACCCAGGGCATCAGAGGCTACCCATGCATTTGCATTTAAAAGGGTTTTCAATACTAGTGGTACGCTTCCCACAGTAGGGAGTTCCACCACGACTGGCTGTCTTGGGAAATGGGCTGGATCTTTGGAATCATTCAGTCCCTTTAAAGATGGAATCAAGGAAGGGGCTTTTGGGCAGAAAGCGGTGATTTTGGGGCATCCATTTACCCCCCACCTGTCATTTACACCTGTGACAGCTTGCCACAGACGAGTATCCCAATTACCCTCATGAGGTTTTGAAAGCCATTTCAAGAGGCCGTTGGTTCTTTCTACATTTCCATTAGCTTGTGGGTAATATGGGGTGTGAAAAATCCATTTAATCCCTTCACTTTGTGCCAAATCTTGTACAACTTTGGCAGTGAAATGGGAACCGTTGTCAGACTGTATTTCTTGTGGCTTTGGAAAAGTTCAAACCATTCTCGCAATGCTTTCACAGTGTTTTCACCTGTAGCTTTGCCAAAAGCTTCAGCTTGGACTAATCCTGGTGTTATTTCCACCCCCACCAGCATGAAATGTGTATCTCCTGATTTCTTAAAGGGACCAATATAATCCACCTGGCAGGCATTCCACAAACCTTTACCCTCCCTTAAATGTAGAGGGTTATCTTCTAAAGGGTGCCTTTCAAGCCGTCTGTGACATTGTTCACAAGCTGATATGCAGGTTTTACACATTTCTCCTGTGACGGGCCAGCCTCGGGCTAGAGCTTCACGATGCAAGTCTTTAGCTCTGGTGTGTTTGCGTTTTACATGTAACCATTCTAACAAGCATTCCCAATCTTCTGAAATTTGGTCCTTTTGTACAGGGGCCAGTCTTGCTAATTCATCAGCTCGGTTATTCCATTCTCCTGCAGATCCCCCATCTACCTGATGAGAATCTACCCAGCCCACAGCAAAGTTCCCCTTTCTAGCAATACTTAAGATTTTTTGCCATTTTTCTTTTTGCCACACTGGAATACTATTAACTTCCAATCCATTCTGTTCCCAGAAAGGAAGCCACTTGGTATATGCCTTAAACACAGCATAAGAGTCAGTATAAATGTGAACTGGAGAATCAGTTTGTGCTTCATGTTGGAAAACACTCTATACTGCAATTAATTCACCTACTTGTGCACTACCCTCTCCGTCTGTTATAATCTGTTCATCGGAAGAGGTATGGAGCACTACTGCCCTGTATTTCCACAACTTTCCTTCTCTTTTAGCAGAAGTGTCAGTAAACCAAGCACTAACTGACTGATCATGAGAAAAGGGAGGTGCGACTTGGATTACTGAGGCAGGTTTATCTTGGTCATAGTCCAAGCTCTCCATTTCTTGTATAGCTAGGTTTTTTAAAGCTCCTTCAGACAGTGAGAAAATGTTACAATAATGTTCAATCTGAGCATACCACTTTCATACTGAGGCCTTTTGGGCCACCCCGTCAGGGGGAGGGATCCCAGAAGTTACTGTTTTTATTACTTTAAATGGGCCTCTTAATATGATTGGCTGATGTTGTGCAATCTTCTCTACTTCTACCAGAGCTAGACTAACAACAAACAAACCTTTCTCCCAGGCAGTGTATCTCTTCTCGGCATCCCTAAAACCACGGGAGAAAAATCCCACAGGTCAGGTTGGGCCTTCAGGGCCTCTCTGCCATATATGAACTGACTAGCTTGATAAAGCAAACCCCCATTCAACCTGAAAAATGTCTGTAGGGTGAATCGGACCAGGGCAAGCAAGGGTGTCCAGCAGGATGCAAGTCATCCCTCCTTTCCACGAGATTCCCAGGAATTTTACTTCTCATGAGAGCTTTTGGACCTTTTTTGGGGGAATTTGCAAAACCAGATTTTCTAAATGTGAAATTATATTCTGTTGGGTTGCTCCCACTTCTGTTATTTCATTTCCTCCCACAAGAAAATCATCAATGTACTGATAAACAGCTATGCCTTTGGGTTTGGGTATTTTTTTCTAGCTCTTGGGCTAAAGCATGATGAGCTAATGTGGGAGAATGTTTGTACCCCTGGGGAAGTCAGGTGAAAGTGTATTGTTGTCCTTTCCGGGTGAAAGCAAAACGATATGTCTTCTGGTCGCAATGGTATCATAAAAAACATGTGTTTAACATCTATTGTTGCCATGATTGGATGAGCTTTTTCCTGTATTATGGTTATTAGTTCAGCCAGATTGGGGACCATGGCGGTTAAAGGATCAGTGTTGGCATTCAGCCGCCGAAAATCTATTGTAAGTCGCCATGTCCCGTTGGATTTTCTAACTGGCCACACTGGAGAGTTAAAAGGAGAATGGGTATTTATTACCACTCCTTGTTCTCGCATTTCTTGTATAACCGGTTTGATACCTTCTTTGGCACCCAGGGGAAGGGGGTATTGTTTAACATTTGTGACTTGGCTATATGGGAGTGCAGATGCAGTTTGCAGTAGTCTGACATGTAGCTGTGGCATTCCAAAAGTCCACAACAATCCTTTTGAATCTTCCCACTGTCTCCCTTTGAGGGCATCCATACCTAGCAAACTGTTTGGAATGTCTCCAATCACCATCTTGATAGTGACTATGCTCTCATTCCCCGGCAATAACATTTTTACCTAAGCACCTCTCATAACTTCTGTCGACCCTAAAGTGTTAAGGATGCAAAAACGTTGCCTCAAGGGAAAAATTCCACACCTTTCAGCATCTACTTCACTTAGAGCAGAAATCTGTGCACCAGTGTCGATCAAAAAGGTTACAGGTGCACGCTTAGGACCCACTATAGCCGTGATTAGTATGTGTGAGCTATCGGATATAAATCCATCCTACATTCCCCTACCCACTACTAGGGAATGGAGGTTCTAGTTTTCCTGCTTCTGGGAGAGACTTTCATCCTTGGTGGGGGAGGGAGCAGAAGGTATAATGGATAGGACTTCTTTCATGCTCTGTGACTGTTCTTTTGAATTTCGCCACCTTGATACTCATTTACTAAGTTTATCAAAGGGTAAGCCTTCCATTATATCTCTGGGAACTCCCTTTTTAATTCCCAAAAACCATCATTGTTGTCAGATCTTTAGTTGTTCTCCCTTTCCTGTTTTAATGTACAGATGCTCCTTTCTTGGAGCACTGGTAGCAGCAGCAGTACTGGTAGAGCAGGGCAGATTCTTGACTTCAATATGACGGATTCCTCTCGACCTTTCTTCTAGGATTTTTACTGGGCCATATTTCCTATTATAATCTATCAATTCTTGTGCTACTTCCCCCCACATCCACACCTTTTGAGTATTTGGTTCGTTGGGGGAAGTCGGGGCAGGGGTGAAGGGGGAATCCATGCTAGTATTAGCTCCATCTCTCTGGCTCCCACTTCTATTACCCTGTCTACTAATCACACCTTACAACCTTTCTACTGGGCTCATTAGTGTGATTGTCCTTTGAAGGTTAATCCCAGTAGGTTTAAGTGACTGGAAGTCCCCTTATCAAGGGAGTCATCATATCTGGATTCACTGGCAACATCACTGGGAATTCACATTCAGGAATTAATTTCCTTTTGTGTATCATTTTCAAGCAGGCTGCTTTGTGTACACTTTCTAACAATTGTTCAGGTGTGCCAGTGATTGCCAAGGGCTCTCCCCCGTCTAAAGGGTTTAGCCCTCCAGCCCAATAAGCAGCTCGCTGGATTAGGGACCATGGGGCACGTCTGTCACCAGTTGTTAAGAAAACTCCGTACCCCAGTAACCATTAGCTTCTTGTTCACTTAACTGAATTTGGTCTCCCCCAGTTAGGGATAAGCACCACACATATTCAGTTTCAGATTCTTTAGGGAGGCTTTCAGATTCTTTAGGGATACTCTTTCTTTAGTTTGGCCAGCTCCATGGCAGTGTAAGGTGTTTGCTTAGTTGTAATGTAAGGGTCAGTATCCTTCTCATTGGCATTAAAATATTCTGTTTTCACTAAGGGTCTCACATGTGGGTATTCGTCATAATGTTTTCCCATCTCTTCCAATTCTTTCTGAGGGTAAATTTGATTTATTTTTTGGATACTTTTCTCTGCTAATTCCCACTTCCTCAGCGCTCCTGTGTTTTTTAAACATTCTTCCTTTAGAGTAGCTTTTAATGAGTGGTTTTCTTCCCTCTCTTTTTCTAATTGTTGAAAACAATTTTCTAATTGTTGTTCTAAATCGGACTTTGTTTTTTGCAAAACCTGCACTAGATTTTCAAGGGATTCTATAATTTTGCTTTCATTACTACGTCGCCTGAGGCGATCTTCAACCACTGCTACTAGGCTAGCTCCTAGGACAGCACAGACTACAGCTTTATCTTTATTTGATCTAAACTTAGATTTAGTCTGTAAAGAAATCACTCAGTCTACTACACTCTGTAAATTAGCCCAATTATCATGAGCCCAGTCTTCTCCGATGGCAAGGGTTTAGATTGCGGGGTGACAATAAAACCCTGACAGATGTGTTGTTAACCTCCTCTCCCCCCCAACTTCCCTCTTTTCCCCCTCCCTCTACCCCCTTCCCACTGAGGACAGGCGATCAGGAGGAAAAGAAGGACAGAAAGAAGAGGGCTGGAAAAAATTAAAAATGTTTTACTAATGCTACTAATAAGAATAGAGAAAATAATACAAAATATACAAAACCAATCTTGAAAGTTTCAGCAACTGCAGAGCCGGCACCTGAAGTCCTGGACTGGATTCTGCAGCCAACCGGAGCTGGATTCAGTCTCTCACTAGGCCTCAGTTCGCAGGGACGACTAGCAAGGTCCTCTCCTAATGTCGGCCATAAGGAAAAGGGAAAAAAAGGAACAAGATCCTTGTGATCTCCCACTTTTATATGAAGTATTCACGTGAATGGAATGTTATACACAGTTGGTCAGTTTCTTGGTCACTGATTTCTCGTTGCCCCTCTCGCGAGATATCCATCCATGCTTATCAATAAGTTTGCATTCCATTGCTATATTTGCCCAAACATGTATCTGGTTCTCCAGGAAAATGCATCTAATATGAAAGCTTTAGCTGACAGGCAAATTCACTAAAAGAGAAACTTGTTTTTTAACAAAACCAGGACATTCCACCCCTTATAATATGCCATTCACTGAATACTTAAACCTTATCAATACAATCTATCAATACAATCTAATTAATCACTACTACTATATATATATATACACATATATACACAGGAGTAATTAATCAGTAGACCATCCTTTGAAAAGTTCATTAAGTTCATTTTGTCACAACAGTCTCCCAGGGCAGGAAAAATGGTACAAGTGCATCTCACGACCACTGTTCGTGGGTTAAAGACATCAACTTTGAAGAAGTTGTCAGGCGCCAGTTGAAGAAGCTAGCTCTAGTTTCATCACCATTGTCTTGATCTGGAAGACACTTATTAAATACTGTTAGTATGGCAATTCACATCATGCAGTTCAGTATTGCATATTTTCACCTAAACTCAAATCCCCTTGAGGTACACACCGGACTTCTCCATCCTTAAGCATCACTCACCAGGTGCTGCCAGGTCCCTGGGCAAAAACAATCCCACGAATGAGCTTGCCTTTGCCTGAGGCAGGAGTAACCCAGACTGCCTTTCCTAACATATTTTTCATGTGTACTACAGGGACTTTATCTCCTTCTACAGTCCGTAGAATTTCTGATTGGGCAGGCCCGACTCGATTGGTTGATCCCCTAGTGTTGACCAACCAAGTTGCTTTTGCTAAATGTGAATCCCAGTTTTTAAAGGTTCCACCACCCACTGCCTTTAGTGTAGTTTTTAACAAACCATTGTACCTTTCAATTTTCCCAGAGGCTGGTGCATGATATGTAATATGATATACCTACTCAATTCTGTGTTCTTTGGCCCAATTGTCTATAATACTGCTTTTGAAATGAGTACCATTGTCCAATTCAATTATTTCTCGCATACCATGTTGCCAAAGGACTTAGTTTTCAAGGCCCAAGATAGTATTTCGGGCTGTAGCATGAGGTACAGCATATGTTTCCAACCATCCGGTGGTTGCTTCCACCGTTGTAAGTACATAACGCTAACCTTGACGTGTTTGTGGAAGTGTAATATAATCAATCTGCCAAGCTTCTCCATACTTATACTTTAACCATCGCCCCCCATACCATACAGGCTTTAACTGTTTTGCTTGTTTAATTTCAGCTCAAGTTTCTCATTCATGAATAACCTGTGAAATAGTGTCCATAGTTAAATCCACCCCTTGATCGCGAGCCCATTTATATGTTGCATCTCTACCTCGATGCCCTGAAGCATCATGGGCCCATTGAGCTAAGAAAAGTTCACCTTTATGTTGCCAGTCCAAGTCCACCTCAGCTACTTTAATCTTAGCAGCTTGATCTGATTGTTGTTTGTTTAGATGTTCCTCGGTAGCTTGACTTTTAGGCACATGAGCATCTACACAATGAACTTTCACAGGCAGGCTCTCTAGCTGAGCAGCAATGTCTTGCCACAGTGTGGCAGCCCAAATGGGTTTACCTTTGCACTGCCAATTGATTTTCTTCCATTGCTGTAGCCACCTCCATAAGGCATTTGCTACCATCCATGAGTCAGTGAAGAGATAAAGTGTTAGCCACTTCTCTCGTTCAGCAATGTCCAAAGACAGCTGGATGGCTTTCACTTCTGCAAATTGACTAGATTCACCTTGTCCTTCAGTGGCTTCTGTAACTTGTCGTGTGGGACTCCACACAGCAGCTTTCCACCTTCTATGTTTTCCTACAAGACGACAGGATCCATCTGTGAACAGTGCGTACTGCTTATCAGTCTCTGAAAGAGTATTATACAGTGGTGCTTCTTTAGCATGTGTTACTTCTTCCTCATCTGGAGACATAACAAAGTCTTTGCTTTCTGGCCAGTCTGCAATCACTTCTAAGATCCCTGGGCGATTGGGATTTCCAATTCGAGCTCATTGCGTGATCAATGCAATCCATTTGCTCCATGTAACCTTGGTTACATGATGTGTAGAGGGAACTGTCCCTTTGAACATCCAGCTCAGCACCGGCAGTCGAGGTGCTAAGAGGAGCTGCACTTCAGTACCGATCACTTCTGAAGCAGCTCAAACTCCTTCATATGCTGCTAGTATCTCTTTTTCAGTTGGAGTATAGTTGGCCTCAGATCCTTTGTATCCTCGACTCCAAAAACCTAAGGATCGACCTCGGGTTTCTCCTGGTGCTTTCTGCCAGAGGCTCCAGGTAAGTCCATTATCTCCGGCTGTGGTGTAGAGCACATTTTTAACATCTAGTCCAGTCCGAACTGGTCCAAGGGCCACCGCATGAGTTATCTCACACTTAATTTGTTCAAAGGCTTGTCATTGTTCAGGGCCCCACTCAAATTGGTTCTTTTTACGAGTCACTTGATAGAGAGGGCTCACAATCTGCCTGTAGTCAGGAATATGGATTCTCCGAAAGCCTACAACGCCCAAGAAAGTCTGTGTCTCCTTTTTACTAGTAGGTGGAGACATTGCAGCAATTTTGTTGATCACATCCATTGGGATTTGTTGATGGCCATCTTGCCATTTTATTCCTAAAAACTGGATCTCTCATGCAGGTCCCTTGACCTTGCTTCGTTTTATGGTAAAACCAGCATCCAAAAGAATCTGAATTATTCTCTCACCTTTCTCGAAGACTTCTTTTGCTGTGTCGCCCCATACGATGATGTCATCAATATATTGCAAGTGTTCTGGAGCTTTACCTTGCTCCAGCCATGGTCTGGATCAGTCCATAGCAGATGGTAGGACTGTGTTTCCACCCCTGGGGCAAGCAATTCCACGTGTACTGGATGCCCCTCCAGGTGAAAGCAAAACGCGGCCTGCATTCTGCTGCTGAAGGATCAAAGAATAATCCATTAGCAATGTCAATTGTAGCATACCACTTAGCTGCCTTTGACTCCAGCTCAAATTGCAGTTCTAGCATGTCAGGCACAGCAGCACTCAGTGGTGGTGTAACTTCATTCAGGCCATGATAGTCTAGAGTTAGTCTCCACTCGTCACTAGACTTATGCACTGGCCAAATTGGGCTGTTAAAAGGTGAGCGAGTCTTACTGATCACACCCTGGCTTTCCAATTGACGGATCAACTTCTGGATAGGAATCAAAGAGTCTCGATTGGTGCGATAATGCTGGCGATGCACCGTTGTGGTAGCAATTGGCACCTGCTGATCGTCAACCATCAGCAGTCCTACAACAGAAGGATCATCTGAAAGACCAGGCAAATCAGATAGCTGTTCAATTTTCCCAGTGTCCACAGCTGCTATACCAAATGCCCACCTACACCCTTTTGGGTCCTTGAAATACCCTCTCCTGAGGTAGTCTATGCCAAGGATGCATGGAGCATCTGGACCAGTCACAATGGGATGCTTTTGCCAGTTTTTTCCAGTTAGGCTCATTTCAGCCTCTACAACAGTCACTTCCTGCGATCCCCCAGTCACTTCAACAATATTGATGGATTGCGTTCCTTTATAATTAGAAGGAAGTATTGTGCACTGAGCACCAGTGTCCACTAAAGCTTTGTACTCCTGGGGGTGTGTTGTACCAGGCCATCGTATTTGTACAGTCCAATAAACTCTGTTATCCCTTTCCTCCACCTGGTCGGAGGCAGGGCACCTCTAATTTCTGTTTTGCACAGTCTCTGGGTGTGAATTAGAGGTTCCTTCAAGAGCATCAGAATCTCTTCTGCTCCTTTTGTAAACTGGAGCAACCACCCTCCTAGGAGTTTTTCCTTTTATCTCACGTACTCGTTCCTGAAGTTCTGAGGTAGGTCTTCCATGCCATTTATTCATGTTTTCTCCCTGCTCATGTAGGAAGAACCACAGTGAACCTCTTTTTTGTGGGCTGCCTCTGTCCTCTCTCTCGAGATTGGAAATGCCTTCTCCTAATAGCTGAAACATAGGTTCTGACAGGTTGTGAATGGTGTGTGTCTTCTCTGAGTTATTTGATTTCTTGCAACAGCTCTTCAAAGCAGTCATCAGATTTTTCACACAGTTTCTCCACAGCAGAGACACAAGCCTGTAGAGAACCAGCAAGGCTGTCCTCAAAGTCCTGGAGCTGCTCAATCACTTCAGTAATATTTTGTACACCTCCAGATGACCAGACCATTCCTGCCAATGACTTAGCACATGCAGGTGGTGCGCTTTGTACAAATCTGCGCCATAGAGGTCGTGTACAATTAATTCTATCTGGGTCTGTCCCCTCTTGGCTGTTTGGTTCAAAATAGATGATCTCTCGCACAGCTAATTCTCTCAGGAACTGGATACCTCTCTCCATAGTATTCCATTTCCCTAACTTGGATATACAATCTTCCTTGTAGGGAAATCTTACTTTCATAGCTGCCAGGAGTTGGGTCCAGAGGGTAGTGGCATTAGACTCTCTTGAAATTGCCCTATCAATGGTGGAATCTTTTGACAGAGATCCCAGCTGCCTGACTTAACCACCTTCCAATTCAATTGTTTCTGCCCCATTGTCCCAGCATCGGAGCAGCCAAGTTAAAATATTCTCGCCTTCACGACGACTAAAGTCTTTTCGCAGATCTCTCAGTTCACCTGGAGAAAAGGACCGAGTGGTGATCACTTCATCTCTTCCCTGTCCTGATGATGCCCCTTGGGTTGATGTTGGCCCTGTGCCATCACCTGCTGCACGGGTAGTCTTTCTAGTGACTTTCTTACAACCAGCGACTGATGCTGATATGGGCTCACCATCATTTGATTCATTTCCAGAGTCTGAATGACTGTCACAGCGATTGCTGTGATTATAGCAGCAACAGTGACCAGTGTGTGAAGAAGGGGGGGCTGCCTTGTTAGCCTTTGAGGCTGGAGAAGTAATGTTGTCTGCAGCGACCTTGGCAGAGGAACTCTGCGTAGGAGCTGTAGCTTCAGCCTGTGAATCTGCGGTTGGGGGGGCAGTGGCTGCAGCGGTAGCTTTTGCTGTTTTGCATTTTCTCGAGCGGCTAGGAGTGCTTTTTGCTAAAGCTTCCGAAGACGCACTGCAAATCTAAGGACTAAAAAGAGACACAAACCTCCAATTGAACCTCATTTCTCTTAACATTAACAGAAACTGACACATATTCAGCAAATCAGATAACACCATCACAGTTCTATCAAAGCTCCAAGGATATTCAAAGCTCTCAAAAACATTTGCAAACTGTCCTAGCGAAAAAACGAAAGTATTGTTAGTCAGCCTTTCTAAAGATTCGCTTGACCAATTAGCAAACACAGAGCCGTACTGCTCTTTAATCTCTCCCGGACACCTTTCAAGGTAAAGCAGAAACGAGTAAAAATTCATTAGCGGCTGCAGTATAATGAAATAAACCAGTGCCAAACCACACAGTATCATCATAACCATAGTCCAGCTTCTTGTTGTTATATAATGAATACTTTGATTTAGAAAGAAGGCCCAGCACAGATAAGGAATCACCGAACACAATGTAGAAAATAACTGATACAGCTTATGCCATAACATCTTTAAACCAATGTAATTCACTTTGCCTTAATACCACTAAATAATGTCCAAAGCAAACAGATGCACGAGTATCACAACTCTATGAGTTGGCACCGTGCCAAGAAAATTGAAAGGTATGTCAGAGCAGTAGAAAAGCCAAAAATCTCCAAATTTACCCTTTTCTCCAGCCCCACATTGGGCGACAAATTATCTGTCGAGGGTTAAGATTGTGGGGTGACAATAAAACCCTGGCAGATGTATTGTTAACCTCCTCTCCCCCCCCACTTCCCTCTTTTCCCCCTCCCTCTCCCTCCTTCCCACTGAGGACAGGCGATCAGGAGGAAAAGAAGGACAGAAAGAAGAGAGCTGGAAAAAATTAAAAATGTTTTACTAATGCTACTAATAAGAATAGAGAAAATAATACAAAATATACAAAACCAATCTTGAAAGTCTCAGCAACTGCAGAGCCGACACCCAAAGTCCTGGACTGGCCTCTGCAGCCAACTGGAGCTGGATTCAGTCTCTCACTAGGCCTCAGTTCGCAGGGACGACTAGCAAGGTCCTCTCCTAATGTCAGCCATAAGGAAAAGGGAAAAAAAGGAACAAGATCCTTGTGATCTCCCACTTTTATATGAAGTATTCACGTGAATGGACTGTTATACACAGTTGGTCAGTTTCTTGGTCACTGATTTCTCGTTGCCCCTCTCGCGAGATGTCCATCCGTGCTTATCAATAAGTTTGCATTCCATTGCTATGTTTGCCCAAACATGTATCTGGTTCTCCAGGAAAATGCATCTAATATGAAAGCTTTAGCTGACAGGCAAATTCACTAAAAGAGAAACTTGTTTTTTAACAAAACCAGGACATCCGGGTACGGAGGGTCGAGCGTCATACTTTGCTAAAAGTGTATGGAACGAGTCTCAATCTTTCACTAACCAAAAATCTTGATTATCAGCCTTTTCAGTCATTCTTATTACAAAGGGGTGGAAGCTACTTCAGGAAGGCACAACTTAGTTACAAAAGCCACAGCAACTGCTGCGTCACCCTTCTCTTTCCCGGATGGTTGAAGGGGCCAAAAATCTGCTATGGGAAGGATCAGCTTAGTTACACAAACACACAAGATTGCCCCTTCACTCTCCCTAGCAGACAATTCTCATCAACATGAGAGCAACACCCTTTTTGCACTTTGAGATCTTTTGGTTTGATTCCGAGAGACAGAGCCCTCAACTCAACTTTGGAGTGCTCTACATCAAGGTGTGTGGGAAATCTGAATTGCTCCCCTTGCAATCTGGACACCTCTCACCAATCACAGTGTAGGGCCAGGTGCAGCTGGAGCGAAATGTCCTTCCCCTAATACAGACCAGACACTACTTGCACTCCTCTGTTTCTCAGAATCCTGTCCGTGATGCCAGTTTAATGTCATGGTCCATTCAGTGATGGACTCGTGTCCCGTCCCAACAGATGAGATGAGGGATGAGTTAACTCTAGACGCGACACACGCCCTGACTCAACAGATGAGACCAGGTGTGAGTTAACTCTGGGTTAATTCTGCACGGTTATGTGAAGTGAATGACAGACAATCACCTCCGGGGTCCAATTCAGTTGTGAGTTTTACTAAAAGTACTTGTTGGAATATTGGTTACAGAGAACAGTGACTTGGCAAAAGTATAACAGAACTTATCAACACATTAACAGCAAAAATCCTACTACAAGCAGTGTATTGGAAACCATCAGTAGCTATAATATGAAGTTTAACCAGAAATCAACAGCAGAGCTTAAAGATGGTGTTATCCTTATACGTTCAAAAGGGAAAGAGAGTGGTAGAGAAGGAAGGAAAACTAAGGTATAAGGGAGAGAGAGAGAGAGTAATATATATACGGAAGGAGAGGCAAAGAAATGGGGGTATAGAAAAAAGGAGAGAAGGAAAGAGCAGAGAGAAAGGAAAAAAGGAGTGAGGGATCCAGTATCTTACGGCCCCGCAGTGTGGATGACAGGACTTGATGTGTAGCCTCGCTGTTCCACGGTGAGGATGCTGGGGTCAGGAGTGCAGTGTCCTCCGATGTCTGGTTCAGAGTGAGGGTCCTCAGGGTGCTGGTGTTCTCTTGGTGAGGCCGAGCTGGTATTCCCTTGATGAGACTGGATAGGCCCTTAGATGAGACTGGTATTCCCTAAACCGTGCTGTTTTTTGTGAGCTTTTTATAGCTCTCAGAGTAAAGGAAAGTCTGGGGCGGGAAGTGGGGGGGGGAAGTGGTGATTGCGAAAAAGGGACAAGTCTGGACAAGTCCTGGGCCACGTTGAGGGTCTCTGCCTTGCCCCTTGTGTCATGCAGAAATCAGGGGGGAAGTGGTGATTGCAAAAGATGAACAAGTTTCGACAAGCTCTGGGCCATGTTAAAACTTTTCCCCTTTGTTTGCCGAGCTGGGCATATCATGAGATGGGGCTATGTGCCCTCCAGCACATCCTCCATCTCAGGTCGGTCAGCTGGCCTGATCTATGGCTCGTTAGCTCATCGTTGATGTGTAGATCGCAGTTCCCCCTGCTCTGAATGTGTCTTCTGGCTGAACTAGTTTCACCACAATGTTTTCAGCCATGATCCTTATCAATACTCAACAACTCGTGATGGCTCGTTTACCTTGATCTTGAAGCACAAAATTAAGGCAACCAAAATGCCAAGGGGTTATAATTCAATCAAACAGTGTTACTTTATTATTTTGCTCGTAAAGCGGCACGCGATAGAGAGAGAATAGAGAAAAAGGGAAAGAAAAAGAAAAAGGGGGAAGGAGGATTTAATTACCACCACCAAGTCCCAAAGATGTCCCTCTGGTCTCCGGTCCCATAGAGTCCTGCCAGTCCTGCGTTGTGATCCGGGATCCTCTAGTAGGAAGATCTTAACGATGTCCAGTCGGGAGTCATCTTTTATGCTTCTTCACCCCTCCTCGCTCCCATTGTTTGAGGCCAATCTCCACCTTTGTTTCACTATCTAGGCTTAACTGCGCAGGTCCGAAAAGTCCCCGCTTTGCTTGCCAGGACCCACCTGCGCCTGCGTCACCATCTGCGTCACCCATCTGCGCCTGCGTTCAGGGGTCTCTTTCTGGTCCGCTAGGTGACCTCAGGACCCTTGGCGAGCTTCTAGGCATGCTCTTCTTCGTTGGCATTTATAACAGGGAGGAGGTGGGGGGCAAGCTTGGCTGAAGCAGCAGGTGAAAATCCATCTTCTGGACAGCAGCTATTGTTCCCAGGTCGGAGAGACCCGTATAACACAATTCCTTTTAGGAGGTGGGGGCAAGTTTGGCTGAGGCAGCAGGTAAAGTCCACCAGTAGCCTCTAGGTTGGAGAGACCTGTGCAACACAATTCTTCTCCTCAGGCCTCTCTCCAAGCCATTGTCCAATTCAAGTCCCTGATGGCGAATGGTCAGGCAAATACTATTCTTTGGACCGACTCTTACATAGAGTGCCTGCATTAACCTTAGCATTTGTCATTGCTGGCAGAATAATGGGTATTAGTGAGGCAGGCACTCCTCTCAGAAGTCATATTGTAATACTTCTTGTTACTGCTATCCTGTCTGGATAGGATCCCATAATCAATGCATATGCCACCCCCATCTACCACACTAAATCAATATCCTCCTCCATTGTGCACTGATTTCCAAGGGACAACACAGATTCAACAGCTTCAGGATATACTGTTAAAACTGCTGCACACAAACATTGATATAGCGTAGGTGCAATAACATCATGTCTGTCAGAACCTCTGACAGTTTGCAGCTGAGCATATCGTTGTATAAAATCATCATCGGCTATAGGGCTTAATAAAATTTTTCATCTGCTAATAAATGGATAGATGCAGCTCCACTATCCCAAGATGGCAAAATCCATGCCAGCATTCCTTCCCCACTCTTCTGCTGAGAGATCTCTGAAAATGCCATTAACTCCTTTGGAGAATGAGTACATGCAATCTGCCCCCCCTCATCTTCTTGTTCCTGCTGCCGCATCATTTGTATGGGGGGTCGTGCTCCCACCACCTCCCTGCCATTTAAGTCAGGATCAAATTCAGACTCAATATTGGAGTCTAAGGATTCACTCCAAATATTTTCTCCCTCTTTATCAGGGAATCTCTGAAGTAGCACCTAAGCTCCCATGCAAAGCTAACACAAGCAGGGACGCAGGCACTGTTAAGTTCAGCCCTGGTAGAAGATCAAGGGGCTGCCTGCACTCACCTGTATTTCAAGGCTTTAAGCAGGCACAGCCTTGTGCTGTTCTCTTTCTCACAACACAGCAGGAATCTCAGGCACAATGATTAGGTGTCTTAGAGTTTCTCGCAGACCTATGTTATCTAACAGAGAGGTTCTACTTGTCAAGCATACAAGGTCAGTAAAACAATTACTGTGATGTATGTGGTTTTTCTACAGCCCAGCTGCAGCCTCTTGAATGTATTTAGAATTAACCAACCTCTTCAGCAATCTTCCTCTATTCCCATACACTTTCTTTAGTTTGGCCTTCTGCCATCCTTCCATATTGCAGAGGCCTCTGGGCTTTTCTGCCTTTTTCTTCTTTTTTCTCTCTTTGGGATCAGCTGTTCGGGACCAGGGTGTTGCTTCCTGCAACTGGCTGCTCAGTGCAGACAGAGTTCGTGAGGAATTGCACTGAGTATCTTTATATTCTATTTCCATTTTATATATATTATTAGCAGTAGTAGCATATTAGTGCTAATTTGTTATTTTATTAAACGGTGTTTATCTCAATCCAAATTTCTCCTTTCTCTTTTGATTCTCTCCCCTATTTGGCGGGGATGGGGAGCGAATGAGTGGCTGCCATGGTTATATTGCTTGCTTGGGTTAAACCACAACAGTTGTACTGAAACGAAGAAATAAACTTAACAGCAGAATCAATTATACTTTTAAGTGACATTCTTTATTTCATCAGTGCTGGGGACCACTGGGGATCATCCTCCATAAGTGCTCCAAAGACTAGATGTGCTTGCATTGCTTATATTCACATAACTGTTACATAGCATTGCAATTTTTGAAAATTTTGACATACATCTATACTAAGAAATAATTGATGAGGTTATAATTGTTTAGTTTCTTATCTACAATACATCTATTAATTATTAGTTAAATATAAACTAAGCACTCTCCTTCTAAACAATGTATTACTTAATAGTCTGTCTCCTCTTGTCATCCAGAAGGATCTTAAACTTGAAAAACATCCCCTCGTTTTGCAGGTGGTCAGAAAGCATTTATTATGTCAATTGGTTAATGATGGGTACGTCTTTTGTAACTTAATCACAGTATACATTAATTTAGCAGCTTCTCTTCAGTACAACAGTAATTTCCTCGACTGATATCCAAATCTGTTTTTTATAATGTTGTCAGAGTGCTAAATAATTTGGGTAAACCACATTTCTAGTTGGTTTATTGGCTAAACTCTTGTGGCTAGAATAAAGTCTGTTTGGATTTGTTGCCTGACTAAATTTATTTTTGGGTTGCTTCCATGACAGGAGCAGAACAGAGCTGGAAGGTCTTCAAGGACCCTTTCCATAGAGCACAAGAGCTCTCAATCCCCAAGTGTAAGAAATCGGGTAAGGAAGTCAAGAGGTTGGCATGGCTGAGCTGAGACCTAATGGTCAAATCAAAGGGCAAGAAGGAAATGCACAGACAGTGGAAGCAGGGACAATATTCTGGGAAGAGTGTAAAGACACTGCCTGATTGTGTAGTGATGGGATCAGGAAGGCCATGGCACAGCTGGAGCTGAACTTGGCAAGGGATGCCAAGAATAACAAGAAGGGCTTCTACAAGTATGTCAACCAGAAAAGGAAGGTCAAAGGAATCATGCCCCACCCCCCTCCCCCAATGAGCAAGACTGGTAAACTGGTAACAACGGATGAGGAGAAGGCCGAGGTGTAGCCATGAAGAACGAAGCACAGGAAGATGCAGAGACACACGCACAGGCAGAGGTCATGTCAGCAGGGAGAGCAGAACCAGGCAGAGCTGAGCCCTCTTTAATTAACAGTTCTCAATTTATAGGTTTACAGATACAGGCCTGGACCAAGAGGTTGGACAGGATGGGTTTTTTTTCAGTAATTGTTATTCCAAACACACCACACTCATGTTGTGACTTCTCCCAGTCACGTCCCCATGCATATCTTGTGGGCAGCGTTCTGACCCACTCATTCACACGCCCAGGCCCAACATTTATACCTCATACATACTGGGGGTGGTTTTCCAGCCCAAGATATCATTTTCACTGACCTGGGCTATCACTCCTTACACTCATACAAAACATACTTCTGTATAACCTGTCCAAGGCCCTTTATGTTTTGACTAATTGCTGTAATTTAATCATGTCAGTATTATTCATCCAGATGGTAATGTTAGTACTGTCAGACCAACCTAGTGGCCTTCTATGATGCAGTAGTGGACAAAGGAAGGGTTACAGTTGTCATCCTTCTCTCTAAATTAGAAAGATATGGATTTCATAGGTGGACTGTTCAGTGGATGAGGAACCAGCTGGATAGTTCCATCCAGAGAGTAGTGGTCAATGGCTCAATGTCTGGATGGACACCGGTGACAAGTGGAGTTCCTCAATGATCCGTACTGCGACCAATACTGTTTAACAACTTCAGTGACATAGACGGTGGGATTGAGTGCACCCTCAGCAAGTTTGTGGATGACACCAAGCTAAGTGGTGCAGTTGACATGACTGAGGGACGGGATGCCATCCAGAGGGACCTGGACAAGCTTGAGAAGTGGGCCCATGTGAATCTTATGAGGTTCAACGAGGCCAGGTTCAAGATATTCCACCTGGGTTGGGGCAACCCCCAGTATCAATACAGGCTAGGGGATGAAAGGATTGAGAGCAGCCCTGCAGAGAAGGGCTTGGGGGTATTGGTGGATGAAAGACTGGACATGAACCTGCAGTGTGCGCTTGCTCTGGCTGCATCAAAAGGAGAGTGGTCATCAGGTCGAGGGAGGTGATTCTGCCCCTCCACTCTGCTCTGGTGAAACCCCATATGGAGTACTGCCTCCAGCTCTGGAGCCCTCAGTACAGGAAAGACATGGACCTGCTGGAGACGGTCTAGAGGAGGGCAACAGAAATAATCAGAGGGCTGGAACAACTCTGCTATGAGGACAGGTTGAGAGAGTTGGGGTTGTTCAGCCTGGAGAAGAGAAGGCTCTGGGGACACTTTATTGAGGCCTTCAAGTACTTAAAAGGGGCCTACAAGAATGATGAGGACAGGCATTTTAGCAGGGCCTGTTACAATAGAACAATGGGTAATGTTTTTAAACTAAAGGAGGGGAGATTCAGGCTAGACATGAGTGTTGGAATGATAAAGGACTCTGCACTCCGATTCAATGTGAATCACGCTAGAGCAATTTATTATAGAAACAAGCCTCCTTATATATGCAACTATTCTTTGATCATGCATCCACGCTCCAATCATGCATTCACTAATTGGATATCATTTCTGTTCATGAGCTGTCCACGTGCTGGAGTCTCACTGCTGATAGGTCTGTTGATTTACATCATGTTGAGGCCCTGTTATTGTAGAACTGCCTCCCTCCCACGGCAGGTCCTGTTTTCAGCTTTCTGAGGTGGCCTTGAAATTCCTTTGGGCCTGGCTAGTTCGGTAACAAATCTCCATCTAATAGAAACCCATCCACAATTCCCCCTTTTTGTTTTTGAACCAGCCAGGCCTTATTTACAGCGTGCTGGATCATCTTTGAAATACACCGCAACATACAGCACATGATTGACAACAATAATTACAGTCACATATAATGCAGTTAAGCCTTACTTAATAAGATCAAACAACTACCCACCTATTCCCAAACTTTTAAGCCATTTGTCAAACCCTAATTCTACTACGACAATCTTATAAGCATGTTGTTTTAGTTTGTCTAAAGTACTATGAATAGATTCAGAAGGATCAGACAAGTTAATACAACACATTCTCTCGAATTCTTCACAACCATGACCTAGTGTTAAAAGATCTATAACTGTGCGATTTTGTAGAGTAGCATGCCTAATACCATCAACATCTACTATTAATTGAGTTAATATTTAAGAAGTTAGATTAAACTATTTAAGAGACCAATAGCTTAACTTTGATATGTCTCCTAAAGCTTTACCAAAACTAGGGAGAAAGAGTGCAGTAGATACTATGGCAGCAATGTCTCATAATTTTATCTCATCTTTGCATTGATTATCTAAGTGTGATATTGCCCTTTTGACTCTCCTGCTATTTGTTCAAATTGCCATTCTCCACAGAAGGTACACCACCTGCTTGCTAATAGGCTTCTAGACCACCAGGTCTGTGAGCATCTATAACACTAAATTAGAATCCACAGTTTACGTATGAAACAGTCCTCACAACTTATCTCCCTCCTGTCCATCTGCATCTGTTGAATCTTTGCTGTCTTTATTCAGGCATGGCTTGACCCATTTCGTGGGAATCCACTTCGATCCTTGGCCTGTAATGACACAAACATAACCTTTTCTCCAGGTTATCAATTGATGTGGCCTTTTCCATTGATCATTAATGAGTGATTTGACCATAACTAATGTAGGTTCTTTCTGATTTAGCATGGTTTTGAGTCATACATGCAAAGTGTTTCATCACATACAGTGCTTTTGACAACTGGTTTTGTGGTGTTTCCCCTACTTCCCCCCCTTTTTGTTTTTTTTTTTTTTTTTTTTAAATAAACAAACAAACAAAAAGTTCGGAATCAGATACGTGCATTGGACCTTGACTACATACTCAGAATCACAAATCAAATTTGGAGGTTCCTCCTTAAAAAGCTCTAAGTAATGTAAAGCTGCACCAAGTTCTGCTAATTGGGTTGAACCTTCAATAATTTTTACAGAATGATGCCAACTGTTATCTTCATGCCAGACCACTACAGCTTTATGAGACTTCCCAGAACCATCAACAAAAACTGTGCAAGTATGTAGGATCAGACCAGATATATGTATGGTCTGAGACTTGATGTTAAAGACTTGCAGGTTCTGCATCAATTTACATTTATGCATGCCAAAAGATGTGCTGTTAAGAAAACCAGCTAGTGCAATTTACAAGGACACAGACTGCAAATAAAAAAATCAGAATTAAATTTCACAAATGGTACATATATGACAAAAGGATCATGGCCTATTGAGACTTAAATTCATTCCCTGCTTTTCTTGATCAGAGTAACAATCAGTATATCATTCTGTTAGCAATCTCATCAAACTGTCTCACAATAGCCACAGGTTGTTTCTATGTTGTAGCTATAAATAGACAAATCTGCAAGTCCAATCGAATACAGTTAGCTTGTAAGGTTGTCATAAATTTATTCATCTAAGTTTCTAACTCCATTTTGGCTGTCATATTCATTGGATATTGTTTTCCCTTACTGGATTGAAGTCTTGTTTCAGTTCTATCAGTGTAGTGTTTGCTTTATCGAAACATTGGCTGTTAATACTAGTGAAAATACAGCATTTGACATTTCCTTGGAGATTTCTCACTTGCAGTAAGCAGATCTGTACCATCCAAGCAGCTTCTTGTAGCCCATGCAACTAAACAGAATTCTCAGAAAACTTTATTTGAGCTTACAATTTACTTAACAAAACTTGACCCAAGAGAGGTATAGGGCTTTCTGGCAAATACAAGAATTCATATGGTTAAACTTTGTTCCAAATTTGGCACTCCATTCGTCTCAAAAAATGGTCTTTCTTTTTCTCTTTTTTTTCTTTCTTTCTTTCTTTCTTTCTTTCTTTCTTTCTTTCTTTCTTTCTTTCTTTCCCACAGTCTCAAAAACTATTAAACTATCATGGTGAATTTACTAAGAAATCTTTTACAACTAGTTACCATAGAATAAGTCTATTAACAAATTTTTGGTTTAATTTCCCAGTTTCATTAGAACTACAGATCTGCTAGGGATCCCTTTAAACTTCACCCTCAGACTGCTCCATTCAGTATTACAGCATTGCTGCAGTGGGGGGGAGAGAAAACCCCCCTTTCACTGCCTTGAAAGCAGGCAGCCAGGTTTTTCCATTTTTTTTTTTTTTCCTTTCTCTTCTTGCTACAGTTTAGATATAGCCAAGGCCACGCAGGTGGCGTAATTGCTGATACGAAGTGGGAGGCTCTGGCAAACTCCTCAGTTAAAATGAGCTGAGTTTATCTTGCAGCTTGACACAGGCCTAAAATTTATGTTCAAACACAGGCCTGGGATATTTTGCTTTTTTGTTTTCCCATTTCATTCCAACCATAATACAGTTTATGCACAATTCCAATTAGCTCAACAGTCGTTACATTCCTCAGCCCCATTTGCCTTCTACAATTTGCAGATATCAAAAACCAGTATATTAAACATCAATCCATTATTCCATTTTCCTAGATCCAAATCAGTTCATATTCTAGCAACTTTTAAATACAACCTCCTTCAAGTTCACATCCATCATATCATTTAGGTGAGGGGGTTTTGGTTGATTGGTTGTTTTGGTTTTTTTTTCAATGCGAATCAGAGTTTAACAATTTAAATTCTTTTCTGGTCTCAAAATTACTAGGTAACAATATAAGCAATTACTCTAATGTGTAAGGATGCATCCTAAGGGGGAGCAAGGTGGAGTTTTAGCAGTGAAATTTAGTAGTGGAAGTGGAGTCCTTGTCTAACCAGGCGAGTGTGAGTCCTTGCCTAAACCAGGCAAGTGATAGTGTACCCTGGAGTCATAGGGCTCTGGTGTGTTTGTTGTGAGCGTGTGCATGCACACTGTGGATCCTCATTATTCTCATTTTGCTGCACCCCAATAATCTCCTCAACTGATATCCAAACCTATATTTTATGTTGTCGGAGTGCTAACTAATTGTATAAACCCTGTTTTGGTTGGTTTGTTGGCTGCACTTCTCGGGCCAGAATAAAGTCTGTTTTGGAACTTGTTGTCTGCCTAAAACTGACTTTGAGGTGCCTCTGTGACAGACATGTAGACAAAATCCTGCTTTTTGGCATCTCGAAACAGAGCTCATTTGTCTGATTATGGACCTCAGGCACAGAGACCAAATCCTGCGTTTTGGTATATCTCAAAACTATGCTCATTTGGTGGATTTTGGGCTCTGCACCAGAGACTCAATCCAGTGTTTTCTGGTCTTGAAACCAGATTCATTTGGCCAATTTTGGGGTTCAGGCATGGAGACCAAGTCCTTCCTAGAATAAAGGGGGAAGGAGGCAGTACCAGGCCAGTCAGTGATGAGCAGCAGGATGGCACACCAAAACTCGAGGAGGTGCATGACTCCCCAGGGAGGTAGTTACAGCCCCAAGCCTGTCAGTATTCAAGAAGAGACTAGACAACACCCTCAGACACATGGGGACATCAGTCCAAGTCCTATGTCTGTGATTCCTGCTTTGTTGTGAGAAAGAGCAGGAGGCTGCACCTGTCTGAAGCCTTGAAATGCAGGCGAGCTCAGCAGGCCCGGTGATCTTCTTACCAGGGCTGAATTCTGCAGTGCCTACATCCCCGCTTGCATTACCTCTGTATGGGAACTTAGGTGCTACTTTGGAGATCTCCCAGTAGAGAGGCAACTAAAATAAAACTTACTCTTTGCAACTGCATTCATGGCCTCTGGTTCTTCTTGAGACGTACCTGTGCTTATGCACACATTTGGCGTTAGTTGCCAGTCGCTATAAACAGCCATGCTGTGGTGTGAAAAAACACCAGGGACAGGGGAGGCCTCGAGGGTGACTTTCCATATTCCGGGACAGTCCAGTTTGGAGCTCTGGGCCCCCGTGGCCGCTCTCCTGTCTGAATTGGCTCCGCCAGAGGCATGGCCTGAGGTTGATGATGGGGCGGTGATTACCCCCCAGGTAATCGAGGCGGTTATGCTAAAGTTTCTATGGAGAGCGGCATTGGCGACTTCTTGCAAATTAGCTGGGAGATTGGGATAGTTATTCATTACTGGTCTTAGAGCTCTTGATCATGAACTTGCTGCATTGCAGAGTAAAATAAGATAATTGGAAAAGGAGGTTGATTTTACAGAATGCAAAGATGATCGCACAAGAAGTAATTACTGTTCAAGCAGAGCGGTGCTATGAGCTGCAAGATAATGTAGACTGGTTGCTAGCGTGTATTGCTAAGGAACAAAAGGATAAATATGTAAAAAGTGAGTTTTTGTGTTCTCAGGTTTGTGGTCTGTAAGAGTAGGTCCTAACAGTATTTGCCTGAACATCGCCATCAGGGAAAGAATGGACAATGACTTGGAGAGAGGCCTGAGGAGAAGAATTGTGTTTCACAGGTCTCTCTGACCCGGGGGCTACCAGTAACAATTGCTGCTGTGTGGACTTCACCTGCTGCTTCAGCCAAACTTGCCCCCCACCTTCTCCCTGTTACAAAGGCCAATGAAGAAGAGCATGCCCAGAAGCTCACCAAAGGTCCTGAGGTCACTCAGTGGACCAGAGAGAGACCCCTGAATGCGAGGCCACGCATGCGCAGATGGGTCCTGGCAAGCAGAGTTGAGATTTTTTTCCGGTCTGAGCAGTTAAGCCTGGATTGCGAAACAAAGGCAGAGATTTGGCCTCAAACAATGGGAGCGAGGGGGGGTGAAGAAGCATAAAAGATGACTCCTGAATGGACACCCTTAAGATCTTCTCACCAGAGGATCCCGGACCACAACGCAAGACCGGCAGGACTCTACGGGACCAGAGGGACGCCTTTGGAACTCGTCTGGTGGTAATCAAATCCTCATTTCCACCTTTTTCTTTTCTTTCCCTTTTTCCTTTCCCCTTTTTCTCTACTGTCTCTCTCTCTCCCTCTATCGCGTGCTGCTTCACTGGCAAAATAATAAAGTAACACTGTTTGATTGAATTACAACCCTTTGCCATTTTGGTTGCCTTAATTTTGCCCTCTGAGATCAAGGTAAAAGAACCATCACGAGTCCATCATCTAATGGACTGTGACAAGCACCTATGATTTTAATGTTCTGTTCCTGCATTATCACTTGTCATACTTATTTACTGTTTATTTTCTCTACAGTTGTCAATTTCTAAAGTACAACAAAATGTTTCTGTCTTTTATTTTATGTCTTATGAAAAGAGAAATTGAACTCACTACTTGGGCTTTTACCATGGCACTTCAGTTCTAAGGCAGGTGCCTCATAACCATCTCACTTTTATCAGAAGTTCACAATGCATAGTTCCCATTATCTTTTCCTCTGCAGTAAAAATTGTTTCTTCATGGAAAATGAAAAAGTTGGTTTTAAAGATTCAAACAAAGATTTTAAAATATTAGGCTGGGTATTTCAGTCCTAACTTTACTTAGAATTTTATTTCTTATACATTGCACATCCTATGCTTCTTTAAAATCATATGTTGAAAGATCTTTAAAGTTTCAAGGCGAAGTGAAGGAAAGCCAAAATTTAACCTGACTGTGCTGCGTCCTGGTGCATTCTCAATTGTATTAAGTCATAGGTTATTACGTCTTGTGAAATTCAACTTATTCAACTTATTTAGCACTCTTCAAACCATTAAAACATTCTTAAAGATATGTTGCACTTTCTGATTACAGTTTTTGGCTCTTATTTGTGTAGCCTTGTGTTAACAGTCTGATTCGCAAGTACATTTCTTGGTGACACTCAGCTTTGTCTGTGTAGGGCTCTCACTACTAAGTACTTAACGGCTGATTAATGCCATTCTTAACAGGGAGCCCCAGTGCAGCAAGGTGAGTCGCGACAAGTCACAGTGATGAGAGATGAGTCATGGTGAGGCTAGTCACAGCAAGTCGCAGCGAGGAAAGTCGCGGCAAGGTGAGGTGAGTGGCAGCAAGGCGAGGAGAAGTGAGTGGTGGTGAGGCGACTTATGGTGTGAGTGGCGGCAAGGTGTGGTGAGGTGACTTGTGGTGTGAGTCGCAGTGAGTCACGGAGAGGTGAGGCAAGTCGCGGTAAGGCGAGATGATTGATGATAAGGTGAGGCGCAACGCAGTGAGGTGATGTGCAGTGAGGTGAGTTGTGGCGAGTCGTGACAAGGCAAAGCAAGTCATGGCTAGTTGCTGTGAGTCACGGTGAGAAGAGTTGCAACAAGTTGTGGTGATTTGAGTCAGTGCAGGAGGAGAAGGCTGGGGAGGCACCAGTTAGAGAAGACAGTCCTGCATACCTGGTATGATGAAGGCAGTTGTTGGAAGGTGAGTGTTCTGCACAGTCCTCTCAGTGGTGACCACGTGGACACTGACCTCTCCAGCAGCATTCCCCTTAATGTTTCTCACAACCTCCATCTCTGCTCTGCTGTCCATCACGTTACTTGGGCACAGAGTGAGTCACTGGAAGACAGCAAGAAAGAAATCAAGTTGGGTACAAGTACAAACATAACGTGGCTAATTGCACTGAGGCACGGTGAGTTGCAGCGAGACTCAGAGAAGGGAGTTGTGGCGAGGCGAGTTGCAGTAAGTTACAGGGAGGGGAGTCACAGTGACAGTCACTTCACCAGTGCTTTAAGGAGTGGATTGGAGCCTTCTGGGAGGGGCTGTTCACCCAGGGTGAAGCAGGTTGTATCTCAAAGGTCTTAAGGTTTGTACATGTGGGCCTTTAAGTTTGGTCTACTTTTAATGGCAGGCTGTAGTTGGACTCTTGGTGGCATTCCTAAATAGAAAACAGACCTCCGGAATGGTTAAGCTACTGATCAGCATCTGTTTGACTTGTTTAATGATTTTTTCAGATGCAGAGGGACAATATGCACACCATCGAGCAATGGAGGAGGCAAATGGAGCGTAGTAAGAAGGTGTGTTGGTGCATGGTGTTGGAGGGAAGATGTGACTGGTAGCTATATAACTAAATTAGAGATTGGTTGTTTTTTATTTTGTGGGTGTGAAGCAATGAGCAAAACAAGGTTTCAGCACCACAGGTACTCAGGCAAGGTGAGCAATGAGTGGGGGTAGTGGTGAGGAGGAGCTTGGGGCTGGGACCTTCCCACAAGCACTACCGTAATTTTGTTTCTTGATACCTTAGGTGCCACAAGTGATGACGGCAGCTTTGGTGTCCCACTCTAGAAAGTTAACTCCATTCCAGCCACACCCAGCACAGTGGTGTTCAGAGGGATCTTCCAACCTGTGTTATTCTAGGATTCCATGAATCTTTTCCTTGCAGAGCTCTTTGAAGACAGAAGAGACCAAGGAAGAAGAAAAATCAGAGGCAGAAGTACAGATATAAGATGCACCAGTATAAATACAGTAACTCCTCTGAGGAATGTTTCTCCACTCAAACCCTTGGTAGCAAATCTATTAGACAAACTTGATTCCAACCTCCAAAACCAGGAACTAAGGAAATCCCCTTTTATTACAGACATGCAACACATAAGACCAGCGTTACCATGGTCCCAGACACACATAAACAGGTCTCTGGGTTAGACAGGCTGGGTTCATGCTTCTGGAAAAGTGTAGTGGATGCAGACATTCCTGGACAAACATGGTTATCACAGATAAAATGCCCAAAGCACAAGTTCCTGAGATGAAGGTTTCTCAGGCATTGGAACTAGCTGCCCCATGAAGTGGTTGAGTCACCATCCCTGGAGGTGTTTAAAAGACATATAGCTGAGGATCTTAGGGACATGGTTTAGTGCTGGAGTTAGGTTATGGTTGTACCCAATGATCTTGAGGGTCTCTTCCAACCAAAATGATTCTATGATTCTATGAATTGGAAATCGCTTCTGAAGTGACATGGGTAACTTATTGCTGCCAACAGGAAAATGGTTGAATCAGCTTCTTCAGTGCAACTTTCAGCTCCTGGTTCCTCATGCTGTAGATGAGGGGGTTCACTGCTGGAGGCACCACCAAGTACAAAACTGCTATCATCAAGTCCAATGATGGGTAGGAGATGGAAGGGGGCTTCAGGTAGGCAAACATGGCAGTGCTGACAAACAGAAACACCACAACCAAGTGAGGGAGACAAATGGAAAAGGCTTTGTGCCATCACTGCTCAGAGGGGATCCTCAGCATGGCCCTGAAGATCTGCACACAGGACAGCACGATGAAAACAAAACATCCAAATCCCATTAAGACACTAACCATGAGGAACCCAGCTTCCCTGAGATAGGTGTCTGAGCAGAAGAGCTTGAAGTTCTGGGGGATTTCACAGAACTGGTCCACAGTATTACCATAGCAGAGTGGTAGTGAAAAGGTATTGGCTGTGGGCAGCAGACCACTGAGAAACCCACTGCCCCAAGCAGCTGCTGCCATGTGGACACAAGCTCTGCTGCCCAGGAGGGTCTCATAGTGCAGAGGCTTGCAAATGGCAACCTAGTGATCATAGGACATGATGGTGAGAAGAGAAAGCACTGCTCCAACCAAAAAGGCAAACAGGAATGTTGTCATTATCACTTAAAAAAAATCCTGTCTGCATTTGCTAACCTTTCAGTTTTAGGTCAGTCTGACAAAGATAAGAGTGACTTGCAAAACACCTAATCACAAACTACAAGGAATGCTGTCCTTGCAGTGCAGACTTTCTGGAACCTCACAATTATGCTTGCTTTAAAACATATCTCCAGACTGTTAGGTAAAGTGTCCTTCAGTTGAATGTTGCTCATTATATGCTAAAATGAATATGTAATCAATATGCAAATGTATAACCAACTGGCTCTTTGGGACTACCCTGAGTATTGATAAGATTTTGTATATAATGCCTGTTACTTTTCTTGCTGGCATGCTGGCTTTATTGCAGCATTGCAATACTTGTGCTTCTCGCTCTATGAATCTGATGGTATACAGAAAAAGGCATCTTTCAAGTCTAAAACAATAAAATAAACATTATTTCCTGCTATATTAGTCAAAAGAGTGTATGGGTTTTGGCACTACCAAGTGCACATTTATCACAATCTGATTAATGGCTCTCAAATCTTGTACCAACCAGTATTTCATAGAACATGGTTTCTTTACTGGCAAAATCAGAGTATTAAATTCTGATTGGCATTCCCGCAAAAGTCCATATTGCATAAACTTATTTGGCAAAGTCTCTAGCCCCATCTTAGCTTCCATTTTCATTGGTTATTGTTTTTTTCTTAGCAGCTTGGAGTTCTGCTGCAGTTCTACCTTTATTGGTGTAGTATTGGCTTTACTGGGTACTTCAGGTGCCCATACTAGTGGAAATACAGAATCCAAAATTTCCTTGGAGATTTCTTGCTCACTTTGCTGTTCTGATTGCAGCAAGTAGTTACTACAGAAGAAGTTGTTCCTATGCCTATTAAAAAATCTGTAGATTCATTATCCAGGTTTATTGGAACCAGAGGATCTGCTGGGGATGCCTCTAAATACAGCCCCAGTCCCCTTCATTCAGTATCACAATTCTCTAGCAGCAATACATCTACTGGGGGAGAAGGTTCGCTCCCCCCCCACCCCTTTTGCTGGTGTCTCTTTAGCAGCAGGCAGTCAGCTTTCCATTTTTTTTTTCTTGTTTTACAAGAAAACTCTATTCCTAAAAGATCTTCACATGAGAGCTGCTCGCTGCACTTCAGATGCAGGCAAGGCCAAACAGGTGGCCTAATCGCTGGTGCCAAGTGGGAGCTGCCTGGCAGTTTATTTTACAGCCAAGGAATTTGTGCAGCACAACACAGGCCTGAAGTTTAAGTTCAAGCTGTACTGCACAGGCCTGGGTTTTTGATCTCTATACTTCTATTTTTTTTTTTTCCATTTCATTCCTTCTATTTTACACTTTATATGCAATTCCAATTAATTGAGCAACAATCATTCCTTCAGTCCTATCAACTTTTTTTTGCAATTTCTTAGGAATGTCAATAAACATATTAAACATCAATCTATTTTTTTCATTTTCTAGATCTAAATCAGTCCATATTCTAGCAGCTTTTTAATACAAACTCTCCCAATTTCACATATATCACAGCATTTAGTTTTCTTCATATCTCCAGCTAGTGCACAAATTCCATGCGAATCAGAGTCTACCAGCTTACATCTATAACTTAGAGTCCCATATTCAGGCCATTTTTCCTCATTGTCCAATTTATAGAAAGGACACAATTGAGTATGATATCATTACAAACTTTCTTTTATCAGGCATTAGGTTAGCAATTGCAGACAGGATTCAGTCTTTTAAGTGATGACAACAGAAAGATGCTAAATAAAAGGAGAAACATTTCAACCATAAGGACAGTCAAGCACTGGAAGCTGTTTCCCAGGAAGTGTGCACCAGCTCTGTCCCATAAAGTGTCCAAGATGTGTTTGGATAAAGCCCTGAGTAATCTGGTCTCATCCTACTTTGAGGAGAAGGTTGGTCAAGACACCTCCCAAGATCCTTGAATGATGCTGTCCTTCCTTTCCCTTCACATTTTCAAATTAGGGAGAGCTCTCAGGTTCTCCCTGACCACAGAAATAATTTACATAAGGTGCAGGGCTGCTATACAAATACCCCCAAACATCCCTGATCACATCTTTTGCATCCCTTTTCATTTGCCCCAAGCCCAGTTCTTCTTTTTTGCTATCCTAATACCATTCCAAAAAGAACAGTCCAACTTGTTAATCCTTTCACAGCAGGTTGCTCAACAGGTGACAGCATCCATGTACAGAGCCTGCACATCAGCCAGGCATCAAAGCCATCATTACAGAAACAGAGATGAGGCACTTGACCAGTTCCTTGAACACAGGAATCGGCATGCCATGCCTCCTGAGATTCCCAGGAACACCAAAACTTTAAGAGCAGAGAAGTGTCAGTCCTTGTTGGGTATCCTGGCTTGTCTCCTGACCCATGTGGTGCTTCAGGCTGTGAAGAGAATCAAAACCAACTTTTTGACTAGGGTAGTTTCATTTTACATGCTGTCACACAGGGCAGATGAAGTGACCTCAGAACTCCAGACTCTCAGCTGCACAGTTGGGACTTCAGAAATTGGAAATGCAACTAACGGTGTTGTGTCAGTGTATACCACATAAAACATCTGACTTCCCTTGTGCCTTTGCACTAACCTGGGATCTGTTTCTTGGCCTTCATTGTCTAAAAAAGAAACAACTGCCATATGCCATCTCCCCCTCACACCAGAAAAAAAAAAAAGGAGAAAAGATATGAAAGAAGGATGATTTGGGGACAATTCTGTCCAAGAGGTATACTCTTTAAATTATAAAAATGTAGAAGTGAGAGAAAAATCACTGTTCTAAGAACTTCATGCAGGCGGCTAACTACTGAGATGTAGTAGATGTTTTGAGAAGTAAGAAAAACTGTTGGGAATGAAATGAAAGAGCTTTAGTTCATCACCATCATAATCAAGAATAAGGAGTTCCCTGTTATTGTCATTAGTAACAGTACCACTATTCAAAAACATCCTTGAGAGCATCTCTATTTTTCCTTGGCTTCAAAGTTCAGCCTGCTCAGATTTTGAAAGGGCTATTTCAAACCTCTGTGACCCAAATCTTTACAACCTTCTCTCATTGAAGGTCTTTTACCCTAAGAAGGTGAAAACTTCCAATGTGGCATCAAACCATTGTCCAACTTGCCTGGAGAGCCAGGACAGTTGTGCTACACAATAGCCAGCCTGCAAGGGAAGCTGGAGGTAGTGCAAATTGAAATGGTTTCAGTTCAAATCATAGAATCATAGAATCACTTAGGTTGGAAAAGACCCTTAAGATCATTGAGACCAACCATAAATCTAACACTGCCAAGTCCACCGCTAAACCACAGCCCTAAGTGCCACATCTACATGTCTTTTAAATAACTCCAGGAATGGAAGCTCAAATCCTGAGCTGTCAGGACAACATTGGCTGCAGTTAGACATACTGTCCTGGTTTTGTTAAAAACAAGACCAGTTCTCTTTCAGTGATTTTTCTTTCAGCTAAGTTCTTCTAGGTGGCTGTACTTTTCTGAGTTTTAGCCTGCATATTTTTCCTAGGATGCTGTACTCAGTTCTGATAAGAGACCAAGGGAATGCTGAAAAAGCTCGTGTTTAGATTTATTACTATGGTAGCTAATAAAGACTGATAAGTTTTCCCACGTTCCATTGTGAGAGGGGCGTGTCTGAGGAGGGGTGGATGGAACAGGTGACTAGAACTGACCAACTGAGTATTCCATCCCATAATCGTCATACCCCCTATATAAGAGGGCGATCACGAGGGTCACTCTCTCTTCAACCATGGCCGGCATCTAGAGAGGACCTTGGCTGTCTGCCTGTGATCTACAGGCCTCAGGCCCTGCATCCCTGCAAACAGGTTCCGGTTTGCTGTGAAGTCCCGCTCATGACTTTCGGGGGCCTGGCCTGCACCTGCTGGAGCCACGCCAGTTCCACACACCCAGCTCTGCCGCTGCTGGAGTGACGCCAACTCCACATTGAGCACTTGAGATTCGTTTTGTATATTTTGTATATATATTCTCTATTTATTAGTAGCATTGGTAAAACCCTTTAAAACTCTCCAACTTGAACTCTAAGTCTCTCTTCCTTTCCCCTTATCTTTCTTATAATCTTTCCAATCTAAAGGAAGGGTGGCGGGAAATGAGGATGTGTACACATACGCAGGCAGGTCGCAAGAAGAGCCAGAGGCCAGGAATGCATTGCAAAGAGCAAGTTTTATTTTAGTTCCCTCTCTACTGGGGGATCTCTGAAGCCACACCTGAGCTCCCAGGCAGAGGTGACACCAGCGGGGATGCAGGCGCTGGTCAGTTCAGCCCTGCTGGAAGATCACCGGGCCTGCTGAGCTCACCTGCATTTCAAGGCTTCAGGCAGGTGCAGCCTCCCGCTCTTTCTCACAACAAAGCAGGAATCTCAGACATAGTGATAAGGTGCCTAGAGTTTTTCACAGGCCTATGTTATCTAACACAGAGGTTCTACTCATCAAGCACACAAGGTCAGTAAAGCAATTAGTGTGATGTATGTGCTTTTTCTACAGACAGGTGCAAGTCACATGAGCGTATTTACATTTAACTAAGCTCCTCACCAAATCTTCCGCTATATCCCCATACAGAGGGGATAACAGGGAGCGTCTGTCACGGTTCATTGCCGCCTTGCCTTAAACCTTGACACATACTTGTCCTGACTGTGAGTTCAGACCTCATTGGCAGAGTTTCTCATGCCCCTAACTGAGGAGGCCAGTGTGTTGGGGAGATGGGAGCATGCTTCAGTTTCCCACATCCCAGGACAGTGCCCAACTATCCTTCCCTTGGCCTCTAGCTTCCCATTTATTGAGAAGCAAAGCTGGTGGGCCTTCTTTGGATAATCATGAAAAAATGTATCAAAAATCCCTCAAGTGTTTTTGTATTTTCTCTAAGAGTATCAATATATTAAAAATAAAAGAAGGGGAAAAAAAAAAAAAGAAAAGAAAAAGAAAATGCCTAAATATAAATAACTGCAACATAGCACTCTGCATCTGTGGTAGCCATTCTAGGCAGTGCCAATTAAATAGGTATTTGCACTATAAGGCATGATAACTCATCGAAAAGTACTCCTTTTGTCCCCAGGTGGCACGGACACTGCTGGTTTGCCTCTCCAGAAAGTGGCAGAGGCTGGATCTCCTTCTCAGGACAGACTCCTTGCCAGGAAGACAATGTCATGGGGGTAATTCATCAAGTTTTTATTGCATTAAACTTGGTATTAATTTTGGTGGAAGGGACTTTCAAAGGTCATCTAGTCCAACCCCCTGCAATGAGCAGGTACATCTTCAACTAGATCAGGTTGCTCAGAGCCCTGTCCAGCCTGACCTTGAATGTTTCCAGGGATGGGGCATCTATTGCCTCTTTGGGCAACCTGTTCCAGTATTTTACCACCCTCATCATATAAAATTTCTTCCTCATGTCCAGCCTGAATCTCCCTTCCTTTAGTTAAAATCATCTTATCATAAGAGATCCTGCTAAAAATTCTGTCTCTATCTTTCTTATAGGCTCCTTTTAAGTACTGAAAGGCTGCAATAAGGATTCCCTGGAGCCTTCTCTTCTCCAGGCTGAACAACCCCAACTCTCTCAGCCTGTCCTCATAGGAGGCCTCCTCTGGCCCCTCTCCAGCAGTCTTTCCTGTACTGAGGACTACAGAGCTAGAAGCAGTACTCCAGGTGAGGTCTCACCAGAGCAGAATAAAGGGGCAGAATCACCTCCCTCGACTTGCTCCTTTTGATGCAGCACAAGATACAATTTGCCTTCAGGGCTGCAAGTGCACATTGCTGGTTCATGTTCAGTCTTTCACCCACTAATACCCCCAAGTCCTTTTCTGCAGGGCTACTCTCAATCCCTTCATCCCCCAGCCTGTATTGATGACAGGGGTTGCCCTGACCCAGGTGCAGGACCTTGCACTTAGCCTTGTTGAACCTCATGAGGTTCACATGGGCCCACTTCTCGAGCTTGTCCAGGTCCCTCTAGATGGCATACCATCCCTCAGTCATGTCAACTGCACCACTCAGCTTGGTGTCATCTGCAAACTTGCTGAGGTTGTACTCAATCCCTCTGTGTCATTATACATGACATTATACATTATATGCTATATGTTATACATTATATCATGTAATTATACTATGTCATTATACATGACATGACATTATCCAAGACATGAGCAGCTGCACAAGCCTAGGGCCTGTTCCTGCCCTGTCACCTACTTTGGATCATGTCACATCCCAAGCAGCAGCACAAGCTAAGGGTCTGGTCCTGCCCTATCACCCACTAAGCTATGTATGACATCACAAGTGTGGCAGAATGCAAACGCCCCTCTCTCCCCCTCCCTCCTTCAGTATGGAAGGCGTAGGCACATCTCCCTATCTCTGCTACTTGAGGCTAACAGCTTCTTTTGTTTGGCCCCAGAGCACCTTGGCCAGGGCCATTAGGAGAAGGGAGTGCCGAGGCACCACTCATCAACAGTGTTGATGAAAGAGAGGATGTGCGCCCTTTCATTGAAATGGAGACGTGTACATGCTTTGTTTGTGTTGTCCCGTGTGCCGAGGGATCTGGTACTGGTGGTGTGCGACCGGTTCGTGGGAGCCTTGGTGGGTTCCCTATAGCTGTCCGCTCCCCTCCTGACCGGCCGGTCCCGATTGCCCATCGCAGTCGAGACCACGACCTGTCCCCAGCCACGGTGTCCAGACGGTCCCCGCCCAGTACCGGCAACTCGGAGGGTCCGGCATAGCAAAGCCCGACCTCGCGAGTGCCGGCGACAGCCCCGGGACTGGCGGCGCAAAACGGAGCAGCCTGAAAGAGCTGCTAGAAACACATGTCCAGTACGGGCGTGACCCAAAAAATGGAGGCAAACTTCTCCCCGTGAAGCTTCTGCCGCCTGTGCGCGTACCTCCTCCCGGCTGGCTGCCCCCCCCGCCCCGCCACCATTCCTGGCATCCAAGTCCTGGTAGTGTGGGGCGGGGCAGCCCGGCCTCGCGCGTGCTGGCAGGCTACCACCTTCCCCGGGTTGGCCGCCTCCCCCACCTCGCTGCGGGCGGGAGCGCCCCCCCACTCTTGCAAACTGAAGTAAAAAAAAAAAAGCCGCGGCTTGGACCAGCGACCTCGCCCCGGCTCAGTGCTCTCTGAGGTTCAGAGGCAGCTCACATTAGGACCCGTCAATGTGCCTCAGCACTGCTGCTTACTAAAAGTAGCTGCTAATATTACTTGCTATCAAAAAATTTACTGGCACTCCACTGCAGCTAAATGGGGCCTTATGGAGGTCACTAATGATTTTGATAGAGTCAATAACAGGCAACAACTCAATAAAGACCTGCCCCCAAAACAAAAGGTCCAAGAGATAGTTTCTGCTCAGAACCTTCTGAGCTAGTTCAACATGTTAACTATGAAAGCCCGGTTCCAAAGGGACCGAGATCTGTTTTTGTGTTTTCTTGCAGGGCGAAGGAAGATGACAGGGTGGAAGAGAAGTACAGATGCGTGTATCTCCACAATAAGCTGTCTCATATTAAGAGACTAATAGGGGATTTTGACCAGCAGCAAGCAGAGTCATGGCACTAGCCTTTGCTTCGGCCTGGACATGTGAACGAACTGTAGCTTATTTATTTAAACCTTAGGATTAGTTGCTCTAAGATTCTTTTGCATTACAGAAGTTTCAGTATTAGCAGACTTAACTACTTTTGTTGTTGATGTTGCTTTTATGCATAAGCTGCTTTTTCTGGTCCCTTCTTTTCTTCAAAACTTATGCTTGTCCATTGGAATAAGGAAATGTAGCAAATTGAAATGTCCTTGGATAAATATAAGGCTGTTTTCTGACCTTTCTTGTTAATACAAACTCTTTGCCTTAAATGGTAGAAGATTTTAAAATTTCAACAAAATTAAAAAAAAAATAATAATAATAAGCCATTGCCTTGGAGGGTTAAAGAGGCACGTGTATTTGCTGTATACAGCCCATTTTGTTACAGCAGAAGCTTAACCTTTTAACTTAAACTCCCCATTGCAGTGGTTGCCTTAAGGTGTTTGCTTGTGTGTGTTTGGTGTAAAGTTTTAGCTACACCGGTTCCCCATTGCTGCAGCAGCCGGGGACCCCACATGGCCTATGGGTGTCTGGGCACGTGTGATTTGATGTGTGTGTGCACGAGTGCCTGATGTGGAATGCAAAATAAAGCTGCTACTCTTAGGTAAGCCAAACGCTCAGGTTAAAACAACTGATGAGTGTTGCTGTAGGGTTTTTTTTCCACAAAATCTCTGTTTCTATTGTGGAAGAAGATCCACCTAACACCAGCAAGGGATGGCAGAGCATTCAGATGCCTTGAAAACACCACCAACAATGACGGGGTGGAAAAGGATCCAGCTAACACCAGCAAGCCATTCAGAAGGAAGGCAGTCACAGGAATGGAAACACTAATGAACTGTGACTGATGCTGGGACTCAATAATTACCTTGGGCAATTGTTGATTGTTGTAATTACTTCAATTCTATTGTATATTGTTATTAATAACTGTTTTGCAGGGGTAAGTCAACACATGAGATATGGTGATCCACAGTGGACATTAAGGCTCACCGGCAGAAGTGTCCCCTTTTTACTTTGGAGGCAAGAGGTGACTGCTATAGCACTCCAGAGTTATATCAGATCATGACTGTAGTCACAGGGTGGGATTGTGGCAGAATGCAAACCCCCCTCTTTCTCCCCCCTTCCTCCTTCAGTACGGAAGGAGTAGGCACATCTCCCTCTCCCTCTGGTACTTGAGGCTAACAGCTTCTTTTGTTTGGCCCCAGAGCAGAGCGGAATCATGAGTGTACACTTCCCGTACTCACTACAAGTACGTGTATCTCTTTAAAAATAATCCCGCACCGTGTTTAGGTAAGTGTGTGCTTCTCCGGGACTCAGGGACAGCTCCGGCATTGTTTTGAGTGAAGCCGCGTGCATGCACACTGTGGACCGCCTGTTGTATTAGTTGATGCCCCTTAATTTTCCTCAACTGATATCCGAACCTTTATTTAAGTCACTTTGGAGTGCTAAAACCCTGTTTCTCACCGGTTTAATAAAAGTTGTTTTGGACCCTGTTGTCCCTTAAATTAACCTACGAGGTGCCTCCATGACAACAAGCACCTGCAGAAGCCAGGTGCATGCTCCTGCCCTAAGAGCTACAGAGGCACCTTTGACATCACAAGCTCTTGACCCTGAGGCTGCTCCTTCATGCCCAATCTGCTACTCAGCCACCAGTGACATCAGAAGCAGCTGCACAAAGAAGGTTCCTGCTGCTTCTCTCTCAACTACTCAGGCACCTGTGATACCATAAGCAGCTGCACAAGGAATGTTCCTACTCCTGCCCTGCCACTGTCTCAGGTACATGCAACAACACAAGCACTTGTACAAGCCAGAGGCCAGCTCCTGCCCTATTAATTGCTCTGGCACATCTGAGGTCACAAACAGCTGCACAAGCCAGGGCCCTGTTCCCTCCCTCTCACCTCTTCAGGTACATGTAACACCACAAGCCCATGAACAAACCAGGTGTCCCTTTCTACCCTATCACCTACTCATCCACCTATGACATCACAAGCATCTACTCAAAACAGTGGCCTGTTCATATCTGTCACCTACTCTGATGCCTATAACTTCACCAGCATCTGCACAAGCCAGGGGCCTGCTCCTGGCCTAACACCTGCTCAGCCACCAGTGACCTCACAAGCACCTGCACAGCAGGAGTGTCCTCACTGCCAACACTCAGCTTTTTCCCTTCCGTCTCCACCTCTATGCCCCATTTCCCCGTGCTCTCCTCCCTCCTAGGCACCTTTCTCACCTGCTCCAGTACCCACCAATGCCTTTGTCTGTTTCAGTGTTTGTGTGGCAAATGTTACTTCAGAAGCATTGTCCCAGCTAGGTCACCTGCATCTCTTTCTCTTCTCCCTCTGCTGTCATTGTGACTGCACTGGCTGTCTGATGTGCTTTTTGACCTTATGGGCCATCTTGTCCTGCCTCCCTTCTGCTGTTAAATCCTGTTCCTGCAAAAGAAGTGACAACCAGTCAGTGTCCCCTCTGTGGCATTTTACCTGGACCTTCCTGAGCTGGACAGCTGATGGGAACCATCGCAATCAGCCCTGTGTCTGTGTGAAGTCTTCTCTTGGTACAGGAAGAGCTCTGGGTGTGCTTGGTGTGCACCATGGTTCCTGAAGGAGAACAGCAACACTCACAGTGATTCCTGGGCAAAGTTCAGCTGGGAAGAGCTGCTTTGAAGGCAGGTTGGCAGCAGACCCTGAGGCTGTGCTGGGGGTGGCCACATCTGGCTCCTTCTGGCAGGATTTTGGAAAGCCCATTACCAGCTGTGAGCACCAGGCTAAGGGCATGGAGCAGAAACAGTCCCTATCCCTGAGGTTCCCAACCCCCAGCTGGTCTCTATCCCTGAACTACTAAAACTTCCAAACAGGCTCTCCCTCTACCTGAATTCTCTGCAGTTTTAAGAAAAACAAAATAACTCCCACCCTGTATACTTCCAAATGAAGTATTCTAAGAGTTTTAGAGGGAAATTTGATCTTCAGTTCCAGAACAAAAGAATTAAAGAATCTCATCTGTGGCGATTGAGACTGACACACACAGACACACACACAGACACACACACACAGAGTTCTTGTTAGTAGCAAGAGCAGATCTGAGCTGAGCAGAAAGCTCTCTTTAATTAACTCTTTCTCAATGTATAGCTTTACAGATATGGGTCTGGACCAAGAGGTCAAACGGGATGATTTTTTTTCAAAAAAATGTTAGTCCAGACACACCATGCTCATATTGTGACTGTTTTCAGTCACGTTCTTTCTCACACATACCTTCGGCGGTTTTCCGGCCCAACATCCACACACACACACATTCTTTTGGGTGATTTTCCAGCCCGAGATTCACACTCTCACTCCTCCATGTATTCATTAGGTGGTTTTCCAGCCCAGACTTGCACTCCTCACAAATATACAGTCCTGTGTAACCTGTCCAAGACTGCTTTGTATTTTGACTGATTGCTGTGATTTAATCATGCTAGTATTAGTCTTCCTTGACCATCCAGATGGTCATGTTAGTTTTGATCTTCTTTTATCATCCAGGTGGTTGAAGGAGAGTTGGGATCTTCCAGTTTTCTCTTTTTTTCTCACTCTTTTTGTCAGAGACAGGACAGAGACCTGTTCGGGGGTCTCTGTTTGGGACCTTCTTTAGTTCAGCGTTTTGCCATCCTGTAACCAAAGGGATACTATGTTTGACCAACCAGACAGCCTTTTATGATGGCATGACTGTCTGGGTAGATGAGGGAAGAGCACTGGATGTTGTCTACCGTGACTTCAGCAAGGCTTTTGACACCCTCTCTCACAACATCCTCATAGGCAAGTTCCAGAAGTGTGGGTTGGATGAATGCACAGTGAGATGGATCATGAACTGGCTGGATGGGAGAGCTCAGAGGGTTGTGATCAATGGTGCAGAGTCTGGTTGAGGCCGGTAGTTAGTGGGGTTCCCCAGGGGTCAGTACTAGGTCCAGTCCTGTTCAACCTATTCATCCATGACCCAGATGAAGAGACTGAGTGCACCCTCAGCAAGTTTGCTGATGATACCAAACTGTGAGGAAGGGTTGAACACCAGAAGGCTGTGCCGCCATTCAGTGAGACCTGGGCAGGCTGGAGGACTGGGAAGAAAAGAACCTGATGAAATTCAGCAAGGGCAAGTGCAGGATCCTGGCACCTGGGAAGGAATAACCCCAGGCACCAGTATAGGCTAGGGGTGGACCTGCTAGAAAGCAATATTGCAGAGAAGGACCTGGGAGTTCTGGTTGACAACAGGTTGATCATGAGCCAGAAATGTGCCCTCGTGGCCAAAAAGGCAAATGGTATCCTGTGGTGCATTAGGAAAAGTGTCACCAGCAGGTCAAGGCAGGTGATTCTCCCCCTCTACTCTGCCCTGGTGAGGCCGCATCTGGAGTACTGTGTCCAGTTCTGGGCTCCCCAGTTTAAGTAGGACAAGGAATTACTGGAGGGAGTCCAGTGGTGGGCTACAAAGATGATTAGGAGCCTAGAACACCTTTCTTATGAGGAGCGACTGAGAGAGCTGGGTCTGTACAGTCTGAAGAAGAGGAGACTGAGAGGAGATCTTATCAATATTTATAAATATCTCAAGGGTGGGTGTCAAGAAGATGGGACCAGACTCTTTTCAGTGGTGCCCAATGATAGGATGAGGGGCAACAGGCACAGACTGAAACATAGGAGGTTCCAACTTCTTTGAGGGTGCCAGAGCACTGGAATGTGCTGCCCAGAGAGGTTGTGGAGTCTCCTTCTCTGGAGACATTCCTGTGTGATCTGCTCTAGATGGACTAGATGATCTCCAGAGGTCCTCCCAACCTCAACCATTCTGAGATTCTGTAGCAATTTTCACCTGGACTAACCCAGAGGTGACTAATGTCACTCTCATTAAAGATGGAATGAGTAAGTATGTTCCTAAGTGTTTAAAGCAGTTTCTTTGGAATTGATTAATGGAATTCACAATTTGACTTACTGACACACTGTCGTGGTTTAACCTGAGCTAGCAAAATAACCACAATAGCCGCTCGCTCACTCCTCCCCCCACTCCCCAAATAAGGGAGACAATCAAAAGGGAAGGGAAGAAGACAGTTTAATGAAATATCAAAATACTAATATACTATTGATAGCATAAATCGGCTAACTGAAGAAACTTTTAAAACAACAACAAAAAAAAGCAGTTTTAAAAGCAAGCATCCTTTATTAACTCATCAGCACCCATGGAGATCGTTCCACCTAGTGAGGGCCCTGAACAATTCCCAGACACAGGTTATATCCACACAGATCATACATATTCATTACACTTCTTGGAAATTCTTTGCATATGCATTACATTTCTTGGAACTACTTAGCATATGTACACATCCCTTGCGCATGTGTAGTTCAATATGTCAGTGATCTTTCAAGGGTCCTGGGATGAAGAAGTCTCTCTCAGGCTGTCTGCTGCTTGACCCCAGGTTCTGTGCAGGTGTTGTCTCTCTGTTATTCAACTCAAAACCACACAGGTAGTAATAACCGGTCTCAAGCTGGTCTCTGCGCTGGTCTCGCCACCTTATATTCTAGGAGCAAGTGCACTGTCTTCTAACCTTCTCCTAAAACATATCATTCTTGTTACTTAATGCCTAACAAGTATCTAACACCTAAAATTTGTGAACCTTATTAATTTAGCAAGTACTTAAAAATATACAATTCTTATTTTTATTAACTAATTTTATTACTATTATTACTAGTTATTATTAGTACTAATTACTGATTTTAGGTATCACTATTAGTAAATATATCTAAAATAAAAATAGAATATGAAATAAAAAATACTCAATGCAATTCTTCATTAACTCCATCTGTACTGAACAGACAATCCAGGAGTGGGAAGAGACAAAAAGGGCAGAAAGGCCCAAAGGCCTCTGCAAAACGGCAGGATGGCAAAACGCTGAACTAAAGAAGGTCCCAAACAGAGACCCCCGAACAGGTCTCTGTCCTGTCTCTGACAAAAAGAGTGAGAAAAAAAGAGAAAACTGGAAGATCCCAACTCTCCTTAAATATGAAGCATGACACTAATGGGATGGAATACTCTTATTGATCGGTCTGGATAGAATCATAGAATGTTAGGGATTGGAAGGGACCTCGAAAGATCATCTAGTCCTATCCCCCTTCCAGAGCAGGAACACCTAGATGAGGTTACGCAGGAAGGCATCCAGGCGGGTTTTGAATGTCTCCAGAGAAGGAGACTCCACAACCTCCCTGGGCAGCCTGTACCAGTGTTCTGTTACCCTCACTGAGAAGAAGTTTCTTCTCAAATTTAAGTGGAACCTCTTGTGTTCCAGTTTGAACCCATTACCCCTTGTCCTACTGTTGGTTGTCACCGAGAAGAGCCTGGCTTCATCCTCGTGACGTTAATGAGGTTACCTCTCAGTCTCCTCCAGGCTAAAGAGACCCAGCTCCCTCAGCCTTTCCTCATAAGGGAGATGCTCCACTCCCTTAATCATCTTGGTTGCCCTGTGCTGGACTCTCTCCAGCAGTTCCCTGTCCTTCTTGAACTGAGGGGCCCAGAACTGGACACAATATTCCAGATGCGGTCTCACCAGGGCAGAGTAGAAGGGAAGGAGATCCTCTTTGGACCTACTAACCACCCCCCAGGATGCCATTGGCCTTCCTGGCCACAAGGGCACAGTGCTGGCTCATGGCCATCCTGTTATCCACCAGGAGCCCCAGGTCCCTTTCCGCTACACTGCTCTCTAATAGGTTGTTCCCCAACTTATACTGGAACCTGGGGTTGTTCCTGCCCAGATGCAAAACTCTAAACTTTCCCTTGTTATATTTTATTAAATTTTTCCCCATCCAACTCTCCAGCCTGTCCAGGTCTCACTGGATGTCGGCACAGCCTTCTGGCATGTCAGCCACTCCTCCCAGCTTGGTGTCATCAGCAAACTTGCCGACGGTGCACTCTATTCCCTCATCCAAATCGTTGATGAATATACTGAATAATACAGGCCCCAGTACTGATCCCTGAGGCACTCCACTATATACAGACCTCCAACTAGACTCCGCCCCATTGACCACGACACTGGCTTCTTCCATTCAGCCAGTTCCCAGTCCATCTCACCACTCGATTGTCCAGATCGCACTCCCTCAGTTTAGCTGTGAAGATGCTGTGGGAAACTGTGTCAAATACCTTACTCAAGTCAAGTTAGACCACGTCCACCGCTCTGCCATCATCCATCCATCTTGTTATGTCCTCATAAAAGTCAATGAGGTTGGTCAAGCACGACTTCCCCTTGGTAAAGCCATGTTGACTGCCCCTAATGACTCTTTTATCCTTGATATGCCTTGAGATGGCACCAGGGATAAATCATTCCATCAGTTTCCCAGGGATGGAGGTGAGGCTGACTGGTCTATAGTTACCTGGGCCCTCCTTCTTGCCCTTTTTGAAGACTGGAGTGACATTTGCTTTCCTCCAGTCCTCAAGCACCTATCCCATTTCCCAAGACTTGGGAAAGATGATGGAGAGTGGTCCTGCAATGACCTCAGCCAGCTCCCTCAGCACCCACGGGCGCATCCCATTTGGACCCATGGATTTATGTATGTCCAGATTGCCTAATTGCTCCCTAACCCATTCCTCATCAACCGAGGCAAGCTCCTCCATTTTCCTGCCTTCCTCTGGGCCCTCAGTGGTATGGGGCTCCTCAGGACAGCCTCTGGCAGAGTAGACAAAGAAGGCATTCAGTAACTCTGCCTTCTCTGTATTTTCTGTCACCAGGGCACCTACCTCATTCATCAGTAGGCCTACACTGCCTCTGGTGTTAGTTTTATCTGCTATGTATTTGAAAAAGCTCTTTCTGTTGTCCTTGACCCCTCTTGCCAGGTTTAATTCTAAGGAGGCCTTAGATTTCCTAGTTGCCTCCCTACACCCTCTGACAACAGCCTTATGTTCTTCCCAAGTGGCCAGCCCCTCCTTCTATGATCTATAAACTCTCCTCTTCCACTTGAGCTTACCCAGCAGCTCCCTGTTTAACCACACAGGTCTCCTGACTCCCTTCCTTGACTTCCTATGTGTCAGGATGCTCTGATCTTGAGCCTGGTAGAAGCAGTCCCTGAACACTAACCAACTATCTTGGGCCCCTTTTACCTTCAAGCAGCCTTGCCCATAGGATTTCCCCCAGCAATTGCCTGAAAAGGCCAAAGTTTGCCCTGCTGAAGTCCAGGGTTGCAATTTTGCTAGCAATTCTGTTCCTGCCACAGGAGATCCTGAACTCTTCCATCTCATGGTCACTGCAACCAAGGCAGCCCTCAACCTTTACTGCTTTAACCAGACCCTTCTTGTTAGTGAGAACGAGATCCAGCAGCGCTCCTCTCCTAGTTGACTCATCCACCATTTGCATCAAATTTATCATCAATGCACTGGAGGAACCTCCTGGGCTGTGGTTGGCTGGCTGAGTAGTCCTTCCAGCAAACATCAGGGCAGTTAAAATCCCCCACAACAGCCAGGGCCTGTGACTGTTAGATTGCTCTCAGCTGTCTGTAGAAGGCCTCATCAACTTCCTCACCCTGATCTGGTGGCCTGTCATAGACACCCACAACAGTATCACCCCTGCCAGCCTGCCTCTTAATTCTCACCCATAGACTCTCAACTCGCTCCTTATCTGCCCCTGGACAGTACTGAATACACTGTAGTTGCTCTCTCATGTAAAGAGCAACTCCACCACCGCGCCTGGCTGACCTGTCTTTCCTGAAAAGGACATAGCCAGTCAAGGTCTTTCCCATCTATGCCCCCCTTACTAGCTGCCTCACACCTGTGGACAGAGCACTCGGAATGTCCTTGGTTCTCCGACCAGAGCAACTTAAAACATTAACTCTGTTCTGGGGTGTTATCTCTTGTTCTCAAACTAAATTCAGATGACAACTGTGCTAGCTATGAGAAAGGTTTCTAACTGCATGAAGAAAATTAACTCATTTTCAGTCAAACCAGCATCCATAATAATAATCGCCCACATTTAGCGCCTCCTTCTTTTGAACCATATTTTTATTATCAGTCTTTTGACTGTAACTTACACACAATAAAGCCCCCAAAGGTACTGTGTGGGCTTATCATGATGGGGATGCCTACCCAGGGTATGCTATTAATCATAAAGGAATTAATTGTACATTAAGGAATCCCATGGATATGCACTACCTCAGTAAAATATGCTAATACATCTGGAAAACATCCTAGACAAAAAAAGAGGTACCCAACCAAACCCTTTGTGGAAATCTAAAATGTTTTCCCAACCTCTCGAGTCTTTATTTTTTCCCCATTTAACTTCTACTAAACAGCAGCTTGCACTGACACATTTATGTATCGTGGTTGAGACGGACAAACGACATAGACCAAGTTCTTCCAGGATGAAAGTAGTAGATGCCATTTATTGCCACAAGTGCATTTTTATACAGTTTTACCAATTCATGTGTCTCTTCACTATTGGTTACAAGTTACAGCAGTAACATCTCATTGGCTATTTTTGCTATCATCAATGTTACTCTTCTACTCCCTTTTCTCTCACGGGTACATCCTTAACATCTCTGGATACTCCTTTACTCCTTCATATCTTCAAGGCTTATTTCTGTTCCCATGCCCTCCGTCAGGGAATCCACGGACCCACCATAGTCCTCCACATTTATGCACATGTTCATCTCAACGATTGGACCCAGGATGGCTTAAACATCCTTAAAGGTCAAATGAAAGTCACCTGACAGCTGCTATCAGAAAGCAGGTTTGCTACAGATTACTTGCTAGTAAAAGAAGGAGGCTCATGTGTTGTTCTAAATCAAATTGCAGATGAATATCATCTAGTTTTTGATGGAGGAATGCAGATAACAAACTACAAGATATTATAAATAAAATACCTAACCTTCATTCTCAATTAAGAGTGCAGCAAGAATTTTGATAAGTCTTTTTTTCCTCGATTTTTGATACATTAGGTATGAAGTGGACAGGTTTATTTTCATGGCTACTAACTGGCTTGAAATGGTTGCTTATCATAGTAATCACTGGTTATGCATTTGTATTCTCAAAGTTTGCTTTAGCCACATAATATGTGACATCCTGTAACCCATAGAGTTACAATGCTACAGAGAGACCCTTGGGAAGATCCCCAGGAGATCATCCAATCACTTACTGAGTTTTGTTCATCCAAGATCACCGGGTGGAGTGTGGTGACCAACCCTCACCTTCCCCCCCTTCTGTACATTCCCCCCCATTTTTGTACCTTGAATTCCGAGACCTCCCCTCCCTGAACCTCTTCTGTACCTTGCCATGGTGCTTAATTCAGAGAAATGAAAATCGAGTCCCTTTTTCTCTTTGACAGTAGTTTTGGGGTTTAGATCTCCTGTGTCTCATTGATGGAAGGTTTGGGGTTTTGATCTCCTGTATCTCTTTGACAGATGGTTTGCAGTTCTGCTCTCTTGCTCTCAGATCACAGTTCTAAACAATTGCATGTAGGTAAAGCAATGCTATAAAGCTAACTTTAGGACAGAACCAGCTGATAATCTCACTAGCACAGTGACATCCTCATGTCCAGGGACACTTGACTGTATGACACTGCTAGTCACCTTAATTGCAGACATAAGTGTTATGAGTATTATCTGTATCAGTATTGTTCTTGTTAATATTAGGTTCATAACTGTTTTCATCCATGAACATTTGATTAGAATTCATTCTATTGGATCTAACATAAGAAGTTTTTGTATCTAGATGCTTAATAAAGTATACAAACACTGGCAATTCTGATGTTTGGTTTGTTTGCTACCCTTCCTACTGGAGTCCAGTAGGCACTTTTCATTTATTTACTGTTTGCAAATATTGTCCTGTGGCCATGAGTCTGGTATTGTACGTATACCCACTTCAAACATTTGGACCAAAGTAAGGCAGCAGAGGAGGTATCTTGGTGCTACTGTGACCCAGATCTGTCCTAGACAGCCCAAACCTTTACTAATGCCTAACCCTGCAAGGTAGCTGGGTTATGACAGTGAGTCCTGGGGATGGGAGCTGAGGTGTTCAGAACCCTGGGGAGAGGAAGTGAGCCCCGGTGAGTCAAGCAGTGCTCCATTATATTTCTCTTGGCCATTGAGGTTGTCTCCATTTGGTTTCTCTCTCACTTGATCATCTGTAGTTTCCCTAGATGCCCTCCTGAGACTCCAAGGCCCTCACTGTGTCGCCAAGTCTTTTTTTCTTGCCCTATTCCCTCATAATTCTTCTGCTCTCTAGAACTTAGGTGTTAATTAGACTGATTCACAGTTTCTGATATGTTTCTTGTGTTTCCACGGGGGTTTTTTTGTGTTTTCTATCCTTTAGCACTCATCTAGTTCTGTTAAGGGAATCAGTTCAAGAGACCATCAGGGTGACCCTAAATCATCAGTGAATTACAGTAAATAATTTACTTTGCAATCAAAGATGTTTTTGAGAAGAGGTTCTTTTGGAATTTAAATCTGCTTTGTCATTCAGTCCTACCCAGAATGTAGTTCTGGTAGAAGTTAGGTAGCATGTTCAGTCTTGCTAGAAATTTAGTGTAAGCCAAAGGCATTTTATTTTATATGAACTAAACCACATAATATTTGGTAATAATATAGTTACTGCATTTAATAAACTGCTTAGTATGACACAGCTAAGTATAGCATCTATATTTTTCTATCTACACCCCAGAAAAATTAAGCTTAAACCCCTATTTGGTCACATTGCAGATACAATAGATGCAGCTGTAATAAAAGAGCGGGTATTGCCATTCCCAGTAAGGGTCACTTTCTCTGTTCAGCATTTAACATGTTGCAAACTTAAAGCAGACAGGCAGATGAACAAACTCACCACTGCTCCTCCAGCTGCCTTTATGTCTTCTGCTGATTTACCCCTCCACTTTCCAAGCTAATTGTGGTAAGGGTGGTGGGCAGGGCCCAGGATATATGAGCCACAGCCTCTTAGCAGGGAGATTGTTCTGCTATTAGGCTGTTTTGGTGTTGGTGTTCTGCAGCTCCTTTAGTAGTTTACAGCATCTGAGCTGTCTAAGCTATGTGAAAAGGTGTATTTGGACATTTAGAGGAGTGGAGATGTCTGTTTGAGATAAGAGCTTCAGAACTAGTCAAGGTTCATGTTTTGGTTTTGTTAAAAAACAAGTTTCTCTTTTAGTGAATTTGCCTGTCAGCTAAAGCCTTCACATTAGCTGCATTTTTCTTGAAGAACCAGATACATGTTTTGGTAAACTTAGCAATGGAATGTGAGGTTATTGATAAGCATGGATGGACATCTCATGAGAGGGGCAACAAGAAACAGGTGGTCAAGAAACTGACCAACTGTGTATAACATTCCATTCACGTGAATACTTCATATAAAAGTGGGAGATCACGAGGATGTCAATCCTTCTTTTACCTTTTGCTTATGGCCGACATTAGGAGAGGATCTTGCTAGTTGTCCCTGCAAACTGAGGCCTAGTGAGAGACTGAATCCAGCTCTGGTTGGCTGCAGAGTCCAATCCAGGACTTTGGGTGCTGGCTCTGCAGTTGCTGAGACTTCCAAGTTTGGTTTTGTATATTTTGTATTATTTTCTCTATTCTAAATAGTAGCGTTACTAAAACATTTTCAATTTTTCCAACTCTCTTCTCCCTGTCCTTCTTTTCCTCCTGATTGCCTGTCCTTAGTGGGAAGGGGGGAGAGGGAGGGGCAAAAGGGGGAAGGGGGGAGAGAGGAAATTAACAATACATCTGCCAGGGTTTTATTGTCACCCCGCAATCTAAACCCTCGACAGTTCATGTCACGGAATATTACCCCGAAGGACAACAGGGTCCAAAGCAGCCTTTATTAAACTGGTGAAACAGGGTTTTAATATTCCAAAAGTGACTTAAATACAGGTTCGAATATCAGCTGGAAACTTATTTAGGGGCGGCAACCACTACAGCAGGCGGTCCACAGAGTGCATGCACGTGGCTTCACTCACAACAATGCCGGAGTCGCCCCTGAGTCCCGGAGAAGCACACACTTGCCCAAGCCTATCCGTAATTATTTTAAAGAGATAATTTGAAGTATGTGTGCAAACGTGCACAGAAAGTATAAATATACTCGCAATCCTGCGAGAAGTTTTACTCACGGCCGTGGCGGTGAGGCAAGCGGAGACTCCGTTGCGGGGAGCTGGGGGGGGGGGCGTAGCTCCTGGCGGCAGTGGCTAAGCTCGTTCTCCGAGAAAACTCCAGGGCCAAAGGGAAGTTTTCGACGAGTGTCCCGTTTTAAGAGCTTGACCTGACTGCAGTCATTCCTCCTATTCCCGGAAGCCCCCCAAAAACATCCTCCACCCTGGGTGTGGGCGCCCAGCGGCTTTTGCCCCTAACGACTCTGGTATGGGTGCTCTGGGGCCAGACAAAGAGGCTGTTAGGCCCGCGGCAGCCAGGAGAGAGGGGGATGTGCCCACTCCTCCATACTGAAGGAGGGAGGGGGAGAGTGGGGGCAGAAGAGGGGGAGAGAGGCGAGGGGGGGTTGCATTCTGCCACAATCCCACCCTGTGACTACAGTCATGGTCAAGTCATAACTTTAGAGTGGTGTGACAGCCACCTCTTGCCTCCAAAGTAAAAGGGGACATTCCTGCCAGTGAGCCTTAATGTCCACTGTGGATCGCCATATCTCATGTGTTGACTTACCCCTGCAAAACAGTTATTAATAACAATATACAATAAAATTGAAGTAATTGCAACAATCACCAATTGCCCAAGGTAATTAATGAGTCCCAGCATCAGTCACAGTTCATTAGTGTTTCCATTCCTGTGACTGCCTTCCTTCTGAATGGCTTGCTGGTTTTAGCTGGATCCTTTTCCACCCCGTCATTGTTGGTGGTGTTTTCAAGGCATCTGGATGCTTTTCCATCCCTTGCTGGTGTTAGCTGGATCTTCTTCCACAACAAGAACAGAGATTTTGTAGAAGGAAAACCTACAGCAACACTCATCAGCTGTTTTAACCTGAGCATTTGGCTTACGCAAGAGTAGCAGCTTTATTCTGCATTCCCCATCAGGCACTCGTGCACACACATTAAATCACACGCACCCGGACACCCATAGGCCATGTGGGGTCCCCGGCTGCTGCAGCAATGGGGAGCTGGTGTAGCTAAAACTTCACACCAAACACACACAAGCAAACACCTTAAGGCAACTACTGCAATGGGGGTTTAAGTTAAAAGGTTAAGCTTCTGCTGTAACAAAACGGGCTGTATACAGCAAAATACACGTGCCTCTTTAACCCTCCAAAGCAATGGCTTATTATTATTATTACTATTTTGTGCAAATTTTAAAATCTTCAAATATGCATAAAAGCAATATCAACAACAAAAGTAGTTAAGTCTGCTAATACTGAAACTTCCGTAATGCAAAGGCACATGTCCAGGCCGAAGCAAAGGCTAGTGCCATGATTCTGCTTGCTGCTGGTCAGAATCCTCTATTAGTCTCTTAATATGAGATAGCTTGTTGTGGAGATACACGCATCTGTACTTCTCTTCCACCCTGTCATCTTCCTTTGCCCTGCAAGAAAACACAAAGAACAGACCTCGGTCCCTTTGGAACCGGGCTTTCATGGTTAGTAGTCTGGAACTATCCACCGAGCACTAATACGGTGGGTTTTCCCATTCTCATCAAGGGCTTCCCAGGCATGTAACCCTCTGGGTTTTGCTAGAGTCATGGGCACAATACCGATAGACGGTAACTTCACCATGACAGGCTGGCCCACTTGTATCTTTGGGGCCTGTTTTCCCTCCGTGTTGGTTGTCAAGTTGCTGTCCGTCAACGGCCTTTCAGGACAGAAAGCCCTGATTTTGGGGCTTCCATAGCTTCCCCAGCGGTTATTGACAAGGAAGACAGCTTGTGCTAGTCTCTTGTCCCAGTTGTGTCGCGATACATCTGCGTATTTCTTAATCAAACCATTGGTTCGTTCCACGATCCCATTGGCCTGGGGATAGTATGGTGTATGAAACACCCACTTAATACCTTCTCCCTTTGCCCAGTCTTGAACCACGGCAGCTGAAAAGTGTGTGCCATTATCACTCTGGATACTCTCAGGAGTGGGTAGGACACCAAACCACCCACACAGCACTTGCACGGTTTGATCTCCAGTGGCTGTGTTGACAGCAGTGGCCATTGATAATCCTGACACTACCTCTACCCCCACCAGGATGTATTTCTTTCCATTAGAGGGTCTCAATGGCCCGATATAGTCAACTTGCCACGTGCTCCAGAGGGTCTTGCCCTGCCTGATATGTAGGGCCGGGGCCTGATTCGGATGATCAGCTTTAAGTCTGATCCGACATTGTGGACAGGCTGTAAGAATTGCTTCGCATGTTTCCATGGACACTGGCCAGCCCCGGGATCGGCATTCGTAATAAAGATCTGCCTTTCCAGAATGGCCCCGCTTAAGATGTAACCATTCAGCTAGCCGTGTCCACTCCTCTGGTATGCTTTCAGCTAGCCTGATCTGGGCCAGAAAGTCAACTTGTTGATTCCATTTGGCAGCAGGGGTTCCATCCTTTGCATGGCCTTTTACCCAGCCCACACTCAGAGGTCGTGACCTGCCTATCTCTAATAGTCTTTGCCAGTCTTCAGCTCTCCACACTCTGGTGCGATTTACTTCCCACTGATTGGATTCCCATTGGCATATCCATTCAGTTGCACCCTTATAGGTTGCATAGGAATCAGTGTAAATCGTGGAGGCTCCTTCTTCTGCTGCTAATAAGAGAGCACGCAGTTCTCCTACTTGAGCACTACCTTCCCCCTCCTCTGTTATTCTTTTTCCGGTAGAAATCTCTAATGCTGCTGCCTTATACTGCCAGTTTGTACCTACCCGATGGGCTGATGCATCAGTGAACCAGACTCCTTGTGTGTCTGAGTCCTGAGTTAGCTTAGGTGCTTCTTTAATTGGAGAGGGTTTATAAGGCAGGCTCAACAGGGCCGGATCAGCGTTCATGGGTTGTTGAAGCTTCGAAACCTTTACAGAACCCTCCTTTAGTAGTAACAATTGGCTAACTCCCTCCAAATAAGCGTACCATTTTCGTACCGTTGCTTTCTGTGCCACCCCTTCGGGGGGGGTAACCCTTTAAGGATTGAATTCAACAGAGGGAAAGGGCCTTGTACAATAACTTCCTGTGACGTGCACAGCTTCTCTGCCTCCTTAACTGCTCGGGTAAGTGAGAGAAGCCCCTTTTCCCACTCCGAATATCGTTGTTCAGCTCCCTTAAATGCGGTGGAGGAGAACAACAAAGGTCTAGCTGGCTCTATTGGCCCTCTTTGGAATATAGCGCAATAGGAGGCATGTTCTGCAAACCTCCATTCCACTCTTAGTGGGTCTTGTGGATGTAGTGGGCCCAATTTCTGATAGGCTTTAAGTTCATCCTTTAGAACATTAAGGGCCTCTGTATGTTGTAGGGTCCAAGTCCATTTCTTGTTTTTTCGGAGTAGGTCGTACAGGGGACGGGCAATCACTGAGAACCCTGGGATATGTTTTCTCCAGTACCCTAGTGTTCCCAACAGGCATTGCAAGTCCGCTTTGCTGTTTGGGGTGTGCCCCTTTTCTATGGTAGCCAGAACGTCATCAGGCACTGCTATGGCTCCCCCTATCCACCAAGCCCCTAGGAATTTAACTTCCTGGCTGGGACCCTGGCACTTGGACGGTGGAATATCCAATCCATTCTGTGTTAATAAGTTCCAAAGAGTTTCTGCTACTTGCCCCACCTGTTCCTTATTTCCTCCACCCACTAAGATGTCGTCTATATATTGATATATGCAAATACCTGAGGGTACCTGTACAGTGTCAATGAGTGTCGCAAGGGCATTGTGGGCAATAGTAGGAGAGTGTTTGTACCCCTGAGGAAGCCGATTAAAGGTGTATTGCTTCCCTTCCCAGGTAAAAGCAAATTGTGTCTTGTCTTCTTCCCTTAGGGGAATCATGAAGAACATGTCTTTAACATCTAAAGCGGCCATCCATGGGTGGGCTGCTGCTTGTATTGCAGTCACCACGGAGGCTATATTTGGGACAGCAGCTGTTAGTGGTGCTGTGTTATTATTCAGTTTTCGATAGTCGATAGTCAGGCGCCATCGCCCATCAGGCTTGCGAACGGGCCAAACTGGGGAATTATAAGGAGAATGGGTGCGGCTAATTATCTGTCTTTCTTCAAGATCATTAATAACCTCCGTAATGCCCCGCTTTGCTGCATTTGGCAGGGGGTACTGTGGAGTACAGGTTATTGTAGATGTAGGTAGAGCAGGAGCAAGTTGCAGAATCCTAATGTCAGTAGTCCCTTCGGGTGGCAAGGGCGCGGGGGTAAGTGGCAATATTCTAATACGGGCTACCTCTGCTCTGTGACTTCCAAAGCTCCAAATCTCCCCATTGGGTAAGCACCATCGTCTACCTGCCAAAATATCGAATCCCAATATGTTCGCCTTATAAGGACTCAGGGCAACTTCCACAGCCGTTGTCCGCTTTTTCCCAGGCAGCAAAAGGTGAGTTCGAGCTAAAGGACATCTCTCTGCTACACCCGTTACCCCTACTATATTGATGGCTTTCCTTGATGGTTTAATCCCGAGTTTGTCAGCTTGCCGCCTGTTCAAAACACTGATTTGTGCGCCCGTGTCAATTAAAAATTTCACACTTATTCGCCTTGGACCAACGGGAATATGTATGTATGGTTCTTTATCACTGGACCATTGGCAGGAGAATACCAAGCGGGTGGGGCGGTCCCGGTTCCCATCCGCCTTTACTAGTTTTTTGATTCCCTTTGTGAGGATGCGAAAGGGTTAGTGTTTCGCTTGTCCTCGGGGGGGGGGGCGGTTGCCGGTGCCTTCTCTTTGTTCTCTGATCTTCCCTCTAAGTATTCCACTAGCTCCTGTAAATGCTCAGTGGAGAGCTTGTGCACCAGTTTTCGAGGCACGCCCAAAGCGGTTGCACGGTGCCAGAGGTCGCTCCGCTGCAAACTGCTACTCTGATTTGACTGGCAGCCAAAACGCTCCGGTTTCTGTGACGGGGGGGGCGGCCTGGTGGGGGGGGGTCCCTGAAGAGGCTCGGCTCGGCTCGTCTTCCGGACCGCCCGGCTTCTATACGGGCTGCCGCTCGGGTCTACCCACCCCATCTCGCGCCCATGTGTAACCACATTGTGTAAAATTTCCGCCCAGGTTAATACATGTTCAGGAGGACTTCGGGGATTTTGCTTATTGCGATCAATAGCCCCCTGAACCTTTTCCTTAAGGGACTGGACATATATTTTTAAGGCATCCGGTAATCCTTTAATAAGCAGCCGAAGGTGGACCGGATCCACCAGCGCCGCCATAGGGGGGGACTGCCGGCCTCTTTCATACATTGCTTGTATACAAGCCGCCTTTTGAACTCCCTCGGCAAGGTCCGATAAACCGTTTATAACAATTGCCACCGGCTCCCCACGTTCCCTGGGATCTATACCACCAGCCCAGTAAGCTACACGAGATGTAATGGACTGATCACCGTCTGGACCATCACTTAAAAATACCCATCCGATCGTATGCTTTGTTGCGAAAAGTCCTGTATTAGACAGTCAAACTGTTCGCTCTGCCGCGAGAGGTTTTGCTTTAAAAAGTCAAACTCTTTGCCTTGCCGCGAAAGGTCCTGCTTTAAGGAGTTAAACTGTTCGCTCTGCTGCGAAAAGTCCTGCTTTAAGGAGTCAAAAACTTTTCGCTTTGATGCGAAAAGTCCTGCTTTAAGGAGTCAAACTTTTCGCTTTGCTGCGAAAGGTTTTGCTTTAAAGAATCAAATTGTTTGGTTTGCCACAAAAAGTCCTGCTTTAAGGAGTCAAACTTTTCCCTTTGCTGCGAGAAGTTTTCCTCCATTCGGTGCTTAAGTTTACACAGATCCTGTGCTATCTTTAAGCAAACACACAAACTGAAGCACATCGCGCACCACATAATGAAAAACCACGCTGCAAAATGCCAGGTTTCTGCAGAAATGTTACTCAACCCTCTAAAAAGTACCTCCATCTCTGATATCCTGCACGACTACGCCAAATTGTCACGGAATATTACCCCGAAGGACAACAGGGTCCAAAGCAGCCTTTATTAAACTGGTGAAACAGGGTTTTAATATTCCAAAAGTGACTTAAATACAGGTTCGAATATCAGCTGGAAACTTATTTAGGGGCGGCAACCACTACAGCAGGCGGTCCACAGAGTGCATGCACGTGGCTTCACTCACAACAATGCCGGAGTCGCCCCTGAGTCCCGGAGAAGCACACACTTGCCCAAGCCTATCCGTAATTATTTTAAAGAGATAATTTGAAGTATGTGTGCAAACGTGCACAGAAAGTATAAATATACTCGCAATCCTGCGAGAAGTTTTACTCACGGCCGTGGCGGCGAGGCAAGCGGAGACTCCGTTGCGGGGAGCTGGGGGGGGGGCGTAGCTCCTGGCGGCAGTGGCTAAGCTCGTTCTCCGAGAAAACTCCAGGGCCAAAGGGAAGTTTTCGACGAGTGTCCCGTTTTAAGAGCTTGACCTGACTGCAGTCATTCCTCCTATTCCCGGAAGCCCCCCAAAAACATCCTCCACCCTGGGTGTGGGCGCCCAGCGGCTTTTGCCCCTAACGACTCTGGTATGGGTGCTCTGGGGCCAGACAAAGAGGCTGTTAGGCCCGCGGCAGCCAGGAGAGAGGGGGATGTGCCCACTCCTCCATACTGAAGGAGGGAGGGGGAGAGTGGGGGCAGAAGAGGGGGAGAGAGGCGAGGGGGGGTTGCATTCTGCCACAATCCCACCCTGTGACTACAGTCATGGTCAAGTCATAACTTTAGAGTGGTGTGACAGCCACCTCTTGCCTCCAAAGTAAAAGGGGACATTCCTGCCAGTGAGCCTTAATGTCCACTGTGGATCGCCATATCTCATGTGTTGACTTACCCCTGCAAAACAGTTATTAATAACAATATACAATAAAATTGAAGTAATTGCAACAATCACCAATTGCCCAAGGTAATTAATGAGTCCCAGCATCAGTCACAGTTCATTAGTGTTTCCATTCCTGTGACTGCCTTCCTTCTGAATGGCTTGCTGGTTTTAGCTGGATCCTTTTCCACCCCGTCATTGTTGGTGGTGTTTTCAAGGCATCTGGATGCTTTTCCATCCCTTGCTGGTGTTAGCTGGATCTTCTTCCACAACAAGAACAGAGATTTTGTAGAAGGAAAACCTACAGCAACACTCATCAGCTGTTTTAACCTGAGCATTTGGCTTACGCAAGAGTAGCAGCTTTATTCTGCATTCCCCATCAGGCACTCGTGCACACACATTAAATCACACGCACCCGGACACCCATAGGCCATGTGGGGTCCCCGGCTGCTGCAGCAATGGGGAGCTGGTGTAGCTAAAACTTCACACCAAACACACACAAGCAAACACCTTAAGGCAACTACTGCAATGGGGGTTTAAGTTAAAAGGTTAAGCTTCTGCTGTAACAAAACGGGCTGTATACAGCAAAATACACGTGCCTCTTTAACCCTCCAAAGCAATGGCTTATTATTATTATTACTATTTTGTGCAAATTTTAAAATCTTCAAATATGCATAAAAGCAATATCAACAACAAAAGTAGTTAAGTCTGCTAATACTGAAACTTCCGTAATGCAAAGGCACATGTCCAGGCCGAAGCAAAGGCTAGTGCCATGATTCTGCTTGCTGCTGGTCAGAATCCTCTATTAGTCTCTTAATATGAGATAGCTTGTTGTGGAGATACACGCATCTGTACTTCTCTTCCACCCTGTCATCTTCCTTTGCCCTGCAAGAAAACACAAAGAACAGACCTCGGTCCCTTTGGAACCGGGCTTTCATGGTTAGTAGTCTGGAACTATCCACCGAGCACTAATACGGTGGGTTTTCCCATTCTCATCAAGGGCTTCCCAGGCATGTAACCCTCTGGGTTTTGCTAGAGTCATGGGCACAATACCGATAGACGGTAACTTCACCATGACAGGCTGGCCCACTTGTATCTTTGGGGCCTGTTTTCCCTCCGTGTTGGTTGTCAAGTTGCTGTCCGTCAACGGCCTTTCAGGACAGAAAGCCCTGATTTTGGGGCTTCCATAGCTTCCCCAGCGGTTATTGACAAGGAAGACAGCTTGTGCTAGTCTCTTGTCCCAGTTGTGTCGCGATACATCTGCGTATTTCTTAATCAAACCATTGGTTCGTTCCACGATCCCATTGGCCTGGGGATAGTATGGTGTATGAAACACCCACTTAATACCTTCTCCCTTTGCCCAGTCTTGAACCACGGCAGCTGAAAAGTGTGTGCCATTATCACTCTGGATACTCTCAGGAGTGGGTAGGACACCAAACCACCCACACAGCACTTGCACGGTTTGATCTCCAGTGGCTGTGTTGACAGCAGTGGCCATTGATAATCCTGACACTACCTCTACCCCCACCAGGATGTATTTCTTTCCATTAGAGGGTCTCAATGGCCCGATATAGTCAACTTGCCACGTGCTCCAGAGGGTCTTGCCCTGCCTGATATGTAGGGCCGGGGCCTGATTCGGATGATCAGCTTTAAGTCTGATCCGACATTGTGGACAGGCTGTAAGAATTGCTTCGCATGTTTCCATGGACACTGGCCAGCCCCGGGATCGGCATTCGTAATAAAGATCTGCCTTTCCAGAATGGCCCCGCTTAAGATGTAACCATTCAGCTAGCCGTGTCCACTCCTCTGGTATGCTTTCAGCTAGCCTGATCTGGGCCAGAAAGTCAACTTGTTGATTCCATTTGGCAGCAGGGGTTCCATCCTTTGCATGGCCTTTTACCCAGCCCACACTCAGAGGTCGTGACCTGCCTATCTCTAATAGTCTTTGCCAGTCTTCAGCTCTCCACACTCTGGTGCGATTTACTTCCCACTGATTGGATTCCCATTGGCATATCCATTCAGTTGCACCCTTATAGGTTGCATAGGAATCAGTGTAAATCGTGGAGGCTCCTTCTTCTGCTGCTAATAAGAGAGCACGCAGTTCTCCTACTTGAGCACTACCTTCCCCCTCCTCTGTTATTCTTTTTCCGGTAGAAATCTCTAATGCTGCTGCCTTATACTGCCAGTTTGTACCTACCCGATGGGCTGATGCATCAGTGAACCAGACTCCTTGTGTGTCTGAGTCCTGAGTTAGCTTAGGTGCTTCTTTAATTGGAGAGGGTTTATAAGGCAGGCTCAACAGGGCCGGATCAGCGTTCATGGGTTGTTGAAGCTTCGAAACCTTTACAGAACCCTCCTTTAGTAGTAACAATTGGCTAACTCCCTCCAAATAAGCGTACCATTTTCGTACCGTTGCTTTCTGTGCCACCCCTTCGGGGGGGGTAACCCTTTAAGGATTGAATTCAACAGAGGGAAAGGGCCTTGTACAATAACTTCCTGTGACGTGCACAGCTTCTCTGCCTCCTTAACTGCTCGGGTAAGTGAGAGAAGCCCCTTTTCCCACTCCGAATATCGTTGTTCAGCTCCCTTAAATGCGGTGGAGGAGAACAACAAAGGTCTAGCTGGCTCTATTGGCCCTCTTTGGAATATAGCGCAATAGGAGGCATGTTCTGCAAACCTCCATTCCACTCTTAGTGGGTCTTGTGGATGTAGTGGGCCCAATTTCTGATAGGCTTTAAGTTCATCCTTTAGAACATTAAGGGCCTCTGTATGTTGTAGGGTCCAAGTCCATTTCTTGTTTTTTCGGAGTAGGTCGTACAGGGGACGGGCAATCACTGAGAACCCTGGGATATGTTTTCTCCAGTACCCTAGTGTTCCCAACAGGCATTGCAAGTCCGCTTTGCTGTTTGGGGTGTGCCCCTTTTCTATGGTAGCCAGAACGTCATCAGGCACTGCTATGGCTCCCCCTATCCACCAAGCCCCTAGGAATTTAACTTCCTGGCTGGGACCCTGGCACTTGGACGGTGGAATATCCAATCCATTCTGTGTTAATAAGTTCCAAAGAGTTTCTGCTACTTGCCCCACCTGTTCCTTATTTCCTCCACCCACTAAGATGTCGTCTATATATTGATATATGCAAATACCTGAGGGTACCTGTACAGTGTCAATGAGTGTCGCAAGGGCATTGTGGGCAATAGTAGGAGAGTGTTTGTACCCCTGAGGAAGCCGATTAAAGGTGTATTGCTTCCCTTCCCAGGTAAAAGCAAATTGTGTCTTGTCTTCTTCCCTTAGGGGAATCATGAAGAACATGTCTTTAACATCTAAAGCGGCCATCCATGGGTGGGCTGCTGCTTGTATTGCAGTCACCACGGAGGCTATATTTGGGACAGCAGCTGTTAGTGGTGCTGTGTTATTATTCAGTTTTCGATAGTCGATAGTCAGGCGCCATCGCCCATCAGGCTTGCGAACGGGCCAAACTGGGGAATTATAAGGAGAATGGGTGCGGCTAATTATCTGTCTTTCTTCAAGATCATTAATAACCTCCGTAATGCCCCGCTTTGCTGCATTTGGCAGGGGGTACTGTGGAGTACAGGTTATTGTAGATGTAGGTAGAGCAGGAGCAAGTTGCAGAATCCTAATGTCAGTAGTCCCTTCGGGTGGCAAGGGCGCGGGGGTAAGTGGCAATATTCTAATACGGGCTACCTCTGCTCTGTGACTTCCAAAGCTCCAAATCTCCCCATTGGGTAAGCACCATCGTCTACCTGCCAAAATATCGAATCCCAATATGTTCGCCTTATAAGGACTCAGGGCAACTTCCACAGCCGTTGTCCGCTTTTTCCCAGGCAGCAAAAGGTGAGTTCGAGCTAAAGGACATCTCTCTGCTACACCCGTTACCCCTACTATATTGATGGCTTTCCTTGATGGTTTAATCCCGAGTTTGTCAGCTTGCCGCCTGTTCAAAACACTGATTTGTGCGCCCGTGTCAATTAAAAATTTCACACTTATTCGCCTTGGACCAACGGGAATATGTATGTATGGTTCTTTATCACTGGACCATTGGCAGGAGAATACCAAGCGGGTGGGGCGGTCCCGGTTCCCATCCGCCTTTACTAGTTTTTTGATTCCCTTTGTGAGGATGCGAAAGGGTTAGTGTTTCGCTTGTCCTCGGGGGGGGGGCGGTTGCCGGTGCCTTCTCTTTGTTCTCTGATCTTCCCTCTAAGTATTCCACTAGCTCCTGTAAATGCTCAGTGGAGAGCTTGTGCACCAGTTTTCGAGGCACGCCCAAAGCGGTTGCACGGTGCCAGAGGTCGCTCCGCTGCAAACTGCTACTCTGATTTGACTGGCAGCCAAAACGCTCCGGTTTCTGTGACGGGGGGGGCGGCCTGGTGGGGGGGGGTCCCTGAAGAGGCTCGGCTCGGCTCGTCTTCCGGACCGCCCGGCTTCTATACGGGCTGCCGCTCGGGTCTACCCACCCCATCTCGCGCCCATGTGTAACCACATTGTGTAAAATTTCCGCCCAGGTTAATACATGTTCAGGAGGACTTCGGGGATTTTGCTTATTGCGATCAATAGCCCCCTGAACCTTTTCCTTAAGGGACTGGACATATATTTTTAAGGCATCCGGTAATCCTTTAATAAGCAGCCGAAGGTGGACCGGATCCACCAGCGCCGCCATAGGGGGGGACTGCCGGCCTCTTTCATACATTGCTTGTATACAAGCCGCCTTTTGAACTCCCTCGGCAAGGTCCGATAAACCGTTTATAACAATTGCCACCGGCTCCCCACGTTCCCTGGGATCTATACCACCAGCCCAGTAAGCTACACGAGATGTAATGGACTGATCACCGTCTGGACCATCACTTAAAAATACCCATCCGATCGTATGCTTTGTTGCGAAAAGTCCTGTATTAGACAGTCAAACTGTTCGCTCTGCCGCGAGAGGTTTTGCTTTAAAAAGTCAAACTCTTTGCCTTGCCGCGAAAGGTCCTGCTTTAAGGAGTTAAACTGTTCGCTCTGCTGCGAAAAGTCCTGCTTTAAGGAGTCAAAAACTTTTCGCTTTGATGCGAAAAGTCCTGCTTTAAGGAGTCAAACTTTTCGCTTTGCTGCGAAAGGTTTTGCTTTAAAGAATCAAATTGTTTGGTTTGCCACAAAAAGTCCTGCTTTAAGGAGTCAAACTTTTCCCTTTGCTGCGAGAAGTTTTCCTCCATTCGGTGCTTAAGTTTACACAGATCCTGTGCTATCTTTAAGCAAACACACAAACTGAAGCACATCGCGCACCACATAATGAAAAACCACGCTGCAAAATGCCAGGTTTCTGCAGAAATGTTACTCAACCCTCTAAAAAGTACCTCCATCTCTGATATCCTGCACGACTACGCCAAATTGTCACGGAATATTACCCCGAAGGACAACAGGGTCCAAAGCAGCCTTTATTAAACTGGTGAAACAGGGTTTTAATATTCCAAAAGTGACTTAAATACAGGTTCGAATATCAGCTGGAAACTTATTTAGGGGCGGCAACCACTACAGCAGGCGGTCCACAGAGTGCATGCACGTGGCTTCACTCACAACAATGCCGGAGTCGCCCCTGAGTCCCGGAGAAGCACACACTTGCCCAAGCCTATCCGTAATTATTTTAAAGAGATAATTTGAAGTATGTGTGCAAACGTGCACAGAAAGTATAAATATACTCGCAATCCTGCGAGAAGTTTTACTCACGGCCGTGGCGGCGAGGCAAGCGGAGACTCCGTTGCGGGGAGCTGGGGGGGGGGCGTAGCTCCTGGCGGCAGTGGCTAAGCTCGTTCTCCGAGAAAACTCCAGGGCCAAAGGGAAGTTTTCGACGAGAGTCCTGTTTTAAGAGCTTGACCTGACTGCAGTCATTCCTCCTATTCCCGGAAGCCCCCCAAAAACATCCCCCACCCTGGGTGTGGGCGCCCAGCGGCTTTTGCCCCTAACGACTCTGGTATGGGTGCTCTGGGGCCAGACAAAGAGGCTGTTAGGCCCGCGGCAGCCAGGAGAGAGGGGGATGTGCCCACTCCTCCATACTGAAGGAGGGAGGGGGAGAGTGGGGGCAGAAGAGGGGGAGAGAGGCGAGGGGGGGTTGCATTCTGCCACAGTTCAACAGCACATATAGTAGAAAACATGCTCATATGTTGTTTTTTTTTTTAAGTTCTAGGTGTTTTTTATTTTCCTGGAATTCCTGATTGCATTGAAGATGGTACTTCATTTTTTTTTTTTTACTTCACCTGTATTGCTGTATACTGTATAAGTTGATGGTATCATCTCTCTTCCTAGGACTGATGCTCAGGTTCTCTAGCAGGGTTTAGTGTCAGGAATTGTCTCAAGAAGCATGGACATGAGTCCACCGAGCAACTGTACGAGCAGAGCCCGTTCTAGTTGACATAAGTAGGCCTTAGATTGCTTTACTAGTAGGCCGTAGGAAAAGGAGAAATGGAAAAGTACTGATTAAAGCAGGGTCAGTATGTCCTTTGAAGAGGTGATAAACAACTTGAGAAAGTAGGAGTCAGAAGAGTGCGGAATGTGCATAGTTAGCTAACTGCAAGTAGGTGGAGTAAGTGAATGTAACCTTTTAGTGCTTAGCCTATTAGATAGAGACAAGTATGCATAATTATGGTATTTGCTATAAATACGCGCTATCTCGGGCAATAAAGTTGAATCATGCTTTATCACTCACATCGAGTTGGTCTGCATGTTTTCCTCAGCCGCGAACTAGCAAGTGGCGCCCGAACAGGGACCCTCGAAGGAGCGGCTGAAGCAGAGGGGCACCAGGAAGCAGTGACTGGGGGGTCAAGAGCGAACGAACACTGCATGCGTCAGTGTGTCATCTCTGAGGACCTGAATTGAATTCAGGAGTTCGCTGTCTGCGTGGGATACAGGGCAAGGGCTGCAGGTGGTGCCAGGTTTACAAGGTACCAAGGATTATAGGGTAAGGCGCCTTTCTTTTGCCTAAGGGCAAGTATCAGGGTATGGATAACGGAACTATGGATTTAGAAGTAGCCCTAGATTTATTACAGCGCTTTTTAAAAAAGCAGGGAGTTGATTGTATCAAGCATTTAACGGGGTTAGTAATGTTAGGTAAAGTTAAGGGTTGTTTTCAGAATCCGGATTCTCCTTTTGATGTTAGTGAATGGCGAAAATTAGGGGATGTGTTATGGGATATGGTTATAGATGGTGATAAATCAGCGAAGAACCTCAAAAGACTATTAACTTGGTGCAGAGGCAATGGGTATCCTGCTGACCTGTCAGGAGTTTTTCAAATGTAGACTTGGGGAAAAAAAAAAAAAAAAAAAGGGGGAGGGGGAACTGTGTTTTGGAAGGCAATTAGTCACTGTGAAAAATATATTCTCGGCCTTGTAACCACCTGGAAACTGATAATTACTACAGTGAAGCAATTAAAACCTGAAAAGACTGTTATGAGCATTAGTGACTCAAAACTTAAACTTGAACTTTGGGACAATATAGAGCAGAAATTATGGGATAAAGTCAGCAATGGAGATAAAGAAGCTAAATCATTAGTAACTACATGGAAGCTTATAATCACTACCTTAAAAGATCTTAAGGCTGAATGGTCTGCTGCTGCCGGAATTTTTGCAGTGTTGCAGCCTGATAAGTATCCAGAAAGTTGCTGTGAAGTTTACCCAGTTTGTGTCTGCAATACCCTCCCTATTCCATCCCCTGCTGTGCTTTCAGCACCCCCGATAGTTCAGCAGTCTGGGGCGGAGGGAGGAAAAATGCCGAGCGGGTGGCCTCCTGTACCATCATCTAACCCTGGTGAGAACAGCAAGTCCAGAGGATTGGAGTCAGACAACTTGCTCAAAGAACCTGTGAAAGCTGAGAATGCTAAAGTCATAAACAAGTGTACTATCAGTCCTTTTACCAATTTTACCAATCTGCTTTTACTGCTTTTTAACCCTCCAACTTCCACGAGAGAGCAGAAGAAGTCACTGAATAAGAACTGGACAACAGAACTGTGTGACAGATTAGATCAGTTAACAGCAAGTGAATCTGACAGTCGACAATACAGTCATGATAATCATGACAGGAAAGGGGGTGCTCCTGGGGACTCAGGGTATAAAACTTAGAAGTTAAGGAAGCATTGATGTTGAAATTAGCAGCAGAGAATGCTAGTGTTTGCTATCAACGCGTTATTTGCGAGTTTTGCAGTACATATTGTGTGCTCCTGTTTACTGCCTCTCTGAAAATCAAGCAGCTTGTCAGGAATGTGAGTTAATTGTTTTACTGGTTGTTGATAGAATTGTTTCTTTGTGGTATAAGTGCGCCGTAAAACTTTCTCCCCATTTTTCCCAGTCATCTTCTCAAGGTTTTTACTTGCAAGATGGGGTCAGGAATAATGGTTTTCAGTCGTGTTCATGAAAAATCGGTATTGGGAGGTGTTTTAAAACATAGGAAAGCACTTGGAAATACGAAGAAGGAAGATCTTGTAAAATATTGTAATTAATGCTGGCTGTGGTATAAGTTAAATGATTGGGAAAAGTGTCCGGGGAATAGAATCTTGAAGTATAACACCTTGTTGCAATTAATGTTGTTTTTAGGGTGAGAAGAGCAGGACAAAATAAATCTCTACAAGAAATCATTAAATCATTTCAGACAGTTTTACAGGCGGGGCGATTTGAACTTCAACAAGCTGAGAAAGAATTAGCTGATAACACACAGGTCAGAAAACTTGTTAAAGTCTGCAAGATGCTTTCCTTATTAACCTGTTTTCTTTGTGGTATCTGTTTAAGTATGTTGCAATTTTGGTAGGTCTGTGCTATATCGTACAGTAAGTTCACAGACTGTTAAATCATGGGAATCGGTTGACTCAAAAGGTGCGTTTTGCGATAGTACAAAAGATCATGAGTAATTTAGTTCCTTACTGCGTGAACGTGGTGTTAAGATTTTGTGCATAGTAGCTGTTATTTTTTTTTTTCTATTGTACTAGCTTTATTCCAATATCCAGACTTGCGCAACTCTGTGACAGGCTGTCTCTCATCTCGGTGCACTAAATTTGGCTTTTTTGTATGCACATCAAGTAAAGAATCCTGGTTTTAGAATAACAGATGTAGCGCACCAGATGAGACACTAATAAAAGCTTTGCCCAGTCCAGCTCGCCGCGGCGGCGAGGGGGCAGGTGCCAGTTGGGCTCCAGCGCGCACTGACCTATTTTGTCAGGGAGACCCAGCAGCACCGCTACCTGGCCGAGCAGTAAGTGGTTCAAAGGTGCAATGCAAAAATTGAGATATTGTCTTGAATAAGTGTAACTGTGATCTATCTGCATATTTGACCTTGGTATTTGGTTTTCACATCTGAGCTCAGTATTTTAATTTGCATATTTATAATGGGAACCGGTTCCATTGCTAAAATTCCACCTTGCTTCCCCTTAGGATGCATCCTTACACGTTAGAGTAACTTTGAGGGGAAATATTCTGAAAAAAGAAAAACTTGAAATGATACTTTACTTGAATGTGGCTTAAATGTGGAATTCTGGGGTTTAGTGCTGTATTGCAATTAATGTTGTTATGCAGAACCTTGGAAAAAATTTGGTGAAGTGTGGTACTGTAAGTTAATTTGCCAATTTTGAGACCAGAAAAGAATTTAAATTGTTAAACTCTGCTTTGGAAAAAAAAAAAAAACCCAAAAACAAAAGAAAACAACCAACCAACCAAACAAACAAACAAAAAAAAAAACCAAAAAAAAACCAAAACCAAAACAACCAAACAAAACAAAACAAACAAAAAAAAACCAACAACAACAAAAAACCTAAATGCTGTCATGGATGTGAACTTGGTATTGTATGAAGTTATGAAGCTATATTTAAAGGTTGCTAGAATGTGAACTGATTTGGATCGGGGAAAATGGAATAATGGACTGAATGGATTGACGTTTAATATACTGTATTTTGACATCTGTAAATTGTAAAAGGTAAATGGAGCTAAGGAATGTAACTATTTCTGAGCTACTTGAAATTGCATATAAAGTGTAGTTGGAATGAAATGGGAACACAAAAGAGCAAAATATTCCAGGCCTATGTGCAGCTCATTGTAACTGAGGAGTTTGCCAGAGCCTCCCACTTCGTACCAGTGATTACCAGCTGCATGACCTTGACTATATCTGAACTGCGGCGAGAAGAGAAAGAAGAAGAAAGAAAAAAAAAATGGAAAAAATCTGTTTTCCCGCTGCTAAGCAGAGAAAGGGGGGCTTTACTCCCCCTGCTCTGTCTCTTTTTTTTTTTTTTTCCTGAAGTGTTGTCATTCATCCTTGTTGTGGCACTGTGTTGCTTTTCAGCTTTGAATCAGGGGTTGTTGGTGTTGTTTGTTTTTGCTTCTGTCTTGCTTCCTAGGTTTTGGCACATCTGGGGAAAGAGCTCATAGTTTTACCTCCTTGCTGAAGTCAGTCTTTTCACACTGGTCAGCTTTGGGGTGTCACAGTGTTCAGTGCTTCTCTGGGTCAGACTGGTACTGATTTGAGTGTGGAGTGGAGCCAGGTTGGTTTGATGTGGAGTTCGAACTGATGTGTTTTCATGCTGGGCTGTACGTCTTGCCGTCTCAGATGGGGGCGAGAGGGAAGTTTTATTCCCCCCCGCGCCCCTCCCCCAAGCAATGTTACTGCTAGAGAGCTGTAATACTGCATGAAGGAGTCTGAGAGTGAAATTTAAAGGCATCACCAGTGGATCCATAGTTCTCATGAGACTGGAAAATTAAAGCAAATATTTGTTAATAGACTTATTCTATGGTAACTAGTTGTAAGAGACTTCTTAGTAAATTCACCATGCTAGTTTTTGAGGTCATAGGAGAGAATGAAAGAAAGGCCGTTTTTTGAGACCAATAGAATGCCAAATCTGGAACAAAGTTTTAATACATGAATTCTTGTAGTTGCCAGAAAGTCCTATACCTCTCTTAGGTTAAGATTTGTTAAGTAAATTGTAAGCTCAAATAACGTTTTCTGAGAATTCTGTTTAGTTGCATGTCCTGCAAGAAGCTGCTTGGATCTATGTCTTTATAAATTGCACTAGCTGGTTTTCTTAACAGCACAGCTTTTGACATGCCTAAATGTAAATTGATGCAGAACCTGAAAGTCTTTAACATCAGGTCATAGGCCATACTTGTATTTGGTCTGATCCTACATACTTGCACAGTTTTTGTTGATGGTTCTGGGAAGTCTCATAAAGCTGTAGTGGTTTGGCGTGAAGATAACAATTGGCATCATTCTGTGAAAATTATTGAAGGTTCAACCCAATTAGGAGAACTTGGCGCAGCTTTACATTACTTAGAGCTTTTTAAGGAGGAACCTCTAAATTTGATTTGTGATTTTGAGTACGTAGTCAAGGTCCAACACACGTATCTGGTTCTGAACTGTGTTTTTATTTTGGTTTTGTTCTTTTTTAAAACAAAAAGGGGGGAGAAGTAGGGAAAACAGCACAAAACCAATTGTCAAAAGCATTGTATGTGATGAAATACTTTGCAAGTGTGACCCAAAACCATGCTAAATCAGAAAGAACCTACATTAGTTATGGCCAAATCACTAGTTAATGGTCAATGGAAAAGGCCACATCAATTGCTTGTGTCTTTACAGATCAAGGGCCGCAATGGTTGCTGGCACAAAACGTGAAACCTGTGTTATCTTCCTGACAATGATTGTTGCAGCTGCTGTGTTTTGGATGCCTGCACAGACAAAGACTAACGTGTGGAGTACTTTAGCCAACATGACTGACCAGGAGTCCATATGCCTAGCTATGGCATCTCTGGAAAACCCATTCCACACATGCTTGGTTGGCATCCCCCTTGATGACTACAGCAGCAGCACACAACTGTTTCAAAATAGTGGTCGGTGTAAAGGCATTGCAACAAACTGTAATAATACCAACATGGCACTTTGGATTAATTGCCTCCCGGAAGCAGATATTGAACCACAGGAACTGGAATTGCTGGCATCTATGCCCATGGACGCTTGTATCCAGCCGGTTTGTGAAAAGTGTCAGAACAATATACAAGAACATGAATGGATAAAACTGCAAAATGTTAATACTAGCCTTGGTGACTACAGAAATGAAACTTGATGGTGTAATACCTCACAGAAGAAGCTAAGGGATGTCATTGATAATGTGGGACAGCGACCCCAAAACCTCCTGTATGGTGTATTCTTGATCTGTGAAGATAGAGCCTGGCCAGGAATTCCTTCTAATGCTGTTGGAGGACTGTGTATTTTGGGACTATTAACTCTCTTAACGCCCAATGTATCTATGATAATAGATCACAGAAGAGGAAGATGAGAAAAATACTTTTTGCGTGTATATGAGTCAAAATGTGATGATAATGTAGATTTTTGGGGATCAGGGTTAAGGGTTTTAGGATCTCTTGTATCTGGTGTTGGCACAGATAAAGCTTTAAATACTTCAGAAAAATTAGGATGCTGGCTAGTTAAGCAAACTAACAGAACTTCTAAGGCTTTAAGTGGACTTTTTGTTAGATATAGATTCTGTAAGACATGCTACACTGCAGAATACAGTCGCAGGAGACTTTTTGTTATTAGCTCAAGGACATGGGTGTGAAGGATGTGATGGTCTCTGCTGTATGGACCTAAAAGATAAATAGATTTCAATCCATAAGGAAATTCAACAACTTATGGACCACTCCCAAAAGATCCAAAAGGATATGGGGTTTTTTGGCCTAGGAAGTTTGACGAACTGGCTGGGACTGGGAGGATGGGTCAAAGACCTTTTGCAAAGTCTGTTATCTATTGTGATTATTGCAGTTATTGGGCTTTTGTGTTAAAGCTGTGCTTTATCTTGTTTTAAGAGAATATTTGAGCGAACGTTGAGACAAACTCTGCTCGTACAAAAAAAAAAAGGGGAGAATTTTCAGGAATTGGCTCAAGGAGCATGGACATGAGTCCACCGAGCAACTGTACGAGCAGAGCCCGTTCTAGTTGACATAAGTAGGCCTTAGATTGCTTTACTAGTAGGCCGTAGGAAAAGGAGAAATGGAAAATATTGATTAAAGCAGGGTCAGCATGTCCTTTGAAGAGGTGATAAACAACTTGAGAAAGTAGGAGTCAGAAGAGTGCGGAATGTGCATAGTTAGCTACTGCAAGTAGGTGGAGTAAGTGAATGTAACCTTTTAGTGCTTAGCCTATTAGATAGAGACAAGTGTGCATAATTATGGTATTTGGTATAAATACACGCTATCTCGGGCAATAAAGTTGAATCATGCTTTATCACTCACATTGAGTCGGCCTGCATGTTTTCCTCAGCCGCGAACTAGCATGGAGGTGACTTGGCCAAAGTGAGCAATGGCTTGTGGGCTACTACAACTACTAGAAGATATTGTTCAGGTTTTGTGGTGTTGGTGAAGTTATAAGCATCCCTTGTAATCTGTGTTTTCACAGGTGTCACCTGAGCCTCTATGTTACAACCTGTGAAAGTCAGAGGCAGATTGGGAGGCAACCAAGGTCAAGGAGCAGCAGGAGACAGGAATTGCTGCAGGCAGGCTGTGCTTTCAGGTAGTATCTGAGCACATGTCTTTTTCCTTAATTTTTTGTAGGTGCCACACACTGCCTTGGAAGGGTGAAGCTGCACAGTGATAAGCAGTCAAGAAGGTGAGGTGAATGTCAGCCAGGTCAGTGTCTAGTAGCACAGTATTATCCTGTGACTTGGTTAAGCACTTATTGTTTTGCAGGCACAGTGTGGGCTGCTTTTAGAATTTAGATTTGAGTTGAGCTGGAGTAGTGGCAAGGAGGATCATGGGGCTGGGCCCTTCCCACAAGCTCTACTGTAATTTTGTTTCTTGATACCTTAGGTACTAGGAGTGATGATGTCTTTGGTGTGCCACTCTGGAATGAGCAAGTGAACAGAATGCCATGGGAGGAGGTGGGTGTTGTGGAAGTGGTGATAGTGCTGGCACTGTTTGGTGTCTGTGTGTTGGTTTTGCTTTTTGTATTTGATGCTTTGGGGTTTTTTTGTTTGTTTGTTGTTGTTGTTTTGTGTTTTTTGTGTGGGGTGTTTTTTGTGTGTGTTTTTGTTTTGGGTTGGGTATGTGTGTTCTTTTTTATTTTTTTTTTTTTTATTGTAGGGAGCCTGGTGACTGTGGGAACATCCCTGATAGCTGATGTGATGTTTCTTTTGTTGAGGATGGATTCAGACCCCAGTCCTCTGAAAGCTTAATGGGGGGACCTGGGCTGGGGAGACTCTGGGAATTGCAGGGAGGGATTTTAAAGTTAGTGTAGGGCAGAGGGCTGTCTGGGAACAGTCCCTTTAGGTAAATAAAGGGTGTGGGTAACATTTCAGCAGGCTGCTAGCATGTGCCAGGCAGGGCAGCTCCAGCCTGTGTCTGTTGTGGGCTTTGGGAAGTCTGCCTTACATGTGTAAGACATTTCTCAGGTCTCGATGCCCTCATTGTGCTTGAGGGGTATGGCAGGAATCTTGAGCATTGTTTCTAGGGTCTGGAATGCCTGTACTGATTGGCATAGTGCCAATTGTGTGACACTTTTCAAGCTAAAAGATGGATTGGTCTTGTGCCTTGGAAGTTTCCATTTATCTTTTTGTGGCATCATTCCGGGCTGTGTCAGCAGGTCTGCTCTCTAGCCATCCAGCTTAAGAGACTGACATTTCTTCCCTGCATCCCTAACTTCTTAGGTCTTGAATCCAGCTTCTCGTGCATGTGTTATCTCAGTTTTGACAGTACCTTCTCTTAAGGGGCCGTTACATTTGACTCCTTTTTCTTCTGGGGTTGCCATAGGGGCTCCTTGTGGAGCTGCTGTGTCCATGTGGGTCATTTTGCTCAATGATGTCTCTGGTCTGGGAGTCATTCGTCTCATTGAGAGGTTTTTTTCCTGAGTCACATTGTCTATAGCATTCTGTGGAGTGTTGGTCTGTGCGTGTGTTAGGTTTGGAGCTGCTCTGCCTAGAGGAGTGGAGTCAGGGCCAGGTGGAATAGCACTAGGAGTCTATGGTTAGTATTTTGATATGCCTAGATCAGGTGTGTCAAACTCATTTTCACTGGGGGCCACATCAGCCTCATGGTTGCCTTCATGTAACTACTCCTATATTTATACAGTCCTAAAATTACATTTGGCCCTTTGAAGGCAACCGTGAGGCTGATGTGGCCCCCAGTGAAAATGAGTTTGACACCCTGGCTTAGATTGTTGAGGCAAAGGTGGTGCAGTCATCTGGGATGGAGCAGTCATGGGCAAGGAGTGTGAGTAGTCACTTCATCAGTGTTCTACAGGTGGTACCAGAGTCTAGTATAGACTAGTATTTTCTGTGGTGTTGTGTTCTCTCATGTACAAAGAATGTATTACATAGACTTTCTTTTCAACTGACCACATGGCATGAGGAGATGAAAGGAACTTTGTGTATAGATGATGTGGCCTCTATTGAGGATGGACTGTGACCCCTGGCCCTCTGAAAGCTGAGGGCCAAAAGCAGTGAATGGTGGGGAAACTGCATGCCCAAACATTGGGATAAGGGGAGGGTAGTTTGTGAGGAGTCAGCCTTGTGCAGGTAGAGGGAAGAAACCACATTGTGAAATGTGTGCCCTGGTGAAGCAGCTTTGACATGTGTGGATAGAGTTGTGCAGTAGGTCTGGTGTGTGTTTATATAAGTCCCTTACTTACTGAACATGTTGATTGTATTAGTTTTGCTGCTTGAGGTGCCTCAGGCATACATATTGTGATCTCTGTAGCCATCCATCACTTTTCTGCTGTCTTAGCATCAATTGAATGTGTCTTGCTTAGCAGCATGATTTAGAAGCACAATGACATCGGTCTGGTTTAGCATTTGTCCTGCTTTTGTTAAAAAACAAGTTTCTCTTTTAGTGAATTTGCCTGTCAGCTAAAGCTTCATATTAGCTGCATTTTCCTGGAGAACCAGATACATGTTTTGGTAAACATAGCAATGGAATGCAAAGTTATTGTTAAGCATGGATGGACATCTCGCGAGAGGGGCAACAAGAAACCAGTGACCAAGAAACTGACCAACTGTGTATAACATTCCATTCACGTGAATACTTCATATAAAAGTGGGAGATCACAAGGATCTCGTCCCTTTTCCTTCTTTTCCCTTTTGCTTATGAATGACATTAGGTGAGGACCTTGCTAGTCATCCCTGCGAACTGAGGCCTAGTGAGAGACTGAATCCAGCTCCGGTTGGCTGCAGAGTTCAATCCAGGACTTCAGGTACCAGCTCTGCAGTTGCTGAGACTTTCAAGATTGGTTTTGTATATTTTGTATTATTTTCTCTATTCTTATTAGTAGCATTAGTAAAACATTTTTAATTTTTCCAACTCTCCTCTCTCTGTCCTCCTTTTCCTCCCGATTGCCTGTCCTTAGTGGGAAGGGGGGGAGAGGAAGGGGCAAAAGGGGGAAGGGGGGAAAGAGGATGTTAACAATACATCTGCCAGGGTTTTATTGTCACCCGGCAATCTAAACCCTCAACAGCATTATATGTGTGATCGGCCAGTGTTTCTTGTAGCTCCTTGTCAGGTTTTGCCATTGGGTCTTATTTGTGACTCCTTATTGAAAGTCCTTCCAGGGGTTTCTTTCCAGTGTCATTATAGAGTCAAAATGCTGGGAAGACTATCAGTCATCATGACTTCATCAGCCATCTTTCTTCAAGAGGTCTTGCACTCTATCTTGGCTGGCTACATTGGAGCCTTCCTTTCATGTGGCTTTGGCATCATCATGTTTAGTGTTGGGCTGTGTCTTTTGGTCTGGCGTTAACTCTAACCTGTGTGGTATTCTTGCATCCTGAGGTCATGTTTGTAGAGTGTGTGCATTTGCAGCTGTGATGGATGGACTCAACCCACCTCCCTCCCCACCCACACACACCCTCCTCAAACAAACCAGCAGCAGTTCAGTAAAGGCTCTTGTCGTGGTCCATTTGGTGATGGACTTGTGATGGTTCATTTACCTTGATCTCGAAGCACAAAATTAAGGTGACCAAAATGCCAAGGGGTTATAATTCAATCAAATAGTGTTACTTTATTTTGTCCATAAAGTGGCACGTGATAGAGAGAGTGGAGAAAAGGGAAAGAAAAAAAAGGGGAAAGAGTATTAGCTACCAAAGGTGTCCCTATGGTCCCAGGTCCCAAAGCAGCATCCTGCAGGTCTGGGAGGGAGCCTCTCTAAAGAAGAAGGTGTCATATTATTTATATGGAAGTTACTTCTGAAGAAGCGGGGTGTTAGCCTTCTGGAATTGACTTTACGAAATATGTTACTATGGGGCAAAGCACTACCCAAAGATCCAAAGAAAAAACTGAACTGTTAACAATGTGGCACTTGTTGCTAGAGACTTTGAGAGGATTAAAAGAGCAATGGGAACAGGTAGAGACAGCAGAGGGAGGTGGCCTCCCAGGGCTAGATTTGGAAGAAAAAAACGAAAATGTGCACTGTTCCAAACCTCCCTGTTACTAATGATTTTCCAGCACTGTTCAAGTTTGCGTTATCTGATGACCCGGATGAGGGTCTGCAGCATTCTCTTGAAAAGTTAAAAGGAAAAGAAAAGGAGTATGTGTATGTGTTGCCCTGAGATAAGATAAAAACCATGAAAGACTCAAGCAAAATTAGACCTACGCAATGTAACAGCTATAGATCATTTAGGACGAAACCGCTCTCCATCATCTTTTCCAAGTCTTGGGAAATGGGATAGGTGCCTGAGGATTGGAGGAAAGCAAATGTCACTCCAGTCTTCAAAAAGGGCAAGAAGGAGGACCCGGGTAATTATAGACCGGTCAGCCTCACCTCTGTCCCTGGGAAAGTAATGGAACAGCTTATCCTTGGTGCCATCTCAAGGCATATCAAGGATAAGAGGGTTTGTCACGGAATATTACCTCGAGGGACAACAGGGTCCAAAGCAGCCTTTATTAAACTGGTGAAATAGGGTTTTAATATTCCAAAAGTGACTTAAATACAGGTTCGAATATCAGCTGGAAACTTATTTAGGGGCGGCAACCACTACAGCAGGCGGTCCACAGAGTGCATGCACGTGGCTTCACTCAAAACAATGCCGGAGTCGCCCCTGAGTCCCGGAGAAGCACACACTTGCCCAAGCCTATCCGTAATTATTTTGAAAAGATACACGTACTTGTAATGAGTACGGAAAGTGTACGTTCGTGATTGTGCGAGGAAATAATTTAAAGTATGTGTGCAAACATGCACAGAAAGTATAAATATACTCGCAATCCTGCGAGAAGTTTTACTCACGGCCGTGGCGGCGAGGCAAGCGGAGACTCCGTTCCGGGGAGCTGGGGGGGGGGCCGTGGCTCCTGGCGGCAGTGGCTAAGCTCGTTCTCTGAGAAAACTCCGACCAAAGGGAAGTTTTCGACGAGAGTCCCGTTTTAAGAGCTTGACCTGACTGCAGTCATTCCTCCTATTCCCGGAAGCCCCCCAAAAACATCCTCCACCCTGGGCGTGGGCGTCCAGCGGCTTTTGCCCCTAACGACTCTGGTATGGGTGCTCTGGGGCCAGACAAAGAAGCTGTTAGGCCCACGGCAGCCAGGAGAGAGGGGGATGTGCCCACTCCTCCATACTGAAGGAGGGAGGGGGAGAGTGGGGGCAGAAGAGGGGGAGAGAGGTGAGGGGGGTTGCATTCTGCCACAGGGTTATTAGGGGCAGTCAGCATGGCTTTACCAAGGGTAAGTCATGCTTGACCAACCTCATAGCCTTTTATGAGAATGTAACGGGGTGGATGGATGATGGCAGAGCTGTGGATGTGGTCTACCTTGACTTCAGTAAAGCCTTTGACACAGCATCCCACAGCATCCTAGCAGCTAAGTTGAGGAGTTGTGGTCTAGACAACAGAGTAGTGAGGTGGGTTGCAAACTGGCTTAAGGAGAGAAGCCAGAGAGTGGTAGTCAATGGTGCGGAGTCTAGTTGGAGGCCAGTATCTAGTGCAGTGCCTCAGGGGTCAGTACTGGGGCCAGTATTATTCAATATATTCATTAACGATTTAGACGAGGGAATAGAGTGTACTATCAGCAAGTTTACTGATGACACTAAGCTGGGAGGAGTGGCTGACACGCCAGAAGGCTGTGCTGCCATCCAGCGGGACCTTGACAGGCTGGAGAGTTGGGCGGGGAATAACCTAATGAAATTTAACAAGGAAAAGCGTAGAGTCCTGCATCTGGGCAGGAACAAGCCCAGGTTCCAGTATAGGTTGGGAAATTACATATTAGAGACCAGTGTAGGGGAAAGGGACCTGGGGGTCCTGGTGGACAACAGGATGACCATGAGCCAGCACTGTGCCCTTGTGGCCAGGAAGGCCAATGGCATCCTGGGATGTATTAGAAGGGGGGTGGTTAGTAGATCAAGAGAGGTCCTCCTTCCCCTCTACTCTGCCCTGGTGAGACCCCATCTGGAATATTGTGTCCAGTTCTGGGCCCCTCAGTTCCAGAAGGACAGGGAACTGCTGGAGAGGGTCCAGCGTAGGGCAACAAAGATGATTAAGGGAGTGGAGCACCTCCCTTATGAGGAAAGGCTGAGGGAGCTGGGTCTCTTTAGTTTGGAGAAGAGGAGACTGAGGGGTGACCTTATTAATGTTTATAAATATATAAAGAATGAGTGCCATGAGGATGGAGCCAGGCTCTTCTCGGTGGCAAACAATGATAGGACAAGGGGTAATGGGATCAAGCTGGAACACAAGAGGTTCCACTTAAATTTGAGAAAAAACAACTTCTCAGTAAGGGTGACAGAGCACTGGAACAGGCTGCCCAGGGAGGTTGTGGAGTCTCCTTCTCTGGAGACATTCAAGACCCACCTGGACATGTTCCTATGCGACCTCACCTAGGCGTTCCTGCTCCAGCAGGGGGATTGGACTAGATGACCTTTTGAGGTCCCTTCCAATCCCAAACATACTGTGATATTGTGATACTGTGAAACGATGGGGATTCTTTGAAAGGGGCAGGTATCCCCCAACTCTTGGAAGAGATGCTAATTGACACACCACAATTACAGGCACGATTAGTTTCTGAAATCCTGAGGCAGTCAGCAGACCTTGCATATCAAGCTATGATAAAGGTGCCTGAAACTGACAAAGCAGCCAAATCATTTACGACTATTAATCAGGGTCCCAATGAGAATTACATGCAGTTTATTGACTGTCTTCAAAAGGCCATCAATAAGCAGGTTGAAAGCTTAGAGGCTAAGGAAGCACTAATGTTGAAATCAGCAGTGGAGAATGTTAATGTTTACTATCAATGTGTTATCGGTGAGTTTTACAGTACATATTATTTGATTCTGTGTATTGCCTCTTTGAAAATCAAGCAGCTTGTCAGGAATGTGAGTTAATTGTTTTACTGGTTGTTGTTACAGTTGTTTCTTTGTGGCATTGATTGTGTAAGTGTGCTGTAAACCTTCTCCCCACTTTTCCCACTCGCACTGCAAGCAGCTCTGTGCTTTCCCCTCCTCCTTCCCTCTTCTCATGGTTTTTACTTACGAGATGGGATCGGAAATGGCTGTTTTCAGTCATGTTCCTAAGAAATCGGTATTGGGAGGTGTTTTAGAATATAGGAAAGCACTTGGAAATATGAGGAAAGAGGATCTTGTGAAATATTGTAATCAGTAGTGGCTGCTGTATAAGTTAGATGATTGGGAAAACTGGCTGGAAAATAGAACCTCAAGGTACACAGCAGTCATAGATGTTTTCCTTATTAATCTGTTCTCTTTGTAGATATCTATTTAAGCATATTACAGTTTCAATAAGTCTTTGCCTGTTATATGGTACAGTAAGTTCACAGACTGTTAAATCATGAGAATCCATGGACTCAAAATGTGCGTTTTGTGATAATACAGAAGACCATGAGAAATTTAGTTCTTTACTGCATGAATGTGATAAGATTTTGTGTGTAAGAGCTGTTACTTTTCTTTCTAGCATGCTCGCTTTATTCCAGCATCCAGACTTGCGCAACTCTGTGGTAGGCTGTCTCTCATTTTGGTGTACTAAATTTGGCTCTTTTGTATGCACACTGAGTAAAGAATCCTGTTTTTGGTATAACAGTTGTAGCATGCCAGATGAGACACTAATAAATGCCTTGCCCAGTCAATTGCCAATTGCATTTGTGGCAATAAACGAAGACTGCTGTTTGTACTTAAGAACTTTGTGTCATATATCCGTCCCAATCACGACATGGGTTGTGTGGTGTGTGTTTTGGTGTTTTTTTTTTTTGGCCTGCTTAATGTTACTTCATAAGCTAAATTTGCTGAAATTTTAAGCTATATATTTTAAAGTTCTGCTCATAGTCAGCAAACTTGCATCTACTTAACAGAAACAAAAGCAACCACAGACTACTATGGACACCTGTGAGATAAGGCCTGTTGTGCACTTTGCTGGGAGGAATGGCATTGATTTGGACAAAATAATGCTTTCAAGGCCATCATGAAGTAGTAGACCATTATGGACACCTCTGAGATAATGCTGAACTTTTTACTTTGCTGAACAAATATGATTCATTCAGACAACATAATACCTTGAAGGCTGCCACAAAGTGGCTATGGACTGTAAACACTACAGCTAAACAAAACAAAGGCCTGTCTCAGGTCAGTGAAAAGCTTCCAATGAGAAGCTGGAAGAATCCTGACTCAAATATTGCTATTGGACTGAATTGTGGTAAAAAGTCAATGATATAAAAACCCAGGGATTTTTATGCTTGACTGGGACCTCTGTGAAGGCACCCAGCTGAAGCCAACCCTTCTTTTGTACTACTGCATTAAAACATTTATACAGACTTTGCTACCACACTAAACAATGTCCCTAAGAACCTTGTCTAAATGCCTTTTAAAAACCTCCATGGATGGTGACCCCACCACTTCCCTGGGCAGCCTTTTCTGATGTCTGACAACCCTTTCTGTGTAGAATTTTTTCCTAATATCTAATCTAAACCTCCCCTGGCACAACTTGAGGCCATTTCCTCTTGTCCTAGCACTTGCTGCTTGGAAGAAGAGACCAACACCATCCATGCTATAACCTCCTTTCAGGTAGTTGTAGACAGCAATAAGGTCTCCCCTCAGCCTCCTTTTCTCAAGGCTACTTTTTTTTTTTTTTGCATGACAGGCAGCCTATGAGAGGAAAAAAAAGCTCTTAAGTTAGTAGTAAGGATTGTTTACATTAATACCTAGCTGCTTACATCAATAAAGTGATCCACAGAATTGCAGCTTCACAAGTTTTACCAATGCTCAGAAAACATGGAAGCTGAAGCACAATATTGATTACAAATGATGTACTAAAGAGGAGTGTGTTCTCTGTCTTCTGTGATGAAAGAAATGCTGTTATGAAACTGAAACTAAGGTGTCTGTTCTATTTTTTTTTTTTTTTTCTCCTGTGAGGGAAGATGTAACAAAGCTGTAATAAAGAGTATGTTCTCTGTCTGCTGTGATGTAAGAAATGTTGTAATAAAGATGAGTTTGTTCTCTTTTTGTCTCATGTGATGGAAGGAATGATGTAAAAAAGCAGTAATAAAGAGTAGTTTGTTCTCTGCTGTGATGAAAGAAATGCTGTAATGAAGTTGTAATGAAGGTGAAATTCTTTTCCTGTCTGCTCTGAAGAAATAAATGCTGTAATGAAACTAATATATTTGAGTTTCTTCTTTGTTGTCTGCTATCTTTCTTTGTTTGTGGTGGTGGTTGTTTGTGGGTTTTTTTGTAGTCTGATATTTTGAGTCTTTGTCTCATTGTGTCTGGCTTGGTCTTTGTGGAGCATGTCTGACCTAGGTTTTAGTTTGTGTGTCTTTGCCTTTGCAGACTGTGCTTGTTTGACTCTGAGAAATGTGTATCTGGACTTTGTGAGTTTGTGAACTGTGGGTCTGACTTGGATATTGTAGAGTATGTGTGACTTTGTAGAGTGTGTGTAGGTCAGAAACTTTGTGGAGTGTGTTAGACTTTTTGGCAGTGTGCAGTGTGAATTTGTTTTGCAGTGTATTCTTAACCTAAAAAAAAAAAAAATTAAATAGCAGCAGTAGAAAATGGCACACTCTACGGGAGAAAATAATGGTTTTTTAACATAAAATTTATTGAAAAATAAATTGAAATAATGAAGTATTCACCTAGACTGTGCTAATTTCTGCTGCTGCACCAGATTTGTTACTTTGATTATATAATATACAAATATGTACAGCTTCTAACTACCATCCTATTGAGGAGTAATCTCTCATTAAAATAACCTCACAATTTAAAAAAGCAGATAACTCAAAACTAGGATCGCAATTAAAGTCTAATTATGAAGATATTCCAATTATTTAAGCAAATAAGCTTAGGCAAAGTTGAGAAGGTTATGGTTGGGGTTACAGTTCAGGTTAAGGGTTAGAATGATGATTAGGGTAAGAGTTAGCTTACAGTTAGGGTTAGGGGTTAGGTTTTGGGGTAAGGGGTTAGGGTGCCATTAGGGTTAGGGTTAGGGTTTAGTGTTAGGGTATGGAAGGTTTGAGGGATTTTCTTGAAGTTAATGTGTGAATGGGTTTCTATTAGATGGACATTTGTTACTGAACTAGCCAGGCCCAAAGGAATTTCAAGGCCACCTCGGAAAGCTGAAAACAGGACCTGCTGTGGGAGTGAGACAGTTGTACAATAACAGGGCTTCAACAAGACGTAAATCAACAGACCTATTAGCAGTGAGACTTTGGCGCATGGACAGCTCATGAACATAGACAATATCCAATCAGCTAATGCATGCTTGGAACGTGGATGCGTGATCAGGAAATAACTGCATATATAAGGAGGCTTGTTTCTGTAATAAATGGCTTAACTTGAATTCATATTGTATTGTGTGGAGCCCATGATTTTTGCCCTCACAAGTGGTGACCCCGACATGATTCATAAGGAGAATTTATGGCAAGGGGGATGACCTCTGCGAGGAGTGAGCCCCAGCAGGATATGGCTCAGCGGACCATGACTGGGACTTAGTATGCGGGCTGCGTGACTCCTGATTGATTGCTACAGAAGCGGCAGAGGAGGGATAAAGGATCCAATATCATTGCAACGGACACCCAAAGAGGTGAGCAGCTGGGGGCGAGAGGAGATGGGGCAGAATATTTCTAAAGAAGAAGAAATACTGCATCTCCTCTTGCATATCCTCTCTATGAGAGGGGTGAAGTATGAGAAGAGTAACCTCAAAAGACTATTAATTTGGTGCAGAGGCAATGGGTTTCCTGCTGATCTGTCAGGAGCTTTTCAAATAGAGACTTGGGAAAAAGTGGGAACTGTGTTGTGGAAGGCAATTAGTCGCAGTGAAAAAGATATTCTCGGCCTTGTAACCGCCTGGCAACTGATAATTACTACACTGAAGCAATTAAAATCTGAAAAGACTGTAATGAGCATTAGTGACTCAAAACTTAAAAACTTTGGGATGATATAGGGCAGAAATTATGGGATAAAGTCAGCAATGGAGATAAAGAAGCTAAATCATTATCAACTACATGGAAGTTTATAATTACCACCTTAAAAGATCTTAAGGCTGAATGGTCTGCTGCTGCCAGAATTTTTGCAGCATTGCAGCCTGATAAGTATCCTGAAAATCACTGTGAAGTTTACCCAGTTCATGTCTTTGATACCCTATTCCTTCCCCTGCTGTGCATTTGGCACCCTCGATGGTTCAGCAGTCTGGGGCAGGGGGAGGAAAAATGCTGAGCGGGTGGCGTCCTGTACCATTGCCCAACACTGATGAGAACAAGTTCAGAGGATTGGAATCAGACAACTTGCCCAAGGAACCTGTGAAAGCTGAGAATGATAAGGTTGTAAACAAGTATATTATCAGTCTTTTTACAAATTTGTATCTGCCTTTACCACCTTTTAACTCTCCAACTTCCATGAGAGAGCAGAACGAGTCACTGGATAAGAACTGGAAAAAAGAACTGTGTGAAAGATTAGATCAGCTAATAGCGAGTGAATCCAGCAATCAGCAATGCGGTCATGCTGATCGTGACAGGAAAGGCGATGCGCATGGGGACTCAGGTTATATGAATAATTATGATGCTACAAAGTATTGGCGAGAATGTGCACTGTTCCAAACCCCCCCGTTACTAACAATTCTCCAGCACCGTTCAACTCCGCGTTATCTGATGACTCAGATGAAGATGAGGGTTTGCAGGATTTTCTTGAAAAGTTAAAAGGAAAAGGAGTATGTGTATGAGTTGCCCCGAGATCAGATAAAAACCATGAAAGACTCAAGGAAAATTAGACCTATGCAACGTAACAGCTATAGATCATTTAGGACAGAATAATGGGGACTGGTTCAAAGGGGCGGGTATCTCCTAACTCTTGGAACAGACACTAATTGGCACACCACAATTACAGGCGCTATTAGTTTCTGAAATCCTGAGGCAGTCAACAGACCTTGCATATCAAGCTATGATAGAGGTGCCTGAAACCAACAAAGCAGCCAAATCATTTACAACAATTATCAGGGTCCCAATGAGAACTACATGCAATTTATTGACCACCTTCAAGAGGCCATCAATAAGCAGGTTCGAAACTTAGGAGCCAAGGATGCACTAGTGTTGAAATTAACAATAGAGAATGCTAATGTTTGCTATCAATGTGTTATCTGTGAGTTTTACAGTACATATTATGTGCTTCTGTGTATTGCCTCTCTGAAAATCAAGCAGCTTGTCAGGAATGTGAGTTAATTGTTTTACTAACTGTTGTTAGAATTGTTTCTTTGTGGTATAAGTACACCATAAAACCTTCTCCCTGCTTTTCCCACTCACACTGCAGGCAGCTCTGTGCTTCCCCGTCCTCCATCCCTCTTTCCATGGGTTTTACTTACGAGATGGGGTCAGGAATGACTATTTTCAGTTGTGTTCCTAAGAAATCAGTATTGGGAGGTGTTTTAGAACATAGGAAAGCACTTGGAAATATGAGGAAAGAGGATCTTGTGAAATATTGTAATTAATGGTGGCTGCTGTATAAGTTAAATGATTGGGAAAAGTGTCCAGAGAATAGAATCTTGAAGTATAACATTTTGTTGCAATTAATGTTTTTTTTAAGGCGAGAAAAGCAGGACAAAATAAATCCCTACAAGAGATCATTAAATCATTTCAGACAGTTTTAAAGGCAGAATGGTTTGAAGTTCAACAAGCTGAGAGAGTCAACTGATAACACACAGGTCAGAAGGCTTGCTGAAGTCTGCAAGATGCTTTCCTTATTAACCTTTTTTCTTTGTGGGTATCTGTTTAAGCATGTTGCAATTTTAGTAGGTCTTTGTTGTGCGGTAAGGTGAATTCACAGACTGTTAAATAATGAGAATCCATGGACTGAAAATACGCATTTTGTGATAATATGGAAGATCATGAGTAATTTAGTTCTTTACTGCATGAATGTGATGGTAAAATTTTGTGTGTAGTAGCTGTTATTCTTTCTAGCATGCTAGCTTTATTCCGGCATTCAGACTTGCACAACTCTGTGATAGGCCCTGTCTCATCTCGATGTACTAAATTTGGCTCTTTTGTATGCACACCAAGTAAAGAATCTTGGTTTTGGAATAACAGTTGTAGCACACCAGATGAGATGCTAGTAAAAGCCATGCCCAGTCCAGCTTGCTGCGGTGGGGGGAGGGGCAGGTGCTGATTGGGGTCTAGCACGCACTGACCTGTTTTGTCAGGGAGACCCAGTGGTGCCTCCACCTGGCTGAGCGGTAAGTGGCCCAAAGGTGCAATGCTAAAATCGAGATATTGTCTTGAATAAGTGGAACTCTGATCTATCTGCATATTTGAACTTGATATTTGGTTTTCATATCTGAGCTCAGTATTTTAATTTGTATATTTATATTTGGTACCAAAAGAATTTTGTTTGGGGAGAAAATAACAAAATGGGAACTGGTTCCACTGCTAAAATACCACCTTGCTACCCCTTAGGATGCATCCTTATACATTAGAGTAATTGCTTATATTGTTACCTAGTAATTGTAGAAGGTAAATGGGGCTGAAGAATGTAACAACTGTTGAGCTAACTGGAATTGCGTATAAAGTGTATTATGGTTGGAACGAAATGGAAAAACAAAAAAGCAAAATATCCCAGGACTGTGTTGTACAGTTTGAACATAAATTTCAGGCCTGTGTCAAGCTACAGGATAAACTCATTGTAACTGAGGAGTTTGCCAGAGCCTCCCACTTCGTACCAGCAATTACACCACCTGTGTGGCCTTGGCTATATCTAAACTGCAGCAAGAAGAGACAGAAAAAAAACAAAAAAAGGAAAAACGTGGTTGCTTGCTGCTAAGCGGAGAAAGGGGGGCTTTACTCCCCCAGCTCTGTCTTTTTTTTCCTGAAGTGTTGTCATCCATCCTTGTTGTGGCACTGCGTTGCTTCTCGGCTTTGAATCAGGGGTTGTTGGTGCTGTTTCTTTTTGCTTCTGTCTTGTTTCCTAGGTTTTGGCACATCTGGGGAGAGAGCTCATCATTTTACCTCCTTGCTGAAGTTGTTTTTTTCACACTGGTCATTTTTAAGGGGTCAGAGTGCTCAGTGCTTCTCTGGGTCAGGCTGGTACTAATTTGGGTGTGGATTGGAGCAAGGTTGGTTTGATGTGGAGTTCTAACTGCTGTGTTTTCATGCTGGGCTGGAGATCCTGCCGTCTCAGACTGGGGCGAGAGGGAGGTTTTATTCCCTCCCCTAGCAATGTTACTGCTAGAGAACTGTAATACTGCATGAAGGAGTCTGAGGGTGAAAGTTAAAGGCATTGCCATTTGTCCTGGTTTTGTTAAAAAAAAGACTGTGTCTCTTTTAGTGATTTTTCTTTCAGCTAAGTTCTTCTAGGTAGCTGTACTTTTTTGAGTTTTAGCCTGCATATTTTTTCCTAGGATGCTGTACTCGGTGCTGATAAGAGACCAACGGAATACTGAAGAAGCTCATGTTTAGATTTATTACTATGGTAACCAAGAAAGACTGATAGGTTTTCTGATGTTCTGTTGAGAGAGGGGCGTGTTTGAGGAGGGGTGGATGGAACAGGTGACTAGAACTGACCAACGGAGGTATTCCATCCCATAATCGTCATACCCCCTATATAAGAGGGTGATCACGAGGGCCAAGCTCTCTTTGACCATGGCCAGCATCTAGAGAGGACCTTGTCTGTCTGCCTGTGATCTACAGGCCTCAGGCCCTGCATCCCTGCAACCAGGTTCCGGTTTGCTGTGAAGTCCCGTCCATGACTTCCGGGGGCCTGAGCTGCACCTGCTGGAGCCACGCCAGCTCCGCACACCCAGCTCCACCGCTGCTGGAGTGATGCCAACTCCACATCGAGCACTTGAGACTGGTTTTGTATATTTTGTATATATATTCTCTATTTATTAGTAGCATTAGTAAAACCCTTTAAAACTCTCCAACTTGAAGTCTAAGTTTCTCTTCCTTTCACCTTAGCTTTCTTATCATCTTTCCAATCTAAAGGAAAGGGGTTGCGGGAGGTAAAGGGGATAACAGAGAGCATCTGCCTTAAACCTGCCTTAAACCTTGACACCAGTGGATCCATAGTTCTAATGAAGCTGGGAAATTAAACAAAAAAAAAAATTTTTTTTAATAGACTTATTCTGTGGTAACTAGTTGTAAGAGACTTCTTAGTAAAGTCACTGTGCTAGTTTTTGAGGTCATGGGAGACAATGAAAGAAAGGCTGGTTTTTTGAGACCAATGGAATGCCCAATTTGGAACAAAGTTTTGTTACTCTGATCAAGAAAATGCAGGGAATGAATTTAAGTCTTAATAGGCCATGATCATATTCATGATGACGCTTCTGAATTTCAAGCCATAACATTTTTAAAATAGCAAATAACTTTTCATTAGACACATGTCCCAATACAGCTTTATCCAACTGTTGTACAAGCCCAGCCACATAAGCAGAGTCTGTCACAATATTCACAGGGCCAGGAAAGGCCTGAAACGCCATGGTCATTGCTCTAAGTTCGACCACTTGTGGTGATCCTTCCTGATATTCTACTTGATGTTGCCACTGTGGCCCATCCTTCCAAACAATGGCTGCCTTGCCCATCCTTCCTGATCCATCTGTAAATACTGTAGGTCCATTTACTGGGCTTGATTCTGACCAAATTGCTTCTGACCAAATCTTACCTGACTGCCTAATTTAATCACTGGATGTGAGGGCAAATGATAACTGATTTGACCCATATAATTCATCATAGCTGCTTGTAGTGCAGAGCTATTAGCCATACACCACTCAAAATAATCACTTTGCACAGGAAGCATGATCGTTTCTGGATCTCTTGCCATTAATTCCATGCAACGTAATCTGATTTTAATAATTACCTGAGCCACCAGTTCAAAAAGACCTGGGGCTGTCTTTTTTTATTTGGCTGGCAAAAAGACCCACTCTAAAATATGTAGAGGATCTCCCCACTTCTCATGCCATTGTGCGATCATAGCAAAAGGAATGCATTGATCAATCAAAACAATTGCTTGTACAGACACTGTCAAATCAATTCTCCATACGTGCTTACTACTGATTGCTTGTTCAATTTTCGCAATTACCTGCTGTGCTTCTGTTGTCAAAGTGCGAGGGGCAGAAATATTAGTGTCTCCTCACAAGAGATCAAACAATGGCTGCAATTGAGAAGAGGGGATTCCTACATAAGGCCTCACCCAATTGATCATTCCTGCCAATTTTTGCACATCATTCAGTGTTTTGATTTTTACTTGCAGTTTTATAGGTTGTGGTATCACTGTCTGATCCAAAATTTTCATGCCCAAATAAAGCCATGGCTGTTGTCGTTGCACCTTCTCAGGTGCAATAACCAGCCCATACTGATTTAATGACTCACGTGCTTTATTTTCCATTTCACTCAATTCTTGCGGCGTTGCTGCGGCCAACAAAATGTCATCCATATAATGATAGCAATACCCTGATGGAAACAAAGCACGTACTGGACTCAGAGCTTTTGCCACATAACATTGACATATGGTAGGTGAATTTTTCATCCCTTGTGGCAGCACTTTCCAATGATACCTTTTTGCTGGCTCTCCATTATTTACAGATGAAACAGTAAAGGCAAACTTTTCCATGTCTTGTTCTGCTAAAGGAATAGTAAAGAAACAATCCTTCAAATCTATTACAACAATTTCCCATTGCGTTGGAATCATTGTAGGAGAAGGTAAACCTGGTTGCAAAGCTCCCATAGTTGCCATAACCTCATTAACCTTTCGTAGGTCATGTAATAATCTCCATTTTCCAGACTTCTTTTTGATAACAAACACAGGAGTATTCCAAGGGCTATGTGAGACCTCTATGTGTCCCGTTAATCCTTGCAGGGTACTACTTGATCGTCCTATTAACAAAGCACTCAGTCCCCTACCAATTGGCCCCCAAGCATCCAGGGGCACTTTATGCACCTCTTGAGTTGTTATAGTTACTGTGTGGGCGGTGGATACATCCATCCCGGCTGCTCCACTGGTTTTTCCTGATAGTGTGTCACAGAGGGCTGCATGTGCACTGACCCCAGTAACAGATTGCCAGGGTTGCAAAGCGTTGTTGAAGGAGGCATTTGTGTCTGCACGCGCCCCTTCGCGCTCTTCTTGTCATTTCCCTGTGGCAGTAGCTGTCCGTTAGAATGATACCTAGAATGGCACTGCTTAGAAAAATGTCCCTTTTTTCCATATTTGAAGCAAGTTACTGAGGCTGTATCATAGACAGGTGTGTGTACAGCTTTTGAAGCCTGTTTGCTTTTACGTGGACTGATGAGTCTTACATGACCATTCCGACCACATTCATAGCACTTTTGATATTGTATTTTAGCTGCTGCCATAGCAGCAGCAAGTGCAGTCATTTTATGTTCCACTGAACCGACCTTGGCACAAGCAGTAATCATTGCTTCTAAAGTTGGATCCCCTGGCAAAGTTTCAATCACTTTTTGGCAATCTGTATTAGCATTATCACAAGCTAGCTGTTTTACTAGCAGTCCCCAGACATTCGCATCGAACACCTGACGTTCGACAGCCGCTTGTAATTTTTCAACGAAGGAAAGAAAAGACTCTTTAGGATCCTGCTTGATAGCAGTATATCTCTGTTTTGGTTCTGTCAGCTCTGCTGTTCTAATTATAGCCTCGATCCCTACAGCCTTCACTTGCTCAAGCACTAGAGGAAGCCATTGCGCTTGAAGTTGCGGATCAATATACTGCCCCAAGCCCATCAATACATCCACACCAGTAACAGAACGAGGATCAGTGTCTGGGAAGTGTATGTTTATCACTGCTTGTGCCTCAGCCCTTTGCTGCCAAATACTTCGAAACACTAAGAGCTGTACAGGTTGAAAAATAACCTGAGCTAACTGAGAAACATCGTAGGGAGTCATAGCTTCCATAGATAACAAACGTAATGTCAGAAATTGGCTCAAGGAACATGGACATGAGTCCACTGAGCAACTGTACGAGCAGAGCCCATTCTAGTTGACATAAGTAGGCCTTAGATTGCTTTACTAGTAGGCCGTGGGAAAAGGAGAAATGGAAAAGTACTGATTAAAGCAGGGTCAGCATGTCCTTTGAAGAGGTGATAAACAACTTGAGAAAGTAGGAGTCAGAAGAGTGTGGAATGTGCATAGTTAGCTAACTGCAAGTAGGTGGAGTAAGTGAATGTAACCTTTTAGTGCTTAGCCTATTAGATAGAGACAAGTATGCATAATTATGGTATTTGGTATAAATACGAGCTATCTCGGGCAATAAAGTTGAATCATGCTTTATCACTCACATTGAGTTGGTCTGCATGTTTTCCTCAGCCGCGAACTAGCAACGTAACAGCTGCATATTTGCAGGGGAGTTAGGCCCGTACTGAGGAGTGGCTTTTTGCAAATCTTGAATTACTTTCCAGGAATAAGAAACATGCTCATGGGGCTCCCCCCCTGCAGGGTTATGGTATATGACGGGAAATGCCATAGATTGAACAGGTTCAACGGGTGGCGGCTCAGTAACGGGTAGGAACCGATATAGTTTCTGATAGATCCCAGTCCCCTATTTCCATAGCTTTAGCCTTCACCCTCTTCCAGAAACACACAGGGTCCCATGGTTTAACCGTAATCGAAGCTGGGGGTAAATCCCAGCTTTTTGGTAAGTTCGGTTTACTCTCTGAAACTCCACCCCCACCCTCAGGAATTTGCTCTGCAGCAGCATGGGAGGGGGGTGGGGGCAGGCTGGAGGGACCCAAATTTATAGGAATTACGTTATTTGGCTCGGTCTGGCTCACCACGGGGGGATCCTCCCCACCTAAATCTCCAGGCAAGGGGGGATAGGAAAAAAAATGTCCATTTTTTTCTTCCGCGACTGATAGCGGCGAGGCAGAGGGTTGAACTGTGATTAATGGCGGTGACGCAGACGGCGGAACCGCGGTTGATGATGGTAGAGCAGAGGTTTGAGCCGTGATTGATGACAGCGGAGCAGTCGGTTGAACGCACTGCTCTGACTGGTGCTCCGGGGGCCCCTCCCAAGATCGTATATAACCCAACGCTGTTTTTTCATGTGAGTCTTTCATAGCTTTTATCTGATCTC